>NC_092351.1:65220787-66420787 GCF_963676685.1 Mytilus edulis
AAACAACAATAATTGTAACTTTCAATTATACTTATATTTCCATCAAAATTGTAAAATAAAACATTCATTAAGCTGTAACAATGGAAATGCCAAAGAAAGTTCATTGAATTCATTAGTTGTTTTATAGATATAAGAAAATATAGCATGAGTGCCAATGATACAACTCTCCATCCAAGTATCAATCTGTCAAAGTAAACCATTAAAGCTCTGTGTTTATAGCTTGCTGTTCGGTGTGAGCCTAGGCTCCGAGTTGAAACACCGTACTTTGATCTATAATGGTTTACCTTTACAAATTGTGACTGGATGGAGAATTGCCTCATTGTCACTCATACCAATCTTCTTACATATTAGACATACACACAAGAAGTAAAGGAAAGATGCCAAAAGGACATTATTATCATAAATTATCCAGGTTGGCCATATATTTATTAACAATTATCTTCGAATTGTAATCAATGTTTAACGAACTTAAGATTGTTCGCTACTCTATTAAAAAATAATAAGCTTTTTAACACACTGTTATGAATTGATAGTATATAGATAAAGAAACTGAAAGAGCAGAAAAAAAAGGGGGGCCGTGTGATTGTTTTCGAGATAAAAACCATTGAAAATTTGGCGGGACATAATTCTCTCTAGATTTTTCATACATTTAATATTGGCTCCTTTTTTGTTTAAAAAACTATAAAAAAAAAAATAATAAGAACTTTATAAGAATTTGACATATAGCTTTTTAAATTTCACTCCCGGTTTTTAGTGGAGTTCGTGTTGTTTCTTATTTATCATATGTAACTGTTGATATAAATGTCTTTTTGATTAAATGAGTCTTTGTTTACTTCTTAATTTTGATTGTTATTTTCTTATGTAACAAAATAATAATAAGAAAAGGGGTTAGTTGGCAAAATTGTTTACTAGCATTACATGGATAAAACCAGAGGAATCCGATTATCTGACAAAAATTCAAAAAATATAGGAGCAAACATCCTTGATTGACACATACACTCTAGAACTTATTACATCAAATACCTTGTATCGTCTTTCTATTTTTTAAGTAGCAAGAGCAATGACCTCCTACAATATCTTTTATAGCTTTTCTAAGAAATAATTGCATTAGATTTCCTTATGACATTTACATGAAGTAAATTCACATGATGAAAGAACATAAGTCAATGTGATATCCTGTTTTTCATTTAAAAAATATTAAAAGTACAATCAAACTTCCAAATTTAAATTTTGTATCAATAAAAAAGATGATAAGGAATAATTAATTAATTTGTAGCAATGAAATAACTGACTATCAAAGTAACATAATTTTATATAATTAATAAGCTAGAAAAAAAACATATGACAAAGCAAATTTCATAAAGAATCATTTAAAGCGTTGGGTGATTTTGGGAATCATACTAAAATCATGATGGCGAATAATCTCAGTACTTTTCTTAATTCATCAGAAACTAAATGTGAATTTATAAAAATGTACTCTCTTGTTTTTGTTAACATAGGATTATGCATTTTGGGAATCATATTAAATTCATTTGTAGTGGTCGTTTATTTCGTGAACAAAGGATTCAGAACAAATACATTTTATAAACTACTATTTTCAATTAACATAATGCATATATTTAGCGCGGTTGGAATATTTTGGGGTTATTCATGCAACCGGGACCTGAAAATGGAATGTGCAATCGGACGAGTATTATTACTTGCTACCAGTATTTCATCAATAATACAAACAGCAATGGTTTCAATTGATCGCTTTCAGTCATCACGATGTGTATCAAGATCTGTTTTGGAGACACGTAGATTGAAATTGGGACAATTTTCTATTGGACTGTGCTGTATAGTGTATACATTGTTTGTTGTAATTGGAATTGTCGGCTACAAGGAGCATATAAAATGCACATCTCAACAAGCACTGAATGGGGGAACCACCCTTACTGTATTACGGATTTGTTTTGCATCATCAATTCTTATTTGCATTTTTGCTATCGATATACCATTGTGCATTTTAACATTTTTTAATATCAAAAGGAATTGTAATACTATTGAATACAATGTTAGTTTCAGGAATGCCTTGGCAGAAATTAGAAATTCGGCCAAGAAAATTTTTTTAAAAAACCGATCAACATCATTAAAGAAACGGCAATTAGAACAATTAAAGGTTCAGGCATTTAAAGTGGTGTGCCTTTTAGTGTTATCGCATTTTGTAACTTATACTTTGCAAATGCTTTTGTTTCTCTTTGGAGCAAAAATTCAAGAAACATATATCTTTAAAGATTTAGTTATTTGCCTTTCCGTAATCAATTTTCTCGTTGACCCGTTGGTTTGTATTTTAACAGTTCGACGCGTACAACGAACGTTAATTAGGTTACTTTGCAGACGCAAGAGAACATATCTAGACAACCTGTATGCCTAGTCTTCACATTCTTTAATCATATCGGAATTCTCATATAGTTAATGTATTCCTGTTGTTATTTGTCCTCAATCATATAAATTATTTCATATTATCCTCACATCATTTATTCACTTTTTTTTAAATTTAAACGTGCCATAACTGATTCAAAGATAGTTCAATGGCAGAAAAGCTGCACATCACACAAATATCAGAGATGTACTTATTTCTGCAGCATTACTGATCTCCAAGGCAATTTAACCAGAAATACCCTTTAAGGCATATAAGTAAAATTGAGTTAAACAAAATGTGTATCGATCTGAATCCCTTTTCAAATGCTTTGTTATAGTTTTTTTCTTTTATTGTATTGTTTCAACACAAATCGAGGTTGGTGCTGCCACACTAGTAAATCCCATCACATTATGCATGGGCATGTCTCAATTCAGCAGGCTGTAATTCAGCAGTTGTCGTTTGTTGCTGTAGATAATATATGGTTTTCGTTAACTGTTGTGTACACGCATCAGGCCGTTAGTTTTTAGTTTGAATTCTTTTACTTTTGTCAAGTTAGGAACTTGTAAAGCTGACAATGTAATATTGGTTTTGCTCATTGTTGAAGTCAGTAAAATAATGTATAGCTGTTAACTGTATGTCATTTGGTCTCTTGTGGAGACATTGGCAATCATACCACATCTTCTTATTTTATTATGAATGTTTACATTAACTGTAACTACAGTATAAAGTTATTGAATTTATTATCAATAGAACCATCATTTTAAAAGTAAGTCTTTTACCTTAGATCTTTGTTTCTTATGCCAACAATATCAAGTCGCCAATATTTCATTTCATAGATATTTTATGTTTTGTTTTTTACACTACGGTCACACGTTAAGGCGCCTGTATAAACGTTAAACTCCACTGCATATGTATGCACTAGTTCTAAGTAAAGAGCCTGTTTTTAAGTGGTTTTCGTTTGTTGGTGTGGTTCACAAGTGTGTGTCGTTTTTCGTTTTTTGCTTTAAAGATTATACCTTTTATTTACCTGTTTGAATTGTTTTACAATTGTCATTTTGGGGGCATTGATATCTTGTTATTCTGTATGAGCCAAGGCCCCGTGTTGTAGGCCGTACTATAACCATGATAATTGTTTACTTTTTTATACATGACTTGAATAATGAGTTGTCTCATTGGAACTCATACTACATATATTTATTGACTTTTAAGGATATCTCTTATTTACACAAAGATTAAGAAGCCAAAACAGAAAATTCAAATGACACATAAGGTATTTTTCATACTTCTCCAATATCATCGTATTCAATTGATGTAGCAAGTTACATAGGCTTAATATATTCATATATAAAATTATTTATAGAATATCTCACAAACATTATTAATGGTAAAAGCTCACCATTTTTTAAAACTTAATTTTCAACAATGTTATATTAATTACAGAAACAAATTACCACTTTGTGAATTTGGTGCAAACAAACAAACACACCACACATATTATATTACCCCATGAAGGCGCCCAAAATTAGCAGAACAATTTCAGTATTATTTTAAACATTATAAAAAAGTAAATTAAGAATAGGTTAAACAAATTACAACACATGATTAGTTTTGATTTAATAGATTTATTGAAGTAAGTTATATGTAATATTAAAAGTATGACCCAGTTTTTTGTTATTCTTTGCCTTTGCAACTGTATCATATCGCTTGATAAACTATCACTCACAAATCAAAAACTGATCAATGATGAAGATGATAACATGTGCAGTCGTAGTTTACAGTATAAATAAAAGGAGGGTTAATTCAAGCGACAGTTTATGACTCTTGTCTGAATATTGTAAATCGATTAAGAAGAGACAATTCACTGTTACGAACATAAACTAAGTGAATTTCTTGAACCACAATAGGAGCAAAACCGGTGCGTCGACAAGGTTAGCGCTCCCACAATGCAATGCCTAAACTTCATGCAAATTGGTTCATTAAGCTGATGCTGGCATTCACTTATTTGTGAAACATTTTATTCCATGGTTTACTTCCTTGTATAAAAGGTCGTATAAAAACCTGAAAAACTTTGTACTTGTTTGACTTTACAACTATTTTGATCTGAGCGTCACTGATGAGTCTTATGTAGACGAAACGCGCGTCTGGCGTATTAAATTATAACCCTGGTACTTTTGATAACTACTTAGCTAACTAATACACATGTTCCTTATTTAATTCGATTGTTGACATTAAGAATAAGGCGATTAGTATATTTTTTTTTTATTTGGTATAACAACTTCAAGATTATGGAATATGTGTAGTTAATATGTCTTTAATAACGATACTTATCGAACAATTATTTCTGAAAATGCAAACAAAAAAGGTTTAACACAACTAACTCACTGTAACTCTACAATCCAGCTTCATAATACATAACTATCGAAATTTATATAGTTAATTTGTGTTACTTGTTTTTGATTGAGTTAAGCCATTCCAAATTTATATTTTTATAGTGTTCTCTGTTATACTATTGTTTCAGAAAAGGCAGATGGTTTGGTTCCATTAAAACGTTTAATCCCGCTGCAATTGTTTGCACCTGTCCTAAGTCAGGAATCTGATGTTCAGTGGTTGTCGACTATTTATGAAGTTATAAGTGTTTCTAGTATCTCGTTTTTTATATAGATGTTAGTTTATTAAAAATTTGCACGTCTGAAATTATGTACTTGGTTTCAATGGTCGTTTTAAATATGTTGGTCCAAAAGTGCATTGTAAGGGTCCAAATAATGAAGACCAGACAACAAACGGTAATAAATTTCAAGAATTGAGAATAATTGCGTGCTAACGTATAACAAAATTCTTGATAAAATAAATTAAGAATAGAGAGAAAATTATCTAAACAATTCAAGTATAAAGACAATCATGACTCCCCATGCAAACCTTCATATAGAATAGATCATCAGTTTTGTTTTCACAGAAACAGCATGTACCTTATGTTTTGTATGATCTTTTATTTCCAATCCAACTAGTAAAATCCTGATTTTCATGATCCGGTGTTTAAATTAAATGCAATGAAAAAATCTATAAGAAGATAGCACTGGGCAATATTCGTGACTAAACAACGGTCGTCAGATATTTTATAGTAGCAAATTAAGTTCAATTCCAGTATATATAGTGCATAATTTAAATAAATCATGATCATGGGTTTTATGAGACATTATGAAACATGTGGAACGTTTAGTACAAAAGCACCGTAGAGCAATTTCTCAATAGATACACGTCTAATATACAATATATTTTTAACCATCGGAAATGAATTGTCTCTAGAAGTTGATTCATATCTTACAGCACGCAAAAATAAAACTCGAAAGAAGGTAAAGTGGCTATGTTTTACCATTGTATGAACTAGTGAAAAAATAACATGATAAGACAAAAGGAGTGTATAACCTTAATGTAACATGAACTTTTTAAGTGAAGTATTATTTCGTAAACTGAAATTCAAATTTCATACTTGATAAAGAACGTGTAATGTACAAATATGTCTTAGATAAAGTACCGGTCTTGAAATCATTTCAAACGCTTAACAACTCTTATGCAGGTGTAATATCACAGTACGTCACATCCAGATGCATACGAACAAGGATAGACAAAAATTCCCTTGAAATTGACAGTTGTAAGAAATGGATACATTTTATTGCAGTAAATAAACATCTGTGTCACAGATATATAACTTGGGTGTTTCAAAGCATCGATCCTTACGTTTTTATTTGATGTTTCTATAGACTATTTTGAAAACTTAAGGTTACATTGTTATTAAAGATTGTAAACAGAGTGTGAAAATATGAGTTATATGCAATGAAACAGTACTGGACAGGATAAAATTTGACTCATACTAAGTATTTCTTTGTTTGAAACAAAGATATTTCGGCACAAGTTTTGCAAATGTAGCAAAGACTAATAGGGGAAAATCAATGATAGCATTATCACTTTGAATGCTTTACATTTTAGTCATAACTTGCTTCATCTTGTTAAAACCTTCGTTTTTAAACTTAAAACAATGCATAAAATTGATGAAATCAACTGCGAATGAGAGTTCTTTATTGTCTATACAGTACGTTTAAATATCACTTTGTTAATGCAATAATTTCTATATTCATCACTGTCACACTATAACATCCTTCTTCTGGACTATTTGATATTTACCATCGGGTTTTTCTCAATAAAAGATAGATATATTATGATTAAGTCTGCATATACATTGCCTAAAGGAAATGAAGCAATAGTTATCAAAGGTACCAGGATTAGGATTATAATTTTGTACGCCAGACGCGCGTTTCGTCTACATTAGACTCATCAGTGACGCTCATATCAAAATATTTATAAAGCCAAACAAGTACAAAAAAAGTAAAAACACAAAAATACTGAACTCCGAGGTAAATTCAAAAAGTTAAATCAAAAATCAAAAGGCAAAATCAAAAGTCCAAACACATCAAACGAATGGAAAACAACTGTCATATTCCTGACTTGGTACAGGCATTCTCTAATGTAGAAAATGGTGGATTGAACCTGGTTTTATAGCTTGCTAAACCTTTCACTTGTATGACAGTCGTATCAAATTCCATTACATTGTCAACGATGCATGAACAAAACAAACATACTCAAAGAGTAAAAAATGTCAAAATAGGGGTACAGCAGTCCATATTGTGTTATCATCTTAATATCACTATAAAACAACAAATGTAACAAAGTTGAAGAGCATTGAGGATCCAATAGTCCAAAAAGTTGTGCCAAATACTGCTAAGGTTATTTATGCCTTATACATACTATACATACAATGCATTACTAATAAAGAATGACAATATGTCAATAAATGAAAACTTTGTTTGGAAAAGAAAGTTTACTAGGAATCCTAACTATTGTGTAAAAGGTTTTCTACTGAATTGCTTATTTTTTATAGCATCCTAATTCATTTTTTACCTATCTCTCTTATAGAGATTAAAACCAGTGATATGGTCATAACTATACAAATTTTTTTAAGATGATCTACCCCATGAGAAGATTGCCTTAGCGTTTTATTTGGCAATACCTTACGCAATTTTGGGTCCTGAATGCTCTCCAACTTCGTACTTTATGAGGCTCTTTAATTGTTTTGATCCCAGGGACATTAAATGAGTCTCTGGTAGACGAAACGCAAAATTGGTCTTTAAAATTTTAATCCTGATATATATGAAAAGTGGATATACATGTTTAATGCATTAGTATTCTTTATAGGGGACAGGTTTTCAATTCCTGTAAAATGGTGTTATTCAATTTAAAATAAGCAAGTGTACGGAATAGCGTAAAGCATTTCAGTTATTTGTAATATTGAAAAATTGAATAATTGATACATTTTTCTATGACTAAATGTATTAGGTATCAAAATGCGAGTTTTTATCATTCAGATTATTCACCCAGTCACACTGTTTGCATAAACTTCCAGTAGAAAACGGGAATTGGAGCTTTTAGAAGAACAATATGTTACTTTAAGTTGATTTTTTTCACACAATGTATTGATTATCAGTTTCATGTTATAATTTTTTTGTGTTCGCCTTTCAAGGACTATTTATCTTAATGTAAAATATGCTATATAGATTTAAGCTCTTTATAATGATTTGTGAAATTAGACGTAGATAACAAACAAAGATACATTATACTTAAATGTCTATAGAAACAAAGGCAATTCAAAATGACAAACTAGTCGTTTTTTACCTTTTCAGATAGAGAAATTAATTTGAATTGTTCAATTTCAAATGGATATTTGCCTGACAAAAATTATTAAAGACATAACTTTATTATTTTATTGTGGGATTATGAAGCATATGATCCGAAACAATAATTAAACTCGACCTACAACATGTGCAATGTCAACACTTTTAAAACAATGCTTAATTGCAATGTAAATTGTTTGGGACAAAGACATATGCATGAATGTTTTTGTGCGTTTTTCAGTTTTGACAAAACATTTTTGGATATTTTTTGGAGAACGATTTTAATAAAAAGATTTCTATAAGATGATAATTTCAGTGCTGAAGTGCAATTTCTTATTTTGCAATTTTTATTGTATTTCGAAAGTATTTTATATTATTTTTATGCAAACTTCGTGTTATTTCAAAAACATTTTTGTGTTAATTCTTAAAGTTCTAATTTTTCAATTTTTATTTTTTATTTTTTTTAATTTCTATTCATTTCAATATTACGAATACAATATACAGTTAGAATTGAAGCATCTGGCATAATGGCGTTTTATAAATAATTTATATATCAAGGTAGCTATATTGTTTTCATTATTAAACTTTTAATGCAATCATATTGAAACAAGCCCTCCGAGAGAACGCAAGTGGATGGTGGGTGCTGGTTGCAACAAGACTGAATTTAGCGCAAAGAGAAATATTATACTCGTTAAATCATATATATAATATTCACGTTATAATAATGAGAAGAAACACTTTAAAAGCTAAGCTATGTACTCAAATATTCAAAAGCAATGCAGTGGATGTAGCCCTAATGTATTCATAATAGTTTAAAGCTATTTATATAAGTACAGTTACCTCGTTCTTTCAATTAGATCATTTGAACTGTGTGCCTTCATGTTCGATATGGCACTTTATAATTGAGTATTCAATCTTCATTTGTTTTGTCCCTCGTGATAATAAATCATACGGGCATACAAAAATACAGACGCATAACATTCACAAACAAAATTAATACATACACACACATATTTACAAAGTTCTGTCACTTTTAAGTACTAAATCACTTTTGGGGCGGAACGATACAAATTCTTAAAATAATCTGACGAGGATCGTCTGCTTTGCATTCAATTATTATGAATATATCATAATTGTCTTTGTTTATTCCATGATAATTGTGACTTATGAAATGTATTTCTAACGATAAATTCAATTTCGGCTGGGGTTATTTGACGTAGATTTTTAGGCAGGTGAACACAAACAACAGCAATTTGAAGAAAAGCATGATTAATTTTCTACTTCACGCTTTTTATGGAGGGACAGTAATGTATCAATGTTTGAACTGTGCAAATCGAAAAAAAAAAAAGAGAAAACACATTGAGGGAATAGCCTGAGTTAAAAAAAAAAAAGAACCGAGACTATTTGGTAGAAAGAATCTACTACTGCTGTGCATGAATAAGTCGATATATGATTTAATGGTCAATAAAAATATTATAGCCGACAGCAGGGCACAATTGGTACAAATCTGGCGAGTTTACAGGTAAAAACATATCTAAGACCGTAACAATGCGTCACTAGTGAGTTTATACAACAACGCATCGTATATCTTAATTTATTTTTATAATGATGACCGTAAAATTCATGTATGATATATTTTAGTATCTTCTTTAGAACCCAGTTTGTTACTGCTTATAAATGCATTTACACTCAAGATGATTACTGATTTGGTACAATTCATGGATAGTTGTTAGTGATTCCCTAGTATTTACCATATACATCGCTGTCAAATTAAGGTACTTATGCATCCTCAGATTTTAGATGTTTGGCTTTGAGCGTTCCTGATGAAGGTAAGTGCAGATACAAGAACACATTTGATGCGCTTACTGGTAAATCCAGCTTTGCTTCAGAATTTTGTTTTCAGTCGTTGAAAACAGATGAAAAATAATCTCTGACAACCAAACATTTGAAAGTTGACCTCTGTTACTGTGCAATGTAATTGTTTTGGGTTTTTTTGTACTTCATTTCGGTCAGATAATTTTTTTAAAGCATATTGATCTAAAAGACGTATGAAACTAAAGATACAATTATTTGCAGGCTGTAATCATTTTTCTCTGAAGGTTAACATGTTAGTAATGGCTCGCATATACGTTCCATATGTGAACAGATACATGTTAGCGAAAACTTTAAATTAAAAAAGTTCTCTTAAAATCGACGAAAAGAGCCGTTGTTGTCACCCTGAGATAAAGAAAGTCAGTATATAAATATCGCATAGCTGAGAGGGTGATAGAGCAGATTATTACCTCCGAGAAACCGAGGTTGTCAATGCTTTTTTGAAGGGTAACATTCTGCTCTATCACCCTCTCAGCAAAGTACTATCTAATTTATTGTACATTATACTAAATGTTCTATCATTATGGTTCTTTTTTACAGATGAATTTGATTTCAAAGTATTGTATATGACAAAAACGTTTCTGGTATTGAAATAATCAACAAAAGTGAAGCCAGACATTTTATTTTTTCAGTCTGACAGTGAAATAATCAGATCTGAGCAAAATCGTAGAACTTAAGCATTTCCTTTTATTACTTGAGGTAAATTCAATTAATTGCCCCTTTAAAAATCGATTTTTATTTGTCTGGACGAGAGGGTGACATTCAACAAAAATGCATAAATAGCGTACATTGTCTTTTTTGTATTTGCCAATCAAAATCTGTCATTTTAACGTGAATTATAAAAAATATAATTGCCTTCAACTTGCATGTATGTATATGTTGATCAGTATCATATACACAAAGCAGTTATTTTTAAATGCCTAAACTATCTCATTGATTTTAAACCCACCTGTCATGAAAGTATCTTTTAATGTTGTATGTTTCGGTATAATAAAACGTTTAATGACTATAAAAGAAAGAATTGATTTTTCATTGTTTCGTTTGCAAAGAATATTTTTAATCCGTTTTCAAATACTACAAATGCAATTCTTAAATTATGTTTGATTTTCCCAGTGTACCGCAACTAATTTGTTCTTGATTTTTTGTGTACACACTGCTAAACTATAGAACCATTTTACGAGTATGAAGGCGACCCAATTTGAAAATGATGTAAAATAAGCTCAACATTAGCAATAATGCCACATCTATTTATCTTATACTTTATGAATGTTTCTTTGTAGTCAAAATTTATCCTAATCTTAGCGAGTGACTTCTTAAATCTCCGGCTGAAAAAATCATGAAATACACAATAAACAATTTAGAAAATGTTTCCGTTACTACTTCATACTCGTAAAATGGTACTATAATATAGCAGTATGGTCTGGACCGTATGAGACTTTTTCCAAATACTCATACGGTCGGACCGTACTCGTACGGTCGGACTTATATTAAGAAGTTAGTCAAGTTTCAGATCAGCATAACTTATATCTCAAACTGATATTTTGAAAAAAGTAACGCTTCTTTTACCTTTAAATCTCCTTTATTTAGCATGTCAGTAAAATACGTTAATTAAAGCCTTGTATGCTTATTGAAATTGAAGTTATCGGAAGTAAACATGATGTGGGAAAACAATTGTTTTTGAATATTTAAGATCTTTAAACAAAATGCATATGCAAAAGAACATGCTTGAACAAAACATGTAAATTTGAAACAAATGACGTTCCTTGTGGTAGCAAGTGTCACCTTGGGCGAGAGTACCAAAATACGATCGAGATATACAATTATACAAATATTTAATTTCGAGTGTTCGCTTATTCACTTATCAATTTGATTGTAATTCTACCAATTTGTAAAACTAAAAATAAGATTTTGTTAAATGTTTGTTTAAATTTATCCCATATGCTCCCAAAACATGTATGGTCAGCTGGACCGTACTAGTATACTCATACGGTCCGACCGTACGCGTATTGTCGGACCGTACGAGTATACGTATACGGTCCGGATCGTACGCGTACGGTTCAAATACTCATATGGTCTGCAACATATATAAAGTGAAAGTCCAGTTAGTTCATTTTCACTGTCGTATGCGAGTATGTCTATTGTAGAATAAAAGATCATGGGAACACTGTATTTGTTTACGTTTCGAAAATACCAAAATACTTGATTTGAAACTAAACTTAAACATATTTTCAATGTGATATGTCTTTTTTATGTACAATAACAGTATTAAAGTTCAAAAATGTGTTACAACAGAAACATAATATCGAGTATCGTTTATTAAAAGTGATCCATTTTAACTATATATAGATGCGATGGATTATCATTGCAAACTCCTGTTTACATAAATCACTCTGATACTTGTTTTTGTTTTCATTTTGGCAACCTGGTGCATGTTGTTTTAAATTATGTGTGCATGACTTCTCGCATTTCCCACATTTATATTGCTTGTTGTTCAGGTGCTTGTTGACACGGCCATCAAAGTCTTTTTTTTTTTTGTAGAAATGTTTAACTATAAAACGACCAGATGTGATGTAAAGCTCCTGTTACATTCTTCATATGGTAAACCAGGTATGTTCTGTCGTTGAAGTGTCTTGAACAATGAGTACAGATCAGGCCCTATTCATGCTTGCATTTTTTATGCTCATTGAGGAGTGCGTTGTCTTGAAATTTTGATTCACAACTGGTCGCATTTGTGTAACTCATTAGTGTGGATCTTCTAATGCCTGTACCAACTAGCTACTCATTTGGTCTTGAAAGAAAAATAAGTTCATTCGTATGAAGACCCTTCCTTCTTAACTTAAGTTCTTTTTTCTGGGATTCATCTTCACTTGCTCCTCTACTGATGAGCCCACAACTGCTTCAATATCCATATTCTTTAGGAAGGATAATTTTTGGTAAAATTAATTTTCTTGACTCGATTGTTGCTTGCATGTCCTTCACTGTATAAAATGAAACGGCATGTGACATATAAATTATCCGAAGTCATTAAAGTGTGAAATGTAAGTCAAGGTGTGTAGGGCGAACTTTTCTGTCCAAGATGTACATGTGTATGTACTGATGAAGTTGCATTTGGTACGTGATGTAGAGCATCCTTGATATAAACACAAACTAAATGAAATTATCTGGAATGCGCAGCTGGATACTACCACAGAGGTAAAACCCTGCACAGTTGGGGGCGGGGGGGTGGCAAGTATGTACACAACATTCAAGCTAGAATTCACTTTTGATGAAATTTTAAAAAAAATTTGGACCTCAATGTAGACCATTTTAATAACTTGGATCAACATTCCAAATTTAAATACACGGTTAGATTCAGCATGCCAAAGAACCTCAACTATTCATTTTATGTTGAAATTCAAAAGATTTAGACAGTTTGGATCCCACAAACTAGAAACATTGGCAAAAAATTAAAAAAACACATGTTTGGATTCAGCCTACCAAAGAACGTCACGAATTACTTTTTAATTCCTGAGGTCAAATTTAAGACCTGACCCAAAATCAAAAATCTAACTCCACGGTCAGATTTAGCATATGTTAAAAGCCCCATTGAAATTGGTCAAGAAGTAATTTATAAAAAAGTATTTAAAAAATAGTGTTTAAAATAAACAAAATTACCAATCAAAAATACAATGAAAACGAAAATTGTTTAAATCGTGTTTTATATATGAAAATATATTTTACTTCACATTTGCACGTGTAATATGCTTTAGGTCAAGAAATTAAAAAGAATGAAAACAACACGTTTAATAATTTCTTTCAAGTTATGAAACAGACACACATGGATGACAAATGTTAAAATCGTGTTTTATTTATAAAAATCATAACAATTTTATGTATCTCACAATTGCACATATGTAATATGTAATATGCCATAAGTCTTTAGAGAGAGATAAACATTGGACATTAAAACGATTGAAATCGGAAACCTTTTTTTTTAATTTTAATTAACAAACCATCAAAACTATTTTACATAATAGTAAACCCATATAAAAATCCCTGTCTTTGACTTAGTATTGATAGATCCTGTTTTAAGACAACTTTATGAGACATCTAGTGCTCTTTTTTTCTCTGAAGTACAGATGTAGTTAGCTGTAAAACAATACACCGAATAACATCAGCGGTATTCAGTGTGTTAATAACCTCTATCCTTCGTTTTTGACTGAAAATTTGTTTGTAATGGAAACCTATAAGTTTTGATAAAAGTAATATTTCATTTTTTTTTAAATAAGACACTTCTATGTTGTGTCGTGTGTACTATTGTTTTTCTGTTTGTCTTTTTTATTTTTAGCCATGGCGTTGTCAGTTTGTTTTAGATTTATGAGTTTGACTGTCCCTTTGGTATCTTTCGTCCCTCTTTTAATAATGACTTAAAAATATATTTCAGTTTTTGATAACAAAGTCCTACCATGTTGTGTGTTTTGTCACAGGTTGATCATTATAATTTTAATGATCACAGCTACGTAAATCATTCTTTATTTTATACCTCTGTAAAGAAAAGTTGAATATGCATTCAAATAAAAAGTAAAATAACAAAAAAAAACAGATAAAAGGGAAATTAAAACGGAAAATTCTTTATCAAAAGCTCAAACACATCTGACGAATGGAAAACCACTGTCATATTCCTGACTTTGTACAGGCATTTCGTTATGTAGAAATGGTGGGGAAAATCGAGTTTTATTTTAACAAGCTAACCCTCCGATATGTATGACAGTCGCAATGAATTCCAGTGTATTGACGATAATCTGTAAGCAAAGCAAACAGACACATTAAGGAAAAGATTAGACCGTCAACATTGTTGTAAAACCTTAATCACAAAACATACAAATAACTGTTTCAACAAAGAAACACAGTGACAAAAGCAAAATGGAGGGATATATAAACACCGAGTCACGGCAACGGTATATATTCAAAAATGAATTAAACAGTACAGGTTAAAAAAAAATACAAGGAAAAAACTCTTTAACACGTTATTAAGAAAAAAAAAACGTCATTACTGATTTATTGACCTTTACATAATATCTGTTTCACATATGACCACATACATGTTCAAATTGTCGCCCCCCCCCCCCCAATCCCGTGCATTTCTCCTTAATTGTGACCTACCGAATCAAACTTATGAAAAATGTATGACCGGGACTGTACTTAAATGAGTAACACGACAGGTGTATAATGTGTAACATGATCTGTTTACCCTTCCGTAGCACCTGAGATCACCCCCTTATCCCGGATCACTTTGTTATTTTGGCTGGATTGTTTTGCTCAGTCTTTATATTTGTATGTTGTGTTTTGTAATCCATTCATTTTTATGATTTTTTTTCTTTTGCCTTGGCATTGACACACTATATTGATCATCCTTCTAGTTATAACATTATAAGAAGGTATAACAATTATATGTCAATGTAAAACAATAATTTAAGATATAATTAGGAAATGCGTATGTATCAGTGTTCCGTTTGTCAAAAACAAAAATGACTTCCTTTCTTTCATTAGAAGATATTTGATTTAATATTTTTCAACTTCTATCATTACTAAATGCGGTTCGTTGTTGCAAACTTTCGTCTGTGATTTAGAACCAAGTTTTTTTACATTGGAATGGTCACTATAGATTATCAAAAACTTTATTGATCAATTGATCAATGTTATGGAACATAGTCAAATCAAGCAAGAAAAGGATTTAAAGATGTTCGCTGCTCTCAATTATGACTTTTTGAAAGATATTCCGAATCCTCTAGCGTTATCCATGTAGCGTTTATAAAAATATTTTGCCTGCTAAACTCTACTTTTCTTTTCATAGTTTTATTACATATATTTTTTCTGGACTTATCATCATCGAAAGCTCAGAAAGCACAGAATTAAGTGCCAGAGATGTACAAATATATTTTAATACGCAATAAAAATTAAAGTGAAACACGAATGACTTAACTTCTATTATATCCAAATGAAAAATAAGAGAAAGTCTAAGTTGATTTTAAGCTGAAATTAAGCAGATCGATATTTATTCTAATTATTCTTTCAAATTTTAAACTTCGTGATGCATAGAATAATTGAAATAATTAATAGTTATCCCTAAAGGACGCGGTGTGTCAGTGTAAGATCAACCCGATGGCCGGAGGCCAGAGGGTGATCTAACACTGACACAACAAGTCCGAGTGGGATAACTATTTTACATCCCAGCTGTTAAAGATTAGACAAAAACCATTTACAATTCGTAAAATCGAGTTTAGAACGCCACACAACCATTATTATATACTTTATATTAATATTTCTATATGATGTATTCCCATTATGAACCCCGAACACGATGAGTAGATATCAAACAATGTCAACTCGCCCCACTTGCCAATCGGCCCATACTATAGCGCCACTTCATAAAAAATCGCCCCACTCTTGTTAACCGACTCGCCCCACTTTTGAAAAATCAAATTGAACAATCAGTCTGACAACTCACTTATTAACGAAAAAGATTTCTTGAGTTCGAATCCCAGCATAAACACTGGATTTTTTCTACGTGAATTTACTATATAGTCTTTTCTGTATAATTAATTATACGTTTTATAGTGGATTTGACATTCCCGCTAAAATGTTACAGAACAAAGGAAAGCATGCATAACAAAGAAACTCAAATTGGGGTGATCTGGTAGGGGTGATCAGGCTCAGATCACCCCTGTTAGAACAAAGGAGCTGGGATGTAAGTGTTGATACGTTGTACATTTTTTTTAAAACGTCTATATTTCGATTGACTTACTTTCGAAGAGATGGTGTTCCATGACCCTTGATATCGAGCTTGGTATGACTATTCTGGAATGTACTCTCCCTGTCAGCTATGAAAAAGACATAGGTTAATCTTAAATACAAAATTACGAGTAGATAAGTTAATTTGTTTGAAAACTAAAACCATTTAGATCTGCAAATAGAGTTTGATTCAGAAAAGAATATGATATGAGCGTCACTGATGAGTCTTATGTAGACGAAACGCGCGTCTGGCGTACTTAATTATAATCCTGGTACCTTTGATAACTAATTATATAACAAAAATGCAAAATAGACAACCACTTTCTCGTGTGTTTCATTGTTTGGAATTTCAAATTGTGGTCTCGAGTGTGGAACGTTAAACCAGAATCACGAATTATTTGACCATAATCCAATTATTCATGATATTTTTCTGTTCTTGTACTACCTCTTGGTCACATAATATACCAGCCGCTACGTTGTGTGTGTATTTTCTTTATCAATATGTAAAGTTGATTAATGTTAATATAAAAAAGAAGATGTGGTATGATTGCCAATGAGACAACTCTCCACAAGAGACCAAAGTATATTCTTAACAAAACCATTGTGCTGAATGGTTTACATGTTTTTGCACATTTGACATATAAACCTCTCTCAACACCTGGTTTTATGCTGAACAAACGAAGTTAATTCCAGACACGATCGTGAACGAAAATCATGTCATTTTGTCAACACATTCATATAGTTGCAATACTAATGATCTCGTCATTTTTGGTGAAAAAATATGAATTGCACTGTACTGTTAGGATGCATAATTATTGATTCCCAAACAAACCTTAACAAACACCTGCTGATCTGTGTTACTCAATCGTTGTTGAGTAAAGGTAAATGTGAAATTGTATCCAACAATTGTCCATTATTTATTTCCTGATCATAAACCTGAAAAAAACAATTTCAACGACAAATGAGGCAGACTTTCATATTAAATTAATATTCATTTCCTTATAAGTATGATGTATATTAAATTATTTATTCTGTTTTTCCATGGACATTTAAGTGGGTATTTTAAATTTAAATAACAAATTCAATGAATTGGTGTAGTATTTTTTTGTTCACACGGACGTGTAACAAATCATTCTATTAAAAGATGATTTAAGAGAAAGTTAGCATTTGAAATAAAAGGCAAACAAACATTATTTTTATAATATAGAAATTCGACTTGAACAGAGTAAGTCCTATGGTACAATGTACTTCATATTCCACAAAAAAGCTGATAGTTTTTTTTTCTATACTTTAAGGGGGCTCGCGGGTATAAATCGATTTTTTTTCAATATAGGATTTCGCTATATTTTTTTTATAGATGAACTTTATGATTTTTATCTTTTTAGTCATGAATTTATCTGTTTTGTTCATTAATGTGTTTAGTTTTTTTTTTTTTTTTTGTTTTTTTTTTTTTTTTGTTTATCTATTTCGATATCTTACCTACCCAGTCAAATCAGGTATTTGGTAATGAAACTAATTACAGAGGTAAGACCAGATTTTTGCGTTCAGCTTGCCAATTCAAAGAAGTGTAGTTTGTCTGATTTTTTTTAAACTTTGGCACTCATACCACATCTTCTTACATCTATGACACACACAAGAAGTAAATGAAAGATGCCAAAAGGACATTATAATCATAAAGTATCCAGGTAGGCCATATATATTAAACATTTATCTTCGAATTGTAATCAATGTTTAACGAACTAACATGACACATACACTCTAGAACTTAGGCCGTGTTCACATTGACCTAAATTCGGTGTTGTGTTAGTATAACTCATACAAGAACTTAACATAATTACGTTCCCATTGATAAACTCAATGTTAACATGATGTTTAAATCATGTTTTGTCTACATGCAGTCGATAGTCAATGTAGGCCTTGTGTAGGTTAAGTGTACACAAAACTAGGCATTCAAAACTTAATTTCCCATGTATATTTTAAAAAGAAATATTTTTTATATAAAAGTGATACTTATAAAACTAATTAATAAAGTTCTTTACAGAAATATTCGTCTAAACTTGCTATTTGTTATAAAAACACTTTACGTAGCCTTATTAACTTGAAAAGGTCTTCCCGAATCGATTGGACGTACACGCTGACAGAAGTATTTGCCACTGGTCTTTATACTCAAACAACGATTCCCTCATAATTGTATTACTGACAAAAGGATGAGGATATTGTGTGTAGTATCTCAGATCCGTTAAAATACAATTAGAAATAAAATTTAAAAAAAAACATTAGCCCCCCCCCCCCCTTTTGCCATATACTCCTTGAAATAAAAGGCAAACAAACATTATTTTTATAATATAGAAATTCGACTTGATCAGAGTAAGTCCTATGGTACAATGTACTTCATATTCAACAAAAAAGCTGATAGTTTTTTTTCTATACTTTAAGAGGGCTCGAAGGTATAAATCGATTTTTTTTCAATATAGGATTTCGCTATATTTTTTTGATAGATGAACTTTATGATTTTTATCTTTTTAGTCATGAATTTATCTGTTTTGTTCATTAATGTGTTTAGTTTTTTTGTTTTTTGTTTTTTTGTTTATCTATTTTGATATTTTACCTAACCAGTCAAATCAGGTATTTGGTAATGAAACTAATTACAGAGGTAAGACCAGACTTTTGCGTTCAGCTTGCCAATTCGAAGAAGTATAGTTTGTCTGATTTTTTTTAAACTTTGGCACTCATACCACATCTTCTTACATCTATGACACACACAAAAAGTAAATAAAAGATGCCAAAAAGGACATTATAATCATAAAGTATCCAGGTAGGCCATATATATTAAACATTTATCTTCGAATTGTAATCAATGTTTAACGAACTAACATGAAACATACACTCTAGAACTTATTACATCAATGTATAACGTACTAACATGACGCATACACTCTAGAACTTATTACATCAATGTATAACGAACTAACATGACACATACACTCTAGAACTTATTACATCAATGTTTAACGAACTAACATGACACATACACTCTAGAACTTACTAACATGACACATACACTCTAGAACTTATTACATCAAAGACCTTGTATCGTCTTTCTATTTTTTACAGTTGGAAGAGCTATGACCTCCTTCAATACCTTTTATATCTTTTCTAGGAAATAATTGCATTAGATTTCATTATGTCATTTACATGAAGTGAATTCACATGACGAAAGAATATAAGTCAATGTGATATCCTGTTTGTCATCTAAAAATATTTCAGAGTGCCATCAAACTTCCTAATTAACACTTTATATCTATAAAAAAAAATATGATAAGAAATAATTAATTAATTTGTAAAAATGAAATGTCTAACTTTCAAAGTAACACAGATAACGTTAATTGAAATGTTACACGTTCTTACAGAAAAAAGGTGTCTCAATTGTATATAATCAATAAGCTAGAAAATTCATATGAAACAGAAAATTCATATGAAACAGAAAATTTCATAAGGAATCATTTAAAGCGTTGGGTGATTTTAGGAATCATACAAAATTCATCATGGCGATAAATCTCAGTACTCTTGTTAATTCATCAGAAACTAAATGTGAATTTATCACGATTTACTCTCTTGTTTTTGTTAACATAGGATTATGCATTTTGGGAATCACATTAAATTCATTTGTAGTGGTCGTTTATTTCGAGAACAAAGGATTGAGAACAAACATATTTTATACACTACTATTTTCCATTAACATAATGCATTTATTTAGCGCGGTTGGAGTATTATTGGGTTATTCATGCAACCAGGCCCTGAAAATTGAATGTGCAATCGGACGAGTATTGTTACTTGGTACTAGTATTTCATCAATAATACAAACAGCAATGGTTTCAATTGATCGCTTTCAGTCATCACGATGTGTATCAACATCTGTTTTGGTGACACGTAGATTGAAATTGGGACAATTTTCTATTGGACTGTGTTGTATAGTGTATATATTGTTTATTGTAATTGGAATTGTCGGCTACAAGGAGCATATGGAATGCACATCTCAACAAGCACTGAATGGGGGAACCACCCTTACTGTATTACGGATTTGTTTTGCATCATCAATTCTTATTTGTATTTTTGCTATCGATATACCATTGTGCATTTTAACATTTTTTAATATCAAAAGGAATTGTAATACTATTGAATACAATGTTAGTTTCAGGAATGCCTTGACAGAAATTAGAAATTCGGCAAGAATAAAATACCGATCAACATCATTAAAGAACCGGCAATTAGAACAATTAAAGATTCAGGCATTCAAAGTGGTGTGCCTTTTAGTGTTATCGCATTTTGTAACTTATACTTTGCAAATGCTTTTGTTTCTCTTTGGAGCAAACATTCAAGAAACATATTTCTTTAAAGATTTGGTTATTTTCTTTTCTGTGATCAATTTCCTCGTTGACCCGTTGGTTTGTATTTTAACAGTTCGACGCGTACAACGAACGTTAATTAGGTTATTTTGCAGACGCAAGAGAACATATCTAGACAACCTGTATGATTAGTCTTCACACTCTTTAATCATATCGGAATTCTTATATAGTTAATGTATTTCTGTTGTTATTTGTCCTCAATCATATAAAGTATTTCATATTATCCTCACATTATCTATTCACTATATTTTTTTAAATTTAAACGTGCCATAACTGATTCAAAGATAGTTCAATGGCAGAAAAGCTGCACATCACACAAATATTAGAGATGTACCTATTTCTGCAGCATTACTCATCTCCAAGGCAATTTAACCAGAAATACCCTTTAAGGCATATAAGTAAAAGTAAGTTAAACAAAATGTTTATCGATCTGAATCCCTTATCAGATGCTTTGTTATAGTTTTTTTCTTATATTGTATTGTTTCAACACTATTCGAGGTGAAAGGGAAGATTGGCGCTGCCACACTAGTTAAATTCCATCACATTATGCATGGGCATGTCTCAACTCAGCAGCATGTAATTCAGCTGTTGTCGTTTGTTGCTGTAGATAATATTTGGTTTTCGTTAACTATTCTGTACACGCATCAGGCCGTTAGTTTGAATTGTTTTACTTTTGTCAAGTTGGGAACTTGTAAAGCTGACACTGTAATAGGGTTTTGCTCAGTGTTGAAGTCAGTTAAATAATGTATAGATGGTAACTGTATGTCATTTGGTCTCTTGTGGAGACATTGGCAATCATACCACATCTTCTTATTTGATTATGAATGTTTACGTTTACTGTAACTACAGTATAAAATTATTAACTTTTTTAGCAATAGAACCATCATTTTAACAGTAAGTCTTTTACCTTAGATCTTTGTTTTCTATGCCAACAATATCAAGTCGCCAATATTTCATTTCATAGATATTTTATGTTTTGTTTTTTACACTACGGTCACACGTTAAGGTGAAGGTTGGCGCCTGTATAAACGTTAAACCCCACTGCATATGTATGCACTAGTTCTAAGTAAGGAGCCTGTTTTTAAGTGGTTTTCGTTTGTTGGTGTGGTTCACAAGTGTGTGTCGTTTTTTGTTTTTTGCTTTAAAGATTATACCTTTTATTTACCTGTTTTACAATTGTCATTTTGGGGGCATTGATAGCTTGCTATTCTGTGTTAGCCAAGTCCCCGTGTTGTAGGCCGTACTATAACCATGATAATTGTTTACTTTTTTATACATGACTTGAATAATGAGTTGTCTCATTGGAACTCATACTACATCTTCTTATTGACTTTTAAGGGCATATCTTATTTACACAAAGATTAAGAAGCCAAAACCGAAAATTCAAATGACACATAAGGTATTTTTCATACTACTCCAATATTATGGTATTCAATTGATGTAGCAATTTTCATAGGCTTAGTATATTCATATATAAAATTATTTATAGAATATCTCACAAACATTATTAATGGTAAAAGCTCACCATTTTTGTAACTTAATTTTCAACATTCACTACAAACCTTTAAAGTCTGAAATGGCCTATATCTGTACTAGACTGTACTGATTTTTACTCGACCAGTATGAATTGGTCTGACTTTTACTTGACATTACTCGACCCCAGTCTGAACCATACTTGACTGTACTGAATCGTACTTGACCCTTATCTTTGCCGTTTAAAATAGTCTGAACTATTACTCGACCAGTCTGAAACAGTCTTAACCCATTCTCGACATGTACTCGACCTATTTTTCCAGTCTCAACCATACTTAACTAAAGGTCTGAACAATACTCGACCATTCTGAACCATACTAGACCAAAAAACCTCTACTTTTTTAACTGTTAGAATAAATTTCTTTTTAACTGACATATATAACAACAGCCAACAAAATTTATAAAAGATTTTAACCTTATTAAAGAAATATATCTTTGATTATATTTGGGATAAAAAAATATATTATATATAACTTATATCAAAAAGGGATAAAATTGAATAAATAGATAAAATTGTTTTTCTGATTAGTGATGAAATATAAAGTATCACCTCTGCTTGGGGCAAACTCATAAATAAGATCACAGCTGGTCAGAGGTATTAAATTCTAAATAACATTGATTCAAAATTGCAACATCCTGTTTAAATTAAATAACAAGGCCTTTCGAATATACATGTATGTACTAGATCAGTAATACACGAATTTAAGAAAATAGGGATTTCTTTTTACCTGTAAAACACACATGTACTGAGGTAATTAGAATATATTAAAGTGCTTTATGTATGCCATGTTAATTTGACAAAAAAATACTTAAATTAATTGAATTTTGTTTACTGTTACTTTGGAATACATTTCCTTTCTTTAAAAGGTTATCAAGGATTGCTATGGAAATTCTATTATAATGATTATATTAAATTCTTGGTTTAATAAAACAAAACAATTAAGCTTTCATTTTTTTTAAATTTATTAAGTTATACTGTTTTATAGATATTTTAATAAAAACACATTCACTGCATTATTACCTGAACTCAATTGAAATCTATACTTGGCTTAAGTTAATGGTGAAAATAGTCCAATTACCATAAAATACTTCCGAAATATTCATAAATTTTTGAAAAATATTGAAAATATTAGTCACAATTCATTTTTTTAGATTATTTGGTCAGCTTATTTTATTTATATTTTAAAAGTTGATATATATTATTATGTAAGTGTTGATTAATATTGAGTTGAAGTTATATTATGATTGATTATTGTGAAATTTTAATTTCAATACTGTATTGAATACATCTTTAATTTCAAGTTGTTGTTTAAATTTCATTTTTATAAAAAAAAATTCCTAAATTGATAAAATTCAGTTGATAGATACAATGAATAGGTCTATTTTGGTTAAGACTTGGTCGAGTATGGTTCAGACTAGGTCGAGTATGGTTCAGACTAGGTCGAGTACGGTTCAGACTAGGTCCAGTACGGTTAACACTAGGTCCAGTACGGTTCAGACTCGTCTAAAACGGTTAAATACTGGTCAAGTACACATTCAGACTGTTAAGTATGGTTCAGACTACAGTCGAGTATTATCAAGTAAATCTCAGACAAATTCAGACTGGTCGAGTAAAAATCAGTACAGTCGAGTACAGATATAGGCCATTTCAGACTTTTAATGGTTTTTAGTGATTGTTATATTAATTACAGAAACAAATTACCACTTTTTGAATTTGGTGCAAACAAACAAACACACCACACATATTTTATTACCCCATGAAGGCGCCCAAAATAAGCAGAACAATTTCAGTTTTATTTTAAACATTATAAAAAAGTAAATTAAGAATAGGTTAAACAAATTACAAAACATGATTAATTTTGATTTAATTGATTTATTGAAGAAAATTATGTGTAATATTAAAAGTATGACCCAGTGTTTGTTATTATTGGCCTTTGCAACTGTATCATATTGCTTGATAAACTATCACTCACAAATCAAAAACTGATCAATGATGAAGATGATAACATGTGCAGTTGTAGTTTACAGTATAAATAAAAGGAGGGTTAATTCAAGCGACAGTTTATGACTCATGTCTGAATATTGTAAATTGATTTAGAAGAGACAATTCACTACTGTGCAATGTGATCGATCTGTCTTCAAATTCGGCAAGAGAAATATAAGCATGATTAGTGTAAAGAGTAGAGAAAACAGACGTGTCATCCTTTTATATAATGAAAGGGACATTCACGGTATGTAACAATCTTTTGATGTTTTAAGTATCCATTTCTTTTGACACCATTCCTATATGGAGAAATTAAGTAGTAATTGCAAAACACATGCATGTAAGCAAACTCGATATGGGTTTCATGTGGTCAATCCATTTTATGAAATTATATTGCAGCAATTCATTTAACTAGTGTTCAAGTTATGCAAGAGGATTGTAGAGTATAGAAAACATACGCGACAAGTGAGACAAGACTAGACATGAACAAATTGATATTTTATCGTATGTTTTTCTTTGTTGTGATGTTATGCTATTGTTTCAGAAAAAGGGAGAAGGTTTGGATCCATTAAAACGTTTAATCCCGCTGCAAATGTTTGCACCTGTCCTAAGTCAGGAATCTGATGTACAGTAGTTGTCGTTTGTTTATGTAATATATACGTGTTTCTCGTTTCTCGTTTTGTTAATATAGATTAGACCGTTGGTTTTCCCGTTTAAATGGTTTTACACTAGTAATTTTGGGGCCCTTTATAGCTTGTTGTTCGGTGTGAGCTAAGGCTCCGTGTTGAAGGCCGTACTTTAACCTATAATGGTTTACTTTTTAAATTGTTATTTGTATGGAGAGTTGTCTCATTGGCACTCACACCACATCTTCCTATATCTATGGCATAAACGAATCGATAAAGAATGAAATTGATTCCCAACAAAAGTATGCTTGTTCTGCAATACAAATGAAAAACGGCAACTAAATGATATAAGTATGTTCTTTATGATACTCTGTAATATCAAATTAACAGACGCTGAAAGGTGAACATCAAATTCTGATTCTACAACTCCTAAGACCAACACCATCATATCCTCCACAGTTAAAGTAGCCATAATTTTGAGCAGCTTGAACTACTACCTGTCCTAGGGCAGCACGACCATTTTCTGAACATAACCTCACCTTCAAGGTCGTGGTTATACGTAAAACTGCAGATCTGGTTATCTTTAAATTTCATAAGAAACAGTATTTAACTAGTCCTATATACTGGACAGTATACAAAATTGACAAAGTAACACGTTGGTGTCCGGGAGAAAATGAATCATGTGCGATAAGGTGATAATATATTACCATTTACTTGTATGTTTCTTTGATTTTGTTATACTCTAGTGTTATAGCAATATAAACTAGTTATATACAGTTTCGATTTGTAGAGGTAGATGTAAGTTATACCTTAGCGAATAGATGTGTCCGATTTCGAAGATTGTTTGGTTATCAACAAACGACTAATGATAATGGACAACAGTTTAACCCTTACCCTAAACCTAACTCTATAGTTTAGATCATATGTCAAGCTCTAAATCGATCAGAGTTCAGAAAGTTTTACCACTTGCATGTAATTTCTGACAGAATTTTTTTAACATGCAAGTTTACTGCATAAATTTATTATTTTTCGTATTCAAATTAAAAAATTTAACTAAAACATGTTTTCATCAAGAAAGCGTGTTCGTTGACCCCGTGTTCAATCTTTTATTTAAAACAAAACACAGAATATGAGCTGTCCTCTCATATTATATTAAGAATTATATAAATGAATTGTCTTTTTTTCGCACGAAAGAGCTTTTTTCATGTATAATACTAAAACAAAGTAGTATATAAATTTTCACAGCGTGTTACATCCGTCAAAGTCATGAGATCAAAACGAAAGTTGAAGAAAATGTTAACATGATAATATGACTATCGATTATCACCTAATTGCGATAAATTTTGTATAAATAAATGGATATGAAGCTGGGTAAGACTACTTTTTTCAAATGTAACTTTAACCTTGTTTAATCATAAGTAGTGCAATAACAAAATGTGTAAAGAAACATACAACACAATAAATTCAGAACAGACACCTGCAAGCTAAATAACAAAAAGTACAAATAAGAAAATAATTAAAATGTCAATTGTTCTTGAACAATTGAGAGGTCTTTCCTTTTGTAATGTAAATTCATGTTCCAATAGACGTAGAATGTATTGAAAAGTTCTTACACACAAAAGACTGAAACATCAGAAACCTAAAACAGGGGTTACGCCCCTTACAGAAAGGTCAAATCTCTTCGGTCAAATGTAAAAAAGTTGCACCTCATCCACTTCAACGTTTTTCACTATTTACTATTTCTGTAAGTACCATCGTTTTTGAGATATCGACCAAAAAGTTGTAATGTCAAAGGCCAGGGTCAACCTTAAAAAGCTTTAAAACACACCGAATATCCTTTAAATAAGGTCAAAAACACATAATTCGCTATATGGGACATGACCTTGACCTTTGACCTTTTGACCTTTGTCAAGGTCATTGGTCCCCAATGTCATTGGTGAAGAACCCATGGGTCTAGGACCTTTGGTCATATAGTAAAAGCTGATTTTGCCTTTTCAGAAACCTAAAACAAGAGTTATGCCCCTTACAGAAAGGTCAAATCTCTTCGGTCAAATGTAACAAAGTTGCGCATTAATGACCCAAACATTTTCCACTATACAACACTTCTGAAAGTATTAAGGTTGCTGAGATTATCCGCTAACAAGGTGTTAGGTCAAAGGCCAAGGTCAACATACACATTTGACCTTGAGGTATTATTCAAAGTCACATGAATTGATGATGAATGGTGAAGATCCTAGGTGTCTACGACTTACGGTTTCTGAGTTTTGGTGGCCAACCGACACCGGTTAATTTTAATAGGGGCATAACCCTACCAATGAGTCGTTGAATCTTTTCAATCAAAATGTAACGAAGAACCAGGGTCTGGTCCTGAACAAATTTCGTTTTTTTTCTATCTATTACGGTTACGGTGTTGGAACGATAACAAGGTTTTTGGGTTTCGGAGGGATAACTCCGAACCGACAAAATATTTCGACTCATCACAGGGTGAGTTCCGGATAGGTATTCATAACACCGATACAAAGTGTGAACATGAAAGCGACACGTCTTACGGTTAACTCGGATAAATTTGTCAAAGTTTGGCGGAGAAATATTAATAATAAACAGAAGAAATACAGGAAGGTCTTTCCCTTTTTAAAAAGGAAAGACCTTAATAATGAGTTCTTTAAAAACGAATGCTGGGAGTTTTTGAAACAAGTTGAAAGTTCCCTTTAATACATTTGTTTAAAATGAAGCCTTCCATTTATGTAACATCGGCGTCTGTATCATTTATAGTTATTGTAATATTACAAAAAAAAGAAAAATAGGCATCTTATGTGAAAGTGTCCAGTATAGGAAGCAAGGAAAATATTCAACCTAGGAGTTAGCGATATGTGTTTAGCCATAAAATACCATACGCATAATATACATGTGATTATACCAGCATGTCTTTGACAGTTTCATAATTATACTAGAAAATCAAAGTGTTTTTTTTTTTTATTTTAAAGAGGAAGCAGATTAGAAACGAGAGACAAGATATTATGGCAATATCCAAACACTACAGAACAAATCTTAACATTAAGCAGCACCAACACCACAAAATAATTATGGGTCCATTATGTCAAATGTTGGTTCTTGTTTTGTTGATTTGTATTTTCCCTTTCGGGAACTTTTATAACGCACTTTACGGTAGGGGGTTGTCTCATTGTTATAGGTATAATACATGTAGTTGCCTATTATTGCTTATATCCACCTCATTTGAAATTTGATGAACAATTGTCTCATTGGCAATCATACCAGTCACCATATTTTGATTGTAGAGTTTCCCTCGTGTTGAATCTCGCTAAAGACATATGTTGAAAGGTAGCATGTCGTAGTTTTAAAATCAATGGAATATCAACTTTGTATTGCATGACGGAGTTGGAACATTCACAATAATGAAATTCTTAAAAAAAATCCTTTTCAAATTTTAAAAATTAGTGCAAACTTGTGTTCATGACGTTAGGAAATACAAAACCAATATAAAAAAAGAAGATGTGGTATGATTACCAATGAGACAACTCACCACAAGAGACAAAATGACACAGAAATTAACAACTATAGGTCACCGCCGTACTTCCTTCAACAATGATAAAAGCCCATACCGCATAGTCAGCTATAAAAGGTCCCGAAATGACAATATAAAATAATTCAAAAGTTTGGATATATTTCCAGGGATAAAAGAATGTGTTCTAGTTGAGTGAGTAATTGCTCTTTACAATAATTTGATATTTATTTATGTAATTTGGAAAACAACGTTATCTTGAAGTTTTGTGAAGCTAAATACGACCAGCACGTTTGTTTGACATTGTCATGTCTTTATATACAATAACAGTCGTATCCTGTGGCCAACGGCCAACCAGCACAAGCTTGAAAATTGCTTACGGGCTTGTAACAATTTTGACTTGAGGGTGATATACTTATAATATACCGAAAAATAGAATAAACGCATGAGTTGTGGTTAAGATTTTTCGTTTAGACCGCAGTTGATAAACATCATGTATTGATTGTTTTCTTCATTTAGCATTTTGCAAATTTAAAAATGTTTTCCGGGTCAAACTCTAAAGGTGTAATACGACCATTAATTTTCCCCTATTAGTTTTTGTTAAATGTCTACTTTTCAAAAAAATTTGCAGAAGTTATCTTAGTTTCAAATAAAAAAATACTTTGCACGTCGAGTAAAGTTATATCCTAAACAGTACTGTAGACAAAATCTCACATCACATTTCATTGAATATATGAAATTCACAATCACTGGTAGTTGACCAATCAAATTGTCACCTTTTGCTTACCTGTGCACAAGCTTTAGTAATCATGTAACCTCAAGTTCCCAAAATATTTTACAGAAACACCAAATAAAAAAATAATGGTGAATTGAAACACCTACGGTATATGTTTATGACCCAGATTTTTTTTTACTGCAATGCAATGTAAGATTAATTACTTACATTTGTCAAACTCAAGGGAGAGTTATTGTTTCATATGAAACCGGATGTGACGTTCTATGATATGGCGTCATTACATCTGAAACCTAGGGAAATACAACAACTACAAGAGGAAAACAAAGGAACAACAGAAACACTGAAGTGCAACAAAAACAAATGAATCATTTGATACAAACTGCCATATTCCTCAGTTGGTAAATGCACATTTTAAGAAACAATTGTGGGTTGGACTTTGTTTTATGGCTTGTCAAACTTCCCACTTATACAATGCATGACAATGTTAAAAAAAATTACAAGCTGGAAATATTAATGATAATGTTCATTTGTTTCTCCTTCTGCATTATATATCGTTGTTGTGCTTACGTGATTCCACTTAAACCATGAGATAGTACCCTAATCATTAATTCAAAAAAGAGTTTGACAGCATGTATATAAACTCATCATAGATGCAAGCACGCTTTCTCGATGAAAACATGTTTTAGTTAAATTTTATAATTTGAATACGAAAAATAATAAATTTATGCAGAAAAATTGCATGTTAAAAAAATTCTGGCAGAAATTACATGCAAGTTGTAAAACTTTCTGAACTCTGATCGATTTACAGCTTGACATATGATCTAAACTATAGAGTTAGGTTTAGGGTAAGGGTTAAACTTTTGTCCATTATCATTAGTCGTTTGTTGAAAACTAAACAATCTTCGAAATCGGACACATCTATTCGCTAAGGTATAACTTACATCTACCTCTACAAATCGAAACTGTATATAACTAGTTTATATTGCAATAACACTAGAGTATAAAAAAATCAAAGAAACATACAAGTAAATGGTAATATATTATCACCTTATCGCACATGATTCATTTTCTCCTGGACACCAACGTGTTACTTTGTCAATTTTGTATACTGTCCAGTATATAGGACTAGTTAAATACTGTTTCTTATGAAATATAAAGATAACCAGATCTGCAGTTTTACGTATAACCACGACCTTGAAGGTGAAGTTATCTTCAGAAAATGGTCGTGCTGCCCTAGGACAGGTAGTAGTTCAAGCTGCTCAAAATTATGGCTACTTTAACTGTGGAGGATATGATGGTGTTGGTCTTAGGAGTTGTAGAATCAGAATTTGATGTTCACCTTTCAGCGTCTGTTAATTTGATATTATAGAGTATCATATGAACATACTAATATCGTTTAGTTGCCGTCTTTCATTTGTTTTGCAGAACAAGCATACATTTGTTGGGAATCAATTTCATTCTTTATCGATTCGTTTATGCTATGTCTAGTCTTGTCACACTTGTCGCGTGTGTTTTCTATACTCTACACTCCTCTTGCATAACTTGAACACTAGTTTAAAAATGAATTGCTGCAATATAATTTCTTAAAATGGATTGACCACATGAAACCCATATCGAGTTTGCTTACATGCATGTGTTTTGTAATAACTACTTAATTTCTCAATATAGGAATGGTGTCAAAAGAAATAGATACTTAAAACATCAAAAGATTGTTATATACCGTGAATGTCCCTTTCATTATTCAAAAGGATGACACGTGTGTTTTCTCTACTCTTTACACTAATCATGCTTATATTTCTCTTGCCGAATTTGAAGACAGATCGAATAAATTGCACAGTAGTGAATTGTCTCTTCTAAATCGATTTACAATATTCAGACATGAGTCATAAACTGTCGCTTGAATTAACCCTCCTTTTATTTATATTGCAAACTACAACTGCACATGTTATCATCTTCATCATTGATTAGTTTTTGATTTGTGAGTGATAGTTTATCAAGCAATATGATACAGTTGCAAAGGTCAATAATAACAAACACTGGGTCATACTTTTAATATTACACATAACTTACTTCAATAAATCAATTAAATCAAAATTAATCATGTTTTGTAATTTGTTTATCCTATTCTTAATTTACTTTTTTATAATGTTTAAAATAATTCTGAAACTGTATTGCTAATTTTGGGCGCCTTCATGGGGTAATAAAATAATTGTGGTGTGTTTGTTTGTTTGCACCAAATTCAAAAATTGGTAATTTGTTTCTGTAATTAACATAATTAGTTATCAAAAGTACCAGGATTATAACTTTATACGCCAGACGCGCGTTTCGTCTTCATAAGACTCATCAGTGACGCTCAGATCAAAATAGTTAAAAAGCCAAACAAATACAAAGTTGAAGAGCATTGTTGAAAATTAAGTTACAAAAATGGTGAGCCTTTACCATTAATAATGTTTGTGAGATATTCTATAAATAATTTTATATATGAATATACTAAGCCTATGAAAATTGCTTCATCAATTGAATACCATAATATTGGAGAAGTATGAAAAATACCTTATGTGTCATTTGAATTTTCTGTTTTGGCTTCTTAATCTTTGTGTAAATAAGATATGCCCTTAAAAGTCAACAAGAAGATGAAGTATGAGTTCAAATGACACAACTCATTGTTCAAGTCATATATAAAAAAGTAAACAATTATTTAACGCATCAATGTAAAAATATCGGAAATTGATGAGACTGTCATTAAAGTGAGAGGGTTAGCGCTATAGAACCAGGTTTAATCCACCATTTTCTACATTTGAAAATGCCTGTACCACGTCAGGAATATGACAGTTTTTGTCTATTCGTTTTTGATGCGTTTTGTTATTTGATTTTGCCATGTGATTGTGGACTTTCCAAATTGATCTTCCTCTAGGTTCAGTATTTTTGTGATTTTACTTTTTATCATGATTATAGTACGGCCTACAACACGGGGCACTTGGCTCATACAGAATAGCAAGCTATCAATGCCCCCAAAATGACAATTGTAAAACAGGTAAATAAAAGGTATAATCTTTAAAGCAAAAAACGAAAAACGACACACACTTGTGAACCACACCAACAAACGAAAATCACTTAAAAACAGGCTCCTTACTTATAACTAGTGCATACATATGCAGTGGGGTTTAACGTTTATACATATGCAGTGGGGTTTAACGTTTATACAGGAGCCAACCTTCACCTTAACGTGTGACCGTGGTGTAAAAAACAAAACATAAAATATCTATGAAATGAAATATTGGCGACTTGATATTGTTGGCATAGAAAACAAAGATCTAAGGTAAAAGACTTACTGTTAAAATGATGGTTCTATTGCTAAAAAAGTTAATAATTTTATACTGTAGTTACAGTAAATGTAAACATTCATAATCAAATAAGAAGATGTGGTATGATTGCCAATGTCTCCACAAGAGACCAAATGACATACAGTTACCAGCTATACATTATTTAACTGACTTCAACACTGAGCAAAACCCTATTACATTGTAAGCTTTACAAGTTCCCAACTTGACAAAAGTAAAACAATTCAAACTAGAAATTAACGGCCTGATGCGTGTACAGAATAGTGAACGAAATCCAAATATTATCTACAGCAACAAACGACAACTGCTGAATTACAGGCTGCTGGATTGAGACATGCCCATGCATAATGTGATGGGATTTAACTAGTGTGGCTGCGCCAACCTTCCCTTTCACCTCGAATAATGTTGAAACAATACAATATAAGAAAACTACTACAGTGAAACCTGTCCAAACCGAACACCCACGGGACTTTGCGTTTTGTTCGGTTTTCACAGGTGTTCGGATTGTAGAGGTAAACGGAAGTCGACACCAAAATAGTTTTAGCACTTACTGACAAGGAATAATAGGTGACACAACAGACGACTATTTATTTTCGTGATGATATAGATGTAAGCGTAAAAATACAAGTAGATAAAGATAGACCTATTGGTACATTTTTGTTTATAAATCAAACGCCACTCCGTCAATCACGCTCGTCGTTGTGAAACTAAAATGTATAAATCGTTCAATGATGTCCGACGTGGATCAATTTTGTTTTTTACAATTATTTTTTAATCCATTAAATCACTTAAGCTTACCACTTCATATTCCAAGTCACTGTCAAAAGACGATTCCGTAGTTGAGTCGAGATCGTCATTGTACACACGAGTTCTCGGACTAAACTTGCCCCCGCTGACTGATACTTCGCAACACGATAAGAGTGAAACAACAGCAGGGGTCCAGTTGTGTCCAGTTTATTCTCGGACTTTATCGTTGTTTAATAGCTTACGGAAGTCTTCAGGAGCATCCGAATCCTCTAAAGGGAATCCGGCAATCGAAAGCCATTGACCTTGTCGTGTTGCATGACTTCCTAATCTAGTGAAAGGCTTTAAAACTTTAAAACTATTACTTAATTAAACAGTTCAGCTACAGAATGGCAGTCACGATAAATATTTGAGTAACGTGCATTTAATTGATCTAAGGGAAAGTTCGTTTCTTGTCATTTTCGGCGATGGGGGCAGCTTACCAGTTTAACGTTTCTTTACAACATAAATCATTTGATCACTGAATACATGGACACAAACATGCTAATTAGTTTGTCATAACAACTCACCAGTTAATTTAACCTCAAATACCCTCGGGGATACTCTGTCATCCTGTGTTTGTTTAATGAAATCATGAAAATAATTAAAAATAATTTTTTGTTTTGATTGCTATCGATTGATTTTGACAGGTAATTTTTAGATACATATTTACTATCGAAGCTTCAAAAATCGTTCGGAATTCGGTGTTGACAGGGTTCGGTTTTTTCAGGTTAGATTAACGTTAATTGATAGGGAAATTTTGTGGGACTTTGAAAATTGTTCGGTTTAAACGGAAATTCGGTTTTATCAGGGTTCGGTTTACCCAGGTTTCACTGTATAACAAAGCATTTGAAAAGGGATTCAGATCGATACACATTTTGTTTAACTTAATTTTACTTATATGTCTTAAAAGGTATTTCTGGTTAAATTGCCTTGGAGAAGATTAATGCTGCAAAAATAAGTACATCTCTGATATTTGTGTGATGTGCAGCTTTCCACAATTGAACTATCTTTGAATCAGTTATGGCACGTTTAAATTAAAAAAAAGTGAATAAATAATGTGAGAATAATATGAAATAATTTATATGAGTGAGGACAAATAACAACAGAAATACATTAACTATATAAGAATTCCGATATGATTAAAGAATGTGAAGACTAAGCATACAGGTTGTCTAGATATGTTCTCTTGCGTCTGCAAAATAACCTAATTAACGTTCGTTGTACGCGTCGAACTGTTAAAATACAAACCAACGGGTCAACGAGGAAATCTTTAAAGACATATGTTTCTCGAATGTTTGATCCAAAGAGAAACAACAACATTTGAAAAGTATAAGTTGCAAAATGCGATAACACTAAAAGGCATACCACTTTGAATGCCTGAATCTTGAATTGGTCTAATTGCAGGTTCTTTAATGATGTTGATCGGTTTTTTATTCTTGCCGAATTTCTAATTTCTGTCAAGGCATTCCTGAAACTAACATTGTATTCAATTGTATTACAATTCCTTTTGACATTAAAAAATGTTAAAATGCACAATGGTATATCGATAACAAAAATGCAAATAAGAATTGATGATGCAAAACAAATCCGTAATACCGTAAGGGTGGTTCCACCATTCAGTGCTTGTTGAGATGTGCATTCCATATGCTCCTTGTAGCCGACAATTCCAATTACAATAAACAATATATACACTATACAACACAGTCCAATAGAAATAAAAGCAACAGTAGTATACCGCTGTTCAAAACTCATAAATCCATGGACAAAAAAACAAAATCGAGGTAACAAACTAAAACCGAGGGAAACGCATTAAATATAAGAGGAGAACAACGACATAACACTAAAATGTAACACACATAGACAAAATCCCACGAGAATAACAAATGTAACATATATATATAACATCAAAACCAAATACATGAATTGGGATACACAAGTTCCGTGACACGTCTTATAGCAATGTGAATTTTCACTCAAAAATAAGAGAAAACAAACGACACAAAGTTATAATGTAATACACACAGAAACGAACTATAATATAACAATGGCCATATTCCTGACTTGGTACAGGGCATTTTTAAAGGAAAAAATGGTGGGTTGAACCTGGTTTTGTGGCATGCCAAACCTCGCACTTTTATGGCCATGTGAAATATAACATCAAAATGACAACACAGGACTACAATATAGATAAATTGGATAACACAATTGACAAAGAATCACACGAACAACAGCCAACAAAAGGCAACAAGTTCAAAATTTTAATACGCCAGAAGTGTATTTTGTCCACACAAGACCTACGTGTGACGCCCAGATACAAAAGTTTGAAAGCAGAAACGAGTACAAAGTTGAACAGCATTGAGGACCAAAAGATCAAAAAGGTTGTGCCAAAAAACGGCAAGGGTTTTCTGTTAGTTACCAGAAAATCCCTATAATTTAGAATATTTTATACTTTTGCAAACAGTAAATTTTATAAAATGAATATTCAAAAGATGTACATGATAAAACTGAAGTATAAACTAGTTACAGGAAACAACTGAAATACATTTACATAACCAGACATTTGAAACACAAAAGTAGACACATCCGAATAAGTTTAAAGCTCTACGCCAAGTGACGTCCTATTTGAAACTGAAAAATGACGCAAAAATGACGTCATTTGAATTTGTAAAACAGATCATCAAAAAATTAAAAATGACGTCACATAAGAATGAATAAGATAGAATTAGGATTGATTTAAGATTATATATTTGAACTAAATACTGATATTGCAACCGCGCTAAATAAATGCATTATGTTAATTGAAAATAGTAGTGTATAAGATATATTTGTTCTCAATCCTTTGTTGTCGAAATAAACGACCACTACAAATGAATTTAATGTGATTCCCAAAATGTATAATCCTATGTTAACAAAAACAAGAGAGTAAATCGTGATAAATTCACATTTAGTTTCTGATGAATTAACAAGAGTACTGAGATTTATCGCCATGATGAATTTTGTATGATTCCTAAAATCACACAACGCTTTAAATGATTCCCTATGAAATTTTCTTTGTCGTATGTTTTTTTCTAGCTTATTGATTATATACAATTGAGACATCTGTTTCTGTAAGAACGTGTAAGATTTCAATTAACGTTATCTGTGTAACTTTGATAGTCAGTCATTTCAAAAGAACAACATGTTCAAATTAATTAATTATTTCTTGTCATATTTTTATTGATACAAAGTGTTAATTAGGAAGTTTGATGGTACTCTTAAATATTTTTTAGATGAAAAACAGGATATCACATTGACTTATGTTCTTTCGTCATGTGACTTCACTTCATGTAAATGTCATAAAGAAATCTAATGCAATTATTTTTTAGAAAAGATATAAAAGATATTGGAGGAGGTCATATAGTCATTGCTCTTCCTACTTGAAAAAATAGAAAGACGATAAAAGGTCTTTGATGGAATAAGTTCTAGAGTGTATGTGTCAATTAAGGATGTTAAATTCTACATTTTTTGAATTTTTGTCAAATAAAAAGCCATATTTCAAAATCTTATAAATAAACTGATCATAGATACCAGGACTAATTTTTTGTATATACGCCAGACGCGCGTTTCGTCTACAAAAGACTGAACAGTGACGCTCGAATAAAAAAAAGTTAAAAAAATAAAATAAAAAAGGCCAAATAAAGAACGAAGTTGAAGAGCATTGAGGACCAAAATTCCTAAAAGTTTTTGCCAAATCCAGCTAAAGTAATCTATGCCTGAGGTAGAAATTTTTTGTTAAATATATGAAAACTATAGAGAGAATTATGTCCCGCCAAATTTTCAACGGTTTACATCTCGAAAAAAAAGCGCACGGACCCCCAATTTTTTCTGCTCTTTCAGTTTCTTTATTTATATACTATCAATTCATTACAGTGTTTTACAAAGCTTGTTATTTTTTGATAGAGCAGCTCACATCCTTACTAAAGTTCGTTTAACATTGATTACAATTCGAAGATAAATGTTTAATAAATATATGGTCTACCTGGATAATTTATGATAATTATGTCCCTTTGGCATCTTTCATTTACTTTTGGTGTGTATGTCTTAGATATAGGAAAGATGTGGTATGAGTTGCAACTCTTCATCCAGCCACAATTTGTAAAAGTAAACCATTATAGATCAAAGAACGGTGTTCAACACGGAGCCTTGACTCACACCAAACAGCAAGCTATAAACAAAGGGCCCAAACATGACTGACAAAACTAGTATAAAACCCTTCAAACGGAAAAACCAACTGTCTAATATATATCAAAAACGAGAAACGAGAAGGACCAATGAACCACATCAACAAACGACAACCATTTAGTTGAAAACCTTACTTTGACCTAAAATGGTTTACTTTTACACATTGTGACCTAGATGGGGATTGGTCGCATTAGCACCCATACCATATTTATCAATTATGGACTTTTGACAAGGACGAAGTCCGAGTGTTAATCTAATCTACCAGGTCCATATATTACATATTGACTGAGTGCAATTCCTTAATTTCTATTGAACATAATTATGTAAATAATGTATTAGGAACATGGCGTTTAATGTTCTTTCTATTGAACTATATTGTATTTTTTTACATTTTATTGACAATTTCATTATTTTTTAACAACTTCATAGCTTGTTGCATTATTAGCCTTCTTGAATTTTAATGTCTGCATTTAACATACAATTTTTTGAAATATCCAGTGAAAATTTTCATTTTGTCTGCTGTAACGTTACCTCTGCGGATGTTTTCATATTGACCACTACAATACATATAAAAAGAAATGTAGCGTCAATATACGTAAAAATAGAAAAAAAAGGCTACGGATACGTAAAATAACATTTGAAACACGTGATCATGATATCTAATATAACTAGTAGAATGTTACACCATCTGTAATATTGTCTTATATCTATAAAAAAAAACAAATTTGCAAGAACATTTTTTTTGTTTCATTTATTTTTGGCATTTCCATTGTTACAACTTTATTATTGAATGTTTTATTTAACAATGTTCATGTAAATATAAGTATTATTGAAAATTTTCATTATCGTTTTCTGTCAACCTAAGAGTTTGGTCACACAAAGCACAACGTTACTTCTGTACAAGTGTACGAGACGAGATGATCACCATGCTGTATTACTTTTTGATTCTGACGCCATATTTGAAGTGTTCAGTCAAGAAAACAACGTTTTAGTTAGTCAATGCATCCGAATTAAAATGCTTACAATAGAATTATATTTTTTTCCACAAACCAAATACAAAATTGTAGTTATAAATTTACTTGCCCAAAACAATTGTTTTTTCTTTAATCAAATAAAGGATATTTTTATACAGTTGACTAGTGTTTTACAAGCAAAATTAAAAGCTCAAACACATCAAACGAATGGATAACAGCTGTCATATTCCTGACTTGATGCAGGCATGTTCTTATGTAGAAAATGGTGGATTTGACATGATTTTATACTCGTTAAACCTCTCAGATGTTTTCATGATGAGTTTATTTATCACTGTTACATCTACAGACAAGACCGGGGTATAACAGTAAAAGATGGTTGACATGCATGTCATAAATAACATAAAGTGTATATTATTCAACTTCAAAACAAGCAACTGCAGACACTTGAATTCTGAATCAAAACATTTGACAAGTTGGGAGCTGTTTTTATAGTTAGAACATAGTTACGATGAATAGTTAAGATGTTATTGTCAAAAGAAAACTGAAAAATTACCGTTTTTATTCCTCAAAAAGTTTTGTAATGTGTAATAAAATTATGTGTCAGAATTCAATGTTTTTTTATGTGAATAAACTCATCATATATGATAAACACAATGCTTTTTGTTAGAACTCTTAATCTGCAAAATTTATCTTTAAAATATAATCATACCCTGTCTATAAATGAAAGATTTGAGAAGCCTCGATTCGTATACCTCATAAGATATTGCCATTTTAATTAAGATGCGTTGTGTTGCTACAGAACTAGAGTTTCCTAAAAGTTTAATCTACACATGCTACATGCCAGCACTTTTGAACTGATAGATTGAAGAACGGACACAGCGTCAATTTAACTCTCCTTTTTCAAAACATTCAAAAGCCTTATAAAACAAAAGTGTTACGTATACACGGATTGTAATTAGGTGTTTGTGTCAGCTGAACACATAGTATGATCGATTGATTGGTTGGTTGTGTTTAATTAACAATCCGACTTTGAAGAAAATAACCATTTATCACAAGGTTTGATTATATATACTTTATTCAAATATTGTAATCAACAGGAACAAAATGACCGATAGAATATCTATTGTCCTTAAAGAAAGGAATATTTTGCCTGTAGAAAAGTTCTGTAATTATATCTAAGGTATTTTAGTACATATTGGGGCCTTGGTGGCCGTATGGTCTCATAAGTTTAACTACTGTAATCACAAGCAAGTCACTCGGAGGTTGTAAGTGCGAGAGCACTCGACTCTTTTCTCCAGAACTGTCTGCTTTCCTACTGAATGTTAGTGGGTTTCTCCGTGGACCCCGGCTGCCACCACTAAAAAATCTGACCGACATGAAATGGCATAATAGTGTTGAAAGTGGCGTTAATCACCAATAAATCAAATACATTTACTAACACTTTTCATTTTTTTAAATTAATCTTTTACTGCTTATAATTTTATGATATTTATAAAACTTGCTACAGCTTTATTGATATAGGTTTTGGTGGGGCTCGTGTTGTTTATTCTTTAGTTTTTATGTTGTGACGACATGTGTACTATCGTTTGTCTGTTTGTCTTTTTTATTTTTAGCCATGGCGTTGTCAGTTTATTTTCGATTTATTAGTTTAACTGTCCAACTTTGTATCTTTCGTCCCTCTTATAACTAACAATTTAATGGTTTAGCTCACAGTATCAAATTAGTTATCGTCTAGTGTATTTAGTAAAGACATTTAAAAACCGAACTCCACTGAATATTTTAAACAGAAAGTCCTTTATAAAATTGCAAAATTAAAAGCTTAAACACATCACACAAATGGAAAACATTTTTCATATTCCTGATTTGGATAACTTATCATAAAATGTTTAATTTAAAGTGTAATAAATATAAATTGTGGGCAACTTATCACAGAAAAGACAAGCCCTGAAATTAAATATCCAGATGTCAGAACCAAGCCTTGAAAAGAAACCTTGTCGATAAAATTCAGAAATACTAAATCGTCGTAATACAAGATATATATTGATAAAATTTAACATCTAGACATAAAAGGATACATAATTTATGTATTCTTTATAATAGACTTCACCTCTGCAAAGACGAAATTTGAAGGCATGATTTAAACTATAACTTTTCTACAGAATTATACCTATTGACTTACATGATTTATATTTTTTTAGATGATAAATAATTAATTTTAAACGAAAAATGCAGCCGAGGATGGCCTTCTTAATAAAAGAAAGTATGAAAATAAATCTAGACAAAATATATTTCTCCTTGGCAAAAATGCTCTCATATGTACCTTTAAACAAAAACGTAAATACCAAGTAATCTCACAGGATTGTGTCGGTTTTATTTGGCATCATTAAACCTTGAGCTGCTTACTTTAAAAACAGTCAGAAAGATGTATACCTGAGAAATCATACGCAGTATCATACTAAAAAAAACTGGTTACTACAGATGTCACAAGTATATTTTTACGTGCACTTGAAAGTAAACGCGCGTTTACTTTATGCGTTAATTGATTGTGTAAATTATGAATTAAGCTTCGTGTTCATTTGCACATTTATTCTATTTTGTTAAACAAATTTTATCTTAATATTTTACGTATATGTGTTAAAACCAAAACAATCCAAAAACACTTTTAATTCGAAATATTAACTTGTATAAATTGCAAGAACTTTTCCAATAACTTTAAGAAGCGGATTTTCTATATTTACTTTTCAAAAGTTACATGACTTGTACAAATATCGACTCATAAAAATATTTTCACTCTGACGGAAACGTCGTAAAAATGCATGATATCAACCCTTTTTAGAAACGTGCACATTATCTGATCGTATCAACTCATCTCTAACTTCAGTAATGATTATGCAAGATTCTTCGGAGAATCGTCAGTTAACGTGAGAAGTAAACACGAAAATAAACACCCGTATACTTTTTATGTCTACTAAAATTTCGGAGTTAACGCACAGTTAACTCGGCATATACATGAATGACACTCGAGTAAACGACCCGTTAACTTCTTCATCTTTTCTATATGTAATGATTGGTATGCAGCCAACTGTTACTGCTCCTGAACTGTTTAACAAATTTCGGAAACTTTCACCAAAATCTCACTAAGATAATATTATTTCTTTACTTCATCTGTATACGTTTACAGTTTATCTTGCATGTATACGATATATTTTGTCATTTCTGCCAATATTGCGGCTGTTACATTGTTGTATATTTTTCCCCTTTATACTACTTATTATATATATTTCGAAAATTAATCCATAATTAGTTGATTTTTCAACTCTTCAACCGAAGACTTTTCTTTCTATGAGATATCTCACCAAAGAGTGATGTTCTTGAGATCTCTATGCGCCCTTTCGCAAACGTAAAGCGATTTGTAACTGGTAAACGTTAACGAACTGACATCTAGAGTATTTGCTTTTGAGATATTGTGTCAACCAGAAAGAAAATTAGTTCAATGTCAGAGTTCAAGGTCATGTTCTTATTTTTGATTCACTTCATAACGCTTCTACTAAATAGAAGTACTTCTGTAATAGAAATCCTAGCATGCAAATATCTGTCCCATTATGACACATGTGTCATGTATTGGTCTTACATTGTATTGGGTTATCAGATGTATCTGCATGTTGTACTCTCTTATGTGAAGTCATTAAACATATCGACCATGCTGAACTGAGTTATATGATATGGTGTCAGATGTCGGTCCACTAAAATCATGAAATAAGGACCAAGAAGAAGTCGAAAAACCTAGTCAATAGTATATACACTTAGATTTGTGTCAAATGAACGCATCGAGGTGAAATGGCAGACGGTATAAACGGTAGAACACCGTGTATGAACTGGGACAGTGGGGACCTCCCAGGGACCTGGAAAGCATTTAAAACGCATTGCGAATTTATGTTCCAAGGGCCGTTAAAAAAGAAACAGGAAGATGAGAAATGCGCTTATCTGATGATATAGGTTGGCGAAAAGGGCAGGAATGTTTAAAGTACTTGGGATATGACGGCAGAAGACCAGAAAAAAACTTGAAAAATATTATGAAAACTTTGAAGCTTATGTTAAACCCAAATCCAACCAAGTTTTCTCAAGCTATAAATTCCAATGTAGACTACAAAAAACAAATGAAACTTTTTTTGAAGAATTTGTAACAGATCTAAAAGATTGTCAGTATGCAAACCCCGATAGAATGGTCAGAGACAGGATTGTTTTTGGAACAAAATCATCTAAAGTTACTCAGAACTTACATTAGAAAAAGCCTTAGATATAGCAAGAACTTATGAGCTTTCTAAAAGACAATTACAAACAATGAATATTGGTGAAGACCCAAATGTCAAGAAAATATACTCAAAACAAACTCCAAAATCAGTTATCCGCACAAATATGGACAAGGTGCTAAACCTAGATATAAACAAGACAAATCAAAACTACAAGTATGTCAGAGGTGTGGTTATGACCATAACGCAGGAAGTTATTGCCCAGCCAAAGGTAAACAATGCAAAAAGTGTGACAAAAAAGATCATTTTGCTAAAATGTGCAAAACCAGAAAAGAAAAAAAGGTAGACGAGATAGACCGAGAAGAATGTTCTAATTACTATGACTCAAGTGACTCAGACACATTATTTGTTGGTGCACTCTACAATGAAAAAAATGAGAGTGACACATGGTGTGAAGATATCACAGTTGAAAATGTCAGTATTAATTTTCAACTTGACACGGGTGCACGGTGTAATGTTTTGAATCGTACAGATTTTAGACGCATGAAGACAAATAACGTATTAAGCAAACCAGATTCAAGATTGAAATCATTCTCTGGACACAACATAGAATGTGATGGCAAAATAACTTTACCAGTTACATTAAAAAACCAGAAACATGAAGTAGAATTTTATGTTGCGAATACAAAATCACAATCAGTATTAGGAGCTGCGACATGCTCAGAAGCCAAATATTCACATTTATCTACTGGACTTGGATGTTTACCTGTAATACATAAAATACATGACATATCAGATGTATCTATATGTTGTACTCTCTTATGTGAAGTCATTAAGAAGTGACGATTTATACCATGAGTGAAATCCATTAGAAATTTTATTAACGATAATGAAGATGTGACAACTTAAACTTTAACAGTGAAATCCAGTAGAACTTTATCTATATTGCATACATTGAATCAGACTTTATTCTTAAAGAGAGAACTGTTATCTAATTTAATTTAATTAGAGTTGAACAGCAAACTTACAAAAAAACTCTTTTCAAAAAAGGGGGGATGTCATGTATTTGTCTTACATTGTATTGGGTTATCAGATGTATCTGTATGGTGTACTCTCTTATGTGAAGTCATTAAACATATCTACCATGCTGAACTGAGTAATATGATAATATGTCTTAATATTAAGTAAATCTTGCATAAATACTGGTTTTCTGATAAAATAACTAACCACAAAACAATTTGTAAGAGCTTTCTTACTTATTTTTTTCCGAATATAATCTTGACTGCGCGTTTTTATTTTTAAACGTCTTAATGTAAGCCTGCCGTATTTGTAGCGCGGTTTTTCGGAATCCGACTGTTGTAAGTAGTTCAACTACTGTATAAATATAACATCAGAAGATGTGGTACGATTGCAATGAGACAACTCTTCAAAAAAGACCAAATTGACATAGATATAAATAACTATAGGTCACCGTACGGCCTCGAATAATGAGCAAAGCCCATACCGCATAGTCAGCTATAAAAGTTACGGAAATTGACAATGGAAAAAATTCAAACGAGAAAAATAACGGCCTTATTTATGTAGCCTTTTAACAACGAGGTTTTGAGTTCGATTCATACACATGACCTCTGTCTTTATTGATACGTATTGTCAGCTCCGAAGACTAAATTGAACTAATCAATCAATCAATCAATCTAAGCGGAAACTTACATGCAAAGATGATCTGATTCTAAACATAAGGTAATGTATAAGATATCAATTGAGCTATAAATAATTCGTTTAATCAAGCTGATGGAATGTTTTCATGTGAACAAAAATAAAACCTAAAGCTGGACAGTCTTTTTTCCCGTGTTAATAAGGTATGCATATAAATCGTAAAAAGAAACTTAATAAGAACAATCTTAATGATTTTGGTACCTCTATAGCGTTGTCAAAATTGTTCTAACTGGAACAAAAATAATTACAACATAAATAAATGGGTACTTATAGAAAAGGAGTGCAATCATCTGTTTATTTTAGTAACTTTTTAGTAACAACAAACAGAAGAACCATGCCAATTGGACCTTCTTATGTACGATAACTGCACTTTGTTTTTACTAGATAACATTTATGTTTGCTATTGAGATTCCTTATATCGTCAAGTTATTATTATTTCAATTTGGACTAACTGTGTACCTCTTATTTCAGACATGTTCTGAATTGTTGAGGGTCACAATTTATGATTAAAATCAGCAAAGACAAATCGCAACAACGTTTATCAGAATTGTATTATAAGAAAAGAAGATGTGGTACGATTGCCAATGAGACAGCTCTCTGCAAGAGACCAAAATGACGCAAAAATTAACAACTATAGGTCTCCTTATGGCCTTCAACAATGAGCAAAGCCCATACCGCATAGAATGGACAATGAATACTATGTGTATTGCTTAGTGTTTGTTTATTCTACTTTAAATAGAGTTATAAGGGGTATGTTGAGATATCACAAAATGGGATTGACCCAGCCACATTTTGACGCCTGCCCAAATTCAGTTACTTTTGGTCCTTGTTAGTATTGTAATGTTTTTACTTTTGTTTCAGTGTTTAGTGTGACGTCTATTTTTGCTGCAGTAGAATACATTATGGTTAAGGGACCAGAGAAAGACCGACTTTAGTAGTTGTTTCCTTTATTTCTAAAATGCAATGACGTTGCCTAAAAAACAATGCGAAAAATATATCATCATTGGTCTTTCAAACTCTCGGCTACACGTCATATCTGGGTTGTTATTCGTCGATGCGATTAGAAGTAAAACACCCATAGTTTATATCGTTCTTCCCACCCGTCTATATCACATGCAAATTCTCTCCATTATTGGTGTTAATGATTGAATATTTATGGATATCAAAAACATGTACGTTCTTCAACACGGAGCCTTGACTCACAACGAACAGCAAACTACATAATTACTAGTGGTAAAGCAATGAAACAGGAAAATTAACGGTCTAATCTGTATAAATCTATATAAAAACAAAAAATTATAAACGCTTATAAACTACATCAACAAACGACAACTACTGAACATCAGATTCCGGGCTTAGGACAGGTGATAAAGTTTACTTCAGACACATTCAATGCATTGGTTTTTTTTTTTTTACTTTTTATCACTTCAAATCAAACATTTATTAAAAGCTGAAACTTAATTACACAAACACAAATTTCAAAGAAAATCAAGCAATAAGAAATGTTTTCAATGTGTCAAATACGTAAACTGCATCTGTGTCCCTACCTACCTAGCCCTTCTATGCCCAAAGGAATAAAGCACAAAGACTTGATGATTCTAGTCCTTGTGTCCGTAATCAGATGCTATATTACGAGTAGGGAAGACTATCCCCTTGCTGAACCGTCATTCTGGTCGACCAGGATTAATAGTTTATGGTTTTTCTTCTTAAAAACAGCAAACTTCATAGACCTTATAAATTAACGAGTTTCATCTACCGTTTTTCTTGAGTTTATGGTTTTCTTCTATTAGGAAAATTGTCGCAACCTGTCTGTAACCCTCATTTGGTCTACCATATGACCCATAGTTGGTGCAATGTTAATTAGTACTTATGTATTTCCACATATCAATGGGCTTACACACTGCCCTTGTTTCAACGAGACTCCCAACAGATTCTCCTGATTGATGTTTACTTATCAGTTTCCGTGTGCTACAGCGTGGAGGATACTGCTGGATTCTAGGTAATACAGGGGATATGTAATGGCAGGAAGGACCTACACGCTCTGCTCTTTTTCACAAAATATGTTGCTAGCCAGCGTCATTATACATCCACAGGACAATCCCATACAAGAGATACATTACCCTGTGGTATATTACCAACAACACAGTCATATGTTTACAGGTGTATAACATATGTTACAGGGAATTTGTGAAATCAGGGATTTTGTAAAATCACTGAAATTTCAGGGAATTTGTAAAATCACTGAACAGATAGTGATTTTATAAAATCCCTGATTTGGACTTGTGATTTTACAAAATCCCTGAAATAATTAAGATTTTTTTTACAGATTCACTGATGAAATTCAGGGAATTTGTAAAATAAATTAATTCGTTTTTATAAGAATTTCTGTAAAAAAATACATATCAGAGCAAGAGCATCTTGTTGTTGCATGAAAATTGATATATAAAAAGCAAATAAGTGTTGTATTATTAAACTTTGCTGTCTACAAAATAACAATTACATTCACAAAATAGTAATATAAAAAGACAATAGAAAATATAGGTAAGAATACTTTGTTTTGTACTTGCAAGTTTATGAATAGGTTCTAACCAAGCAAAAATGAAAATAGTTTTACTTACTTTGGTCATATATCAGTTACATGTATTCTACCACAAAGTGAAATATCTGTTAAGAAGTTTCTAAACTTTCTCAACTCTTTTTAGCCAAATAAAAGTTGATAATTTGATTAAGGTAGAGAAGGACACTGAAGACCAAAAACATCTAGCCAATGAACTTTCTTAAATTTCCCATATATTGTTCATTGGGGTGTACCTAACAAAATATCAAAATTTGAGAATAGGTTTCCAGGCTATTTTTAGAAATATTCTTTGAAAAAGTTACCTCCCTTTGCAGTCCTAAAAATGTCATTTTTTGGCCTGTTTAAGTTATAAAGGTACCTGCCAAATCAGGCATATATAATTTTTTTTTAACTTTTTCTCAGAACATAATGATAAATGAATATTTTGAAATATTTTAGACATAATTTTTTTTTTTTTTTTTTTTTTTTTTCAAAATGGCTACCCTTTTTTGCAATATGCCTGTAACCGGTTTGTGTACAATTTTGCCAAAAAAATATTGTAAAAGTAAAAAAAAAAAAAAATTGTGTTAATGAACTTTTTTTTAAATTTGTATATAAAATACTTTATATCCATGCTACAAGTTATAAAAAAATAAAGATATGCTTCCAGGGAAAATAAAAAGTTACGGGGGTAGAATGACACCCTGTCACACACCCTTTTATGCAGATTTCATGAAAAATGTTAAAATTTTCACTATTTTTTTTAAATATCTTAACTTAAGGTGGGATTGTTTCTTTAATGAGCATAGATTTTGCAGCTTCCATGTCTTTGTAATACTTTTTTATCCTTTCATTTAACCTTCTTTATGCTGAGAGGAGGTTGCATCAGTTTTGAATATTCAGGAAGTTGACAGTTGACCTATGAGCATAATCATCATTTTCATGGTTAATAATCCTTGATGAAAAAACTAATCTTTCATTAAATAAGTATTCATAACTATTTATCATACCTTGGTTTTTTTTTTCCTCATGTGAAAAGGATTGTCCTACTAATTTATATATATCATTACAGTGTATTATGTGTTTCGTGATGTTTTAATTTTAAATTGTATGATTTTGATGTTCTCATGCTCTTGTTTAGTAGTTTTGTTGAGTGGTCACTGCTTGGAAATACTAAGATCTTTTAATTGACTGTTGATGTTTATTTTTTAAATACTCTTAACATATAGACTATTTTGTTTGGACTTTGCTCATTGTTGAAGGCCATACAGTGACTTATAGTTGATAATTTCTGTGTCATTTTGGTCTCTCGTGGAGAGTTGTCTCATTGGTAATCATACATCTTTCTTTTTTTATATGAATAGTGTAATGTTTGATCTGAATGATTGCTGTGAAAGTCTTGGAAGTGTAAAAATCAACATACTCATAAATCACTGTTCATGATTTTAATCATGTAGAAAAAAAGAAAATATATATATATATATATATATATATATATGCAAAATAAATTTTATTTCACATCATATTTTTTTATGTAATTGCAGACATTTTACAGACAACAATTGATTTTTATCTAGATGGACCATGTTTCAATAATATAAAACAAACCACTGTATTAATTATCAAAATATTATGATAATATAACATCAATTTCCAATACATATCCAGGATGAGAATGTGGATGACACTTGTAAAAAAGTATACTCTCAAAAACAAAAACTAAATATGGAGCAGATTCAGTTTCCAAGGGACTCACTAGAACGTTTGTCCAATTTCATGAAAACTGCATTCTCTGAAAATATATTTGTGAGTGACTTGGTCCAGTTTATTAACCAATAAATTCCTCTAAAAAAGCGTTTAATCCTTATTCTTTAATTTTGGCCAAAAAAAATAATTTTCAACACTCGTTATCACCATCATAGCGTAATACATGTAGTATATTTGTGTCATTGAATTGGCCAGGCACATGAATTTATTTGTTGGTTCACACAAAAATATGTACTCCTTGTTACTAAAAGTCTTATTATAATCATCAAAGGAATTTTTTGTGTTTGTTTTCAATTTAAAGATTAACGCCATGTGCAAATAAATAGTTTTAACATTGAGTCAGATTGTGTTACATGTACTATCGCCTCATTGATTACAAAAAGAAGTTTGGTCAACGTCCTCTATCGAGAAATAAACAACTTCATGAACAACTACTGGAGGTCCTCTCGACCAATTATATAAAAGTATTCTCTAATATGCAAATCATATAAGAAGTATGGCAATATAATATCAATTTACAATACATATCCATGTCAATGACAATGTGGATTAAACTTGCAAAGGTGTTTAGTCTCAAAAATAAATATGGGACAGATTCAGTTTCCAAGGGACTCACTGAAACGTTTGTCCAATTTCATGAAAACTGCAATCTTTAAAAAACATATTCATTAAAACTTCATATAAAACAATTGTTTTGCCCTAAGATCAGATTGCTACAACAAATCTTTTAAAAAAATGTGGAAAAAGGGTGCGGTGGTAATGGGGCAAGATTGTAAAGCATTGGAACTGATACATTACAATATTGTTACTTTTATACAACCTTATGAGTCCCCCTCATGTCTGATTTATGGCCTAGCCTAATGCTTATTATGTTGGTTTATGTAGATAAATTAAAGTTATCTCCCCTTTATTAAGATTCAGTTTACTTATATTGTTACAATAGCACCTACTTTTGTATAAAAGTTCATAATAATCTGTTGAAAAATTTGTCAATCAAAATAAAAATCTATATGAGAAATAATCCTTCAGGCTTCAGGAAGTTATCCACCAATATTGACGAAAATGGAAAATATTTATTCAGTAAAATACTATACTTGTTGTGTATCAATTTTTTTCACTCTGTCGAGGCAAACTTGATTTACAGACAGAGTAATTATTAAACGATGCTGCAATTTTATAACAAATCCCTAATTCTTATATATATTTTAAGTGTAAGTACTCTTTGGTTACTCAAAATTTAGTAAAAACTTCAATTTATTCATTATCAACTATTATCAAGGATTGTTTCAAAGGATTAGATTTTTAGATAGGCATAACCAGTTTTTCTACAGAATTATAGCATATAAATATGAAATTTTCTCAGTCTTTAACCACATTTACAGTCTATTCCTCTTTTTCAGAAAAACACTTCTTGAACACATTTGCCGTTTTCCCTTTCAAACCATGTTCCTGCATGATGGATTTTACGCCATCGTCATTGTTTCTTTTGTAAGCAAGTTCCAGGTGATGAAGGCTGAGACCTGTGCAGGAAATTTTCCTTGCAGTGTCTTTAGAAATAACCTTTTTAACAATGACACCAGAAAAACCCTCTACAATTGACAAATAATTAAATTGAAATAAATCCTTTCCAGAACATGTCTGTTTCAGCTTCAGATGGAACAGTTTGTATAAACTTCTAACATCCTCCTCAGAATTATGAGCATCATAAACAATCTCCAGAAACTTTTGAACTAATGTTTGCTGCTTATAATTTTAAACATCAGCTTTTGGTATTTCACGTTTTGCAATTTTCAAAGTGTCAATGCATCCATAAATTAGGTTATCAAAAGAACTCAGCAGATTAAACTCGCGCAACAAATTTCTTAGTACAGGGACATCATATGAATGGATGTTATGACCAACAAGCACAGGACGAGATTTTTTCTGTATCATTTCAATTAGTTGAAGTAAGGCTGTTCTTATACAAACACTTTCAACTGGAACACCATGGCAATACATTTGGTTTCTCTCAAAAGAGAAAGTAATACCGGTAACATCACTGGCCTTTGATGAAATAGATTGTCGTGGAGACACATAAAGATTTAGCATGTTCATCCCATCATATGCTGATATTTGTGTTATATCAGAGGTTCTTGATAACCCAGTTGTTTCTAAATCAAACACAACATAATTGTCTATGCCTTCCAAAGAATATTTAGTTGGAATTGTTTCAATGTCTCTTACCGACACATTTTCTTCAATTTGTGGTTGATATGTTTCTCCTTCTAGAACTGCTGCTTTAACTTGTTGAAAGGTTTTCTTATGCTAGAAAAAGACAAAAAGAAAATATTAAGAAAAATCTTTTGTTTATACCTGGTTGTATTGTTACATGTACTTTGTAAAATAAATGGAATATAACTCTTAATAACCATATCACTCTTTTGAAATGTCATCATCTTGTTTTCTATTTTTTGGTCAAGTTGCAATTTATATTGTCTTTGGCAATTTATATTATAGTTTACCCATTTTACAATTTAACAAAATTCATGTAAGTTTCACCATGTCCCTGTGCTTATATTTTTAAAGTTATGGTGTTATTATTATTGAGATAACTTCTCTTATATATGCCACATCATGCTTTCAATTGTATGACAGTTGATATACTAAATTTTAAATAAGACGCACACCACCTATTCTTGGCCCTCTTTCCTATCCACATTGAAATTATCACTTCAAAACATTTCGTAGAAGCCAGATCAATATACCTGTATTCATACACAGAGGGTACTGCACTGATAAATAAAAATTTTGATAACCTAATAAGGCACTTCACATCTAAGAAACAGGCTAAATATGTCTCAAATTTTAGAATTCAATCATATATTTATGTATTATTAAAAATTATCAATAAATTGCAGTGAGCTGTTCCTTTGCTTTTTGTGGGTCTTTTGTTGTAAATGTACTTGATACCCCATATCCTTTGTTTATTATTTATATGGCTGTCATTAATTTGACTTTTTATTTATATTGGTGTCATTAATTTGACTAATTATTGGTGTCATTAATTTGACTAATTATATGCCATGAAGTTTTACCTTTCTTTTAAATCTGTCACGTTTGAAAAGAACTGAGGAGCTATTCTTCTTTTGCCAGAGTCTTTTTCTATCAATCCTCTGTCCAACTCTAACAGAAATTGTGCCTGGTGACAGCAATGCTTTCTTGTTAACCTAAAACAAGGTAAAATAGTGAGAAATGTTTAAGATGACAAAAAACATAACCATCCCTTTAAATTCTATATCTGACCTTTAGATCGGGTCACATGAAGGTCAAACACACACTGCTTCATATTTAAACAATTAAAAACCATATTAACATCATTTATGTGTGGACAAGCATTGCTGAGATAAAATTGATTAAAAAAATACAATAAATTCCAATTTGAACTTGATCACCTTTGTAAGGTCATTCACCTTTGTATCAAATTTGGCTAAAATCACTGTATCAGTTTTCAAATTATTGTTGAGAAACCTAAATTGACAGGTCACAAACATTATACTATGTTTATGTTTCATGGGGTAAAATGAAAGAGGAAATACACAGTATTTATGATGTATAAGCTGTAACACAATACCTTGTTAACCCAGGTATAACCTTCATTCTTCTGAAGAACTGCAGCTGAAACTCTTGCTTTTAATGAGCTGGTTCCACCATATGATCTACAAAAAGAAATTTCACAAATTTCAGTCATTTTACAGTTAATATTGTAAAGCAGCTGTCAGAAGATTAAACTAGCTAAAACAAGTGAAACTCTGAACTACTGCTCACTGATGATACCCCCGCTGAAGTGGATAATTTAAATAGTGTAAAAATATGCAAGTGTTTGGTAAACAGGAAGTTGTTAAGTGATGAATCTTAAAACGCATCACACAGTATAGGAGACTTATATAAAACCTAAAACTAAATTTCAGAAATCCTTGTATTGTAGTACCTAAGAAAAATGTAACGAAAAATATTCATGGGTCTGACAGACGGACGAACGGCAGACGGATGGACAGACAGAGGTAAAACAGTATACCCCCTTTTTTCAAAGCGGTGGAGGGTATAATAACTATTATAAAACTGTTTCAGGGGGAATGACTCTTCAAATATTTTTGAATTGTATACTTTTGTTTCATAAGATCTCATATTAGTTTTTAAATTTTTAAATTATATCTTTCAAGGTTTTGGAGTTTGCCACCTGGCATCCCCTGCTCCCCTCATATCTCAATTTAATTTAATTAAATGAATCTTAAGTTTCTATTTAACTGTTTGCACTGTTGGTTATTTTTTGTTTATACAATGATATCAAAATGAAGGATTGTTTTTTTAAGAATATGCCAATGATCATATTTTAAAAAATAGAATTCTGCTAAGTCAGTTTTCAGATAAAAAAAATCTTAAATAGTAAATTTTCATTTGACGGACAAACAGCAATCATCTCCATTCAAAAATGAAAGACCTCTATTTTTTATTGTTATGTTTGTTTGGGTGGATGTTACTGAAAGGTTATAATCAATGTTTTTAGTTACTGACCTATTTTTTGGAGCCTTGCTTGCCACTATATTGTTGAAATTTTCATTGCTCTGTGTTGAGCCTAAATCTACAAGTTGGCTTGATCTTTTCTTGTAATTTTCTGTCACTGTCTCTAAGTGCTTACGCAGGTTTTCATTTGACAATGGTTCACCTTTTGGGAGATGTTTATATCTGAAATGATATAAAAGAAAATACATCTAGTTGAAATGTCATACATTTACATGTATGTTGATTTATGGCAATGTTTCAAATAGATCTAAACTGTACAATTTTATTTACCACTTAATTACATAGTTAAATATTCCTTAAGCTGCTGAACTCTGTGTAATTCATTATGTATTGTAATGCATTTTTCTATACCAAGGATTTTGATTGGACAACATCACATATCTTCAGGGCGTAAAAATGAAGAACCTGTCGGATGAAGTTTTTTAAAAATTAATAGTAAATGTGCATAACAAAAACTGTGTTGTATTTGAATATTTGCTCTTTATACAGTTTTATGTTACCCGAAAACTCATTTTGTTATTATAATATCTCAGATAGAATAGTCCATTAGCAAGTAACTAAGTTTAATTTTGGACCCTTTGGGCCCCTTATTTCTAAACTGTTGGGACCAAAACTCCCAAAATCAACTCCAACCTTCCATTTATGGTCATAAAGCTTGTGTTTAAATTTCATAGATTTCTATTCACTTATACTAAAGTTATGGTGCGAAAAACAAGAAAAATGCTTATTTGTGCCCCTTTTTGCCCCTAATTTCTAAACAGTTGTGATCTCAACTCCCAAAATCAATCCCAACCTTCCTTTTGTGTTGATAAATCTTGTGTTTAAATTTCAATGATTTCTATTTACTTATACTAAAGTTATTGTGCAAAAACCAAGAATAATGCTTATTTGGGCCCTTTTTTGGCCCCTAATTTCTAAACAGTTGGAACCAAAACACCCAAAATCAATCCCAACCTTTCTTTTGTGGTCATAAACTTTATGTTAAAATATCATTGATTTCTATTTACTAAAACTAAAGTTATAGTGCGAAAACCTAGAAAATGCTTATTTTGGCCCTTTTTAGCCCCTAATTCCTAAACTGTTGGGACCAAAACTTCCAAAATCAATCCCAACCTTCCTTTTATGGTCATAAACCTTGTGTTTAAATTTCATACATTTCTATTTACTTAAAAACTAAAGTTATAGTGCGAAAACCAAAAGTAATAGGACTAAGACGACGCCGACGCAGCCGACGCCAACGTGAAACCAATATACGACCAAAAAATTTTCGATTTTTGCGGTCGTATAAAAACATTAAAAACACTTTCTTTTATATGTATAACATCCTTCAAATTTAAAAAAAAAATTAAAACCTGTAAGTTTCTGGTTGCTTGGAATATGTGCACCAATCCCCAGAACAGCCTGAATGGTCTCCAAATAGGTGAGGAACTATTCTGTCTAATCTTTCACAAAGTTCATCCTCCTTTGATTGTTTTGAACTTATAGCATACATGTAACATCTAAGTATGTAAGCAATAACTCCTTTCCCCTTCAGCTCTTTGTACTTATTTGCTGCTGCATACAGTTGTTTCGACAGATTTTTCTTGACATGGTTTTTGTCGTCTCTTTTTTTTATGTTTGCAAACTTTTGCTTCAGTCTTGAGGTTGTTGTGGAGTCATTGTCTGCGTGAATGATCCCAACTGTGCACCCTCTGTTGTCCATCCTAGTAACCATTGATAAAGCCATGTCCGGCTCCATGCCTTTACTTGACCCTGTAACAAAAAAGGACACTGTAAATACTACAATTTCTTACATGAGAACTATTTAAGATGACTGAAACTTATTTCATCTCCCTTTTTATACAAGTAACTTAAAAAATCATATAGTTATTTGACATTGGGACAGTGGCGGATCCAGGTGGAGGGTTCCAGGGGGTTGGAACCCCACCTTTTTTTTTTGGACGATCAATGCATTTGAATGGGAACATATAGTTCTGAAACCAATGTATGAAATCATAATGATTCTCTAGATATATAGGGGGCACAACTTGTTACAGGCGGACAGACTATAGGGCACAGAAATCTGGATTAACCTGAAATCATCGCTATTGGATTTTGCTTGAAAAAGACGTTTAAAAAAAAATGTTGTTTGTGTACCTTGCCAATTACTGTTGCATGGATGATTTGGAACTTTTTTCTTTCTTCCCAAATGATGCTGGCATATACTGCATAGTTTACTTCTTACATCATAGTCTAGAACTTTTCCAGTCTTTACACCAACTAGACTGGAATGTCCTGAAAAATACAAAGTCCATGTCAATTTTAGTCACATAAGAAAATGTGACGAAAATTTTCAACTTGGCTATCATGTGTAAAATCATACAAGTGTTCGGTAAACAGGAAGTTGTCAAGTGATGAATCTGAAAACGCATCACACGGTATAGCTGACTTATATAAATCCTGAAACCAAATTTCAGAAATCCTTGTATTTTAGTTTCTGAGAAAAATGTGACTGAGAAAAATGTGACGAAAATTTTCAACTTGGCTATCATGTGTAAAATCATACAAGTGTTCGGTAAACAGGAAGTTGTCAAGTGATGAATCTGAAAACGCATCACACGGTATAGCTGACTTATATAAATCCTGAAACCAAATTTCAGAAATCCTTGTATTGTAGTTCCTGAGAAAAATGTGACGAAAATTTTCAACTTGGCTATCATGTGTAAAATCAGACAAGTGTTCGGTAAACAGGAAGTTGTCAAGTGATGAATCTGAAAACGCATCACACGGTATGGCTGACATATATAAATGTTGATACCAAATTACAGAAAGGGTGGATGTGTAGTTCCTGAGAAAAATGTGACGAAAGTTTTCATGGGACGGACTGACTGACGGACTGATGGACGGACGGACGGACTGATGGATGGACTGACGGACGGACGGACTGACAGACAGAGGTAAAATAGTATACCCCCCCCCTTTTTTAAAGCGGGGGTATAATTACTGTAGGATAGAATGGCCTATATTTTATTGAACCCAAATGTACAGTTCTACTAGTTATTCCTAGGGAAAATCTTTTGACCAAGTATATTGGTCTACCATGTAAAGTAGGTTGAATATGGCCCTAAACATAAAAAATTTAACCATGATCGGTAGGAAAGGACAGATATATGCATCGAGGGACAGTGGTAAACCTATATGTACCTACTATTTTCATAGTTGAAACCTAAATAGTTATTTTGGACAAGTTTATTGATGTGTAAAGGTGACAGAATTAAATAACACACATGTTTTACATCATTTCCTTCTGACTTGATTCAGTTTATAAGCAACTCGGAAGCATTTACACATCAATAAACTCCTCCACTGCTATTTTTACATGTATAATATTGCTGATGTTGACTTGATACCTGTGTTACTGTTATATTGCCAACCAGAGCCTCTTGTTTGCCAACCAGCGTCAAAACTGCATTCCAATTCATCAGATGGGGAAATAGCTTTTTCTTCTGCACTAGCAGTTTTGCAGGAATCAGATGCCTCATCCATAAGTGACAATGCTATAGATTTCTCCTTTTTTTCAGTGTCTTGGGATCAGGTGGGGGTATGTTACATGTGCTGAGAAAATTCACAACATGATCAGGACCCATTCCAGAGTGCATCATTGCTGAAATTATTATGATTAACTATGATTATTAATTTTTACTATCTACATACTGCATATAGATATCTTTATCAATCAAATCAATTACAATTCAATAAAAGAGCGGGTGACAATTGATAGCGCTATAACCTACATGTATTGAGCAGATAAAACTCAATGTCATAATTCATTTTGACCTTTTTAATGTTCAAGCAGAAATACATAGAAAATACAACTTCCTTACTAAAAATCAATTTAAGCCCATACATTGGTTTGCTGTTTACTAAGTAGTGAGGTTATGATGATAGGATTTTCTTTTCTGGAAGATGCCAAAAATCCTTTGAATTAAAAATAGTGTTTTAAAAATAGAATAAACCAGATGCTCCGCAGGGCGTAGCTTTATACGACCGCAGAGGTTGAACCCTGAACGGTTGGGGCAAGTATGGACACAACATTCAAGCTGGATTCAGCTCTAAATTTGGATTGTGATTAAATAGTTGACACAGCATAGGTTTCTGACACAGAATGAATGTGTTCTAATGAACTTAAAATTTTTGTTTTCTCTTAGAGCAATTCACTATGCTGTTGAATATCAATCCTCTCAAAACAAGAATGTGTCCTCAGTACACCGATGCCCCACTCGCACTGTCATTTTCCATGTTCAGTGGACCGTGAAATTGGGGTAAAAACTCTGATTTGGCATTAAAATTAGAAAGATCATATCATAGGGGACATGTGTACTAAGTTTGAAGTCGATTGGACTTCAACTTCATCAAAAACTACCTTAACCAAAAACTTTAACCTGAAGCGGGACAGACGGACGGAGGAACGGACGGACGAACGAACGGACAGACGGACGGACGGACGCACAGACCAGAAAACATAATGCCCCTCTACTATCGTAGGTGGGGCATAAAAATGTTTGAAGAAATTTTCTTTTTTATTTATGAAATTTCAAATGAGAAAAATTGAACCCAATTTTTTTAATCACATCCCCCTTTCCCTTATTCCAAAACTAATCTCAATTAAAATTTCTAATGGAGTTTGCAACAATAACTACTCATTTAAATACATCATAAAATATTAAGATGTAAAAAAAACTGCTTGTTATCACTGAATGTTATTTATTATAATTTATCAGTTGGTAGTAAAAAGTGAATATACATTGTATATTGTATATAACAAAGATTTAAGTTGATTCTGGACAAAGAAAGATAACTCCAATTAAAAAAAAAATCTTGCTATTGCACAATATTTTGCAATTAGATATTTCTTGCTTACTATTCTGGACAAAGAAAGATAACTCTAATTAAAAAAAAATTTGCTATTTCACAATATTGTGCAATTAGATATTTCTTGCCATTGCGCAATACTGTGCAATTGAAAAGACTTGATATTGCACAATACTTAATATAATAATTTTAGATCCTGATTTGGACCAACTTGAAAACTGGGCCCATAATAAAAAATCTAAGTACATTTTTGGATTCAGCATATCAAAGAACCCCAAGATTTCAATTTTTGTTGAAATCAGACTAAGTTTAATTTTGGACCCTTTGGACTTTAGTGTAGACCAATTTGAAAACAGGACCAAAAATGAAGAATCTACATACACAGTTAGATTTGGTATTTTAAAGAACCCCATTTATTCAATTTTTGATGAAATCAAACAAAGTTTAATTTTGGACCCCGATTTGGACCAACATGAAAACTGGGCCAATAATCAAGAATTTAAGTACATTTTTAGATTCAGCATATCAAAGAACCTAACTGATTCATTTTTTGTCAAAATCAAACTAAGTTTAATTTTGGACCCTTTGGACCTTAATGTAGACCAATTTGAAAACGGGACCAAAAGTTAAGAATCTACATACACAGTCATGACAGTTAGATTCGGTATATCAAAGAACCCCAATTATTCAATTTTGATAAAATCAAACAAAGTTTAATTTTGGACCCTTTGGGCCCCTTATTCTGTTGGGACCAAAACTCCCAAAATCAATACCAACCTTCCTTTTATGGTCATAAACCTTGTGTTTAAATTTCATAGATTTCTATTTACTTATACTAACGTTATGGTGCGAAAACCAAGAAAAATGCTTATTTGGGTCCCTTTTTGGCCCCTAATTCCTAAACTGTTGGGACCTAAACTCCCAAAATCAATACAAACCTTCCTTTTGTAGTCATTAACATTGTGTTTAAATTTCATTGATTTCTATTTACTTAAACTAAATTTTATGTGAATTAAAGTTTTTTATCCTTCATTGAACTTTTGATGTCGTTCCTAACACTAAATAATAAATAAGACTACACAGTACCCAAATTTCAACACCTCATACCCTTGTCATGGGTTTGAAAGAAACTACTTTAAAAACATTTACATGTCAGAATGATAAATGAAATACAAAATATTAAAGCTTTTTGCACTTACCAAGAGCGACTTTTGAGACAAAAATTATATTTACTGGGACTGGGTATGTACTGGGTAGGTACATACATGTATACAAAAATGTACCTGAAGGTTATGTAGGAAAAATATCTTATTTTGTATTCATGAAGGGAAATTTACCAAAATGTCAAGAAATTTACATTTTTATTATCTATCATTGTCCATCAATAGACTTGAAAGAAAACAACTATTTCTATTCAAAATGTCAAAACAACATTTTTTGAGTAGGGTTCTGTAGGGACATTTTCTTCGGTAGCTATATACATGTATATATAGGTTGCATTATATAAGGCAAGGGGAAAGAAACAAAATTTTATTTATATAAGATGTGGTATGATTTCCAATAAAACAACCATCTACACAAATCTCAACAAGACACCAAACGACACAGAATTTAACAACTTTAGGTCAGCCTGCAGGGCCTACAAAAAATGAGTAAAACCCTGTAGCATAGTAAAATTACCTACAATGTATAAAAGGCTAAGAAACAATGTTGTCAAACAATTCAAATGAGAAAAGTAACAGCCTGATTTATACATGTACAAAATAATAAACAAAAAACAAATATAATATATATAGCAACTAACAACTGATCCACAAAATTTGGACAGCACCCCTCCTAGCAAATGCCTTTTAAAACTTCAACCCCCCACCCATGTACATCCCAGACCGAAGATGTGTTGAAAGAAAAAGAAGAGAGGTTATTGGGACAGGTTACATTTATGGAATATGAACCATATATACACTCTCTGTGTTACTATTAAATAGGTGATTCTTACCTTCTTTTTTTTAGAATTTTAAAAATTCTATCTTTCTAACCTCAAAACTATCATTAAAGTTAACCTTTAAGCCATTGTGCATACACCTCAGTGCTGAAAATGCCAAATTTATTTCTTGTCCCTTTTTACAAATGTATGTAGAGGTTTCATTTTGATGCAGTGCAGTGACAAGTATATAGTGTCAGAAAGTGAGAAACTAAACATGTATGTATCACAGCTATGTATATTTTTCATAGACAGTCCATTCTATAAACTTGATAACATGTCAGGAACTGAGGAATGTTTCATATCTAACTTGATTTTTCATAGCTTGCCTTAGTCCAAATAATTAATAAATTATGTATTTCCTACAACATTTTGTACAAGGGTTTAGATTGAGAGAGAAATTGTAACGATTTCTGACAGCAGGACATATTTGAAGGTGAATTGCAATCATATTCCTACAAACTTCACATGGTTTAGGCTACATAGTTTGTAAAAAATGAACAGATGAAGGGGTGCTGAAAATTATTGTTTACCTCATTTCACCAACTATATCCTTCAGATGAAGTGGGGTGTTGCATTTGTTGCAAAAGAGTTGTTCCGCTAGAACTTCCAACTCAACAACCCTCCTGCCTTCATTCCATGAGATGTTTTCACTCTGCCCGATATCAGTTAAAACCGTAACATTCGAGGCAATGTTTTCAACTAATATCGGTGTCTCTTCTTTTGTCGGTTCCGATGGCAATTCTCCCCTCGAACCGTAATCATGGTCTCCCCATTGAATCGATTTACCACTCTCATTCAAAGAGTCCATCCTTGTGGATTTTTTGAACCTATCTTTCTTTATAAACCGACCGCGAACACGAAGGCGGTCGCAGTCGTCTGCCATTTTTGTTGTTTACCTTGTCTACCGATTGAGTAAAAAAAGAATCGGAACCGATTTTAATTACGCAAAATGCACGTGCTAAGTAGGTCATGTGATACCCGTCCGTCTCTACCTTAATGTAGGTATGAAGTTCTTCAATGTGGAGATTTGAAAAATAGTTAAAAACGGTACAATTCATTACAGAAAGATGTCAAAAATATTATGTAAGTCTTGAAGACATGTAAAGCATAGTTCAGAAAATTCACATATCAATAGGTCATGGTGGTAGGGACAAAATGTTATTAAAAGTACCCAAATAGAAAGTGTGCAAAGGTTTCAAACAAAGCTTTAGAAATTTTCAAAATTTTTTAGAGGAATGCCAAGTAAAAAAAAATTGTAGAGCTGCTACAATAAAGTTATTGTCGTTAAGCAAAGAGTTCAATTTTTCGAAGAACAGGTTGATTTGATACAGACATGCATCGAAAAGCAGGGCAATGATGTAACAGTAGATGTCATCCAAACTTGCCATGCATAAATAATTAAATTCACAGTGGTCTAAATATCTGCTTATATGCCTTTTAGTCATTATCATTATACACTAGTTCTAACTCACAGTGTTTATTAAACAAATATATTTCAAAATCATTAGTGATCATTAGTCTATTTTTATATTAAGAAAAACACATTATTTTCAGTGATTTTGTAAAATCCCTAACAATTTCAGGGATTTTACAAAACCACTGAAACTGTTAGTGAGTTTACAAAATCACTGAATAGTCCAGTGATTTTACAAAATCCCTGGTTTTACAAATTCCCTGTAACATATATACACTACATGCATATAAAAAAAGTAAAATCACAAAAATACTGAACTCCGAGGAAATCAAAAACAGAAAGTCCCTTATCAAATGGCAAAATCAAAAGCTTAAACACATCATACGAATTGACAACAACTTACATCTTCATGACTGGTTCTGGCATTTTCTTAAGTAGACATATGACGGTAAAGATACAATTATATAACTTAGGAGTTTAACCCAATCAATCCCTACACAAGTGCATAACGTATATATACAATAAACTTGGTCGTAAATATATGGAACAATTTTAGTTTAGGTATAAAAAGAATTATAATAAACGATTCAATCGGTGTGAATCAAGGCCAGCAATTGGAAAATACATTTTTTGTGTTTTAGTTTTTATTAATATTTCGTTGTGAAAAGAGTGTATTCATTTAATATATACAATAATAATAGAAAGGCGTAGACATTTGTATTATATTTAACGTTAGCGTCCTTAAGAGGTTGATATTCTAAACAAAAAAATAGTAACCAGGAAGTGCTTCATTTTCAAAATCAGGCTTTTATTTTCAATTAAATAAAGTAGGAAGTATTCCGAATGGAAAGACCGTAGGATTATAATTATATATATTTACCTTTATTCTCCTAAATCACGTTTATTGTTATATAAAATTTAGTATTGTATGCCTTTTTCAACTGAATTTTATATTTCGTTCTCAAATTGTACTGTTATACCACTAATCCAGGTTAGGAAAGTGATCCCGTTAATATGCTTATCCCCGCCACATTATGTATGCATGTGCCTGTCCTAAGTCAGGAGCCTGTAATTTAGTGGTTGTCGTTTGTTAATGTGTTACATATTTGTTTTCGTTCATTTTTTTAACATAAATAAGGAAGTTAGTTTTCTCGTTTGAATTGTTTTACATTGTCATTTCGGAGCCTTTTATAGCTGACTATGCGGTATGGGCTTTGTTCATTGTTGAAGGCCGTACGGTGACCTATAGTTGTTTATTTGTCTGTCATTTTTGTCTCTTTTGGAGAGTTGCCTCATTTGCAATCATACCACATCTCCTTTTTTATATCATAGAAAAAAAACAAGACAATGCTAATAAATGAATAAAACGCATAGAAGAAAAACGAAATAGAGAATACAGTAAACCAACATAAAAGTTTTATTTTAACATTACGCTTGTCACAGTTAAAAAAAAAATAACAAGTAAAAATGTTAAAAGCGCTGACATAATTTTACGTTTATTAAAAGGTTAACAAAAGATTTAAAAAAATGAAATAGAAATTAAAGACGTGTGAAAATCCTTGACAGGGTTTTAGAGAAGGAAGTGATGATGATGAAAAATCTTACCTGCAGAATTTAGTTTTATTGATCACAAAGATCACCGAATATGGAAATTTCCCCAGTACAAAAGTTTTGTCTTAATTCTTATTTCACACAGAACTATTTAATTTGAAGTGCTTACAGCTATTTCACAAGGACCTAATTAAGAAAAAATAAAAAAGTAATATTACTGAAGGTAAATACAACTTTCCATTTTTAATTTTCAATTATAAAAATAGGTTTTGACATACATGGCATAAGTAATGCATGTTAAAGTTAATGGTCGAGTAGTCGTCTGTGCAACAATTGTACGATAACGTCTTTTAGCGAATTTGAAATGTTGATTCATACAAGTGAAAGATTTAACGCTATTAAACTAGGATCAATCCATCATTTTCTACATAATAAATGCCTGTTCTAACTCAGGAATATGACAGTTGTTGTCTATTCGTTTGATGAGCTAGTGCTTTTGATTTTTCCATTTGTTAGGGACTATCTGTTATGAATTTTCTCGGAATTCAATATGTTTGTGATTTGTTTTACATTGCCATAAACGCGTGAGGTTTGGATTACTACCAAACCAGGTTCAACCCACCACTTTTTTTTTCTTAAAGTGTCCTGTACCAAGTCAGGAAAATGTCCATTGTTATATTATAGTTCGTTGCTGTGTGTGTTAAATTTTAAAGTTGTGTTTCTGGTTTCGTAGTTCTCCTCCTATATTTGATGCGTTTCCCTCAGTTTTAGTTTGTAGCCCAGGTTGTTTTTTTTTCTCAATCGATTTATGAATTTCGAACAGCGGTATACTACTGTTGCCTGTATTTATAGCGATAATGTATGCATATCAAGAATCGCTCTTTAAAAAGAATATATTCAATTACTCCATTATTGCTTTTCCTTGATCGGTACCCTAGGTTTATTTCAGATATTGAACATGACAAAACTAGTGTTGTGTCTAATATATTGTAGAACATAATTGTTACCGTTCATTATGTAGTTTAAGATGGCTTGCATGTATAAGATTTTCAAAAAAAAAAACATTTATTTTTCATTACAAATTTTATTAATTACCTTTAGTAGTTGTTACTTTATCATATGGTACAAAACGTATTCCAAAAAATCAATTCGTGTTGGCTCCAGGTGATTTTTAAAATGTAAATATCATTGAAAAAGCTCCAAATGATCTCCCTTTGGTGCAAAAATGCCATTTTGTGGCATTTAAATTGAAATACCTGTTTTAACTCATCGGTGACCTATATTTTTTTATTGTTGTTTTCGAATAAGCTGTACATAAACTAATAATTGTAAAATTATAGCGATTTCTGTAATTTAGTTCTTTTTTATTTCGATATTACCTCTTTTTCTCCTATCACTTCAACAGAAAATAAGTACTTTTTACAAAAATTTATGCTTCTTTCGAAGGCAGATTGTGAGCGTAAATGGACGGTGACCCCATTTTTTATATTTAATTTTTCTATTAAGTATAAGATAAAGTTCATTTATAGAAAAATATAGCGAAATCCTATTTTAAATTAAAAAAAAAATGAATTAGACCCGCGAGCCCCCTTACTAGTATTCCTTTTGATGGGTGAATCTTTCCATCTTATTTACTTTTGACTATTATAATTGAAAATTATAGTTAACTTCCTATCCGTATTACTTATTCGTTTTAGCATTGTGCATCTCTATGAATGTCACAATGAGTGATCTTCAATGTCAACATTTTGAAAATCTACCATATTCGACAAACAATGGTGTGGGTAGTTTTATTTTCTGTTGGTACGCGTATAATGAATATGAGTTCGAATTACACAAGTTTATGTGTATTTTTTTAATATTTTGAATTGCTATAATAGCATATATAAGTTTTAGTAGATATACTAAAGAAGGACGAATACGAGTGTTTTGCTAATAATGATTAATTTATTGTACAAACTAATTTGCATGACATGAAGTTAGGTGTATTCAATTTTGCCCTGAAATTAACTTCCTTCATACCATTTTGATTGATCTTATATATAAAATTTGATGTATTTTTTATGTATAGTTTTGATGTACTTTTTAATGAATATTCAATCACGGTTAATGTCTGAAATTACATTTACCTGGTACGTTCGGGGTATGACAAATGTTTTCCATTCGTTAAATGTGTTTGAGCTTTTTTTTTTTTTTTGCAATTTTATAAAGGACTTTCCGTTTTGAATTTTCCGTGGAGTTCGGTATTTTTGCTTATTTACTTTATTTTTGTCATTGAAACAAATGTTTGTCCTTTTTAATAAACCTGTGTCCGTATTGAGGTCAAGTTCTGTATTTTTTTTTATTAAATTAAACAAGACGGCAGTTGATTAGAGTATACAAATTTGCGTATTATTAACGAAACAACCCGTTAACTATGTCACAATCATTGAATATACTAAGCCAAAAACGAATGTACTACGATCTGAAACCATGAAAATATGAATCTCGATAGTTTAGGCGCGAAACATCGTAGTGGTCAACTTATTCCTGGTAGATATTGTTAGATTTTTATAGTGTCGATTTGAGATACAATGTTTATGTTGAATACCAAATATTGCTATACATTTCCAATATCGTTTAAAAAACATCTTGAAAATCTTGGGGGGGGGGGGGTCTCTAAGTCAGATTTTTTTCTCTCGCGAAAGTATATAATTATTTATTTTTTTATGTTACCAATTCAATATTTAACACTATATTGTATGGGGAAACTTTGAATTCAGAATATTTGTTTGAATGACCCGATTGTTTTGATGAATTGTGGCAAAATCCATTCCCCCTTTTTTTAAAGTCAAATGGTCGTTCCCTAACTGCTAGAAAAGTTGTTGGCAAATTTTAATTCGGTTCTACGTAATGTACGAGTTATCCGATCGCAACACGATCTAACCACGCTTCTACTGCGATTATAGCACGTTCTTAAGCCTCGATCACACCTTAACGGATAGCTCGAACGGATGCCTAACGGATAATTTTTTTTCAATCCGTTCATGTCCGTTAGACGTCCGTTCTTATCTGTAAGACGTTTGTCCAAATCCGTTGCATGTCCGTTTAGCATACGTTTTATCCGTCGACGTCCGTTCTGTCCGGTGGAAATTTTTTAGCATGTTCAAAACTTTGAACGCACGTCCAACGGATGAAATGTCCGTTGAACTTCCGGTAGGCGTCCGTTTTGTACGGTACACGTCCGTTTCGTTTCCGTTTTGTATCCGTTACGTGTCCGTTATACATCCGTTGGAGGTTGGAAAATGGATTCACCAACGGACTTCTGCCGAACGTTTAACGAATAAAACGGATGTTGAACGAATGAGAAACGGACTTCTACCGGACGTATAACGGATAACACGGATGATGAACGGATCTGAAACGGATAAATACCAATTTAAAATTTCGCGCAGAAATGCTAGTTATTGGTATGTCAGATTTCTTAAGGTTCATGATTTTCTTATTATTCATAATCGATCTTGGAGTAAGGGTACGTCTTCACAATCAAGCAGCTCTTATTCAGGCCAAACACTGCCCTTTACTGGCATTTTGAAGAACAAACCAAAACCAGTTACACAGAAACATTTTGAATATTTATGCGATCTACATGTATTATTATTGTAGCCTTTAATTTTTCCGTATATCTTGTTCATCCGTTTTATCCGGTACGCTTCCGTTAGGTGTCCGTTTTATGCGGTACTCGTCCGTTGGATGTACGTTCGACATCCGTTCTGTCCGGTACGTTTCCGTTTCTCGTCCGTTGCATATCCGGTGTGTGTCCATTGTACATGTGCATTCGTTACACGTCCTTTTTATTCGGTCAGTACATCAACGGACCCCCAACTGATAACAATTTTGTCAACGGACAACTTTTATTTTCATCCGTTAGGCGTCCGTTCGTGCTATCCGGTAAGGTGTGCGTTTTATTAGTGAAATTGAAAATTTAAACTATACACCCAGGTTGAAAGAAATCGAAAACATTATTAAAACTTGGACTAATCAAATACTCTCACCAATTGGAAAAATAACAGTGATAAAAACACTTAATATTAAAATTAAACCATCTATTCCTGTCCATACCTAGTCAAAATAGCACAAAGCTTAAACATTTTACTTTAAAAATATTTTCCTTTATCTGGGATAACAAACCAGATGAAGTCAATAGAGACACCTTATCCAAACCACACTGTTGAATGATAAATATTGAAAACTACATAAAAGGTCTTAAATTAACCTGGATAAGAAAAATGAATAGAAATAATTCAAAACTAGTGAAACTATTCCTCTTTTCAGAGAATTTGAATTTTTTGGAAATTCAATTTCTTGGTCCTTATAAAAAGTTAAATAATCCATTTTGGAAAGAAGTATTTGATGCTCGGCAAGATCTTCAAAATGTAAAAAATAACTCTCAAATTAAAACATGCCTTTTATGGAAGAATGATGGGATAAAGATTGGTAACCATTCAGTTTTATATAAAGATTGGACAAAAAAAGGGGTTTGGCTGATCAATGACTTTACACGAAGGTGGAAATTTTATGACTTTTGATCACTTTAATAATATTTACAATATTAAAACTAATTTTCTCACATATCAAGGCCTAATTTCGGCAATTAAAAAGTATTTAAAAGAGTATCAAATATGTCCAAATGATTAAAAGAGAGAAAACGGTCCAGTTTTGCCCTCAGTGTTAAAGGTTTGTTTTAAATCCCAGAAAGGTTCAAAAGATAAGTATAATATTTTGAATGGTAAAAAGTCAAATCCTAAACAAAAATGTGAACAAAAATTGTCATTAATTCTCAATGCAAACTTCAATTGAAAAAATATCCATGTATTGCCCTTTTATGCTACAAAAAAATCAAAATTGCAGTGGTTTCAATACAGAATAATACATCGAATTTTAGGCACGAATGAACTTCTTCTTAAAATAAAAATTAAAGATACACATATTTGTAGTTTTGGTTGCGGAGGGGTCGAAACAATAGAACATATATATTGGACGTGTCCATATATATCAAAATTATGGGAAGACCTTAACTCCTGGATTTTTGAGAAGACAGAAATAGAAATAACTTTAAATATTGATTTGGTTTTATTTGTTATTCTAACAAAACAGATAAAAACGATATAAGAAACTTAATACTTTTGTTAACAAAATTCTACATCTATAGAAGCAAATTATCTATGAAACAAACTAATATAATAGCACTTAATTTTTTTTTAAAAGAAAACATATTGATAGAAAAAAACATATTCTATAAAGATAAATTACTCAGTAGCGCAGAAAACTGTTTGAACCCCTGGACTCCGTTACTATCATAAAAACAAAAAAACAAAAACCAATAGACTCCACATATAATGTATATATATTTCATATCCAAACAGCCTCTGTCTTAAAATCATTATCTGCAATGTATCAAACTAAAACATCTGTGTCTATTGAATATATTATATATCTTCTTTTTAGTGTATTTAACACTTATGCATACAAATGTGTGTAACTTATTATGTTCATGTGCACATAAGAAAAAAAGAAATTTAATATAAAAAATTATATATATATAAATATCTATTTTCAAAACCTGTGCATTTGTTATACTAGATAATTATGTTTGAAAATCTTAATGGTAACTTCATTTTTGTTTAAATTACTGACATTGTATAATTATTTGTTTTTACAAATATTGAAAATTGAATGTATAATACTATCAAATACTAACAACTGTATAAATATGTTATTCACTAATGTTAACGAGGTCGGGACAAGGTACCTGTACTTGATGTTTTTAACTAACAAATGTACAGATTTTAATAAAATATGATAAATTTTAAGCAAACGTTAAGAAAAATGGTTATGTAACTTTCAACATTGATCACTTACACTGAGCCATGTCCATAATTTCAATCCTTTAATGCCAATTATACCAACTGACTATTTATAATCTTGACCTGTATGGCTGTGATAACGAACACGATGTTTATATAAATTACAGATTTCTACACTTTCCGAATCTTAGTATGATCGATCATGCATTTATTTATTTTTTTTTTTTTTTTTTTTTTTTTTTTTTTTTTTTTTTGAAATTATAATGTTTTATTTGAATTTTACATTTGTTAGAGATACATGAAGTACCGGTACCTTATCCCGGCCTCGTTAACGTTAGTATATAGCAATTCATTGATAAGTTAGTACTTGTTAGTGCACAATATATATATATAGTAATAATGACATGTATGTAACGGAATAGAAATATGATAACATGATGTATTATAAATTCTAATTTATGAAATTAATTTAATTTTTGCTGCAACCATATTATGGAATTTTTCATATTTGCCTTCTTTATTTATCAATATTTCGTGATATTGAAGAAATTCTTTTTTGAAAATTTCAAACATATTAATTTGTTTTGTTTTTTGTTCGGATATATAGTATCCTTTGTATACAGTAAAAAGAATAATTGTTATTAAATCATTAATACTGTAATAACTTGTATCGTTTATTTTGTATCCGTACAAAAGTGATTTAATTGATATGATATGATGTCCTATTTTAAGTTTATCAAGTAATAGTTTTATTTGATCCCAAAATGATTTCAGAAATTTGCATGTTAAAAAGTAGTGCTCATAATCTTCGATGACATCACAAATATTACATAGCGGAGTTTTAGTTATTTTCCAAGAGAAAAGTAATTGTTTGGTTGGTAAAATGTAGTGCAGAAATTTCCATCTTAACATTTTGAATTTATTATCTTGTAAATAATAAAAAATATAATTTAGCATTTGTTGTCTTTTGTTTGTGTTGTTTTCCAAGATGAATATGTTGTCCCATTTTTGAAATCTTATTGGTTTTTCATAATATCTATTTAAGAGGGAGATGTAAATGTCTTTAGAGGAAATGTTTTTAAGTGATACCATTTTCCCTTTTTTATCTTTAAATTTATATTCGGAGTCAATGGCAACTTTTGTTTTTATTGATTCTTCTTTAGTTAACTCTTGTAACCACTGTTTTGGTATTGCTTTCATTAATTTAGAATATTCCGAAAACCAGTTAGCATGACAGCAAAGTTTATCTAAGATCATGTTTTGATTAAATTTTCCTTTATTATCAATAATGTCATTTAAAAAAAGAATTTTACTGTTTATCCAGTTTTTGAAAATGAGACATTTACCGTTTAATTTGATATTTGTATTGCCCCATATAAGCTGCTGTCTAATTTGTTTATATGATAGATGATCTGATTCTTTTTCAGATTTTGAATTTATCCATGATATGATTATTCTTAAGTAAAATTGTGGAATTAGTTCTTTCAGTTTATAGACCAAATTAATATTGTTGAAATTCATTTTAAATATAAGGAATTCTTGTCCAAATTTATCAAAATAAAATTTTGGTAAGACTTTCCAATTGGGTGATAGATCTTCATTATCGATGAGTTTTTTTACCCAACTAATATTTATCGCTTCTAGATATTTATCTATGTTTATCATTTTAAGCCCGCCATCATGGTAATTTTTACTTATTATATCCCTTTTAACTTTTTCTGATTTATTATTCCATATAAAACTGTGTATCAATTTTTTAAATTTTGCTAGGTATTCGTTATCAATTTCGGTTACAGATGCAACGTAAGTAATGTTCGGTAAGATTAATGATTTAACAAGAGTTATCTTACCTAACATAGTTAAATTTCTTTTATTCCAATCTTTAATTATTTTTTCAGATTTTTCGTATTGTCGTTGCAAGTTTAATTTTTTACACTCATTTTTATTAAGTCCAAAGTATATTCCCAAAACTTTTATAGGTTTTTGTGTAAAATTAATGTTTTCAACTTTATCTTTGCAGGACTTTAAATTGCCGAGCCATATTCCTTCTGTTTTATTTCGGTTAAGCTTTAGGCCTGAAAGTGATCCAAAAATTTCTATAATATTCAGAGTTAATGACACTTCTTGTTTTGAATTTAAAAATAAAGTAGTGTCGTCTGCCAGCTGGCTTAATTTTAAGGTATGGGTTTTATTTATTTACTTTTATTTTGTCTTAATCTACTAGCTAAAATTTCAACAGCAATTACAAAAATTATAGAACTCGCGGGACACCCTTGACGGATTCCGCGCTCAATGTTGAAGGGTCTTGAAATCCAGCCATTATTTAATATGCAACCCTTTATATCTGTGTATAACGTATTTATCCACCTCAAAAGAGATTCCTGGAAACCAAATTTCTTTAAAGAACAATACATAAATTCCCATTCTAGCGAGTCAAATGCTTTTGTGAAGTCTAAAAATAGGATTGCTCCATCTACATTAAATTTTTCCGAATAATCTATAATATCTTGGATTTGTCTAATATTAAATCCAATATATCTGTTTTTTACATAACCGTTTTGATCACTATGAATGATTTTATGCAATATTGGTTTCAGTCTTTGTGCAAGAGAGTATGCTATAATTTTGGTATCTACATTTAGTAAGGTAATTGGTCTATAATTATCTAAATTTAATGGGTCGTTTTTCTTGTATATAAGGGTAATTAATCCTAGTTTCTGAGAATTTGTCAATTCTTTTTTTTCATAGCAATTATTAAAAACATCTACAGCAAAGTTTTGTAAGTTGGACCAGAAAGCTCTATAAAATTCAATTGAGAGACCATCGATACCTGGTGTTTTATTAAGTTTCATTTTAAAAACAGATTGTGTACATTCCTCTATTGTCAGGTTGCCGTCAATTTCATTACCTTCTTGTGTACTTAATTTGTAATTTATTTTAGTTTTTTCAATATAATTTTCAATTTCTCTTAAATCCGGGTTAGTTGACTTATATAAATTGACATAATAATTTCTCCCCGTTTCTAATATTTTGCCTTGATCTTCTGTTATTTCTCCTTTACTGTCCCTTATAGCAGTAATGTTTTTCCTTGTTTGTCTTGATTTTTCTAATCCCAAGAAATATTTTGTATTTTTTTCGCCCTCTTCTATCCATTTAACTCGTGATCTTATTTGTGCCCCTTTTATTTTATCTGAATATAGAGTTTGTAGCGTTTCTTCTGTTTTATTTATTGAATCTATTATATTTGGCAAATTATTATTTTTTCCATCCAGGTTGTTATCATGAATTTCGTTCAAAAGTTTAAGTTTTTGTTCGAGTTTTGTAATTTCGTCTCTTTTCTGTTTAGGTTTTAATTTACAATGTTCTATAGTTTTCTCTCTTACTTCTATTTTAAAGAGATCCCACACGATTGCTAGACTTTTTTTATTTCTTAATTTTTCATATTTATCTATCAAAGTATTTATTTTTATTTTGTATGATTCGTCATTAAGAATACTGTTGTTTAATTTGAAGTATCCCTTTCCTTTGTTCCCTTGGCAATGATTAATTTTAAGTGAGATCGCTAAGTGATCTGTATATTGAATAGTAGCAGGTCGTATATCAGTGCTGAGTACTCTTGGTCTCACATCTTGACTAACTAGAAAATAATCAATTCTACTAGCTACTTCATTATTTTTTCTTTTCCAGGTATATTGTGTTTTATTTGGATTTATTGCTCTCCATATATCTATAACTTTTAGTTTTTTTATCAGAGTTTTTAGCCCATTTGTCTTATTTTTTATTTTTTGTTGATCTTTTCTATTACTTTTTCTATCTTTTATATTAAGCGTTTCATTCATATCACCGCCTATGATAATTATACCAAGGCTATATTTTTCAATGACACTTAAAGCTTTTTTAAAGAATATATTTCTATCTTTACATGTGTTTGGGGCATAAAGGTTTACAAAGGTAAATATATTTTTATCTATTTCTGTGTTGATTAAAACAATTCTTCCGTCTTGATCTACATATTTATCTATGATTTCATATTTAATTTTTTGGTTGATATAAATCGAAACACCTCTTGATTGTGTGCTTCCAAAACTATGATATAAATCGCCCGTAAATTCTTTATCTATTGAATTGTTCGAAAAATGTGTTTCTTGTAAAAATATTATGTTGCATTTTTGTTGTTTTATCCATTCTTTTAGTCTAATTCTTTTTTCATATTTTCTTAACCCCTGACAATTTAAAGAACATATATGCAATGGATTACGTGACATCTTGGTTTGTTTTTAAAAAAAGTATTCGATACATGTATTTCAAATATAAAAAACAGAATATACATACAAATATATACAGAATTTAGAGATAAAAATACAATCATATGTGCATCTCTAATGACAGTTTTAGCTTTGACTGTATGAGTTGCTAGACTAAGTATAATTACATGTACACACATAGTTTTAATTTCATATTGACCGACTTTAATAGGTTTCCACCTATTTCTATATTTAGAATTGTTAGCTGGTAAAATATATTGACCTTCACATGTAAAACGATTAATTCGCACGAGGATTAACTTTAATAGACTAATATATCGTACATAGAAGTATACAAATGTGATGGATGTAATATATATCTTTCTAAATTGGTGAGTATTGAATTTATTTTTCGTTAACTGTATATTTTTAAAACACTTTTCAGAAATAAAAACATTAATAAACGAGTAGCAAAAACAACGGGAGATTATTATCAAATACTTTCGCATGCTTATGATAACAGTACAGATATTACAACTATTTTGTTTACGGGGCTTGACTTTAATTATACAGATATTTAGCAGGACACGGAGATCTTGATGCAAATAATTAAAAAAATGAAGACATAATACATGAATGGAAACTTTTGAGGCTACGACTAAAAAAGGATAATTATCTGTATATAAAAACAGGTATAAATAGATCAAACTGATTTGTTTACATTTTGTATACAGGTGTGTGGAAATGGCGATGTAATTAATTTGCATATCTATATAAATATAGTAGAGTGCTATTGCTTTTCTGTTTACGGGATTATACGACATAGCGCACATATTGATTGTTTAAATAACCAAAGAAATACTTGTCTAAGATCACAAATTTGTATAGTGTTACAGAAAACAACAATCAGGAAAGTTAGAAAAGTATATTTAACAATTTAACAAACGCTTAAAACCGTAAATTTAATATATCCAACCAGTCAAGTAAACCAAAACAAACAATATGGCTGACATCAACTCATATTCCGATGTGGTTTCACAACCAGCATATCATAAACATACCAACTTTTACCCGATACATGAAGGTCTTGAGGAACTGAGGTCAGTAAAACCGGTATTCATTTTAGAAACAGATTTATTTGGCAATACAGAACTCCAACAAAAAGACTTCTTACAACATGAAGAAGTCTACAAAAGTATCGGTTCAGAGGTACCCAGATTCCAAATGAAAGGGTTACAAAGAGTCAAGGGAATGTGGCGTATTTATCTTGCACAAGAACTAGCAAGAGATCACCTCCTTACAAAAGGTGTATCTATACGTAATAAACTTTTAACAGTATATGATAAAAACCCAAGAATCCCTCAAGCTGAGCAACACCCAGAATACCTCCGAGTACGTGTGTCCAACATTCCACTATCAGCTGAGGACGGTATGATCTTCTCGTTCTTCCAATCTAATGGCGTAGTCGTTACTAGCTATTTCAGAGAGAGAGTGAGAATAGATGGCGAAATGACTGACTGCCAATCTGGAGACAGAATCTTTTATGTCGAACCATTGGAGGGCACACTACCCAGATTCACAAAGATAAGCAAGTACAATGCTAAAATATATTACAAAGGCCAAATCTACATAAATGCACATATATCTTGTCAAAAATGCCTGAATAAGGGACACAAACAAGACAAATGCCAAAACGATTGGGTTTGTAATGAATGTGGAAAAGAAGGGCATAAAGCAAAAGAATGCCAAACTCCCAGTACAGCAACACCAGCCAATGAAACTCCTAGTAAAGCAACATCAGACAATGAGGCAAATAAAACAGATGACCAGTCTGATTCTAGTGAGAGTGAAAGTGGGGAAGAGACTGACATTGGTGATCATGTTGATCACAGTGAAACCCCACCTTCACAGTCCATATTGCTACCTACAGAAGCAATAACAGCAACAACAACAGCTATCAGTAAAGTCACCACAGAAATTGATCCTGATTTACAGGAGAAAAAAACAAGAAAAAAGAAAAACAAAGACAAAGACAAAACAAAAAACAAGCCAAAAGTTGAATCAAAGGGACCAATTGACAAATTCATTGTAAACCCTGAATCAACAACACCAGTACAAAAACAGGGGAAAAGACCAGCAACAACCCTTACAGATGAATATCACAACAGACAAACTGATTCAAGTAAATCTTCAAAAACATAGATACAAGAACAGTTTCCATATACCATTTCCTTTCAAAATATATTATCCACACAACAATGCCTAAGTCAATGGACACAATAATTAGTACTTGTACAAATATCTGTATATACTCCTATTTTATATATATTTATAAAAAACAATTAAAAAAATATGTGGCAGTGTATGATACAATAACATTAGATTGTATATACTCTGCACAAAACAAATAGAGCAATAAAGTCTATATAGATTGTTGTCAATATAATATGTATAGATCAATGATACAACTACTTTTTTTTTCATATGAAATAACTAGTATAGTTATATATACATATTTAATAATTCATGCATTTATTGGCAAATCCGTATTTTCGACAAATCAATTTAAATTAGTTGAATTACAACACTTCAACTCTACTACATTTTTAACAGTAAAAATGAAAATTTAAATTAAACGGAAGTTACTCAACTATTATTCATATTTATTGTTACTGCAGGTGTTGAATTTACCTTTCTCCATAAGATGATTTAGATTAACATTTAAAACTCTATTCAAACTAAGAGCTCATACTTGTTCTACATGGACAATGTCTTGAAACGAGACTTGCGTGATAAGTTCATTTAAATATGAAATAATTCAGTGTCGATAATTAAGAATTCAAATACATAACATGCAAAACAAGCGTTAGCCTTTCAAAAAGGTTATTCGACTCTTAGCTGATGAAAATGGAAAGTGCTCTCGCTTTGTAGATTAATTCATTTACTAGAATATAACCACGTGCATCAATCAACAATTTTTACCACACACGCGAGGTCACACGCTATGAAGTAGTATCGTTTAACGTTTTTGTTTACTCCAGAAGATTCGACTATTTATAGATAAAGGTTACCTGTGTAAAATCTTATTGCTAAAATAGAGAGGACAAATCCAATACTCTACGGGATTGAAGGACATTTACTTGGTTTGGATTGTCCTAACCAATCAATAAACTTTGATTATTCACGTCTCGTAATATCTTCCAATCAGGTAGCAAGAAAAATTCACGCACTCACTGTCCTTAGTTCAATTCTTAATCTCGACTCCTAGGAGTCGAGAATTACATAAGCAATTAAATGATGTCTGGTTTGATGGTTATAAATACATGTCAAATGTGTTATATATATCATTAGTCTGACAATAAATTAGAATCTTAGGAATGAATGCTGTGACAATCGCATATTAGTAATACAAAAATAATTTCATTTCACATTCGCACGTGTAAAACGTCATAAACAAAGTTACGAAACAAACAAGCAATGAAAATTGCTTAAATCGTGTTTTATATATAATTACATTAGATGTATGTTTCATTATAATACGTTATTCTGATTGCATACACTGCAATCTCGCCTTATGCCTTAGTCAATTTCATTACACAATAAAATTCATCATTTATAATGTCACGAGGTTCCGTAATAAAGTGCACAGGTAAATTGAATAAAAACTCAATAAAAATTATTTTTCATGATGCTAGCTAAAATATGTAATTATCAGTATTGAATGCTCCTTTTTGTAACTTCATAGGGTTGTAAAAGCGGTGACCGAAGTACATTTTGTATGAAGCGCGAAATGAAAAAATATTTTACTTCATATTTGCACGTGTTTTATGCTATAGTTCAAGTTATGAAACAGACACATAGGGAAAATGTTAAAATCGTGTTGTTTCTATGAGAAAATAACAATTTTATGTATCTCACAATTGCACATATGTAATATGCCATCAGTCTTTAGAAACAGATAAACATGGGAAATTAAAATGATTAAAACCGGAAACTATTCCAGTAGAAACCATTAAAACTATTTTACATAATAGTAAACCCATATAAAAATCCCTGTCTTTGACTTAGTATTGATAGAGATTGATGAGACATCTAGCGCTCTATTTTCCTCTGAAGGACAGATGTAGTTAACTGTAAAATAATACACCGATAACATCAGCGTTATATAGTGTGTTGATAATCTCTATCCTTCGTTTTTGACTGAACATGTGTTTGTAATTCAAATCTATAAGTTTTGATAAAAGACATATTCCATTTTTTTTTAAATAAAACACTTAATAATAACTTGAAATATATTTTAGGGTTTGATAGCAAATTCCTACCATGTTGTGTGTTTTGTCACAGGTTGATCACTATTATTTTAATTAATATGAGGAAGGCGCTACCTTAAATGCCAGCTTTGTACTAAGACAATGTCCTAAATATAGATTAGGTTGTTGGTTGTTTAACGTCCAGTGGCAAATATTTCATGCATGTTCAGAACGAATGTCCTAGGCTACATTGCCTACATTAAGATATTGTTTATGTCTAAAATAAAATTATAAGTTCAGATGGAAAATGTGTAGGGAACGAACATTGAACTTGAAAAGGCATGAGGGGTAATGGTATTTTTCCTGAAAAAAATATTCTGATTCCCAAATTGATGAATAAAAAATCTATTCAAGCATACGACAAAAAAAATATTTTGATATTGACCAAAAATGATTTTATCTTTCAGAAATGCAAAATAAATTGAACTTTTATATATCTAAAAACATAAAACTTCCCAAACCGCACATGTAACTCCGTACACAGTAGTTTTTAAGGTGATAATAAGGCTGTATTTGCCAATTTGTTATGATATACCTTTAAACTAGTGTTAAATTTTGACTAAATAAGTTTAATTGATAGCGCTGAAGGGCTTTCGTAAAAAAAAATCAGACTCTAATAAACAAACATTTGTAATTCTGATCATCGTCAGTTTGTGAGTTCTACATCAATTTTTTGTACTAATTAAGAGTCGGTTTTATGTTATTTTTTGCATATATATTTTTTTTTGTTACATGTACAGGATGTAGCTTACTTTTCAAGTTTTTAAATGGCAGCAAAATAAAATTGAGAATGGAAATGGGAAATACAATTATTTTTGTATGTGCCTGTCCCAAGTCAGGAGCCTGTAATTCAGTGGTTGTCGTTTGTTTATGTGTTACATATTTGTTTTTCTTTCATTTTTTTACATAAATAAGGCCGTTAGTTTTCTTGTTTGAATTGTTTTACATTGTCTTATCGGGACCTTTTATAGCTGACAATGTGGTTTGGGCTTTGCTCATTGTTGAAGGCCGTGTCATTTTTGTCTTCTGTGGATAGTTGTCTCATTGGCAAACATACCACATCTTCTTTTTTTATAATACAAGCATACAAAAGTAATCATGTCATATTTTTGTGTCATAGTTGTTTTCAAGAAGACACATTTGGTTTCTAGACAATAACTTGAGTATAAGTGAATGGATCTCTATGAAACTTTAATACACAAAAGGAAGATTAGAATTGATTTTGGTACAACATTATTGGGGAGGGTTCTTTTCCAAATTTTGGGGTTTTCTTCCAAAAATTACCTTATTTACATTGATTATACTCGTCTAGTATTATATATAGATGCAACAAATAGTGATTTGGCAGGAGATGCACTCAAAATAGGGTATTTTTTATTTAATATTTTATCTGTAATTTGTGCACTTTTCCAATGATATGTACTTCTTGATAATGTCTATGTGAGTATCATGATGGAGAAAATATATTTAGTAAGTATATATTCACAATTGACCTGCTCAAGTGCACTGCAAAAGGATCTTCTTTCCCTTCAATTCCAAAAATTACACATGATTGTTTGTTCTCACAGAAACACATGAGTTATTTGGTAAATAAAACACTTGTCATTGTTTGAAACTTTCAATAATAAAAATTTAGTAAATAAAACACTTGTAATTGTTTGAAACTTTCAATAATAAAAATTTAGTTTAGCCTGTTTGAAAGTTTCACTGATTATGAACATTTTTAACAGAAAATGTACAAAACACTTGATAAAATTGCATTATCTGCAGAATTATTGATATCTTTCCTCACAATATATTCACAAGTACATTAGAACTAACATATTGTCCATGCTATTCTGATCTGAGTTTTTATTCATACATATACTGGCATGGCTGGTGCTGTTTTAAGTTCTCTTCTTTTTCTTGAGAAGTATTTGTTTAACCTGTTCAGTCACTATAAAGTGTTACAATTCTTATTTAGACGCAACACATAAATAGTGACCAAAAAGGTACTGCTTTCACATGAGAGAAGCTAGAAAAAAAATTAAATGTACACATTTTCAATATTTTTTTAGGACTTACTATCATATGAAATTAAGGAGATATGTAGTTAGAGACTGCTGCTGAATAGAAATATGTGGGTTCACCTGATACCTGTTTTTAAATTAGTCCATATATTGAAGTTTAAAGGATCCAAAATTAAAACATGTTTGATTCTAACTGACATAAATATATTTTATATGCTAAACATACATCTGAGGTTGTATCAGGCTGTGCATGGCGAAGCATTTTATTGCCTTTAGGTTTGTACTTTTTTTTGTTTTGGTCATGAAAACAAATTTGTAGTTCTGTTGTGAAGTTGCTAACATGAAAATACCCAAATTGCACCTAAATTGTCAGTTTTTTACCAACTTTTTTTATGTACCAGACAAAAGTTTATTCTATGCTAATTTTGTAGACTATCCTTGTTTACAATATAGATACACCATTTTAATTTTGAGTCCATGTAGAGTCATTGAAAAATGGGTTTGAAATTACATCTAAACAATCCATGATACTGTAATGAGGTGAGTACCCAAATTCCATACATCATTACATGTATGGTTACTTTCAAATCCTTAAAACTGGGATATAAACATAAATTTTGTTTTATTTCTTCAAATATTTCAAACAATTTTACATTATTTAATACTTTAAACTATTTTTTTTTAAGAAAAGGATGCTGGTAACAAATGTAATTTGCTCATTTTAAAAAGATGATAATAAGATAACTTCACATGGTGAAAGCAAACTTAGTAAAATTTTTGAAGGTTTTTTTTGCTGAATAGGTGCAATTTGGTTACTGAGTATAATTTTGGTACTGTGAGGTTATATAACCATAAGTGTGTATTGCTAAATAGGTTGAAATGTGAACCTGATAGTGACATAACGATAAAGTACTTGGTAGAGTGAAAATGTTTTGATCAGGTTTAAACTGATGCATAAAATATGCAGGCCACTGTTGCAGCTTGAATTTTAAAGGATGTAGCCCACATACTTCCAAGTAACATGCCCTGTATATACCTATCAAAGTTCTCATTCTCATGGGTTAAAATAAATCCATCTTCCAATAAAATCCAATTTTGGACAATATCGGAGCATACAATATATACAGTAGTCAGTTCTAAATGTACTACTCAGACTCAAGTCTCCTTTTATGAATAAACTAAGAGGGAGAAAACAAAACAGTTTCCATCTCCTGGGACTGTACAAACTGTATATGGTGTGACATAATCATAGAAAAGATTTGTTGAGATTTTGCCAAAGAAGTACAAAATTAGAAGATTGTGAATTATTTGAATATTTGTTTGTGTTCTAAACTTTTGTTAAGTTTTGAATTAGTCTGTGGGCTACCATAGGATCCAGAGGGGGCGGTCCGTGGGGAAAAAATGTTGATTATATAGGTAATCACTGAAGCCTGAAGCATGACTGGAGCACCCCGTCAGCGCCCCCCCCCCCCCCTTTTATGAAAAATGCTGGATTCGCCATTGACTCCATGAATAACCGTGACAACCAGTCAACAGTATAATTATCACTGTTCCTTGATTTGGGGAATAATGTGGCAGATGAACATAAGTAGTCGTGGTCAACCAGTGCACCGTAGTTTACCCCGCATGCCGCATGGCCATTATAAAAAAAAATCCGAAATGTATTGCTTGCGGAGTTCTTTTCTGTGTTCCCATACCTGGACGGAACTTTTACACTAAATATGTTATCGTTAACTGAGATTGTGTGACTTTTAAATGAAGTACCTGTGATTTTTAGGTAATTTGTTTTGACTTCACTGATAATGGAATGTTGAAGCAGACGAAACATGGCGTCAGATGTTGTTGTCCTCACTTCGGTAATTTCCGTGGTACAATTAAATTTAAATAAGCTTCACAAGTTACAAAAATTTCTGAATTCTTGTTTTTGCAAACAAATAGAAATTCATGTCGTATTAAACATTGTAATTTTTCCGATCTGCCCCGTTTTTACAAGATCGCGTTGAAACGTTAAATTTGGCCGCCATTAAAAAAAAAATCGTACGAGATTTAACGAGAGTGACGAAACTTTTCAGATGGGTCGTCTAGAAAGAGTTATCGTTCTTTGTCCCAAAACGATGCTTCTACCATAAGTGCCAGCATAACTGGCATATTACAGTTACATAAATCATTCTTTATTTTATACCACAGTGACTGTAAAAGATAATTGAATATGCATTCAAATAAAAAATGACAAAAATACCGATAGCAGGGAAATCAAAACGGAAAATCCTTTATCAAGAGCTCAAACATATCTGACGAATGGAAAACAACTGTCATTTTCCTGACCTTGTACATCCATTTCGTTATGTAGAAATGGTGGGGAAAATCTGGGTTCTTTAAGCAAGCTAACCCTCTGACATGTATGACAGTCGCAATGAATTCCAATGTATTGACTACAATCTATCAGCAAAGCAAACAGACACATTCAGTAAAAATATCAAAAACTAGGGTTCGGCCAACAGACAATTAACAAAGAAAAATAAAGTGATAATAGCACAATTGATGGATGTATAGCACCGAGTCACGGCATAGGTATACATTCAAAAATCAACTAAACAGTAAAGGGTTAAACAAGCAAGGACAAAACTAGGAATTGTTAACACGTTATTAAAAAAATAAAAAATGTCATTACTAATTTATTGACCTTCACATAAAATCTGTTTCACATATGATCACATACATGGTCAAATTGTCGTCCCCCCTCCCCATCCCGTGCATTTCTCCTTGATTGTGACCTACCGAATTAGACTTATAACCGGTTCTGTACTTACATAAGCAACACGACTGGTGTAAAATGTGAAACATGATCTGCTTACCCTTCTGTAGCACCTGAGATCACACCCTGATCCCGGATCACGTTGATATTTTGTCTGTATTGTTTTGATCAGTCTTTATATTTGTATGTTGTGTTTTGTAATCCATTCATTTTTATGGTTTTTCGTCTTTTGCCTTGGCATTGGCATACTATATATACCTTTCATGAATGTGACCTACCAAATTAGACTTTACCGGATTTGTAATCACATAAGCAACACGACGGGTGCCACATGTGGAGCAGGATCTGCTTACCCTTCCGGAGCACCTGAGATCACCCCTAGTTTTTGGTGGGATTCTTGTTGTTTATTCTTTAGTTTTCTATGTTGTTTCGTGTGTACTATTGTTTTTCTGTTTGTCTTTTTCATTTTTAGCCATGGCGTTGTCAGTTTGTTTTGGATTTATGAGTTTACCTGTCTCTTTGGCGTCTTTCGTCCCTCTTTGATCATCCTTCTAGTTATAATGTAAAACAATAAGTTCAGAGATAATTAGGAAATGCATCTGTATCAATGTTTCGTTTGTCAAAAAATTACTTCCTTTCTTTCATTAGTAGAAATTTGATTTAATGTTTTCAATTTCTATCATTATATAAAAGAAATGCGGTTCGTTATTGCAACTGTCGTCTGCGATTTAGGGCAAGGTTTTTGTACGATTTGAACGATCTCTACAGATTATCGAAATAGATATTGATCAATCGACATATGGTACGGGAAACGTGCAATATACATGATATAGTTCAATTAAATCAAACTAAATATGGAGTTGAATATTTTTCGCTGCTCTCTATTGCGGCTTTTTAACAGATATTAGCGTTATCCATTTAGTGTAAATAAAAACATATTTGCCTGCTAAATCCTACTGTTCTTCTCATTATTTAATTAGATTTAGTTTAAAAGGCAATTTTTAAAAAATCTTGTTAAATTTTATTATATTTTTAGAAAGAAAAATTATACAAATGTTAAATGTAAGAACAATCTAGAAACTTTTTTTAAGACTTATTTACCGACACATTTTCAATTAATTACCGGTATATCTAAACAAAAACAATGACATCGACTTTTTAAATTCCGTTATGTATATACTTTGAATTTATAACATATTTTAAACGCTTTTCATTTAGATTTAACTTTCAAATCAATTGTACACATTAAATTTATGAGTTTGGCTGTCCCTTGGGTATCTTTCCTCTGGTATGAGTCATGGAACTTTTCACAAGCTTCAAATGTTTATTTGTTCTTTGCTGTGCGATTTCTAATTTGTGCAAATGATGGATACCCCATATCCTCTCTTTTCTATTTTCTGCCATAAAGAATATTTCGAAAGTGATCAGAGTTAAATATTTATATATTCCAGATGCAATCGTTGGCCAATTTCAATCAATTTATAAGCTTAGAGTATATACGGTTTGACCAAAATCTTGATTAAGTACAATCATAAGGCAGAACGGGTCCCATTAATTGAATTTGGTTCCATTTGGAAAAGGCTTTGGTCACTTTCGTTTCAAAGCTCTGTATAAAATATCCTACACGATGTACACGAAGGGTCAAATATTTACTCAAATTGTTAAAAGTGTTTAACAAAATAGAATCAATAGTTGAAACACTACAAAATTTTAATCCATAAGAGAGGCGAACGATATCGACTGGGGATTCAATCACATGAGTCGAACACAAACTGCTATAACTATAACAAAATAAACGAAAAACGATCAAATCATATATATCGTCTCTATTTTCAAAGGCCAAGGTGCACAGTGAAACAAGCAAATGTGTGTCCTTTGTATGACCTGAACAAATCGCCAATAGCAGTAATATGTTTTTAATTTTAGAAGAAAATAATAGTTAAACAACTACAAAGTATATAAATGAACACTTGACTTTCGAATTGAATTAATTTAGAAATAATGTCAAACATGTTTGGAAAATTTCTCTTAGTTTTGAATTAGAATATTGTAACAAGAGTTCACAGCTTAACAGAACATATTTCAAAAACATATCACCTGTTTTGTTCTATTTTGTTTTGTGAATACAAGTTGTACTGCTAAAAATAACATTACAATATTGTCATGTATGTACTAACCATACAGATTGTCAAAGACTGATGGTTTTCGTCTGCCGACGAATCTGATTAATATTCGTTGTATCCGCCTAATTGTTAAAATGCAGACAATTGGATCGACGACAAAATTTATCACAGATGCACAGATTATTAATTCCTTGAAAATATACTGTTCTTTAATTTTCTTTCCAAAACTGAACAGTGCCATATAAAATATGTACGTTACCGTGTGGCTTAATACAAGAAGGCACAACACTTTAAATGCTTGAAACTTCAGTTTTTCCAGTCTCCATTTAAGCACGGGTGTATATCGACAGTAAATCTTTACTGGACTTCCATTTGCCGTCATAGCACATGTATTAGTAAAACTAACATTGTATTTAATAGTATTACATTTTTTCTTGATATTAACATATGTTAATATACATAGTGGAATATCTATAACAAAAATACAAATAAAAACGGATGCTCCAAATATACTCTTGACAGTTGTAAATGCAGTTCCCTCTTTAAGACCTTGATCAGACGTACATTTCATATGTTCCTTGTAACCGAAACCTCCCATTACACTGAAAAAAATATATATAACGCAGCATAGCACAATCGAAACTATTCCCAATTTTAATCTGCGCATTGTTATGACAGTTTTAGATAGACATCGAGATGATTGAAACCGATCAATTGAAACTATAGCTGTTTGAGTTATTGACGATGTATTGGTTGCAAGCATAATAATTCGTCCACTTGCACACACTATTCTCATATCTAATGCATCCTGGAGGCACGTATAACCTAATAGTACTCCAACTGCACTAATGATATGCATAATATTAATTGAGAATAAAAGTTTATAAAATATATTTGTTCTAAACACCTTTGTCAAGAAATAAACGGCTACTACAAAAGAATTTAAAGTTATACTTAGTATGCCAAATCCTATATTGAAGAATATAATAGGATGTAGTGTTACAAATTCACAATGAGATAATGTTGAATTAAGAGAAATATTTGAATTAATCATCAACATTATATTGCTAACAAATGACATTTGTCTTAAGAACTATACCCATGGATATTAGAAATATTCATCCGCCGATTAAAACTATCGTATGTTTCGTCTTTAGATATTGATTTTATCAAAGGTATCACAAGCTTTAATCATTTTTTTTCTACTCAATGACATGAAATAATACTTCACGTTGTCTGGATAACACAAAATAAGATTATGTTCTGCTTACTTCTTTTATTCATCGTTTTATTATGATTTATAAATAAAATGTCATTTTAATTAAATATCTTTACTCTCTAAAACGGTAATTTACCATTAAATTTGCGGAAAGTCCTTGACTTATTTACTGCAGACATCGTATACCGTAATATATTTAAAAGAAGACGTTAAATAAGGCCATTCATTTACTCATTTGAATTGTTTTACATTGTAATTTCAGGCCTTTGATAGCTGACTATGCGGTATGGGCTTTGCTCATTGTTAAAGGCCGTACGGTGACCTATATTTGTACATTTCTTTGTCATTTACCACATCTTCTTTTTTATAGTTAAATGGATAATATCTATACTATACTCAATTGCTATTATCACTATTGTAGCTTAAATACAACTTAACCCTGTAGGTATCATGTAAAATAACATTAACGGTACCTATTTTCCTGCACCAGAAACGCATTTCGACAATACATGTCTCTTCAGTGATGCTCGTGGCCTAAAAATTTGAAATCCAAAGCTTATATGAAACATATCAACAAAAGAAACGTCGTACTCATTTTGCTATTTGTGATTTTGAAACAAATCATAAGACAATAGTAGTCATCAATTTTAACCCATTTCTTTGTTCTTACAGTGGATTATTTATCAAGCATCCACTGACCACTATGTTAACTTCAGATAACTTATATCATAACTTTCAACTTTAAACTTACGATATGTAATCCTCTCAAAAACGAGTGACTAATGAAAGGTTCGAACTCGCGCGTATTTTCAACAGTGAAGTCTGTAGTCTATGCATGATACCACTAGACCATGAGTGCTGATAAAAATTATTATTTAAATATCACTCTTATAGCGTATATCTGTCAATGCATTGTCTTTTTGTTATCTAATAAAATATATAAACACTATAAAATCAAGGAATTGTAAAAATTACTTATTAGTACAATTACTTGATAAAATAAACATCCAATGTACTCATTACACTTATCACTTTAAACGTACAAGGCCTTTCCCTTTTCATCATAGTAAATGCTTACTTTTGGTTTTAGGATTATAATGATATCATACTATGACCACTTAGTTTTTCTTTGTTTGATAATAAATGGTCCAAATATACATCAACATGTAACTGACTCTTATGTGAATAAAGTGTGATAAGCTACGACTGTAAAACTACTTCTTGGACGGTAAACCCAGAAACAAATTCGTCAACTTAATAGTTAAAACGAAATATAGATACCTCTAAGATTAAAAACAATATTTTGGTAGAGAAAAAAACATTACAAAAAAATCATTCCATGTACTAGGCTTGAACTTTGCACTGTTAATATCAGAGTTATTTCCTTCGGAACCAACGACTAGATGATCACAGCTATGAACAGCTTACATGATACATTGCAAAATTGACATATTTATATATTGTACATTTGTAGCAAAAGCAATTCTGCTTGGGGTTAATAAAGCGTACCACAAATAATACTAGATCATTAACTGACTGACGATGGATGCCAAATATAATAACGTTAAAATAATCAAAACATGAAAGGGAACCAGTTTACACATAATTCATATATAATTTTTCAATAAAGACCAATCATTGTATCTATTTTATCATTAACTGGGGCGCGTTCAATATCACGGTGGGTATGGTTGTCCTGCGAGAGAACGTTCTGTGCTGGTGATTCGGTCCTGACGGGTGCTGGTGATCAATGAAAAAATGTAAACAAAAACGAAAATGATGATTTTTGACGTTTTCACTCATAAAAAATGGAAGAAAACAGTTGAGATTTTTCAATTTTTTTTTCTTATGCGTTCATATGTAAACCATTAAAAAGTTGACCCTCTAAACTGTTTCAGTAAGCGTAACACAAATTTTAAAATGCTCATTTTCAGAAAATCTAGAACTGAAAAAATAAAACAAAAATTGCTCCGCTTTCTATACCGCAATCCACACGACAAAACTATTTTGTGAAAAAACATTGCAATTTATTTAAATTTAGCATTTTCTCAATTTATTCATGTCCTGATACTGTGCTGGTGGGTCCTGTCATTGTGCTGGTGGGTCCTGATACGGTGCTGGTGATTTTGGATAAGAAGTTGGTCATATTTGAAACAAATGTTACAAAAACAATAAAATTGGGCAGATAATTGTTGTCAATAGAATCTATGACTCCTAATTTAGCTCTTGTGCATCCATTTGGCTGTTTAATATGTGTTTTCAAATGATCGTAACTTGTATTACATAATTACATAAAAGGGCAACTTCTTTCGTCCAATATCAGATAACAATATATAGTATCTAAAATAAAAATAGTTTTATTAAGATATTAAATGCCCCTTACATTGATGCTTCAACAATGATCAAGGCCCATGCCGCATAGACATGTTTGTTAGCACTCCGCATACCCCTCCCCACTTCCACCCAACCAACCCTCCTCATTTCCTCCTTCATTGTTACAGTGGTGTACCAACACAAGAACTTATCACATAAAATAATAACACAAAGACACATTATTGAACAACGAATTCTCGCAGGTACTGAAAGCTAGTTCAAAGCCGCATTTTCAACTAATAGATAAACCATGTTCTTATATTCAAAAATCCCAATCGTGTCGATTAAAATTAAATGATGATTGGTGGTTAGCGCTGGTCGGCTGCTCCCACTACGTAAGTGATATTTTGCTTATTTACGAATTATTAGCGAATACAACTACTTCATATTTCACATGGATTTGTGTAAAATACTACTGAAGCAATAGGATCTATCAAAATTGAACAAAAACATTATTTTAGGCCAATATAGACAAAGAAACTTTTGTGTTTACTTTTTATCGATATCGATTCGCCATGAGTGCATTTTGTATAAGGAGGCTATTTATATCTACATCTAAATTTAGACCACTAATCACGCATACAGGTAATTCACAATACAGTTCTTTCGGCGAGAAACCTACCAGACGGACTCGGCGCGGACCAAAGCTGGTCGAAACTTTTTCCGATCTATAAGATCTGTAATTAACTTTGAAAGAGATATAGAAAAAGGGAAAGAACGTTTTGTTGATCAAAGTAATCTAATTCATGTCATAACGCACGGTGACACTGAGCTTACAAATTATGACAATCATGTGAGAAATATTCATACAATTGTGCATCAGCGAGCAGAAACAAAGCTATCGACAACGTCAAATCGAATACCTTTACCTAAACTGCAAAAAAACATCGCAGTGGAAATTGTGCAAACAACTTTCTCTTACATCACTAAACGTTCGATCAGTTAAAAACAAATCCCTATCTATAAGTGACCATTTAATTTCGAGCAATACCGACATATTAGTGCTAACAGAGACATGGCTCGGTTCCGTCATCGATAAATGTATTCTATCTGAACTCTTACCAGACGGATACACTATTCAGAATGCTCCTAGATGCGTCCAAAGGGGTGGTGGTGTTGCTATCATTCCTGTCAAACGTGTACCAACGAAAAAATCACCTTCACATTTCGAACTCCTTGAATGCAATATAAGTCCATCAAGAAAGAACGTCCGTCTGTTCGTGATTTATCGTCCACCTCCGTCCCGTGCCAACAAGTTCAAAACATCTATCTTTTTTGAGGAATGGTTGGATTTTCTTGACTATACAATGGGAATATCCGATGATATAATCCTAACAGGAGACTTAAATTTCCACCTAGATGATAAATTCGACTGTGACGCCCGAAAATTCACTGAAACTTTATCTGATCGTGGTCTCGTGCAACATGTTGTTGGTGCTACCCATGTCCGTGGCCACACGCTTGATGTCATTATAACTAGAGAAGATAGCTCAATTGTAATCGGCATTCCATCTATTGAGGAATTACATCTTTGTAATGATAAAGGCGTTCCATCACTCTACCATTTCGCGGTTCACTGTAGTCTGAACGTTAACAAACCACCTAAAAAACGGGAGTCCATGAAATTCCGTAAGCTCGAAGAAATTGTTATTGACGATTTTAATACCGACATCAATTGTTCGAATTTCATGCCAAATCAGACAGCAACGCTTGACTAGTTAGTTTCAACATATGACTCAGTGCTCAGTTCTATCATTGAGAAACATGCTCCAATGCAGTCCAAAACTGTAACATTGCGCCCGAATACAGAATGGCACTCATCCGAGCTCCGTACCGCTAAGACAGAGCGCCGTAAAGCTGAGCGTAAAATGCGGAAGACAAAGCTTGAGGTTCATAAACAATTGTATAAAGAGCAATGTATCAAAACACGCAAGCTGCTTTTGAAGTATAAGACTGACTACTATTCAGATAAAATTTTGGAAATAGGGTGCGATCAAAAGAAACTGTTCAATTTAACAAACAAGCTAATGGGTAATACAAAGACCGTAGTTTTGCCATCACGCGAGTGCGATAAAGATATATCGAACAGGTTCGGCGACTTCTTCCTCAATAAGATCGAAACCATCATGAGATGTCTATCAAATGAAGATGATTCCTCTCTAAATAGAAATGACGCCTTCTGCGCAGATGTGAGGTTCGACGGACAGGCACTTACTATTTTAACATCTGCATCCGTGGATGAAGTTCGGAAGATAATTTCAAAGGCTCCGTCGAAATCGTGCGAACTCGACCCGTTGCCAACTTCGTTACTAAAACCGTGTGTGGACAACTTAGCACCAATCATAACGAAAATAGTGAACAAGTCATTACAAGAGTCGTATGTTCCAAAAACATTTAAGGAAGCAGTTGTACGACCTTTACTGAAGAAACCGGGATTAGACAAAGAAGTTTTGAAGAACTATCGTCCAGTTTCTAATCTTCCATTTATATCGAAGGTCCTTGAAAAGGTTGTAGAATGTCGACTAGAGAACCATCTTCAATCGAACGATCTTTTTGATAATGTTCAATCTGCTTACCGTGCTTAACATTCCACCGAGACGGCATTGCTACGGGTTCATCACGACGTAGCTGTTGCACTTGATAACAACTGTTGTGTAGTTTTATTAATGTTAGACCTGTCGGCAGCGTTCGATGTCTTCGACCATTCCATTTTACGACAGCGACTTAAATACTCATTCGGAATATCTGGAGCCGCGCTAAATTGGTTGTTATCATATCTTACTGATACAACTCAGCGTATCGCATTCGGCTCTGTTCAGTCGGACGAAATTCATCTAAAGTATGGTGTTCCTCAAGGATCCGTTCTCGGACCGAAACTTTACTGCATTTTTTCGAAACCCATAGGTGAAATATGTAAACGTCATAATATGTGTTACCACTGCTATGCGGATGATACTCAGGTTTATCTCGTTATTAAACCTCTTGACAATTGGAACAATATATCTGCTCGACTTAAAACCTGTATGGCGGACATAAGCTCTTGGATGTGTTCAAATAAGCTAAAATTGAATGAAGATAAAACTGAGCTGATAATTTTCTCACCGAAACACCGATTAAAAGAGTTCTCAGACTGTCACCTCACTTTTGGTAAAAACATCGTTAGCAATTCAGCATGCGTCAAGAACCTTGGTGTTTACTTTGACAAAACATTGGCAATGGACAAACAGATTAGTGCAACCTCAAAATCTTGTTTCTATCAGATCAGAAATATCGGTCGGATTCGTCCATTCATTACAGAGAATGCAGCAAAGACACTTGTTTGCTCTTTAGTGACGTCTCGCTTGGACTATGGAAATGCATTGTTATATGGACTTCACGCAAATGCAATCCAACGATTACAGCGTGTCCAAAACACCGCCGCAAAATTAATAACAAGAAAGAAGAAAAACGAACACGTTAGTCAAATTTTAAAATCTCTTCATTGGCTGCCGGTAGCATATCGATGCAAATACAAAGTGTTGCTTTATGTGTTTAAAGCTCTGAAACAAGAACCACCCGTGTACCTTCAAGATCTAGTTAACATTTACAAGCCAACAAGAACTCTGCGGTCAGAAAACAACATGCTTCTAGTCAAACCAATAGTAAGAACAAAAACATACGGAGAGAGACGGTTTGATAGAGCGGCCGCCGTTTTATGGAATGACTTGCCGAAAGAATTGCGAAACACTGAATCTGTGAATGCTTTCAAGAAAAACATAAAAACTTATTTATTCAGACAGGCTTTTCCACATAATTAATACTCGGACAGTTTTAGACTTTTATTCGATCTCAGTTTATATTTTTATGTATCATACTAACTTTTTATTGCATTTTTATTACCTTAACACCTTTTAATTTATTTATGTTTTAAGACATTTCTCATACCTACTTTTTCCTTTTTATTTCCTTTACTCTTTTTATTTTTAGACATAAAGCTATTAGTCAATTTTATTGAAGCACTCCTGTTGATTTGCTTTTAATACTTTTTTTCAAAATTAGCTTATATTTTTTAAATCATTTTTGATGAATAAAGTTTAAATTATCATATTTTTAGTCGTATTTTTTTTTTTTTTTTTTTTTTTTTTTACGGTTTCTATTTTTATTTGATTTTTAAATTTGTTTATATGTACTTGTTTCATTGTTTTTTATGCATTGTAAAGCGCTTAGAGTAAATGTGTAATTAGATAAGCGTTATATAAGCACTGTAAATAATAATAATAATAATAATAATTAAAAAAGTCTTAAGTTCAAAACTTAAGTTCACATTTTAATGTGTGATGAAGCAAAACTTTAAAAGTGTGCAGTGAATCTTGTGCTCACAACAGTTATAATTATGTTTACATAAGACTTATAAAGGAATTACGAAGGTGTGAGGGTCAAAATCGTAAATTGCTTATAAATGTTGCTGGACCCAGTTTCGTTATCTGATCTAAATTTTCTGAAAAGTGCAAGGTAGATAGACATTGGCCTTTTGATTTTTTTTACTCGGTAAGTTTTGCCCTAATTGCTTGAACTTTTTCAATATTAAAGCCGATTTCAATGAGTGTGTAGACAAAGGGAATATCTTTGGTTATTTTGCTTGCTGAACAGAAAAGTCATTGTTAGGTTATGTAAACTACCCTACTTTAAGAGTAGACTAGTCCGACAAATGACACATCTTACTGTCTGTAGGACTAGGCTACTTCGAAAGGAGGGTAGTACACCTTACCTAACAATGACTTCACGGTTTAGCTAACAAGCAAGCTAACCAAAGATATTATTTTTGCCTACATACTCAATGGAATCGGCTGTAACTAAAAACTCGAATACATTTTAACAGACAGTGGTCATGTTTGTTGATGAATATTGTTTTTCATAGATTCACTCTTGAAAAAATCATTTGGTAACATTTGGTCAAGTAATTTCAGAAAAGATCTTTTTGTAATTGCGGACGCCAAGACAATACATGAACCTCACACGACCCCTCGATACAGGTGAGCGTATATATGATATTGCAAAATGATCGTAATCCCGAAAATCGTAAACATATTTTCTTATCTTAAAAGGGGGCAAAAAAGGGTTCTGTTAACAGGCCAATAAATAAGATTACAGTTCATTTGAAAAAAAAATAAAAAATAGGGGTATTTTTTCTCTCATAATAACAGTAAACAGATTCACAACAATGTCAATTTCAAGAAAGCAGACAACAGTTAATTAGTCAATAACAGTACAGCATCAATGATCTTGAATATATGCCACTTTTTTAACTAAAATATAAAGGCACAGAACCAGGACCGTTTTTCTTATCACCAGCACAGCGTCAGGACAATTCCGTTTAACGAACTTGCACGACTTTTGCAATATAAAATTGTTGTAATATACTTTGCATGGTACTTATGACCCATCAGAGAAAAATTAAGCAACAAAACAGTCGTTTTATTGCCATTCTGATACAATGTAAACAAACCCACCAGCACAGAATCAGGACCCACCAGCACCTGACAGGACCAAATCACCAGCACAGAACGTTCTCTCGCAGGACAACCATACCCACCGTGAATATTGTAGCTGCTACGTAGTACTACGTACATTTTGACTATTGAACGTGTAGCTATAGACTAGCTGCTACGATATTGAACTCAACCCTGATGTCTGTTGATGTGGTGTAATTGTGAACTTTACACTTCATTTTAAACTCAATCAAATGGGAGAAATATACGACATTGACTTGCACACAAATGTAATTTTTAACGCCCTTGCACAGTCGGACTTACAGATTAGTGCGCTTAATACTATATATCTATATATTGAAGGTTTCTAAATGTTGGTAACTATTATTTTTTTTACTTTCCAAAAAAGATTTTAAAAAATCCATATATTAATTATATGTCTTTTTGAATGAATTATAAATACTAAAATTTAATCAATATAGATTATTTGTAATGATTAAACACTGAATGAAATAATTATTTACAAATATAAAATCTCGTAATAAAAAGGGGAGATAACAACACATTTAAGTTAAATTTAACTTACATTTTAAAAGATTAATATAAATGTGAACCGTGTGGATCTAGTCATTTCCAGCTATTAGAGAATAAATAAGTCAAAATACTAAATTATTTTCATGAAATTCCGTTGATTCATTGTCAGATCATGAAACAGATAGTCGGTTTACTAGAAATGGATTAAGCTAGAGAATTGATAAGAAGTAGTGGATTCGAAAACGATAAGCAACTCGTGACTAAATTCGCTCGTTGATTATCGTTTACGAATCCACTACTTCTTATCAATTCTCTACTACATAAAACTTGTGTTGTCAAAACTATTAAGAAGATAGATAATATTTGAAATAAATGAATGAAACAATAGTTTATCGATGTTCAATAGTCACAACTCGACTGCACTAAAACAACACCGGGTCAAAAACCACTACTGTAGAAAATTCATCCAGTATCATGGAAAAACAACGGAACGACAGAAATACTAAACTTGCACAAACACAAACCCCAATATGCATAGAAACGGACTATGTGTTGACAACTTCCATATTTCTCACTTGGACCAGTACTTCCTAAGAACAGATGGTGGGTTGAACAGGTTTCGTTGTTTGGTAAACCTTACAAAAAAGGCGTGGCGCAATCTCGTGTTTCTTTTTTGACTGTGGCATATTCCTATGGCTTTTTGTTTCGTTATTATAAATGAAATTCTTGAACATCTTAGAACACACTCTTTCGTAAGTTTTCTTAGTTGTGTTTTGTGTTATGTTTTTCATTTCGTCGGGGGGGAGGCGGTGCGGGTGCCAATGTTTTGTAGTTGTTTTTGAATTGATGATTTGGAATATCCCTTTGGTATCTTCCCCCTCTCATTTACATTACTGAAAAAAAGTAAAAAACACAAAAATACTGAACTCCGAGGAAAATTCAAAAAGGAAAATCCAAAATCAAAAGGCAAAATCAAAAGTCCAAACACATCAACTAATGGATAACAACTGTCATATTCCTGACTTGGTACAGGCATTCTCTAATGTAGAAAATGGTGGATTGAACCTGGTTTTATAGCTAGCTAAACCTTTCACTTGTATGACAGTCATATCAAATTCCATTACATTGTCAACGATGCATGAACAAAACAAACATACTCAAAGAGTAAAAAATGTCAAAAATAGGGGTACAGCAGTCAATATTGTGTTATCATCTTAATATCACTATAAAAACAACAAATGTAACGAAGAAGCACAAAAATGCATAGTCATCTAAAATGTAAATTTACCTATTGTGGTCTATTCCGGATTGCGAAATTTCGAAGGAGTATTTTGATAACCGATAATATAACAGCAGATGCTAGTTTTATCAACGCCACCGATCTCGCGCTCCTGTATATCATTTCCTTAGTCCGTGGTTTTACAGTGGGGCTTCAACAAGTTTGAAACAAGTTGAATTGAATTGAAATTCTTAACATTGATTATAAATAAATGCCGCGTTTATTCTGGAAACACTTGCAGCTATTAGTTAGCTTTTGAATATAGAATTAAATACAAGTTAAAAAATTTAGTTGGTTTTATTTCAAAGATGTAAACAAAATATATTTCTCATTCAATTTGGAAGTGTGATAATTGCCCTAGTTGTTACTTGATTCAATAAATTTTAATAACGAGAGAATTCAGGACCCCTCAACTAACTTTTTTTTTTATTAAAATGGAGATGTTACCTCAGTAAGCATCAAATTTACTTTGTGCTTCTTATCATTTGTCCATATCACGTATATACGTTTAAAAATGTTGTCTAAGTTTTTACAAATAACTATTTTCGTTACAAATACAGTCAATATTTATGTTTCAAAAAAATAATAAATAGTTTCTTTTTCAAAAAAAAAAAGTAAATCATGAGCCATTACTTGTGTTTGTTTGGATGAAGAATAAAACATAGAAAAAAGTAAAATCACAAAAATACTGAACTCAATTTGGAAAGTCCATAATCACATGGCAAAATTAAATAATAAAACACATCAAAAACGAATGGACAAGAACTGTCATATTCCTTACTTGGTACAGGCGTTTTCACTTGTAGAAAATGGTGGATTAAACCTGGTATTACAGCGCTAACCCTTTAACTTTGATGACAGTCTGATCAAATTCCGTTATATTTACAATGATGCGTTAACTAAACAGACACACGAAAGAAAACAGCCAACACATGGGCACAGCAGTCATCATTGTGTAACAATTTTAAAAGGAACAATTTAACAGAACACAAAAACATCTATCTACAAACACATTCATTGATTCGCGTGTCTGACGTCAGAATATTTTATACGTCACATATATTTGTCGTTCAATGTACACGCAAACAGTTTTAACATTTCACATATACAATGTTAGCACACAGGGTTAAAAAATCAAAAGTATATCAGAATAAATTTCAGAAATAAACCGAGATTTAAAAAAGTCCAAAAGTTATATAGAATTTATAAGAATCCACAAGTAGTTAATTCCGCTACGCGATTGAATGATTTTGACGTTTGTGGTTCAACGTATTTTGTAATTCATAATAGAAATATATCATATTGACATAAAATAGAACAATATCATACTGACGGGATCTTAAGTACAGAGTCACGTAATGAGAACCAAAAAAAAAAAAAAAAGTCGCATATACAAAACACACCAGCAAAAAATGAAAGACAATACAAACACATTGACGGGATGTATAAGTACAGAGCCACATTAAATGCTTATCAAACAAAACAATCCAACAGTAATAGTAATATTGATAATAGAACAAAGACAAATAAAAGAACAATAAAACACTTTGTTATGATGATAAACAACATCAGAAAAAAGGACTAAACCTCTCGAAAGCCGGGGAATATCATAGATGTTGTAAAATATTCGAATGTCGGTATTCGAGGCTAACGTTTTATTTTGATAATAATCAGGTTTTGTTCAAAAGATGAAAATTAATAGAAAAAACTGGTGTTGAAGGCCTTACCTTGGCCTATAATGGCTTACTTTTATAAATTGTTATTTGGATGGAGAGTTGTCACATTGGCACTCATACCACATATTCCTAGTAAACGGATTATATCACATATTGTTGATTGTCTTTTTTTTTTATTTACATTAATGCATTTCTGATGTTTCATCTATGATAAAAAAAAAACATATGTCCTTCAGTTCACATGTTTATGTTGTCTTCTATGTCAAATGAAAGTAAAAACCATCAATATAAAAAAAATTATAAAGAAATGAATAATAATCTCCTTTATTGAAAAGATTTGCAGTGCAATAGATTTACAATGTGTCCATCTTACAACGGAGATGAATTGAATGTAATACTCTTACATTTTTGTAACTTTGATTTTCTTAATGAACTAAAAGGTAATCCATCCGAACTTATGTCGTTTCTATTAAACTTTATTTTACAGATTATTTAAATACCCGCTCAAAGGATATAGAATAGTATAAAACCTTAAATTTGTGAGCATTTCAAACACATTCGATAGGACTGCACGAAAAATGTCATTACTTGAAGATTCCACCCAAAATATGACAATAGCAATGAATGTAAGTGTGGATTCTGACACCAACTATTACGTTATACAAAAAGATATTGTCATCATGATCAAAAAGATATGTTACTTTGGGATAATTCCTATTTTAATAGTGTCTGGACTAATTTTAAATGCTTTATGTTGTGTGATGTTTTACAAGTTGAAAAGTAAAACATCCACTGTTGTCATTATTGTAGCATTGACGGCTACAGACATTTTCATTTTGCTTACAGCCATTGTATACGTTATCAAAATAGTCTCTATATATGTTGGCATTTCACTCACAGCTAACACAATGATATAAATGCTACCTTACTTTAATGGTTTCATGGCATCAGTACCTTATCGCATTGGCAATATTCTGACTTTCATGCTTTCCGCAGAGAGACTTTTCTGTGTACTTAAACCAATGACAGTCAAACATTACTTAACGCGAAAAACGGCTATAATCTCTGTACTTATGACATACACCATGAAATAAATGAATGGAACAATAGTATATCGATGTTTAATAGTCGCAACTCGACTAAGCGAAAACAAATCTGGGTCACAAACCAAAACTATGGGACTTACATCAACTATCAGAGAAAAACAATGAAACCATAGAAACACTAAACTAGCACAAAACAAACCCCAGTATGCATATAAACGGACTATGTGTTGACAACTGTTATTTCGGGGCCTTTTAAAGCTGACTATGCGGTATATGCTGTGCTCATTGTTGAAGGCCGTACGTTGACCTATATTTGTTAATTTCTATGTCATTTTGGTCTCTTGTGGAGAGTTGTCGCATTGGCAATCATACCACATCTTCTTTTTTATATTTAAATGGATACTGTCTATAATATCATCAATTGCTATTATCACTAGTATCACTATTGTAGCTTAAAGACAACCTAATCATGTAGGTATAATGTAAAACCTATCACCAAATGAAACATCGTAATCACTTTGCAATTGATGATTCTGTAACAAATCATAAGCTAATAGTAGGCATCAATTATATGTTGTCAAAACTATTTAGAAGATACATAATATTTGAAATAAATGAATGAAACAATTGTATATTAATGTTCAATAGTCATAACTCGACTTGGCGAAACTAATCCGGGTCCGGTGATATTCGTATGGCCTATTTGTACTATGTGTGTATTTAAGAACTTGTTTCCTGTGCAGTCGGAAACCAGGTTGAAATAGAACAAAAGAATCGAAGCTCTTTGTTAGAGAAGGCGATAAATGTTTACTGTATTGTTTACTATAGTAACAAAATTTTTAAAAGTTAATAGAAACAAACAAAATTGCAATTTTCTTCTCAATTACGAGGTGTTTTATTTTAAAAACACCATTTGCATAAGTTTTCAATTTATCTAGTACATAGTAAGCAGAACAATTAGATATCAAGTCGACGACATGGGTATCTTTCAAATTGGATGAAGAAAATGCATAACCTCCGATTTTTACGAAAAAATTACCACGGACGGAAAACATATCAATCTATTAGTTCAGTAATTTTCGTGTCTGCCCTTCCATTATGTGACTGATGAAAAAATTCCAAAAAATAGGTAACAATTGTATCGAAAAGAGAAAATCGAGTGCACTTTTTTTATGTTAGGGCGTGTTTGAGTTGAGTATTTTGTCTTGATATTGTACAAAATAAGAATATTTCATACATCGTCTCGCTTCAGATTCTATCATTTTTATATATTAAAGCTACAGGTTGACTTTATAACACAAAAAAATCACAGTACTAAAAGATGAAATATATGGGTCAAGTGAAATACCTATCTAATGAGTCACAAAAACAGAGAAGGTGTGTTCGAATAGCTATTTTTTTTTACTGCAAGTACTTGACGACAGTCTTTCAAGTTGGATGATGAAAATGCATATCTTCGAAAAATTCTAATTTTTTGTGTGTGATTACTAGGGTGTATAGTCTTCATACACTAAAAAAATCTAGTCTGCCCTTCCACGAAATATTTAATTAGAATTTTTTTAAATGTTTATGAATTTTCGAAAATTCCACCTGACAACCGATCAGACAATAGTTTTAAGTTGAATCAATGCAGACAAGATTATTAACTGATGCTCATTAGCTAGTTGATACATTTGTCTTTTAAAATACAACTGACATATAAGGATCGTAATGGTGCAATGTGGATTAATTTATCGGTTTCCAAGAGCAATATTGGTAGCGCGTCATCCTTACAATGGCTTCCATTTCTACGATTGTGAAAATGAACTGGCGTAATGGGGAGATAATTTTGACGAAGTAGACTCCTGACTGTGTGGTTGTGTTTAAAGTGACGTTTTAGATTTAGTGGACGTGATTTATGTATAACCGGTAGATATCTAAGTCAGGAGTTTCATTAGCACAAATAAAATTCTTGAACACCTAAGAACACACTCAGTCTTTAGATTTTTCAGTTGTGTTTTTTGTTGTCTTTGTCATTTCGTCGGGTTTTTTTTGCCAAGGTTTTGTAGTTGTTTTTGACTGATCATTTTCAGTATCCCTTTTCACCTCTCATTTACATTCATTTACTGAATAGCCATCTAAAATGTAAATTTGCATATAGTGGTCTATTCCGGCTTGCGACATTTTGAATAAGCATTTTTGATGACAGATGGTATAAAAGCAGATGCTATTCTTATCAACGCCACCGCTCTCGTTCCTGAATAACGTTCTAACGATTCCCTTAGTTCTTGTTTAAACTGGGACTTAAACAAGTTTGAAACTAGTTTTTATGAAATTTTTAACATTGATTATAAATAAATACCGCATTTATTCTAGAATCAATTGCAGCTATTAATTAACTTTTGAATATATAATATACATGTTAAATTTTTTATTTTGTTTTATTTCAAAGATATAAACAAAACGACTGGTCTACCCACACATATTTCACATGGGATGTATCAACGGTGCTTTGGTTGTTGCATAGATTTGAATATTCTTATTTGATTCAATAAATTTGAACATCGTAAGGCTTTAGTTCCCCTTAACTAACTTGTCTTTTTTTTATTATAATAAGAAATGTAACCTCGTTAGCATCATATTTACTTTGTGCTTCTTATTATTTGTTCATATCACGTACATTCGCTAAAAGAGGGACGAAAGATACCAAAGGGACAGTCAAACTCATAAATCTAAAACAAACTGACAACGCCATGGCTACAAATGAAAAAGACAAACAGAAAAACAATAGTACACATGACACAACATAGAAAACTAAAGAATAAACAACACGAACCCCACCAAAAACTAGGGGTGATCTCAGGTGCTCCGGAAGGGTAAGCAGATCCTGCTCCACATGTGGCACCCGTCGTGTTGCTTATGTGATTACAGATCCGGTAAATAGTCTAATTTGGTAGGTCGCATTATTGTAAATGTTTTCTTACTTTTTACAATTTACTATTCGTAACAAATACAGTCAATACTTATGTTTCAAAAGTTTAAATAAATAGTAAATCATGAACCATTTCATGTTTTTGTTTGGATGTAGAATAAAACATAGAAAAAAGACTGATAAGACCTAAACCGGGGAATATCATAGATGTTGTAAAATACTCGAATGTCGGTATTCGAGGTTAACGTTTTATTTTGATGATAAATATTTTTTCTGCAAATTAAAGAAAAGTAATAGAAAAAGCTAGTAAAAGTATTATATCACATACGTTGATTTTCTTTTTTTTAATTTACATTAAAGAATTTCTGATGTTTCATCTTTGATAAAAAAAATCTGTCCTTCAGTTCACATTTTTATGTTGTCTTTCATTTCAAATGGAAGTAAAAACCACCAAATTGAATATAACAAAAAAAATAAAAAAATAAAATAATAATCTTCTACAATAAAAAGAAATTTTTCAGTGCAAAAAAATTTACAATGTGTCCATCTTGCAACGGAGATGAATTGAATGTAATACTCTTACATTTTTGTAGCTTTGATTTTCTTAATTAACTAAAAGGTATCCATCCGATATTATGTCTTTTCTATTAAACTTTATTTTAAAGATTAAGTTAAGCCCCGTTCAAAGGATATAGAATAGTATAAAAAAAACTTTAAATTTGTCAGCGTTTCAAACTCCTTCGTCAGATGGTTAGGACTGCACGAAAAATGTCATTACTTGAAGGTTCCACCCAAAATATGCCAATAGCAATGAATGTCAGCGTGGATACTGACACCAACTATTACGTTATACAAAAAGATATTGTCATCATGATCAAAAAGATATGTTACTTTGGGATAATTCCTATTTTAATAGTGTCTGGACTTATTTTAAATGCTTTATGTTGTGTGATGTTTTACAAGTTGAAAAGTAAAACATCCACTGTTGTCATTCTTGTGGCACTGGCGGTTATCGACATTTTCATTTTGCTAACAGCCATTGTATACGTTATCAAAATAGTCTCTATATATGTTGGCGTTCCACTGACAGCTAACCAAATGATACAAATGTTACCTTATTTTGACAATTTTATTGCATCAGTACCTAATCGCATTGGCAACATTCTGACTTTCATGCTTTCCGCAGAGAGACTTTTATGTGTACTAAAACCAATGACAGTAAAACATTACTTCACGCGTAAAACAGCTGTAATATCTGTAGTTATGACATACGCTTTGACCCTAATCGTGTCCCTGCCGCAAGGCTTTTACTTCCGTGCGGTGAAAATGTATTCAAATGATACCGGAACCATCATGATGGTTTACGTAATAAAACCCACAAGACTCGGACAGTTTGTTGACTTTACAGATTCTTATAACATAGTGTTGACCTGTGTTTTTACATTTGTTCCTGTCTTTGGTGTCATGTTAATGAGCACTCTAACGGGAATAGTCGTAATCATTTCCGGAAGACGTCGATTCCAAATTACGGAAGGAATGACTAAAGCTATAACAAGTAAAGAAATGCACGTGACAAAAACATTATTGACAATTACGTTCACATTTACAATTTGTCAGTTACCAGGAGCCATAGGAATGATGATCATCTTTATAGAAATGAAGCCATATAGATATACCAGTAATGTCTTTGAAGTTGTAATGGCTATATCTTATATACTATTTCTACTCAACTCTACCGTCAATTTTATAATATATTACAAAACTAGTAGGACGTACAGAGATAAAATAAAATCCATTTTTATTTGCTACGGTAAGTGTAGAGAGAGACACCATAGGAGAGATACCTAGTATGGTGTACAAAGATCCCATAATGTTAGTTCATACTGCTCAATATATCCATGTTCGTTCTTTCTTTGGGGGGATTTGATTGTCCCTTTGAAATCTTCTGTTTGTTTCCTGTAAGTTTAAGGCAACGCAATTTTAAGAATACTATAATTGAGCAATTGTTTAGACTAAACAAAGACCAACATGAAAATGATGTATGTGTACTTAACATATCTCTTATATAACTTTATATAACTTTACTGTAAATCAAAAGAAACACATGAGTTTCCGTCCGTGTTTGGTGGACTTCATGGAGCTCTCTTCATTTGTATTGTATTGTTTTGTGAATTATACTAGTATTTTCTTTTCTCGAATTTTAACGTTGTCTGTATCGACTTCGACTCTATGTTCGACTTATGTGTAATAATTGACCCTTGGTTTCGTTTTTTTCCCATTGTCACTAAAGATTCAATTGTAATTATAAGTGATATCAAAAGAAGATGAGCATATGTGGTTTTAATAGAAATGCTTATTATTTGTTGAAAAACACATTCTAAAATGTAATTAATATGTGTCAGTTTCTAATGTTTTGTATACTTGTAGCCTACAAAAAATCCTGCAAGAATATGCAAAGTCCATAACTAGGTATTGTGTTTGTTTAAGTAAGGTTGTCTATTAGTACTGTTTCCATGGGATGCACTTTGTTGTGAAATTTATAAAAAATAGAATTTAAAATTCATATTTAAGTCAGAAAAGCAACTTTAAGGAACAAAATCTGCTAAAACAAAATGGGTTATTGAGCACTTTTCTGAGACATTTAATGCCATAAGAATGGCGGGAAAGACTGACTCGGTCTTTTACCTCTACATTCACATTGGTATCGTATGGGTCTCAAATCGAAAGAAAAGAAATTTAGAATATGCAGTAGACGAACTCGACTTTGGAGTAAAATTCAACCATAACGTACAAAAATCAAAAGGGGTATTTGTTTTTTATAAAGTCGTCTGTGCCTCTGGAAGAAATATATGGTTTGTTCTCTCACTATTATAGAGAATGTTTGACTGAAACGATTCTAAATGATTATTTTCCAAAACACTCATCAAAGATACCTTGCTTTTATGTATTATGCCGGAAACACGTTGTGTCTATCACCGACTCATAAGTTAACGCTCCAGTACAAAAAAAAAAACAAATATGCCAAATGAAAAACGATGTTGAAAAGCACGATCGGCCAACAACTTCAAATGGTTTGCCAAAGAGCGCACACAAAATCTCTATCTGATATATAAAAGTCTAAGCATCTCAAACAATTGACAGTTCTCAAAACAATTAGTTAATAAAAAAAAATACAAAGTATGACAAGTGCTGACTATCGAGCTTGTGGTATCATCGGTGAAAAAACTGTCGCCAGTAGTGCAATTTGTTTTAGCAAAACCCGCGTTTCGTCTACAAAAGACTCATCAGTGGCACCATTATGAAAATAATTAACATTCCAAATGAAGTAAGAGCACTGAAGGCCAAATTCCGTAAGGTTTGCCCAAGTAGGTTATATTAGAAGAAGAGTGAACACTCTGCTTGATACAAAATTAGCATCCCCAGGATAGCAGTTCGAACAGAGAAAAATGATAAAATTATGAAGAAACCGACATGTTTATCACCCACTTGACATGGCCCTTTGGCGAGTAGTTCGGGCTATTAGATAAATCGCACATGTCACGTGATTGTTATCAGTAACTGGGTCATTAAAGTTCAGGTGTATTTTTAGTTACTGTGCAGTGCATAGGTGTTTATGATTTAGAAAAAGATTTGACGCTCAATTTCAAAATCAACCGTCTGTCTACGGTGAAAAAAGATTAAGAAATGACAAAGTTATGGGTTTAAAGGAAAGTTAGTGAGCGATTTTTATTCAACACTACATTGCTTTAAACAAAGATTTTCGCTTCACCTGTCAAATTCTGCTTATGAGAATTGGCAGGTAATAATCATAGAAAATATACGAATATGCAAAGTACTTTAGTTATGGTGACCGGTAACGACCGGAAGGAATATTTGCAATTCAAACATAGAGAAATTTATCGGGAACAACGTAGAAGTGACTTTCTGTTATGACTGTTGATATTAACATTGACGGCAACGAGACCGATATTCGTTTTATTTCTACTGGTAATAAGTTTACTTTTAACAAAAAATTTTAATTTTTAATTACTTAATAAAAAATATCACAAAAACATCTGATTAACATTTCAATAATTGTATATCCGGTCAGTTTATGACATCTCGGGTGTTTCCGTTCTTACTCGGGTATGTAATTAGGACAAAATCTCCCTCTGTGAGTGACAGAGTCGATCTCAACTAATTAACACCCACTTACAGAAAAGTCGGTAACATTTTATGTGTAATTATCGTCTTTCGTCCTCTCTCCTTCTAATATAACCTCCTTGGTTTGCCAAATACAGATAAGCAAATCTTAACCCTGGATGAAAAGTACGTATATCGTATATGACTATATGAATGGTAATCCATATCAATAAATAAGTGCAGACTACTAGGTTGGTAATACCTTGATGGGGTGGGGGGGATCTGAAAAAATAGTTAGGCCAAAGCTAAATCATTGAATGTATGTATAGTAATCTGTATATGAAGGCTCATTATCATTTTGATGTAAATTTTTTAAATATCATAATTGTTTGATATAAAAGCAATAATTCAAAATAAGTAACTAAAAAATAATAAATCTAGTCATATGTATAATATGAACAGTTGAAACATGTATCTATAAATATTGCACATGACATATTGTTTCTGGTTGGTTACATGGCTTGATTTGTCTTCAATTTTATTACTTGTTGGTCACTAATAGAAACGAATGTTTTAGATCTCTTATTCATTATTGTGTCACTTTTAATCCGATATGTTCATATCACTTGTCATCAAAGAGTACAAATATATGAGAGGAAAAAACCTAAGTTATTACTGGGTTACTTAGAACAAATTACGAGAAGAAAAGAAACGTTGACCTAGTACGTAATGGAAACCTACTAATTACTATGTATCATAAGTATTATAAAATTAAAAGACATCAAAAGACGTTTGTCTACACTCTGACGACTTGCCATTTAAGTAACAACTATCAAAAACATTTTCAAATGGTTATTTCTATAAAACCTCTATATGTGAGATAATCCTTTACATTAAAACCTTTTAATGTTCAACACATAATACACTTTAACTTTCCTTATTTGGTCATGAGATCAATCGTAAACTATGATAGAAATCAAAATCCCATGATTTCTATTTCATTAATTTCTTTTGCAAAGTACTGAAATAGTAAAATTATTAAAATACTGAGCTCTGAGAAGAATGAAAAAGGAAAGCCGCTAATCAAATGCCAAATTCAAAAGCTCAAACACATCAAACGAATAAATAGCATTGTAGATGATTATTTTAACTTAAAACGAAACTCTCCTTGTTTATTAATTTTGTATCTGGTATTCTTAATTTATGTTGTGAAGAGTGCTATTATCATAAAGTTGATAATATAGAGAAGGGTTCGAAAAACGGCTGTTTATAACATGGTTTACTGTCACGTTTTACCCTATTGTGACGTTACCTATTGTATTATGACAGAAAAAGAAAAATGGTTAAGTTTTGGTTTAAATATTAAATACTGATAACCGTATATTGAAAGCATGTTTTGTAGATATCACAGATTAAATTGGACATGTTAAGTCAGAGATGTTTCATTTACATACGTCTTTGTCTCGCATTGACCGAGTCAAAACACGAGACATAGGAATGCTTTTTCCGGCGTCGGCGCTGTCATCAATGTATTCGTTTGTAATAAGGTCTAGTTCGTGGTGAACCACAAGTGGTAGGCAATAATATTTGGTGTGCAGTTGTATTAGCATTTGGGCATCTCATTTACACAAAAATTATTCGGCCTTGCCCCCTTCAGTCATCGTCTAATGACTTTGAAACTTTTACTTAGTTTACATTTATTAGTTTGTGATTAGGTCAGTCTATGGGGAACCACTAGAGGTAAGTCGATGACATTTGGTATGCAGTTTTAAAAGCATTGGCACATGGAGATTACTTAACTCCGCTCCCTTTATAATGAGCCTTTGACTCAGTCATTGTGTAATGACTTTGAAAATTTTGCTTAGTTTATATGTATTAGTTTGTAATTATGCTAACTCAAGGGGAACCATTAGTGGTAGATCAATTTAAATTGGTAGTCAGTTTTATAAGCAGTAGTGCGTCTCATTTCAATGGAGAATATATATCATTTGAATATATCATTTGGTGTGAATGAACCCTGTTCAAATATTTTTATAATAAAACCTAATTGGAAAACATTTTTTTCAATTTCGTATTTTCATATTTATGTTTTGCCATATACATGTATGTAATTACCTAATACGTCATTTGTTAAAGATTTTCCAAAATTAAAAAAATTCTTCGCATCACTAAGACATGTCTATAACTAACATACTTTAAACGGAACCCATGTAACTATACAATCAATTATTGATTAAACCAATCAACGGTTCAGTGTAGCTTTCAGCATTTTTCATTATTCTAAAATTATAAAATATTAACAATTTATTTTGTCGTTGCAGAAACTTGCCAACGCTCGTGTCTATTCAGGAAGAAAAAGATTATCAATCAGCGTATACTTCACTGGGGTAAAGCTGATGACCGAACTGCATTCATGGTCATCTCGAGATGTCGGATGAAAATTAGGTCAGTATTTGTATTGTCTGTTTAAGTATTTCTATATCATTTTTTTACAAAGCATACATTGGTACGATGTAAATTTATAAAAGATTCACACGGAAATCACAAATTACTACAGAGAAATGTGTATTAAACAGGAAATTGGATTTGAAAAAATCATTAAAATGAACATAACAGAATCAGCGATTCATACAAGGGTGATCGTAATTGGTTAAAGATAATATGTAAAGGATGACCGTAACTTTTGAAGGATGAACATCTTTTCTAAGAAGTATCTATAATTGTATTCATAGCTTTTTGTTGATTTTGTCTCAATAGGAGCTTGATTAGCGGATATAAATATATTTAATAAATTTCTTTCACTATTTGGCGTATTTTGAGTTTATGACAATGATAATAAATTGCATATGTATCGTAAATAATTAAATATTTATTGATAACGACATTAATATTTGAATACAAATTGACAGCGATACGACAAAAAATTGAAGAAACAAAAACCCGGTTCATTAAACATATGAACATCCAGTAATCGAGCCCATGTGTATGGTTCCAGAGGAAGCTCATTACAATTTTTAAAACATCTGCCAAAAAATGACACATTCCCTTGACAACATCGGATCCGATGGACCTGCAATTTTGCATTCAGTTGGTTTTACTGGTATGTTTTTCAGCTGATAGTCCTTTTGCTTTATAACCCCTATAAAGTTAACTCCCTTACCCTTGAACAGTTACTTTATAGTAATCCACAATGCCAGCGTGTCTGGAACATATATTATGGAGTATGTTGTTGACTGGGATTAAAACTTTCCGACATACAGTAACAAATGAAAAGCAATATGTTAAGTAAATATTCCATTACATGTGGATTTCAATACAGAAAAAAAGTCTTCGTATCGCCCTATATCTTTTCGTTTTGCTTCAATATTTGGCAATAGTTCATAAATATAAAAAAAAGAAGATGCGGTATGATTGTCAATGAGACATCTCTCCACAAGAGACCAAATGTCACGGAATTTAACAACTATATGTCCCCTCACGACCCTCAACAATGGGCAAAGTCCATACCGCAGAGTCAGCTATAAAAGGCCCCTAAATAACAATGTAAAACAATTCAAAACAAAAAAACTTACGACCTAATAAAGTTCATTTTTTAATTCTGTTTTGACACCTTTCGTCTACATAATCGCCTCTGACTTTTTGATATAGTTTGTTCTTCTGAATGTATATTTGGCCTTTAACTTTTTCCTTGCATTACTTTAAGTAAAGTTACTTCAACTCCGAAATGTACAGACCGATATGCAGAATGACAAGTGTTTTCATCGAAAACTTTATTTCTAAAACTAAATGTGTGTATCAAAATACTGAAAGATATAATGTCAATGGGTGTACATGCATTGGCATTTTTAAAAAAGTGTATGTATTATATGATATAGGAATCCCAGAAATAAAAAAAAATGACTTGTACTTGGAGGATACATATGATGAACTATGTATTTTTTCTTCTACCTATAGGATAATGCAGTCTTATAAATACGTTTAATACCAACACGATTTACAATTTGATACAAAAAGGGGTAATACAAATACGGATATTTCTTAGAATTGATGGTCATCCTTTAAATGTTACGGTTATCCTTCACAAATTACGGTCATCTATTTACCAATCACGGTCACCCTTGTTATATGTTACAGTCATCTTGAAAATACTTTAATCACGATTTACGGTCATCTTAGCGATTTTTTCGAATCCGATTTCCAGTTTCATAAACATTTCTCGGTGGTTATTTGTGATTTCCGTGTGAATCTTTTATGAATACACATCGTATCAATGTATGCATTGTAAAGCAAATGATGTAGAAACACTTATCAAACAAAACAAATACTGACCTAATTTTTCGTCCGACATCTTGGGATGACCGTGAATGCAGTTACGGTCATCAGCTTTACCCCAATGATACTTGACATAAAAGTTCTTATTATAATTGTATGCACACAATGGTTTTCTAATTAGAAAGAGTGTTTTAAAACTCATTTAAGTTACTTATGCAAACATTGTTATATTCAAGAATTAACAGTTTAACTATCATTTTCCTATTTACATTCTACCAACATGTACTCTAACACCATTTTCAGGTATTACAAAGTATTTCTTTACTTCAGCTATAAGTGTTTGCTTGTGCAATCAAACGATGTCAAGTCAGTTTATTAATACAGCAAACCAATACATAATACTTCATGGAAAATCTTGTTTTTATTCTATTTAAAATTGAAAATGCAAACGAGTAAAGTCTCCATAAGACACAACCTAACCTGAGATTAGAAACCCGTACAAGGTCACCAATTGGCCTTCACTGCAGCTAGAAAAAAATCCGATTTCATTGTTTGTTGATTGTAAATAAATCAATATGTTCGTTTCTTGTTCGAATTGTTTCGCATTTGTCTTTTCAGAGGCTTTTATAGCTCACTATGCAGTATGGGTACTTCGCGTTGTTGAAACCCATACTGTCATCTTCAATTTTTATTTTCTATTTTCTATTAAATTAGTATCTGTTGGAGAACTGTCTCATCATCATATTACATCTTCTTATCTTATATTCAAATGGCTCCTAAACAATGAAGTTTACCACCTCAGCGAAATGAACTTCGACTTTTTTATTTTGTTATCAGTAAATTAAAAGCCAACTGAATATTATGTTTTATACATATACTCATATATTGATGTACAATCTGTCTGCACAAGGTCATGTTTTCTCTTACTGTTTATGACGTCTTTACCATAAATCTGTTGGATTTTGGATATGTAATGATTGATAATGTAGTCTTACATGCATTAGTTGTTAGAAGCTATGAAATCACTGTCAGTAACTGCGAGTATCAGTATTTCTGTCTTTTTTTTTTTTTGTTTTTTTTTTTTTGTAATTCAGTTGTTGTCGTTTGTTGATGTTTTACATATTTGTTTTAGTTCATTTTTTTTTTTTACTTTAATTATGCCGCTATTTTTTCTAGTACAAATTGTTTTACATTAGTCATTTCAAGGCCTTTAATAGCTGACTATGCGTAATGGGCTTTGTTCATTGTTTAAGGCCGAACGGTGAATAGGTATGATAGATTGGTCTGTTGTGGAGAGTTGTCTAATTTTCAATCATATCATATCTTCTTTTTTAAATTCACAATTAACTCCGAAAAATACTACAATTTTGTTTTTCGCAACTACTGTAATGTTTTATTCAGCAAAATGTTTTCTTAGCTATATGAAAACTATATAAAAAGAAAATAACAAAAATATCTATCTCCAAAAATAACCCAAAATGAAAAGTCCCTAATCAAATGGCAAACTAAGAAAAAAAAATGAATGGAAAACCACTATCATATTTCTGACGTTATACGTCAGCTGTTTCTATATTTAGAAAATGGTGGATTAAGCCTGGTTTTGTAGCAATCTTATCCTCTCACGTGTATGGCAGTCGCATAAAATTCTAACATATTGACAAGAACTTGTGATAAAAAAAAACAGACATAACAGTGAAAACTGCATGTACATGTATAAAACAGTCAACATCTCAATCAATGTAAACACAAATAAATATGTGAAAAGAGAAAAACAAATTGGCATATAGACAAGGCTAAATAGAAAAAATAAAGACAATAATACAAAAATGACCAAAGCAAAATAAAAGGGTTACACTAATGTCCTGACAATGTCCTGACAGTGTCCTGACAGAAATGAAAATGCCTAATACTCTTTTAGTATTGGAAGGATTTACTTGAAATTTGGAATCAAGCAAGATGAGAACTTATATTGAATAAATAAAATTTGAAAAAAATAAAAAAATATTTACAAGAGTTAGAAACCTGACCTGACCAACTTGACTTTGAAACTACTAATGTCCTGACCGATATGAAACGGCTAAAAAATGTTTTATTTTTGACAGGATAGACTTCAAATTCGATACCAAGGAAGAATAAAACATTTAATACAAAAATATTAGAAAAAAAACGAAAAAAAATATTTTCAAGAGTTTGAAATCTTGACCGGACCAAGTACGTCCTTCCGTGACTAATGTCCTGACCGATGTAAAATGCTAATAACTTTTTTGTTCTTTGAAGGATCGACTTCAACTTTGATGTCAAGGAAGATTCTAACATTGCATACAGAGATATAATAAAAATTATTCAAAAAACTAATTTGAAGTGTTATAAAACTTGACCTGACCAACGTCGACGCTGCCCTTACTAATGTCCAGACCTGATTGATGTAGAAAATGTTAATAACTTTTTTGTTATTGAAAGAATTGACTTAATTAAAGTTCCTTACCAAGGATATTCAAAATAAGAATTTTCAAAATAAGAATTTATGAGAAAAAAAAATTGTTTGTAAATTTTTGAAATGTTAGAAAACTTGACCTGACCAAATTGATCTTTATCATGATGAATTAATGTCCTGACCGTTATAAAATTGCATTGCCAATACAAAAATTCTTATTGAAAGGAATATAACCACACAGTTTTATATCACTGAAAAAAGTATGTGATTAGAGATGCTGTTGATACTAAGTAAATGCACCTTTTCTACATTTGATATGAGAGGATTATAAAGATGTACAGAATGCAATTAAGTCCAAAGACTGTGACATGAATAATTAAAATTTAATCACACCTACATTAATTAAAATGAACACAAATTGGAGTGTTTACTTACCTATATTTTACTTATTTATTTCACTAATTTTTTGTTGTCAAGTTAATGAGGGATTAAACATGTCAAATAACATAAATAAGGACAGGAAATGGGCTTCTTTTGATTTCAATATATTGTTTTTACAAGCATACAAAGTAGAATTATGTTAGAATCACACAGAAATATAAAAACTTATAATAAACATAATTTTATTATGTCACTGTCTTTTGGCTTTCTTATACACATATATTACAAATAATAAAAAGTGCATCCAAGTTCTTTCTGAACTATGTTTTAAAAAAAGAGGAAATATCAATATAATTTAAAGAATTAAGTCTATTCTGTCTTTAGAGAGAGAAAAAAACAGTTATATATAATATTTGTCTTTTCTTCATTGTTCAGGTCAAGTTTAAAATATTTTTATTTTACATGCTTATACTAAGTGTTGTAATCTTCCCTCATACCAAACTTGGTAATATCCCAACAAATAACAAAAAGGTTATTGGCATTTTTATAAAGGTCAGGACAGCTCATCATGACAAAGATCAAGTTGGTCAGGTCAAGTTTTTTAACATTTCAAAAATTAAAACATTTTTCTCTCTCATAAAGTCCTATATTTAATGCTATCATCTTCCTTGGTAAGGAACTTAAGTCATTTTTTTTCAATAATAAAAAGTTATTAACATTTTCTGCATCGGTCATGACCATTAGTCAGAGCAGAGTCGCCGTTGGTCAGGTCAAGTTTTTTTTTTTTTTAATCTTTTTCTTGTATCTATATATTTAGTATTATAATCTTCATTGACTTCAAATTTGAAATCGGTCCTTTAAAGAATAAAAAGAGTTATAGGCAATTTACATCGGTCAGGACATTAGTCATGGGAAAGACGTAGTTGGTCAGGTCAAGTTTTCTAACTCTTGAAAATATTTTTTTTCTTTTTTTTTCTTGTATTTTTGTATTGAATGTTTTAATCTTCCTTGGTATCGAATTTGAAGTCTATCCTGTCAATAATAAAACATTTTTTAGCTGTTTCATATCGGTCAGGACATTAGTAGTCTCAAAGTCAAGTTGGTCAGGTCAAGTTTTCTAACTCTTATAAATATTTTTTTATTTTTTTTAAATTTTATTTATTAAATATAAGTTCTCATCTTGATTATTCCAAATTTCAAGTAAATCCATCCAATAATAAAAAAGTATTTAGTGTTTTCTTTTCTGTCAGGACACTGTCAGGACATTGTCAGGACATTGTCAGGACACTGTCAGGACATTGTCAGGACATTGTCAGGACATTAGTGTAACCCAAAATAAAACAATGGCGGGATGTATCAGTACCGAGTAAATTAAGCAAACAGGATGTTAACAAAAAAAAAACTAAACCGACAAGGTTAATAATATATTATTATGTAAATAAAAGAACACTATAACACGTAGCTAATAAACTACTTTTATATATGTTCCAGACCATACGAGTATTTGGACCGTACGCGTACGGTCCGACCATACGCGTACGGTCGGACCGTATGAGTATACTCGTACGGTCCAGCTGACCATACATGTTTTGGTATCATATGGGTTAAATTAAAAAAAAAATAAACAATAACCAAAAATTTGTAGCTTTAGTTCTCCAAGATGCTATTTTTACATCAGATGGGTAAGTGAATAAGCGTATAATTGAAATTAAATGTTTGTTTAATTCTATATCTGAATCCCATGTTTTTACTCTCGCTCCAGTTGATACTAACTACCACAAGGAATGTTTTTTTTTTATTAATTTACATTTACATGTTTGCGGTCCATTCATGTTCCTTTGCATATGCATTTTTTTTAAAGTTCACAAATATTATAAAACAATTGTCCTTGTACGATTTTTTACATCTGTTAACCTCAATTTCAATGAGCATACTGGCAATTACTAACATGCTAATTACAGGAGATTAACAGATTAAACTAGCGTGACCTTTTTAAAAAGTTTTCCTTTCAATATCAATTGAACTTTTTATATTAATTTGAGATATACGATTTTTTTATCTGTTATTTACATTTGTATCTGATAAACTTGACCATCTTCTTATTATTAGTTGGACCGTACGCGTACGGTCCGACCGTATGCGTATTTTGAAAAAGTACGCATACGGTCGGTCCAAATACTCATACGGTCTGGAACATATACAGTACTTGCAATCTTAGGCGTTACTGTTTGACGTGAACTTGACTGATCGGTGAATGATCGGTGACGGATGTTTGACTGATCGATGAGTGATCGGTGATCGGTGACCCATAGGATCCGTCAGATAAGTCAAATAACCTATGTAAGAGTTACCCTGACAACTGTCACCGATCGATCAGTAAATTATATTTATGCACGGATCGGACGGATACGTATATATTTGAGAATTAAAATACTTAAACTTTTATTACTGGTGGAATAAGAATGTAGTTATTGATTAATTTTGATACAAATTATTAACTGTCATATGATTTCAGTACTTTTTGTACATCAGGATTGGTTGTTCTTCATGAAATATGCTTACTTTAAGGAAAAAGATAAGAAATTTTTGTACGCGTAGCCTGAAATGCAAATATTTTTTCTCAAACTGGAAAAAAGGATGAGTGATCGGTGATCGGTGACCCATAGGATCCGTCAGATAAGTCAAATAACCTATGTAAGAGTTACCCTGACAATTGTCACCGATCGATCAGTAAATTAAATTTATGCACGGATCGGACGGATACGTATATATTTGAAATTCTTATGTAAACCGAACTCGACAGTGTTTACAATCGATGAACGCGGACCTCTACGAAGACACCTTAATTTACACGTTAATTTGTAATAAAAAAAAGTTGCAATAAAAAAGTGAAAATAGTATAACAGAATAAGATGCTTAGAGCGTTAAATTATTTGTGTTGATTAATAGTTTTGTATTAAAGATTGTAAACATCTGAGACATATAATACATAATTATATTATATGACTCTGGTAACATAAACTTCTTCCTACGAAAATCGTTATTATTGCCCACCATTGGATTTTTTTAACTTTTTATAGTTTCAAATAGGTTGTTTTTTTAATGAAATCAGAGAAATATAATACATTGTTTTATATGTCTCTGATGAAATTAAAAGAATGTCAAACAAATAATATTAAAATTTTGTTCACATAGTTTAGAATTACCAAAATTAATCTTCTTTTTATCAAAAATGAGACTATTTTATTTGAAATCAGTTATTTTTACCATCTTGAGACAAGTTTGCTAATTAGAATTAAAATATAATGAGAATTAAATACTTACTTTTTTTTGTGGAATAAGAATGCAGTTATTGATTTATTTTGATACAAATTATTAACCTTCATATGATTTCAGTACTTTTTGTACATCAGGATTGGCTGTTCTTCATGAAATATGCTTACCTTAAGACAAAAGATATTAAAATTTTTGTACGCGTTGCGTAAAATGCAAATATTTCTTTATTTTACTGAAAATTTTTGACCGCCATTGGATTTTTGAACTTTTTATAGTTTAGAATAGCTTTTTTCCATAAAATTAAAAGAATGTCAGAAAAATCATACATAAATTTTGTTCACATTGTTTAAAATAACCAAAATTATTCTTCTTTTTATCAAAAATGATACTATTTTATTTGAAATCAGTTCTTTTTTACCATCTTGAGACAAGTCTTCTAATCAGAATTAAGATATAATGAGAATTAAGATACTTAAACTTTTATTTTTGTGGATTAAGAATGCAGTTATTGATTTATTTTGATACAAATTATTAACAGTCATATGATTTCAGGACTTTTTGTACATCAGGATTGGCTGTTCTTCATAAAATATGCTTACTTTAAGGAAAAAGATATGAAATTTTTGTACGTGTTGCGTAAAATGCAAATATTTCTTCATTTTACTGAAAATGTTTGACCGCCATTGGATTTTTGAACTTTTTATAGTTCAGAATAGCTTTTTTTCATAAAATTGAAAGTATGTCAGAAAAAACATACTAAAATTTTGTTCATATTGTTTAAACATGTTAAAATAACTAAAATTATTCTTCTTTTTATCAAAAATGTTACTATTTTATTTGAAATCAGTTATTTTTACCATCTTGAGACAAGTCTCCTAATCAGAATTGAAACATTATGAGAATTAAAATACTTAAACTTTTATTTCTGGTGGAATAAGCATATAAGAATGTAGTTATTAATTAATTTTGATACAAATTATTAACTGTCATATGATTTCAGTACTTTTTGTACATCAGGATTGGTTGTTCTTCATGAAATATGCTAACTTTAAGGAAAAAGATAAGAAATTTTTGTACGCGTAGCCTAAAATGCAAATATTTCTTCTCATACTGGAAAATATAGAAATTTCAATTGCAATCAGTTGTTATAAATCATTTTCATATGTTTTTTTTTTTTTTTTGTAGATAATGTGAATTATTCAAGAATTAATCTGCTGTAAATTATTTCTTTCCTTTTCAGGAATATATTTATGTTTTCCACCATTGGCTTTTTGTACTTTTTATTGGTTCGGAGTAGTAATTTTTTATTGAGGTAGAAAAAGAGTATCAGAAAAATATAATGTAATGATGTTTGCAATGTTGAAAAAATATTCATATTTCTTGCTAAAAAAAATCATTAATTTTTGTAATTTCCTTTTTTTAGGCTTCGATTGTGACAGGAATATAGAAAATTCGTTTTTTTTTAAAGAATTTTATGACGACAAGGATACAAAAATTTAAAATATTGAAAAAAATAGACTATATCTTTCAATAACTGATCCTTTCATTGTGTTTTTCTCGAGTATGTTTGGAAAATAATAAAATCAAAATCGCGATGTAGACACCGTTTTAGAACTCGCCGAGTTTGAAAATATATAACCTAAAAAACAAAAAAGACCGTTCTTTAATGATGATTTTTTCATTCAGGTTTTATCTGTACATTTCTATTCATTTCAATTCATAAAACTTTGCTAAATAATTAATACACACAATGTATCATTGAACCTTCGATTTTCACGAGTCGCCATTTTAATTAAATTAAACGAAACTAAAATTCCGTAATTTGTAATAGTTTATCATGTGACGTATTACAGTTCAATCCGTCATCAAGGTCGATCGGTACTATCCGTCCGATCAGTCCGATCAGTCAATTACTTTTACTATAAGTCTGACGGATTGCTGACGTGAGTTTGACGCGAACTTGACTGATCGGTGACTGATCGATGACCGCTGATTGATCGCTGAAATAGTAACGCCTTAGGTTGCAAGTACTTACAACCTTAGGCGTTACTGTTTGACGTGAACTTGACTGATCGGTGAATGATCGGTGACGGATGTTTGACTGATCGATGAGTGATCGGTGATCGGTGACCCATAGGATCCGTCAGATAAGTCAAATAACCTATGTAAGAGTTACCCTGACAACTGTCTCCGATCGATCAGTAAATTAAATTTATGCACGGATCGGACGGATACGTATATATTTAAAATTCTTATGTAAACCGAACTCGACAGTGTTTACAATCGATGAACGCGGACCTCTACGAAGACACCTTAATTTACACGTTAATTTGTAATAAAATAAGTTGCAATAAAAAAGTGAAAATAGTCATTGTCAAGAATCAGTCCGGTCCGTAATGCGCACGCGTTCACTGGTCATATCTATGAATTCGATATATAGAAGTCAATGGGAAATATATTTCATTTGACGATTTAAATATTTTCTTATAAAAAAAATCGTTTCACCTTTGATTGCATTATGTTCTTCAATATTTTAGCAAACAGGTAATATTTTTATTTTTATTTATTTTTTCGGATTTTTCTTTCTTGATACCAATTTAACTTTAGTAACATTCATTGTTACAAATACTTATATGGTAAAAAGTAATTGATAACCAATAAGGGCACATCTTAAAATAATATTTTAAAATACTAAATCAAAGTACATTTATTTGACCTTGTTATCATTGAAAAGTAGAAAGATTGCAGAATCTTTTGATATAAGTTTCGACATTTAAAAATATATTACTCTTGATACCATCTTGAATACAAAAATGAACATTTTACCAATATGTAATGACGAGCGTCACGATTAGTGTAAAATGTTATACACGAGCACTAAGATGTCATGCGGCGCTGTATATATCATTATACATCACAAACCAGATTTTTCGTATTTAAAATTAGTAATTTATTAATGTTTTAATTGGTATATGTTTTAAAATTTTACTGTACACATTATCTTCGTTACAACTTAAATTATATACACATGTATAAGTCTATATGTCGTATTAAACATAAATAAAATATTTAAAAACATTGGTTTAAAATTAATCGTGCACTATTATTTTCAAATTAAAAAAAACCAACTTGAAATACATTATAGTCAATATGTTTCAAATTTATTTACATGAACATTTTATAAGTATTAGCAGTTTACGTGTGATTCTTTGTCAATTGTGTTCTCCAATTTATTTATATTGTAGTCCTGTATTGTCATTTTGATGTTATATTTCACATGGCCATAAAAGTGCGAGGTTTGGCATGCCACAAAACCAGGTTCAACCCACCATTTTTTCCTTTAAAAATGCCCTGTACCAAGTCAGGAATATGGTCATTGTTATATTTTAGTTCGTTTCTGTGTGTATTACATTATAACGTTGTGTCGTTTGTTTTCTCTTATTTTTGAGTGTAAATTCACATTGCGATAAGACGTGTCACGGTACTTGTCTATCCCAAATTCATGTATTTGGTTTTTATGTTATATATATATGTTATATTTGTTATTCTCGTGGGATTTTGTCTATATGTGTTACATTTTAGTGTTATGTCGTTGTTCTCCTCTTATATTTAATGCGTTTCCCTCGGTTTTAGTTTGTTATCCCGATTTTGTTTTTTGTCCATGGATTTATGAGTTTTGAACAGCGGTATACTACTGTTGCCTTTATTTACTATACAAATATTCAAAATTAGGTAATAGTATAATCTCTATGAGAAGGTCACAACGTGACAAAACCAATAAAGTTAGATTAGGTTAATTAAAAAGATTCTGAAGTAAAAGAGAGCTGCAGGTACATGAGGATATACTAAACAAGAGTAGGTGGTCGACTCTGGTATAAGGTTGTATCAATATCAATCATTCATCATCATATATTTATATATGGCCAAGAGATTCAGTGTACGAAACAATGAAAAAAGAATAACTATATATTTTTCTCGATATGATGGCAAAACAGTATACTGTAAATTGTTATAATAATAACGTGGAGCTTCTCTGTACCGGTTATACAATATATAACGTTTCCTTCAAAGATATGAGAATTTTGTAAAAACAAACGAATATTTCGTACATGATAGAATAATAAAGGATATCGGGTATCAACCAATGACAGAAATATATAGTTTGATGACAAATTATTTCTTGAAATAGAGAAAAAAAATTAATACAGCATTACTCTTCACAAAAGAAGAATGACCAGTGTCGTATCCTTTCTTTCAAATTAAACACAGAATATAGTGCGTGTGTCATTTATTACTTTGTAGCATGTTTAAGAGATCACTTTTGGGTGGTGCTTTAGATGAAATGGTTCACCAGTTTAGAATAGCCTTGATCTGAACATGGAAGTAAAATGTCAATATAACACTTCCATGATCTGTACATAGTATGCGGTAGTTACATTGTCCACTTGTAATATTGTAAAGTAAGATGTTTGATAACCTCCCGCGGAGTACATGTATGATAGGAGATAAACAACTTGTAAATAGTCGATCGATACAATATTGATACTTTTTGCTTGAATATTTTTCTCTAAGAACCGCATCTCATATTTGTGCAATGATTAATGTGAGTTTGGTTTATTTCGTTCTCTACTATGCATAATTAAGACTGTTTGGTGTCGAGACATAGCGAGTTTATTTCATAAAGAGTTGTTTATTACGCCAATATTTTTATAAAGAAAATATTTCAGTTAACAATTCTCGTATTGGTGCTTTTGGCAAAGACCCCCCCCCCCCCCCCCCCCCCGTTTTTTCTCGATGGAAACAATTTGTAATTTAATTGTATTCCATATGTCAACTAATTAACGCCTTATTTGCCATGCATGGCGTTGTCAGTATTTTTAAGTTTGTTTTTTTCGACTTGTTAGTCATGAGTGTCCCCTTGGTGTCTGCAGCCTATCATACGGTTTTGAAAGATTGACCCGACGGACTACGCCATCAAAAATAAGAATATATAAAATATGATTGATCATTTTATATCAATGAACGAAAAATCTGGGCTATTCTTATGACCAACAATAGGCTTCTAGCTTTGTATATCATTCTCTATAGGAGTATTAGTACTGAGTTCAAAACGTATTGTTCCAACTTCTCTTGAATCCCACAACCCTTTTAAGTAGATTTTGCGCACTAGTGTTCACAAATTGAGTTCATAGGCTTACAAGTTATTACAGTTTGAAATTTGTATTAAGTATTCAATTTGTACTTTTATGGTTATAGGACCTGAACATGCTGAATAACTCAAGTTTGCGTTCATGTCAGAAAAAAAACGAGCCGCGTCTGTACGGGCTCTCACAAGACAACCATTTCTGGTCGTAAGCATTACTTTCTTTACGTGTATAGACATTTTATTGATAACTCTTCATAATATTACAATGGATTGAATTGTAATATAGCCTAACGTCCTATGGTTCCTTCGTTAACATATAGTATTGGCATTGGGTCAAAATAATTGTTGTAGAGAAAAACACACTTATTTCTTTAAATGCAACTTATGTTTATGTAAGAATAATATGGACCGAATTCTATGATTATATATATTTGTTCCAAGCCAGGACCATGTAGACTGAGTATTGCCATATCTAGGCGTTATTTGGTTATTTCTGTCATTTGGTTGCTGTTTCATTGCCTTTAACATCATCTTTTATTATAACTCAATTTAAAACACATTTATTTTATGCTTGTGACGTGACGACTTTCAAATTGATGAATGTTGCTCGAGTAAACGATTGGCGATTTATCTAATGAGGAAAAGAATGGAGAGCTATATTTATTTAACTGGCAAACTTTTATATCAAAGATTCAAATTACGACAAAAAAAGGACAAAAACAGACCTACAATTAATACTTGAGCGAAATCTTAAGTGATATTTTACACACACCCAGATTTTTTAAACAAATCCCCATCATTCCTCGAAAAAAAAATGATAATCAAAAATCTAATCCAAAAAATAATAATATAAAGCTTAAAACAAAAGACACGTTGTTAATTGGAACAACCAGCTAACGTATCAAAACTGAAATAAAATAGAGAATGGAAACAGGGAATGTGTCAAAGCAAGGATTTGTATAGTAAGATCTTACTATACAAATCCTTGGTCAAAAGGGACAGCAGATTGTTATAGATGCGTTCATAAGAATGGGTTTTACGAAATTTTTTAGAAAACTATATCAAAACTGTTAACATAGTCGGTTCTTGATATATTATCAATTTCCATGATATAATCAGAAAATTTATTGTGTATGTTTATAACATGAATTTTAAGATAAGAGACAAAAAGTACAAGGTGCTAATTGCCAGACCTCGATATTTAACCACACACGCTGGGATGGATTGATAACAATGTATGCTAGAGTTATCAGTCCTTGAAATAAATTTATTGACAAGATTGGATTACCTCCCTTAAACCGGACTAATTCTTGGCAATGATAACAGAATAAGATGCTTAGAGCGTTAAATTATTTGTGTTGATTAATAGTTTGTATTAAAGATTGTAAACATCTGAGACATATAATACATAATTATATTATATGAATCTGGTAACATAAACTTCTTCCTACGAAAATCGTTATTATTGCCCACCATTGGATTTTTTTAACTTTTTATAGTTTCAAATAGGTTGTTTTTTTAATGATATCAGAGAAATATAATACATTGTTTTATATGTGTCTGATGAAATTTAAAAAATGTCAAACAAATAATATTAACATTTTGTTCACATAGTTTAGAATTACCAAAATTAATCTTCTTTTTATCAAAAATGAGACTATTTTATTTGAAATCAGTTATTTTTACCATCTTGAGACAAGTCTGCTAATTAGAATTAAAATATAATGAGATTGACCGCCATTGGATTTTTGAACTTTTTATAGTTTAGAATAGCTTTTTTTCATAAAATTAAAAGAATGTCAGAAAAATCATACATAAATTTTGTTCACATTGTTTAAAATAACCAAAATTATTATTCTTTTTATCAAAAATGATACTATTTTATTTGAAATCAGGTTTTTTTTTACCATCGTGAGACAAGTCTTCTAATCAGAATTGAGATTTAATGAGAATTAAAATACTTAAACTTTTATTTCTGTGGATAAAGAATGCAGTTATTGATTTATTTTGATACAAATTATTAACAGTCATATGATTTCAGTACTTTTTGTACATCAGGATTGTAAATTTCAATTGCAATCAGTTGTTATAAATGATTTTCATATGGTTTTTTTTTTTAGATAATGTGAATTGTTCAAGAATTAATCTGCTGTAAATTATTTCTTTCCTTTTAAGGAATATATTTATGTTTACCACCATTGGCTTTTTATACTTTTTATTGGTAAGGAGTAGTATTTTTTTATTGAGGTAGAAAAAAGTATCAGAAAAATATAATGTAATGATGTTTCCAATGTTGAAAAAATATTCATATTTCTTGCTAAAAAAACATCATTTATTTTTGTAATTTCTTTTTTTTTTAGGCTTCGATTGTGACAGGAATATAGAAAATTCGTTTTTTTTAAAGGATTTTAATGACGACAAGGATACAAAAATTTAAAATATTGAAAAAAATAGACTATATCTTTCAATAACTGATCCTTTCATTGTGTTTTTCTCGAGTATGTTTGGAAAATAATAAAATCAAAATCGCGATGTAGACACCGTTTTAGAACTCGCCGAGTTTGAAAATATATAACCTAAAAAAAACAAAAAAGACCGTTCTTAAATGATGATTTTTTTCATTCAGGTTTTATCTGTACATTTCTATTCATTTCAATTCATAAAACTTTGCTAAATAATTAATACACACAATGTATCATTGAACCTTCGATTTTCACGAGTCGCCATTTTAATTAAATTAAACGAAACTAAAATTCCGTAATTTGTATTAGTTTATCATGTGACGTATTACAGTTCAATCCGTCATCAAGGTCGATCGGTACTATCCGTCCGATCAGTCCGATCAGTCAATTACTTTTACTATAAGTCTGACGGATTGCTGACGTGAGTTTGACGCGAACTTGACTGATCGGTGACTGATCGATGACCGCTGATTGATCGCTGAAATAGTAACGCCTAAGGTTGCAAGTACTGTACATTACTTATTTAACCATGGTGTTGTCAGTTTGTTTTAGATTTATGAGTTTGACTGTCCCTTTGGTGTCTTTCGTCCCTCATTTTTAAAGTTGATATGGTATATTTATGAACAAAGTATTGTTATCCTCCGATGAACTTTATTTAGAAAGAGGACGAAGCTTTTTTTTCATAACCATGGTTCATCAGCTCTCTGCTCAGAAACCGGTGTATTTTATAAAGTCTGAGTACCAGATGAAAGCTTTTGAATTGGTTGGGAAATGTATATAACCTCGTTTGCATGTGAAGTTGGTATATTGCTACAAAGGCGAGTGAAATTAAAATATGAGAACTCCGACTAATATTATAATAGAAAGAGGTTGGCAAGGAGAGGCACATAATTCGTCTGAATTTTGAATAGGAATGCCGACAATTTATAGAAAAAGGCATCAATAACGCACAAAATTAAGGGCTCTGGGGCCACTTACCTTATGTTATGAGGGTAATAGATTTAATTTTATAACTTGTTTGATTATATCATAAGTATTTGAAACTAATCCGATGTCAGTATTTACATTTATGCGGTTAAACCACAGTCGTAAATGCATTAGATATTTGTCAAACAAATTAATCTTGATTCGTTCTAATTTGGTCATTGTTATATTATAGTTCGTTTCTGTGTGTGTTACAATTTAACGTTGTGTCGTTTGTTTTCTCTTATTTTTGAGTGTAAATTGATATTGCGATAAGACGTGTCACGGTACTTGTCTATCCCAAATTCATGTATTTGGTTTTGATGTTATATTTGTTATTCTCGTGGGATATTGTCTGATGCTTGGTCCGTTTCTGTGTGTGTTAGTTACATTGTAGTGTTGTGTCGTTGTTCTCCTCTTATATTTATGCGTTTCCCTCAGTTTTAGTTTGTTACCCCGATTTTGTTTTTTTGTCCATGGATTTATGAGTTTGAACAGCGGTATACTACTGTTGCCTTTATTTTCCACTGATGCTATTTATAGATGCTATAAATCCGTTTGCAACTAATTAACATTCAAAGGTTTGTACACATGTACTTTACTAACAATTATTAATAGACATTCCAAAGTATCAGCGTCCTTTAAGAGTGAAAGGCAATGTCACTTTTTGGTAGTGTTTCATTAATTGAGTGACAAGGTTACACTCTGGGGTGTTACAATATTTATCCGAAACAAACATTTTTTATTGTTTGTTGAATGTTTAAGAGGTGGCAAATTTATTGGAAAAGCAAGGTATGTTTATTGCGATTGCGCTGCTTCTAAACATGAACGTGATTATGAGCGAGGCAGGTCAGTTTATTGATAGTTAATATATGACAAGGTATGTAATTTTGTTTTACAAAATATATGAAAAGGGTGGGGTACTTGAAGTTACTCACGCCTAGGAAAAAGTACCTCCTCCCCCCTCAAATTGGTGGCAAGAACAAGCTGAGTGTTTTATCCATTTTGGGGAACTTTCTGATAGATTTAGGCCTTTTAAAATATATCTACCTGTTGAGCATAAAAGACTTGGTTGCTATTTTGTTGTCCTCGAACTTATGGGGAACTTGTTAAGAACCTGTCCAATGTCCTATATCTTGTTGCAACCTTCAATGTGTCCTGTGAAATATGGTGAACATGTTGATCTCATATGACATTGTGGAGAACCTGTTGAGTGTGATGTCTTTGTAGAAAATAAGCTGATCATCTCGTTAATTGTGAACAGCTTGTTTGCGCATCCATAACATTGTTAATAACCTGCTGGGCTTCATAATCCTTGTCAAATATCAGATGTGTATCCCAAACATCGAGATTATCTTGCAGACATAAATCTGTTAGCCTTGTAAGGCCAAAATGTGTATCTTATACATCTTGGATAAAGAGACAAATTGGTGTCTTATGCGTTATGAACATCAGGCAGTGCATCTTAAACCTTGTCGATGTGAAAAGGTGAAAAACGCGCATGTAGATTGTTGTGTAAAATTATTATAATTCTGATGGATAACACATTTCCTCTGTAATTTAATTATTTTTTTTTGGGGGGGGGATGTTTTTTTTTCAGAAGGGTGTCTTCGTTCGTTTGGGTTTTTTTGGGGGTTTTTTTGTTGGTTGTTTTTTTGGGTTTTTTGTTTGCATTTGTGCCTACTAGTATGTCACTGCAACAATATCCATGGTGTATACGAACTAGAAAATTCGAGAAAAAAATAACAAAAAAGGGTCGTGATCTTTTGTCAATTGTGTTATGTCTTTGGTATGCATTTAATATTTGAAGTTGGTGGCTAATCAAACGCCAATAAGTTTTAACAAAAAAAAGACGTTTAATTAATAGACCCTTTCGGAAAATATTTCGATAATAATTCACAAGTAAATGAATCCATTATGAAGGGAGAGTATAAGTATAACAACCACATGGTCAGAGAAGTGTTGAGAAGAAGATATTATATAAAACCTTGTTGGATTTTATTAGTATGTCTTAAAAGCCTGGGGCATGTGTTTGTCACTTGTGATAGTTTGTCATAGTTAGTCTTCATGAATGGTTTGATTACAAAACAATGTAAAAGCAGACGTTATTTTTTTAATTCATCAGGTAATCAGCGCTTCAAAACAAAATAACGTACAGACCTACTGAGAAACTTGTTTAATTATAAAACAAAAAAATATGAAACGTATAGTCAGATTTCATATATATCATAAACTAACATACAACAAGGCAAAACATATTATTTGAAAAAAATAAATATTAAAGAATTTCTGTTTGCCAATAAATAAATCAATGTAGAAGTCAAACGGACAGCACACGGTTAACAAAGTAAGTTAAAGGCACTCTCAACATATCCATTTTGAGCCGACGCCTCATCTCAGCTTTCAAAAAATCATTTGTTTTTTAATTAGAAGATTAAATCATTTCAATGAAGAAAACATAAATTAACTTAAATTAACATCTTCATAATATAACATCAATTTTTACGTTAAATCGGTATGAATAAGGTATTTCAATTGGTATATACCCTTCCTGCAATCATCATGGTAACGTAACGATGGGAGAAAAAAATCAGGTGAAAGATAGAAAAACAAATTATGACATCAGCATGATCAGGTTGGGTGTGCATTTTCACTTATTTTTTGTAGTCTTTAAAAGTGAATTTTAATTAGAGGCTTCAGTTTAAATGTTTAGTAAATGTGTTACTTTAAATTGTTATGTCGGATGAATAAATATAATGAAATGTACATAAACTATATAAAAAAAGAGACGAACAATATCTATAATTTTATTAAATGCCAAAACCAAAAAAACATCTAAATGGAAAATGGAAATAAGAAATGTGTCAAAGAGACAACAACCCGACAATCGAGGAGATAAAAATTGAATGCCACCAATGGTCATCAATGCAGTGAGGAATTCCCGCACCCGGAGTCGTGGTCCCGAAACAAAAAAGTGTACTAGTTAAGTAATAATGACTGGCATACTAAACTCCGAAATATATAGATAACCTCATCATAGATACTAGGATTAAATTTTCTAATTACGACAGACGCGTTTCATCTACAAATAAATAAAAGCAACATTAGTACACCGCTGTTCGAAATTCATCAATCGATTGGGAAAAAAGCAGATCCGGGTTACACACTAAAACTGAGGGAAATGCATCAAATTTAAGAGGAAAACTACGAACCAACATAAACACAACACTTAAATGCCAAATAAAGTATGAAGTTGAACAGCATTGAAATAAACTAAAATTAAAAATCATATAAGACTAACAAATGCCAGAGGCCTTAGACTTAGGACAAGCACAAAAATACGACAAGTTTAAAATGTGTTTAGAAATCTCCTACCTTCCACTTTACATTTATCCAATGTAGAAAAAACAAACCCACAACACCACGCACAGTAAGACTACTAGCAGTTACTGAAATGCAGTTCCAGACCTTAATTATACTGATTGAAAAATTGTGTCTTCATCTTATATAGATATAAGAAGAAGTGCTATGAGTGTCAATGGGACAAATGTCTATTCAAGTAACAATTTATAAAAGTTAACTGTTATAGGTCAAGGTATGGCCTTCAACACAGAGCATTGGTTCACACCGAACAGCAAGCTATAAAGGGCTCCAAAAATTACTAGTGTAAAACCATTCAAACGGATAAACCAACGGTCTAAACTATATAAAATGATTTATTTTGTTTTGATCATCAATATTAATGCAGCTAAAAAAGTCAACATTGTCTGCCAATCAAATAATATAATCTCAAAAAGTATCCATGCAAGATTAGTAAACATAAAAACCCTAAACACCCTTTCTATTACATAGTTCTTTATATCAAATATATCTTTTAACCATCATCCTGGTATATTTGAAATCAACTTTTAGTTGCCAGGTCTTCCACCTTATTCCTGCTTTGTTTGGCTCGGGGTCGTATACACCATTCAAGTTAGACTGGAAGCAAGACTTGTACCACCATCCTCCACGTACATTAACTGCACAGTTTCTATCATCAATATCATTATCGTTGTCAAAGGTACTAAATTTCTGACTATTATGACTGATCAAACTGTTTCCTAAAATAGATATGTTCCTATGCCTTACGTTTAGTTTAAGTATAGTTAGTTTGTTTGGGATATTTATGGGATTTTTAATATCAGAAATTATGATAAATATTATGTTCTTATTTTTACACTTATAGGATTTGCAGTTATCCGCAAATCTGCCGCAAGTAAAGTCATTATCAATAATCGGTACATACGGAAAATTAAATTAACTTTCAAATTTCCTTTAAATTAATTAATTAGTTTTTGATGAATAAAAGAACTGAAATAAAATTGACTTTAGAATGCATTTTTGTTGTGTCGCTGATGTTGAATCAATTAAATTGCACTTTAAGATAATTCCTCGCTAAAAATATATGATAAATACTGCAAATCACTATAAGGAAACTTATTCAGTGTCTACAAGTTTATCGCAGCGTTGTGTCATCTATTGTCAAAAACATTTAAAAGTAATTTATTTCATAACTAAAACTAATACATAAATGAAATGCTTTAAATGGAACATGTACATTATGATTAACGGTTTGCATTGCACTGACAATGAATCAAATTAATGATAAGAACCAATCAAGAAATCATGTGCGCCTTGATAACTTTACAAAATTCTAAGTTGTAGAAGACTGATAATCCCTTTCTTCATTATGACGGACGAGCATTTTTGTTAACGAAGAAATTGACTGATAAACGAAAACCTAATTGCACGATGCAGCATAGAATTAAGACCAAGGTCAGATGATCCTATTTAGACATGCACTTTAACAATTTTAAGACAATACTAAACCTTTTTTCAGTTTACTGTCATACAAGTGAGATGTTTGGCTTGCTATAAAACTGTGATTAATCCACCATTTACAACATAAGGGAATGTCTGTACCAAGTCAGAATTTGACAGTTGTTACCAATCGTTCGGTGTGTTTGCACCTTTGATTTTGCCATTTGTTGAGTATTTTTCATTTTGTATTTTCATCGGAATTAGGTATTTTTTTAATACAATTCTTAACCATGATTAAAGTGATTAACGTGAAAACTGAATAGAAGTAAGAATGGCAAATAAATTTTGAAGGGACGTGATTATATTTCAATCATATACCGAATATAAGTGATCGACATTTCCATTAAACTCAGATCAAAAACTGAGGTTGACCAATTTGTTTCAGTCAAAATTAGGTCAATGTCAGACGAACTCTTCAAAATAGACCTACCATCACTTTTTACTCTGATTATAGTTGAACTATTTCTTTACGATATTATCTTTGAAGAAATTATGCAATATATTGAGTCTTTTGAACTGTCGCTAATAAACCAGGAACATAAGATATGGCTTATCAGCAATCAGCGTGTGTTTGTATATGTGCGTATGGATAGTAGGGTAATATGTTTTGTCTGAACATACAGACAAAACTATTGCTCACCGGCAGGTCCTGTGCAGTCAGTTGCCTCAAGTGTGTATTTGGAATTGGGGTCTCCGACTTTAAATATATTGAAATCTGCGTAGGAACAATTTCCTTCCAAATCTCCAAGCTCAACACGTAGACTATATCTTCCGTTGCTTGTAATGATATGTAGATTTTCATTCCCTATCAAATAAAGATTTCATCGAATTAGTAACACAGAATTAATGAGAGTTAACGGTAAGTAAATTGATATCAAAAATAACTTTAACAAATTATATAAACAATCCAATAAACTTGATTCAAATAGAAGCATTTAATGTCATAGAAAATAATACAAACTATCTCCAGTAGTCAATCAATTTAGTAATTATAAGAGTAAAGGTCAATATGATTAAGTATTAACCCTGCGAATTGTTTATCCTGTCTGGCACGAATTAACGCATAAGTGCGTACAAGTCAATAGTTTTCAGCTTATAATAGACATAGGAAGATGTGGTGTGAGTGCCAATGAGACAACTCTCCATCCAAACAACAATTTGTAAAAGTAAACCATTAAAGATCAATTTACGGCCTTCAACACGGAACCTTGGCTCACACCGAACAACAAGCTATAAAGGGCTCCAAAATTACTAGTGTACAACCATTCAAACAGGACAAACAACAGTTCAAGAATGAAAAACCAACGGTATAAGAATGAATAAAATAACATAAAGTATACAAACCGAGCCAGAATTCATGATTCAAATCTCCAAAACCATCTGTGTAATTTTTCCAGTTCCGGTAAAAGTCTAAGGAACCATCTAGTCTTTGCTGAATCACCTAAATTTACGCATATCACATTAAAATGGAAGAAAATCGTGTTGAGGAGACTGACCTTAAAATAAGAACAAAACTCTAAAATAATTGTAATAGTTTATTTTAGAGTTTTGTCATATTCTTTTATAAGCTACTAAGTTATATTTTACTATAGTTTTTCAATTCTGTTTCATTCGGATTCTTTGAAAGAGGGACAAAAGGCAACAGGGGGCTATCAAACTCATATGTTGAATATTAACATAAAACGCCATGGCTAAAAAAGACAAAAAAAGACAAAAAGAAACAACAGTACTCCACATATATAGAAATGTAAATACTGATCAATATGCACCGCACCAAAAATTGGGTTTGATATCAGAAGCTTCGGAAGGATAGGCAGATCCTACTCATCATGTGGCATTCGTCGTGTTGCCCATGATTTTACAAACCCGATAATAAGTATAATTCCGTATACGGCCACATTCAGGTATAGAAACATTTATTCAGGCCCGGTCGGAAAGAACATACGTAGTACATATTTAAAACAAAATAGTTCCTACGCATAACTGTATCTTTTTCAATATGCGTCGCCGTCAACAAACACGGATTCTTCATAGAGGCAGTATAAATTTTCAAACAAAAAAGAGCAGTCATAGATATTAGTTATGTACGCTCAATGCCAAAGTTTGCAACAACAAAAAATGTGCATTTATCCGTACAACTATGTTTACCCTCTTTGTATGTTAATTGAAAAACAAATATGAAAAAGTAAAATTGCAGCGTGCTTTCAATTATCATAATGGATTCAAAGTTTACATTCCAAAACCAAATAACACTTTTAGATATGTGGATATATTGGCTTTCAATAATGATAATTTTCAGCATAAACACTGGAGAGACTTATCCAGCTAAAAAAGATAAGACTAACAATGACAACTGATCTTTTTTATCTTGATATCTATATCTTGAACAAGAAGCTTAATATCAAAATTTACGATTAAAATTTTCCATTGTTTATGGTGACGTTCCCTTGTCACCTTCTTCATGTTTTAATGGTGTTTATATATCTCAACTTGTTCGATTCGTTCGTGTTTGTGACAACGTATTTGATATAAAAAAGGAATCTCTGTACCAAAAATTATTACACCAGAATTTTCGATATCACAAACCTGTCAAACCATTTAATAAAGTTTATCATCGATACAAGTACATCATTCGTAAATATAAATCAACTTGCAGACAAATCATACGGTCGGATATTTCACATTTAATCTTTTGTGGTTATATTCTATATACTACTAATGAAGTGACGTCATTCACCCCAAAAGGTAACTTAACCTTCAAAACAACTTTAATCAGGAGGGAAATAGTTACGATACAGCATTTTGTCATGTCATTAAAGATTGTTAGCGTGTTGACGCCATTTTTAAGCACCGCATTTATGCTATTACTTGGCGGCCAGTTTTTATTGTTGAAGAAAGTCGGAGTGCCCGGAAAAAAAACATTACCTTCGATAGGAATACTGACTATCCTAGTCAATTAAGATTGCAGTCGAGTGTATCCGCACGAAACTCACAACCTTAGTGTTGAATAGCTAGTGATTACCGTAGTATCGTATATTTTATAATGGAATGATACTTTACCTATAATGGATGGAATAGTGCTTGATTTGCATGTGATGTAAACATAATCTTTCAATCTGTGCAATTGAGGTCTTGAGCTAACATGTCAGTAACTGCTTTTGTTTGTCTTGTATTGGTTTTTTTTTATAGTTTGATTCATTCATATGTTTCGGAGGTTAGTGTATCGTCCATTTTTGCCGAACTAGTACACATTTTTTTTTTTTTTATAGGCCAGCTGATACCCTTATCCGGTTTTATTTTTTCTTGTTGTGTTGAAGACACATTGGTTGCATTGGTTTGTTCACTGCTCTGCTATAAATTTAATGTCTCTTTGACCCTTTCTCTGTTTTCATTCTCAATTGTATGTATTTGCCACTGAGTGAAGTGATGTCATAATCATCGATTATAACCTTAGTCGAAACGCGCGACTTGCCTACTAAATTATAATCCTTCTACCTTTTATAACTATTTACACCACTGGGTCGATGCCACTGCTGGTGGACGTTTCGTCCCCGAGGGTATCACCAGCCAAGTAGTCATCTCCTCGTTGTTGACATGAATATCAACTATATGGTCATTTTTATAAATTTCTTGTTACTAAACTTTGCATATTTCGAAAATCTAAGTATTTTCTTATCCCAGGAAAAGATTACCTTAGCCGTAGTTTGCACAACTTTTTGGGATTTTGGATCCTCAATGCTCTTAAACTTTGTACTTGTTTGGTTTAATAAATATTTTGATATGAGCGTCACTGGTGAGTCTTATGTAGACGAAAAGGTAAAATCACAAAAATCAGAGAAAATCCAATCGGAAAGTCCATAATTACATGGCAAAATCAAACGACAAAACACATCAAAAACGAATGGACACAAACTGATTGAAACGCGCGTCGTGCGTACTAAATTATAATCATTGTACTTTGATAACTATTAGGCACATCACTTATTTCAATTTGAATAATACTTGCCGTCCATCCGCCGTCAACAATGTTCATTTCACAGTAAACATCGACAGAGTAATTAGAGATCGGAGAAATCGTGTAGACTCCTGAATCCGCACACAATGGAAGATCACTGCAGTCCTTTGGATAAAGTGCTGAAACGTAAATTCAGTTTTGTAGGTATCAGCAATATATGTATGTGTATATTAAATTCGTGAGAGTGATTGTCTTTGTAACTTTGTTTTTTATGGGAATTAATGAAAGATTCTGGTTTATCATCATTCGAAGAAATTCAGACGATATAGTGATTAGCTTCAAAGTATTGACACCTGCATATTGGGTGTTTGTATTTTGAGGTTTACCACCAAGCACTCTTTGTCATATGATTAGGGACTTTCCAATTCAAATGTTCCTCAGAGTTAGGTATTTATTTATTTTTTTTTGTATTTTTCGGTTTTCTTCGTAATTTCTGTAAATTCTTTATGGCTTTGTGTACATGTTATATGAGTTGTTCAGATAACGATTCCGTATTTGTGCTGAATATTAAGTTCAAACAGTCTGATTATTTATTCAGGCGGTTTTACAGTCAATGAAAGCCAGATGAAAAAGGATGATTGATTATAAGTAACTTAGTAAGCATTGTTTACTTTTAGATGATGTCAATGGTAAACGTGAAACCGTCTCTTTAAAAGTTTAATGGACGCCATCCGCGTGCAATTTACAATATACGAATATCACAAATGACAACGGATATGGTTATAAGTATATTTTCTTTCAGATTAAGATTCTTGTTGTAAACGCTTGATAAATAGCAAATGATAGACAGACAAATATACACAATACAATGTATACTGTGATGTGAATGTTTGATATGCTTATATAAGACTTACTGATGGTACTTCCATTGATGCTGAGGCTGGTGTTTGCACTCTGACCTACACCTAGGATGTTTGTAGCAAAGCATGTGTAGTATCCTTGGTCACACAAGGCAGCATTAATAATTGTAAGAGACGGGTTGGAAATAGAACTTCCGTTGATACCACTGGATGTTGAATTCAGTATTTTTATTTCACCATAAAACGATTTTGTACCAATAAACACTGGTAACAGTAAGGCTGGAGGCAACAGCACACTGCAGGGTCACTGATTCACCAATACTAACAGAATAATTTAGTTTCTCGATATGAACAGATGGAATCTCACCTTCTACAAAGAAAAATAATAAGATTGACATCGTTTCTTTTAATTCTTCCCCATATTTAATAGTATTCAACTTGAACCAGATTAAAACATATTATAAATTTTAGTCATCTAAAATATTACTTATAAATAACCGTTACAAAATTATGCAAACAGTACTAATCTATCATAATATTAGTGGAAGAATCTTGAAAACATAAAATTTATATTAAACATATTTATTTTAATGAGTAGAAATTGGAAAATTATTTGGTTATCTAAAACTGTTATTCAATTTTTCATGAATACTTACATTTGTTCTTGGAAAATTGATGTGGAGTTCAGTTAAACATGGTTTTAATCTTTGATCTAGTTTACAGTAACTTCGATTAATCTTTGATCTAGTTCACAGCAACTTCGATTAATCTTAGATACTAGCAGGTGCATTGTATATTTTGCTTGATTAGTTTCTTAACGGTTATTTTTTGTCTTTGTGTATGCTTCGGGTTGATTTGATGATGACCTTCTTTCCAAAGCATTTTACCGTTTGCTCTTATTGTTTTACACTCCGTCAAAGTAAATAGTTGATCGCTCGGAAACCCGTCTGAACCTTCCGTATTATATATATGTGTCTGTCTATCCAAAATCAGGACTCGTTCGTTACTGGTTTTTTTTGTTCATAATTATTTTTTCCTTTATTGTTTTAGTATGAATCAGGCGCTGGTTTTATCGTTTGAATAATTTAAAATGTTCACGTGTTGGTGCTGTGTATGTCTTACTGTACGGCATGGGTTTGTCTTTTGTTGGTTAAGACCGTGCTGCCACCTGTAATTGCTTACATGTAAATGAGTTTAATGTGTTTAGTAATATCTGGTTGATGGTTGTACCAATGAGAATTATACCACTTCTCTTAAGTTGTATATTTAGTTCAAACGTTAAGTTTTATAATAGTTATCTTAATCCGTAGGCGTTTAATTCTGGTCACATTTTATGATACGACACACGCGAAATCGCTGACATATCATATATGATTATGGTGTTTTCAGATTCTGCGTTTGTATCTGTGCATTTTTTTTAATCTTATTTGATGTTTAACGTTTGCAAAGGTTCTTTTTTATTGGGTTGATATTTCAGTACTTTGGTTTGCTTTATTATTTGAAACTTTATGTTGGTTTTTGTCCATTTTGATCAGATTTAAGTTCAGCCCGGTATAACACGTAGTTGTTTGTCATATAAGTGAGAAGTTTAGCTAGATATAAAACCAGGTTTAGTCGACCAATTTCTACATAATAAAATGCATGTACCAAGTCAAGAATATGACAGTTGTGTTTAAGATTTGATTTTGAAAATTGGTTTAAGGTCTTTCCATTTGAAATTTTCCTCGGAGTTCAGTTTTTTTTTATTATTTTACTTTTTGCATATCATATCTTTCATGATTAGTTTTAGTTGAAACATATTTAGTTATAGTGGACTGGGAAACAAGTTTTGCAACGGATATTAATCCCTTTTCACTTTGCGGGTGCGAGTGCTGCCTTGTAGCGGCATTAGCCTGCTCCTTTTCGAAATCTACAAGGATTATCTCAGCTGATTCAGGAATTAAGTTGAAGTGAATACGCAAATAGTTTAGAATGACAAATACCGCTTATTTGAAACATGAATAATATTGTCAAGAATGTGGAATATTTCAATCTTTTTACAAATGCATTTATGTATAATGATATTTGTTTGTTCATAAAAAAAATAAAAAATGTAATGCCGTGGGTTATTAATGAATTCTTACTCCAATCTTACCAGATGGTTGTCGTATTAGCATTCCATATTCTGATGTTTCTGTCTCAGGAAAGGAATCCGAGAACAATTTACATTCCCTTGTTATTTGATGATAACTGGCTGAGTAACATGTTGGATTTTCTGAGCACAAACTAGCGCATATTATTTCTGATGACACTTTCTTTTCCGTCACCAAGTTATGTTCGTTCGTGGGTAGTGCAATCCTATTCTCCTCTACTGTAAATGTTTGTTTCTTTACTTCAAGATCGAAACAACACACCAAACATACAGTGCATATGAATGCAAACAACGTTTCCATAGTGTCCTCCCTCCGTGGGTGAGGATTTTTAATTTGTGAAATGAATAAGGGACAGTTTGGCTAACGGTATAAATAGGCTTTTCGTAATAATACCTGTGCAAATATCGAAAGACAATGCACGTACAAAAGTATATAATTATATGAGTCAAAATAAATAATGCTTGTTTGCATATATAAATAATTGTAGTTAAACTAACGATTTAATCAGACTATTAATGAATAATTTTATGTTATGAGTTCAATTTTTACCTTTACTGACATACGGATCAGAACCAGAACAAAAATATCGAGTTACTAATATCTCTTTGTACTGTAATAATATCTTATGGATAATGATTATGCAAAGCTTTAACGATCAGTCGAAACATGGATATCAAAAGATCTGTTGACTCAAACACGTTGTTCGTTCACATGTTGATTCATGTGTTCAATTGAAAACTTAAATAAACATGTAATTAAAATAGAGTTGTTACCGTTCTATAGATACTATAGTGCCTTTATTTTTTAGGTTATGTATGTTTGTATCTAAATTAATTAACATGGTTTTAATAATTGATAAGCATTCCTAACTTAGACACGCCTCTATATAGATGCAAATTATGTCAAGACTAATCTAAAGGCGCGCAGCATCTGAATTATTCTTCAATAGAAATTGTAAGCAATTGTTTTTCACACGAGGACGGCATGGTTCTGGGAGTATTATTCACATAGTATTTAATATTATTTAATTAAAAATCAAACTTTGTCCTGAAAATGGAGAATTCTTCAGATTCAATTAAAGATATGGATTTTTTTATATATTTTTTATCTTAACTATACAGTTACAGTCATTTCTACGATAGTCAAATGAATTTTGACAGTTCAATTAAATTTTGTAACCTTCTTTTGCACTTAATGTCTTCTACCTTAAATTTTGATATTATTAGCGACCTTTAACAAAAATTAAGATACCTATTAAAAAAAGTGATTATGGTTATCTATATAGCACTTGATTAAAGTCATATGAAACCGCAAATTAAAAAAAAAGATGCATATGTTTTTTTCATATCTGAATGGATAATTTGCATTATAAAACTTATTTACATATACATGTACTTTTTTCTGCAGAAAATTCTTTAATTTGTGCTCATTTAAAAGAAGTTTACTTTGTTTTAATTACTTGTTTCCAGGACGCAATTCGCCGATATATTTTCCGTATGCAAGTGACCTTAGCATGACCCTGCTCGTAAAAATCCGGTGATCGCAATACGCATGGGTCTTTCATTGAAATAAACTATTATCTGATTGTCCATGTTATACACGTGCTCATATCCATTATTCTTTGTTGATTGTTTACTATAAGGTACTATTATCTGATTGTCCATGTGATACACGTGCTCATATTCATGATTCTTTGTTGATTATTTACTTTAAGGTGACAATGTGTAAACTACGACTTCAAAACACAGCAATTGTTTAGCTGCCATATTTTTACATCATCGACAGAGACAAAATAAAAGATCATTTTATGTACACATGGATTTCTAATGTAAAAGCATGTTCGAAAACATTAGATAATCGAATTTTGACGGAAACTTTTGGGTTTAAAACTATTTTGATATTATAGAATTTCACGATATTTACACTTTATGCAAATTTATGACAATCAACCATAAGTTACCTACTGAGATAGGGAGATGGACAAATATTGTGAGAGATTGGCGAACTTGTTAATTGTGTGATTCAACAGATCTTCGAGGCGAGTTTCATAGTAAAAAAAAAACACATTCAGGTATTCATAAAAAGTATGTAGCTCATCCAATAATATCAAAGTTTAAGGAACTTATGAATTTGACCAAACACATAAATTGAGAAAGCTGTACATCTTGATTAGATATATGAAGAAATGCATGTGTGCTCACCTTTTTTTATTCCGACGTAGTCGGTATAGTTTCGGTTTTTGCCCATTGAACTTAAGGACGCTTAACTATGGCAACAGAATACGTATGCTCGAAAAACCTTTCTGTGATTGGACAAAATGTTGTCATGGTGGGTGATTTGGTTGTGTTTGAAAAAACGTCTCGTTAATTATATCGTGATGGAAAGCAAGTGAAAAACTATATATATTTGAACTAGATCTTACAAAGATTTATATTTTTATTAAAATAATTGTTTCTCCAATCGCTCTTTGCATTCGTGACAGCTATTTATTCGGGACAATTATATAATTGTTAATGTAAACTTTGTTGTACGAACAAACATGACTTTTAGAACGCACCTACGCATGTGAGATTTCCGCGGGGTTTTGGAGAATGTAAACAGAAAGATACGAGGACCGAGAATACTGAACACAAACAGAGAACACGTTATTTAAATGGTATCTTTGTGCTTCTGAAGGTTATCGAAATGATAGTTTTAAACATATACTCAAATTAAAATACGTCGGATATCTTTTTTAAAGATAGTTCTTGTTTATTTATATATACAATCATGTGTGCTCTCCCGTTTAAATACAGTCGGTATAAATTGTAAATAGTGTTCAGTATTTTCATATGTGTTATGTCAGTATTTATTGATGTCGACGGTAGGGGCAGGGGTATCTAATTTTGTAGGGGTTATCTATGCTATATATATATTTATCTAATCGTTTAATTAATCTTGAAAAGGTAACAACAAAAGAGGTCAATGTCGAGCAAAGACCTTTGCAATTATAGCATGGTCTGAATAGGCCGATGGGTGTTTGTGTGCACGTAAAAATTGTAAAACCCATATAGAACAAGGTCATCCGGCTCCTGCAAGCATGTTTAACGCCGTTACACTCTGCATGTGCCTCTCCAAAGTCCGGGTCTTTAATTCAATGGTTGTCGTTTCCTGTTTTTCGCTTATTGTTTTTTTTAACATAGAGTCGGCTGTTTGTTTTCTCGGTGAGTTGTTTTACAGTGCTCACATCCGTGTCTTGTATAGCTTACCATGCGGTATGTGTTTTGCTTATTGTTGAATGATGTATTGTGATATCATCAACATCATTTGGTCTTTTCATGATTTATAGCCAGATTAAACATTCATTTCGAAAATATTCTAAGAGGATTCAAAACCATTTAGTTCAACGGTGATCTGAATTGTAAATCTATAAATGTCGTCTACGGATTAGAGTGTAACCTTTGCGGATTGGTTTACGTCGGTGAAACGAAAGAAAGTCTAAACAAACGTATGTGCGGCCATAGATCAGACACCAACCTCAATGAAAACGACATTCTGTACCAGCATTTTAATCAGCCTGATCATTTCATCGTTTCTATGACAGTTCGTATTATCGCAAAAAATATATTAGTACCACAAGACTAACAATCCTCAACTTGCAAAGCCTCTCCGTAGACAAAAAGAGGACTACTGGATTCGACAATTGGGAACTGTGACATCATATGGTTGCAATGACAAAATTGATGGTATATGTATTCTATCCAGTCCTTCTTGTAGCTCGATGAATGTGATGAATATTTTCAACTCTACTCCTCGACGTGGCGTAGTCTTGGTCATCGTCATTATACATCACCTACTTTGCATGACGTCCCTTTTTATGACTTGCTGCCATTTATACAAAAGCTGCTAGGTATATATTCATCACATTCACGCGAAACTTTATTCATTACCCGGCCCTTACAAAACTTCATTCTCTGTTCAATTTATGTTTGGAAAGTCCACTGTTTCAAACCCACATTCAAACCAGTACAAACTTACATCTCTCATTTAGGATATTACTAGTAACAGACATTTTAAACCAGTTCGCATTGGAAGATGTGAAAAAGAGAAAAGATCTGTTCCTAAACTTTCCTTTGAAAGATCAGCCTGTACCAAAAATTTCTTATACCTATACCAATCCAATTTCAACTAAAATTTTCGATTAGAAACACGTTTTGCAGGATCTCAACATTGATTGACGACTTCAAGTTGCACCTGTGCTAGTTCCCAATTCATATATAATCCAGCTGACCACGTTATCACCGGAGACCAACATTGTCAATAACACTTCCCTGTAAAATTTGTTATCCAAAGGTCCGAGATATCGTGAGCCTAAATCCATCAATTGGAAAAACAACTTCAAAATACTGATGGATTCAGTCGAGGATTATGCCAGGCAATGGGCTAAACGCAAAAAGAAGACGTAGATACTCTTTCCAAATGGATTAAGGCTGTGAGGTCGTTGATTTAAATCCGAATTAAGAAACTAAATGGGTCTATCAATACCAACGATACGTCAATTTTTAAAGACCCAAATGTTGCAAAACACTTGTCCTACCTCCATGACAAATACGTTGTTATCGCCGCAGATAAACCCCAAACAACATCGTTTTTGTGTGTAAATATCATTACATTAACTGCTTGATTAATGAATTAGGTATTTACAATTCACTTGGAAACTCAACAAATACCCTAACGACACGTACCAAAGAGGAAATCCTGGATAATCATAGATCTGTTATATGTTCCTTTGGAATTTCAACCAAAGATGAAGAACTGGATCTTCCTTCACTGTATTGGATACCTAAACTACATAAGTGTCCTTGCAAACAACGGTTTATTGCTGGGTCTTCCAAGTGCTCCACGAAACTTTCTAAATTATAAACATCTATTTTATCAGCAATCAAAGTCGGGCTCCGAATTTATTGTGAAACTGCCTATTCTACAGGTGGCATGAATCAGATGTGGATAAAAAAAATGCCAAAGATCTTTTACAGTACAACAACAAATGGAAGTTTTTAACGACCTTGACTGGCTATACAGCCCTTGCACTGTCGGCTATTTTACAGTACATACAATCTAAGACTCTCTCTCATCTTGCAATAGTATTAAAACATTTGACTTTTCTACACTTTACACAAATATTCCCCATTCCAAACTGAAAGAGTTGGTATTACTTTGTTTCATTAAAAAGAATGACGAACGTAGATTCAAGTATCTTGTCTTGGGGAGGGATAAATCCTTTTTTGTAAAGAATCACTCTGATTTAAACAAAACATTCTCTGAAACTAACAATATCAAGATGCTTGATTTCTTGATTGACAACATATTTGTTAAGTTTGGAGGACATGTTTTTTAACAGACTGTCGGAATTCCAATGGAAACCAATTGTACCCCTCTTCCTGCCGACTTGTTTCTTCTATTATGATGAGGCTGACTTCATAAACTGTCAGGTACTTCTTAGGAAGAAAGATAAGAAGTAAGCAACATCCTTTATTTTTACTATATAGATGATGTTCTCTCACTGAATAATACAAAATTTGATGTCTTTGTTGAACGAATCTATCCCATCGAACTTGAGATAAAGAATACTACAGATACAGTTAAGTCTGCCTAATATCTTGACTTGCATTTAGAAATTGACAATGACGATCGGTTGAAAACAAAACTTTACGACAAAAGAGATGATTTCAGCTTCCCAATTGTGAACTTTCCATTTCTATGTAGCAACATTCCAGCAGCGCCTGCATACGGAGTATAAATCTCCCAATTGATACGATATTGCTGGCTTGTATTTCCTTTCATGATATCCTTGATTGAGGCTTGCTGCTCACAAGGAAGCTATTAAACCAAGAGTTCCAAATGGTGAAGTTGAAATCATCCCTTCTTAAATTATACGGACGCCATCAAGAATTGGTTGACCGTTATGGAATAACCGTTTCACAGCTGATATCGGATATGTTCCTTATGTCGCAATTACAATACCCTCCACTTTTTATGGTTGTGACCTACCGAATTAGACTTTTTATCGGATTTGTAATAACATTAGCAACACGACGGGTGCAGGATCTGCTTGCCCTTCCTGCGTACCTGAGATCATCCATAGTTTTTGGTGGTTTTCGTGTTGCTTAGTCTTTGGTTTTCTATGTTTTGTCTTCTGTGCTATTGTTTATCTGGGTTTTTCTATTTTTAGCCATGGTGTTGTCAGTTTGTTTTCGATCTGTGTGTTTGACTGTCCCTCTTATGTCTTTCTTCTCTCTTTTAGATTGTTTTCTGCTGTTGAATACTTGTCTCATTGGCATTCATACTAGTCTTAATCTTCGTATTTTATAAAGTGAATGGCATTATGCTTTCGAAAATGTACCCAGTATGCGTTTGATTTTAAAACAGCTTTTTTAATTGATGTTTAGGAAGTGACTCAACCTCCACAACTAATTATCGAATATTTTATCTAATACATGTATTTCAGATGTTTTTTTTTTATCACAGTGCTATCTACCGGGCATGACATCTATAATAAATATGGTCGGCATATCATATTCAGAAACGTCAAAACTGTCGGACGGTGTTTCGAGGTACGCAGAATTTTAAATCACTGAAATTGTGCATGTTTTATTGTGTTTCTTAAGATGTTTGTCATATCATTCTCCTCCATTATCTCCAGTTCGCCACATTGTGCCGTGTTTGAAATTTCTAAAAGAAAAAAATGCTGTTACTGGATTCTAGTATACACATTCTTCTACTGTTGCTGTTAATCAACATGTCAATGACATATAATATTTCTTCTAAGCAGAACCATACATGGACATTTTACAAGTATTACTCAAAACGTGTGGCTTGCCTGTCCTTTTTGCACATCATTGATCCGCACTTGCATTGACTAGACATGTACTGTAATAGGTCATTATTTTCGGGTTTTCGACCATGCAGTCATCGTATATTAAAAGAAATGTTCAAGAATTGGTATCGACTACAATGTCTCGTTAAAAACAAGGAAATAGGTCTTTAAAAAAAATGGGAGATCGTTATCAAAGGGCAATTTACTCTAATAAGTATAGTCAACTGATCATTTCGACCAGGCAAACTTATTTGTAGAACCTGTCTTGCTGGTCAATGTTACAGTTTAAAGTTTTTCTCTAACTATTATAGCTTTTAAAATTGTAGGCTAAAATGAAAACAGAATAATTAAATTTGTCAATTTAGGGTTATAACTTCTATATTTCGAAGTATTAGGATCAGTATTTTTCACATGCGTCAGTTTGTCGGATGCGTGGAAATAACTGTTAGTGTATGTAACAAACATTCGTACTAGCAGAAACATATCTTTTACTAAAGAAAGGCCAAAGTCGAAAGGTTCGGTATTATAGAAAACTTATCATTTATCAAAAACTTCGACGCCTTTAAAATCAGCACATGGTTTACAAAACTTTGATGGAAGTCAAATTTCGTGTTGATTTATTACATTTTAGAATAAATATTTGAAATCTCTCTCAAAAATATATCATTCAACAGAACGTGTCAAATGCTTAAGACACCGGCAAAAATGCTTAAATTTTAGTCTATGGAAAATTAAATATATATACGTTACTTTGACGTTCCATGCAAAAAACGTTCAATTTGGACGTGGTAACATTTTGGGGAGACATGGACAACTTGATGGAAATTGATGAAAAATTTAGCGTTTGCTTAACATTGAAGGCTTAGACCAATCATTAAAAAAATTACATTTCAGTAGTAACATTTGTTTTCATAGTTTAATTGTCTGTCACAAATTTAAAATACCCTAAACTAGCATGGTACTGAAAAATCTTAAACAATGGCTCTATGGTAACATTTAAGGGAGACACGGAAAAAATTGAAAAAAAAATAAAATGAGAGAAGCTAGTATGTTAGAAATAAATAAGTGTTCGTAAAATTCAATAAAATTACATTTGCGTGTAGAGGTGTCGAATCTTTTCTATGACTTATGTGAAAATATTGTAATATCGAAGTGCTTGCTTTCATTTTTGTATACTCGAATTTTCAAATCTTACAGCTTTATGGAATTTCGAAAATGGCCACTATAGAATGCGAACTGACATGATATTTATCGTAACCGTTCCACACCATGCATATGATCATATTATATCCCACCTGTTTGAATTTCATCGTAATCCATTCAATAGTTTTTGATTATTTTTTTTCGTTTATATTTGTATGGTAAGTTATTGTTGTTACGTCTTACACGGCAAAAATGGCATTATGAACACGGGACTTATTGCTAAATTATGTAATAATACATAAAATTAAATATTTTAAAATTAGGTTTTATTTAATATCGATTAAACTGATGAACCAAGACAAGTAATTATTTGATAATACGCATAATTGATTTGTTCCTGTCCTACTTATGCATCAAGAAATGGTCAAATGAAACATATAGACCGAATACCGTGCATAACGTCAATACGATACCTGATCTTTCACGATCAAGTTTGATGGAAATTAAACAAATTCAAGGTTTTCATAAAAATAAATTAACGCTTTTAATGGAAGAACATACTTTAATTTTACTGTACTATCAGATAAACCAAAGATTGAATTTCAAATATATCATGATATTCTGAAATATGACCATTATAGGTACAAAAAGCGTGTTATTGTAATTAATTTCATAGACACACATTGCGCCTTTTGTGTTTTTTCAAAAAGTACTTCATATTTTCTTTATCTGTTTTCACAGTTATTTTGAGGAAGTTAAACCATTTTGACAGACATATTTTTTTGTTCGGATTTGTTCCGCGTTTTGAAAATTAAGCGATTTTTTTCAAAGATTCTGAATTAGAATGTACATTAAATGTCTTTCACGATCCGTTACCAGAACTTTCACGATCGTCTCTCAATACTAGACTGCCAATTCATTCACCTTTTGTTTAAAAATAATCAGTGACATATTATAGTAGATACACGTCTCTGGTTTAGTTTACCGTGGCTTATATCATATCTATATGCTTATATAAACTTGAACGTAACCTTGATAAAATTGAAAATTTATGTTTTTACCTAAGAATAAAATTCTGATACCTAAATGGTTGTTGGAGTTCGTAGACTCAGTCTACGGGAAATGCCAATCGAGAAATCCGTTTCTTATGTGGAGTAGCGATATTTTCTTGTGTACATAAGAAATCTGAGAAGACTGTTGACATTCGGAAGGAATTTTTAACATATAGACGTATTCAGAAGGATAAAGTACATACATGAGGTTTGAACATTTTATCCCAAGTGTGTTGTACATAAGCAAAATTAATATGCATTTGCTTTTCATCATGGAGTGTCTGCATATATATTTTTAAAATTTCGTATCAGAAAATATCTCGACTCTATATAAGAAACGGGTTTCTCGATTCGCACTTTCTATAGAATGATACTTCATACAAAAAAGTAATAAAAGATGAATACACGGCTATAATTAGCAATTCATAGCCTTCAGATTGTGTTTCAGATCGATTTATGACATTTATAGAACTCATACAGACTCATTATACAACTTGCTAAATTTTCAGTCTATAGGTCGGTTTATTCATTATTCTTTGGGACGATATTTCGCAAAAATAATTCCTAACCGGATCATTTTTAATCGATAATTAATACTAATCAAGAGATCAAAGGATTGCGCACCTGCCAATGATTCATAATGAATCTAGTGATCGCACAGCAATCTATGAGTGAAAATGTAAACGGAAGTTACCATTTGCGCATGCGTGTTTAAACTAAACACAAAATGGCTTCCAAGATATGAAGTGTGTCCCAACTGTGTTCAATTTTGTATTTTACAAAGTCATTTGACTATAAAACTAATGTCCAATAACCATGGATAGCGGAGATTCATCGATAGACCCAGAAGCGGAAGTTCGCAAACTCCAAGATCTAGTCAAAAAGCTTGAAAAGCAAAATGAAGTGCTTCGTTCTAGACAAAAAAACAATTCAGAAAACGTACAGAACGGTGAAATTGAACATGGGAAATTGACTTTACATCATAATAACAATATTCCCGACACCTTAAATCTAAAGAATCAACCTGCTGAATCAGGCGATGATTCTGAATTGGTTGATATCGAAAATCTTTCAATGAAAGATGAAGAAGACAGTTGGTAAGGCAAATGTATAAGAAATTATTCATCATCCTGCAGTCCTGTCATATGTTTTCATTGTGACATGTTTTTTTTTCTTTCTATATTTGAAACAACAGCACTACAACTGTACAAAAGTAGCATTACAAGTTCTGGAAATCTCTAAATTTGGTAAGGTTAATGAATTCGGTAACGGTTACCGAATTCATTTACTGAACCATTAACGAATTAGGCATTTATAAATACGGTAAAAATGGCATGCTGGGAACAACTTCATACAGAACTATAGACAAATTTAAAGAATTATGCCTGGTAAAATTAAAATCTATCTACAGGTTGATGAAAATCGATGTCAAACATTCAAAATCCTTCTCATTTTTGTCTCGCATAAAGGAGTCAAAAATCGAGACATAGGTATGCTGTTTTCGGTGGTGGCGGCGTCAACAATGTATTAGTTAGTGATTAGGTCTAGTTTATGGTGAACCACTAGTGGTACATGTACAATGTAGGTCAAAGATATTTGGTATGCAGTTGTATAAGCAGTGCTCTAGCTAGAATTCAAAAGGGGCAGGGTGCCAGGGGAGGGCAGGGCACTTTTTTATGATAGGAGAAGGCACTGCTCATTTTTTTTTCTACGTCCCTGCGTGTATCACGAGTTCACATATTTTTTTACTGTATATATTGTTAATAAAGATGCATTTATAAAGTTGTTGTTTTGATTATTTATTCTATAAAATTTGCATAAGAAAAGTCATTCATACTATATCATGTTCATAATACATGGCAATACACATTCATACTATTAACCAAAAGAGGCAAAATAAACTTACTATTCTCCCCACCCCCTCTGCTTCCAAAAGAAAGAACATAAACTAAACATCTCATAGTTTACCATACATGTACATGACAGAGAAGTTGTATTTCAAAATGTCATCTAGAGCTTGGCCCTCAAAACCTGTTTTTATTGTTCGTGTATAAGAATATCTTATTTAGTATAGCTTCATCAAGTTGATTTGTGATGAGAGTATTACTGCACACTTGCATTTTAGTAACATGACAGGTTGGACATCATTCAAACAAAATAATAGTTCATATTTCTATATTGAGAATAAATAAAACATGGATTGCCAAAAGTATGATTATCAAAAATAAATTGCAATATATTTTTTTTTGTATGTTCAAAGACAGTTAATATCCTTAAGGTAACATTCTTATATAATTTTGTATTCAATTGGTTATTTTTTCCTATTTTTAATACTAGATAATATTTTAGGGGCACAATTTTGTAATAAGCATTTTCAGGGGAAATAACTCCAAAATTAATTTCCATGTTTACGTCTGCTTGTCGCTCACAAGTTGAGATGTACGATGTTTCTGTGTCAGAAGGCATAGTTTTATTTTGATTACTTCAATTCAATTCTAAATTCATGAAAGTCTTCATTCGCACACACTTTCATTGTGACTTGAAGATCGAAAGAAAATGCCGACACATTCATCATATTTATGACAAAAAGGTACATTGTCGTAATTAAATTACCTAGTAATTAACACCTTTAATTGAAGTCTTATCCACAATAATTAATTGTAATAACATGATAAACCTCATTACCTGGGGGCAATCTCCAGGTGTCATATTTGTAATTCAACTTCTGATAAGAAATCGATGAAACAAAGGCAATTTTACCAAAACGGCACAAGGGTTTTTTTTTTAAAACGGCGTCAGGGCAGAAGGGCGCGACTGAGGGCACACAGGGCGCGGCTGAGGGCACCCAGGGCGCGGCGCCCTTCTATTTTGGGCTAACGAGACCACTGATAAGTATTGGCACATCTCATCACCATGGAAATTATGTGGCCCCGCCCCCTCAGTTATGGTCTATTGACTTTGAAATTTTATTTGTTTTTCATGTATTAGTTTGTGATTAGGGCACTTTAGGAACCACTAGTGGTAGGTAAATGATAATTGGTATGCAGTTGCATAAGCATTGGCATATCTCATTTCCATGGAGAATCGGATTGTTTGGCCCTGCACCCTCTGTCATGGTCCAATGACTTTAAAAATTTTGGTTAGTTTTCATGTTTTAGTTTGTGATTAGGTCAGTTTATGGAGAACCACTAGTGGTAGGTCAATGATATTTCAGTGTTCTCCCCAGGCCGTTTTAGCTCTGCCATTATCAGCGCTATCACAATTTCCCACTATTCTATTGCACTGACCGCAGTGCTATCTAACTCAAGCGCGTTGCTATATTTTTTTCGTAATTATCATAATTTTTCAAATTTCCCGCTTATTTTTCACTTCAGATCACATGATCAACTCGTTTTCTATTTCTAAATGAATTATTTCCATTGTATTAAGTAACACCGTGGAACCAGTCTAATAAATTTTACAAAATGGTGACTTTGAAAGATGAAAATAAACAAAGATTTCAACATTGACATCTATTGTTTTAATTTAAAGAATAAATCATTGTAAATAGAGGCATATACAAATGTATGAATGAAATGCGATAAAATAAATTGACTGCATTTTCCGACGACACTCAAAATTTTGTTTAGCGAACTTTGAGAACAAACAATGATTTTAAAAGCGATTTAAACACAGGGTTTTATTACCATTTCAAGCATTTGCCGGGCTTACCATAGCTATCCATACGAACACCGAAGAAGCTTTGAAGTATTAATTATAACCTTTTCGAACTAATAATAGGTAAGGCAGCAATTCTACAGTAATGAATTTTACCATTTGAAAACAATTGAGAGGATATGATTAGAAAAACAAACCCCAAGCTGATACAACTTGAGAAATTCACTTTCTCGATGTCCAGTTTGGATGAAGCCATTTGAATATTATATACAGTGTTCCAGCTAGGTTTTCAAAAGGGCAGGGTGCCAATCCTGAAAAAGGGCATTTAACGCGCGATATGATAATATGAAAAGGGCATATTTTAATAAAAGATGTTAATCAAACATTTGTGTTTATTCGTTGAATCACAGGTTATACAAGAACAACATCTTTAGCCCATATAGAACTCTATCTTTCTACTTTTAAGGCTGAAAAACTTGTCAAGCAGCTTGTCACACAAGTTTTTTTTATCATTGCTTGGCACAGTTGAACTTTATATGCAGTATGTTTTGAAAGGAGATCTGTTTCATACTGTTTCTATGGTCTACCACATTTTACCAGTTTCACCTTTCTACTTCTGCTGTGCTTGATGGCAATACAGCACAAAACAGCTGTGCTCACTCAGTAAATTCACAATTTTAGGATATAAAGCAACAGTGAAAAATAATATCAAAAATAAAGAATACAGAAAAAGATGACCAAGGCACCCTACCAACACTGCTACTAAGACCCTCTTTAACTTTTCCCATAACTCAAAATAAATACCTAAACATATATATTCTTAAGCAAGAAGTATGGAGACACATTTTAGAATATGTAAATGGGTTACTCAATGCTAGGAAAAAAATCAGATTGAGTTATCTTTCTTTATTCGGGTGTGCTCCTTCTTTGGAGGATTATAAACAGTACGTAAATATGATCACAATATGGCGGCCGATTTTGTTATTTTCGTATCAAAAATGAAGGCAGTCAATGACAAATACGTCTGAATTTTCTGTTTATTTTACAGAAAACAAGTAAAACAATGTCTTCAACGAGTTTATAATGGTTTTCCAACTTTCTGTCATTACGTTTCTTCCATGAAACTACGGTAAACATCGCAAATTGTGCCCAAGTTGTTGTATGCACATTTCTTCAAAGATAATTGCCGACTGACCGATTCTATTTGAAGGAATTAATGAATTTTTTTCCATCGATGACAGCAGAAAAAGGTTCCAAATGAAATCATTTGATGAGCCCGCATGCTTCTTTGATAATAGTACTAAAATCTACAGCTTTTTAAATTTTCTGTTTTCTGTCACACAGGGTATACATGTGGGAACAGATTCCTACCCCTTTTTTTAGTAGTAAAACACTGAAAATTGATCATTGATGCTAAGCAGCAATTTATTATAATTGTCGAGGGGTAGTACTCTTGCACTCTCTTTATTTAATGAACAGATGTGTTTTGATGTTTGACTTGTTGACAGAATTTAATCTTGAAGAGTGGGGTTCTGACAATATTGTTAAAATTTCAGGTTTTGAGAAAAGTGAAAATCTTTCTTATTAAATTTATGGAAAAAATGTAGATATTTTAATAGGACATGATTATTTTTCCTTCTCTTTCTTCTTTTCCTTATAAACTGTTGTGGGACCAGCCTGAGAAGATTTAAAAGAATAAAAAGTAGACATGGTGCAGGGGCAGATTCATTTATAAATGAACATGAATCATACACCATGTCTCCCTACTGGAGAAAGCTTTCTATTTCTTTTTACACATTGTCTGCCCCCTTGTCGTAAATTTTAGTATTTCCTGTCTATTTGTATTACTTTACTAACGTCTTTGACGTTGACACTACTATTTCTTTGTTTTCTAGCAGTGTACGTATATGTGCAGTTTATTTTTAAAAATCCTAGGATTTTTACCGAGTCACTGTGGATTTTACTCTTAAATATTTTGCAACCATGTGATTACATTTTGCATATTTGACAGCCAATATGCTGCACGGTTGTTCAGAGCCATGCTTGTTTATTTAAAATCTAGGTTCTTGAAACACTTGACTTATCTGTATTGGTCATTGCTATCAAACGTTTTGAAGATCTGTAGTTTTCTAAACGAAGAGTCGGATCCGGAAAGAAAGAAAAACTCGGGTTTTTGATATTTTTTTATTTTTGTCAATAAAATGTTTAGGGTCGGCGTCAGAAACGGAGGTAGGGTCGGGAAACCGGAAACACACTATTTATTTATTTTGGCCTAAACAAAGTCATAATCTTTTCCCCAGGTAAATTTTAGTAATTAGCGTATCATATCAATACGCAAATTAATATGCAATCGATCTTCAAAAAAGGCAGGGCGCCCTGGAAACTGTAAAAAGGGCACAGGGCGCCACTCTGAAAAGGGCGGGCGCCGCGCCCTCTGAAAACGGCCTAGCTGGAACACTGATATAACGTTAAGCTCAGAAAAATGACAAATCGTTATGCTAAAAAATGTCAATTCCTCAATTTCCTGTCAAAAGTCGTAAGGTTAACAGTACACTGGTACAGTGGGTTACAAAACCAAACACAGAAGCTGACAATGACTTTATTGTTGGACTTAAGGATGTACTTAGGCGAGGTTTTGGAATTTGTGTCAAATGTTCGAATTCCTTGGTGTTTTTCTATACAATACAATATAAAATATTTTGCCCCATAACACCCATTTATTTTTTCATATAAGGTTTATTAGCTCATGAAAGGTCATTTACCAAAATTTTAGAAGATTCTTGATTTTCTTTCTTTGGTTTTGAGACCGAAATAATATCAATGCAAATAAAAGGTAAAAGTCCGAGTCAGCCTTTTCCCGCCATATTTTAAATCTCAAATATCTCGAAAAGGAGGTCCATGACCTATCAATATTTTTAGCTTATTTTTATCCTTAAAGAGTGCTCTACCTGCTTATAGTATCAATTTTAACTTCTTAATTTATTAATTTTCACCTAACCTCACCTAAGTACATCCTTAAATGTTCAGTTCTGCAACATCACCTGTTAGCTATATATACATTGACAGTGCTCTAGCTAGAAATCAAAAGGGGCAGGGTGCCAGTGGAGGGCAGGGCAATTATTATGATAAGAAAAGGCACTGCTCATTTTTTTGTTTACGTTTCTGTGAATATCACGAGTTAACTAATTTAACAATGTTTAGAACATGGATTGCTAAAAGTATAATTATCAAGTAGAAATTGCAATATTTTTTTTTTAATATGTTCAAAGACAATTAATATCTTTAAGGTAACATTATTATGTTATTATATATTCAATTGGTAATTTATTCCTTTTTTTGTTACTAGATAATATTTTAAGAGCACAAATTTGTAATAATCTAAAACAGGGGAAGTAACTCCAAAATCAATTTCCACCAGTTTGGGTTAATTAAAAACTGTGCTTGTCGCTAACAAGTTGAGATGGAAGGCATTTCTGTGAAGGCATACTTTTATTTTGATGACTTAAATTCAATTCTAAAGTCATGAAAGTCTTCACTTATATACGCTCTTAGTTCCATTGTGACTTGGAGATCGAGACCCAAGCTAAACACACTCGCTGACACATTCATCAAAAGTATGACAAAAAGATGCATTGTCCTAATTAAATTACCTAGTTATTTACACCTTTGAAGTCTTTATCATTGTAATTGAGTGTAATGACATGATTAACCTGGGGGCAACCACACAGGAGATCAGAAATCGATGAAACAAAATTTTACCAAAACGGCACAAGATAATTTTGGAAAAAGACATCAGGACAGAAGGGCGCGGATGAAGGCACCCAGGGCGCGGCTGAGGGCACCCAGGGCGCGGCGCCCTTCTATTTTGGGCTAGCGAGACCACTGCATTGATAATAAATCCTCACCATGCTCACATAGGCAGTGTGGAATAGATAGACCCATCATGGAAAAGACTTCTCCTTGGGTTTTATACACAGATAATATGAGGATTGTACGAATTTACAATGTAGAAAATAAGACGTTTTCTTCTATCATGTCTATATCCATGATATCCAGAAAATAATATTAGCAAACAAAGGGGTAACTTCCATGAGCATGATGAGGACATCATTACAAGAGAAAACATCAATAGCATAATATAAGAAAAACACATAACAAATCAAGTACAAACCAACCGCGTACCGCAACAAAGTTACTGAGAATTGTCTAAAATCACGCGCTTACCACAGCGCTATCCAAAAATCCTGGGGAGAACACTGTTAAATTTGGTATGCAGTTGTATTAGCATTGGCACATCTCATTTCCATGGTGATTATTTGGATCTGCCCCCCTCAGTTATGGTCTTGACTTTGAAATTTAAATTATTTTTGTGTATTAGTTTGTGATTAGTTCACTTTATAAGGAACCCCTAGTGGTACCTGGTACTTGTCAATGATAATTGGTATGCAGTAGCATAAGCATTGGCATATCTCGTTTCCATCATGTCCATTGAGATTATTTAGCCCCATCTCTCAGTTATGGTTTATTGACTTTGAAATTTTTGCTTAGTTTACAATGGTTTACATGTTTTAGTTTGTGGTTGGAGTTGTTGAAATTGAACTACTTATGATAAGTCAATGGTATTTAGTATGCAGTTGTATTAGCATTGGCACATCTCATTTCCATGGAGATTTTTTAGCTTTCAGGAAATGTTGCTATTTAATTTCAACATTTGCATTATCAAAATGACAAAAAAGCAAGACATATATATCTGTGATAACAGTTTATCTAGTATTTATAAATGCCAAAAACCAAATAAAATCTGAAGTTACCGAAATTTGTTAATGGTTCAGAGATTTCCAGAACCATCATGAGGTCGAGACCACCATTGTCGTCACTTGATTTTCGTTGTTCACAAATATAGTCCGTAGTGTTGACAGTGGGTTACTTGCCATTAATTTTTATACCCCTTCCAAATTTATTTCTCCATGTTTAATGCCTCAAATTGCAAGTAGGGGGGTGAAATTACACTGTAAAAAAATTTGGGTCCAGAATTTTAAAGGAAAGTAGTGATTTGTTCCAGCTGAAAAAGGTTTAAAATTAGCACTTCGGAAGCTGTCAAAAGATTTCAAGACGCCCTAAACATAAAATTGTCCATATTTTGAGTTAGAGACAATGAAGTTTTCTGTAATTTTGATATAATTTGTCCCAAAAGTAGTACAACACACTGTAAACATGGTAAAAGTTTCTTTGAGAAAGGGCAGGTGGGATTTTTTTTATTTTCATTTATGTTCTAAAAGAAATGCACTACCAAATAATTGTGGTCTCAGACCTAAGACCTTATTGCTATTTGTCCGTTATTACTGGACATCACAAAAGTTCCCGTAAAATTTTGACATCATATACATTTGTACATGTCATAATAGAAAATATCTTACACCACAATTGAAAAGTGATTGCTGTATGCATTGATTGATGATGTCAAAAGTTGAAGTCAAACAGATTCTTGGGTCAAGCAGGAATACATGTAGCAATAAGGTGTATTAAAATTACCTTTTCAACCATTTTTATTCATTGTTATTGGGATACGATTGCTTTCAAGCAATCTGTAGACTTATACCGGTGGCTCAGAGCAATTTCCCTCACGTCAATCGTTTTATTCTAAACATTAAGGGAACATCTCAGATTCTTATGATTGTCTTGCTTTAAAAGGTAAAAACAAACAAAGGGATTGAACTTAATCAACTTTCCTATAATGTTCTTTTCATAATCTTCATGTTTGATAATTCCCTTGGTTTCGATGCGTGTTTTTAACAACACGGAAAATCAGAATTAAGCAGTATTTATATTTAGTGTAGTTATAAATTTAGAAACACGTCAGAGGGAATTCCCAGTTTTGATAAAATGCGAGAGTTCTCTGAATACCGATAAATCTATTTCTGTCATATAAGAACTGAAGTGGAGTTTTTCTTATGTTACCGTTATGAAACTGATATTTGAGATTGTACTTCCATAAAGAAATTGAGAACCATCTAGGTCGTTTAATAAGCATTTAATATATCTTGCCCCAGGGTTTGATTTGGAAATTATGCGCATGCGTATAGTTTTCTTGACTTTAAGGGGTTTTAGATTGAATGGTTGCTCTGGATTCCCCACTCAATTAATTAATTTATAACTCATGGGATCTTTTCTATGTATGTCTGCTATTGAGGGTTATTGTTGTTGCATAATTTTAAATCATATGCATCATTTAGATTAAAATAAATATATTCCACATCGTAGAACACCCCTTCAGGCGAAATGGAGTCTTCCATATTATCGTTTCGAGTTTGTCTCCCTTCCTCAGTCAGAGCTCAGACATAAACAAGTCTGAATCTGCTTTTAACTCATAGAGGTCTAAACTTGTAAGTTTTAGGATTTGTCTCCCTTTAATGTCAGACAAATTACGACTTGAATATAAGTCCAATATTGTTAAACAAGAAATAATTGACCAGAATCAAAAAGTTGCAAATATCGACTCCTACAAGTCGATGAGTGATCAAAATTGGTTAATTTCAAGACCCACGCATACTTATAAGGAGGTCATGCATCTAAATCAAATAATGATAACATTGAAAGCCAATGCTTTGTCTTCTAAAGAAAAATATGAATGAGAGTCTAAAAAATCGGAGATAATGTTAATGAACCTTACAATGCAACCACCTGGAATCACACTTAATGAGGAAAAACATCTGTGTTTAGTAAGGATGTTCAATTAGATAATTAAATATAGATAGCTCAAGTCCTTGTGAACTCTCATACAGGTTTTTGCTGTCATAGGTGGTGTAGTTTGGCCACAAAGTAACATTAAGTTTTTTCACCAACATAAATAGACCTAAACAAGTCTGACATTTTCTGACTTAGATAAGTCTAAAATTGAAACTACATTTTTATAATAAATACATGTTTCGACTTATTAAAGTCAAAAACAAAAATCGACTTGTTTATGTCTGAGCTCTGACTGTTCCTGCAGTAACTTCCGTGAATTCTGAATATAAACAAGACGTCGAGTATTGGCTGGTTCTGTCAATAAATGTCGTATTATATTAAAAACGAATGCAATTTAAACCGATAAATGTGTACAGAAAGGAGCCATGATGACTGACCCAAAGGAAATTAAATATTTAAAGAGTTAGGAATGGGGTTCCTCCTAGAATTAACGTAAACTGGACCCCTGTTGTGTTCACTTATCGCTACACTGGCCTTTTGTGCAAAGCTATAGATAGAACGCTGACCAGTTTAGAATTAACGTAGGAAAAAAGGTGATAAGATACGAATTGAAATCTACATCTACATCATACGACGATCCATCAACACATTGATGACTATACGTCGGCGCATCGCTAACAGACACTTAATAAAATATAATATAACCAATGAGTGAAATAAAATACCTTCTCTGACATCTCTCACTCTGAGTCAGTCAGTGACTGCTGTGGAAAGTAAACTTGGTATTGATAGTACAAAAATAAAACACAATAGACCTAATTACATTGTTCATACACTTTTATCCGGGTTAGGCTATTTTGTAACTATTTTACATGTCTGTTTGTCATTTGAATTAGTTTTGAAAATAATATTATCCAGCTACATGCATACATGTGTCAATGAAACAATGGCAATTGTATCCCTCAGAGCAATCTGCTCTTTGATTAAACACATGATGTCATAATGCAATACATGTATGTATATTCATATTGCATATCATGATTATGACTAATTGCTTCAGATCACAAAAATTCAATCTAAAAAAGAGTTACATGCCCTTGAATTCTGCAACTGGGGAGAACACTATGTATACACATGTAATAGTACTCAACTTTGTTACAAAATGTTATTAACATTGTTGTTATAATTGTATTTTTATTTACAGGTTATATTCATCCCCCAAACCTGCCACGCCTTCACAGAACAGAGTTAGTCCATACAAATGGGTTCGGCAAGAATTTGAGCACCCAAGTCCAGAGGTGGAATCTGTGAAGAGGTCCTTAATTTTCAAACTTGATGAAGCTGCTAGAAGTAAGATAGTATTTATAAATATAGATTCTTACATGTACAATGATGTACATTGTAACATGTACCAATGCATTATCAGATTCATCTATTCTAGATAGTTAAAATATATATTTATTAGTTATTATAAACTATTGAGATGAGATAAATCTGATAATCATCCACTAGTAACTAAATGTATGTAAAAATCTCAGTTTGTTTCTCATATTTCTGTAATGATGATAATGATTTAAAAAATATCTTTTTCGATAAACTTAAATCCCTTTTGATTGAATTCCACAAATCCACAAAATTGTCATTTTCATCTTCCCATGTTTGCAATTTTTTTTTATACATGTACAAAGGGTTAAGACGGTTAAATTGCAGCAGAATTAGAGAATAGTCATTATAGTCTAGATGATAGTGGTCATAGATAGGTGGTAGATAAATTCAAAGTCAAACTTTTATTTTTTTGTAATAGTATTTTATACATGTATCAGAGTTATGTAAACCATTAAAAAAGGTCAACTTTCCATTCATGTACATTTATTTTGTCTGCTTGTAAGAAATCGAATGGGATTAATTGTTCTTCTTTGTTGATTATATTTGTTAATCCTTGCTTTCAAATTTCAAAACTGATTACTTTTTCAGTGAGTAGGAGTTGTAGTACACCAGTATTTGGAAGTTACAGTACACCAAGAACTTATACTAAGATGAGTCATTCTGCTGATAGTACACCTGTCATGCCTGTATATAATAACAAACCTGTCATCAGGAAATCATTGGCAACGTCTTACGGTAAGAATTGTGTCATATTATTATTATACAGTACTCCAAAGGGGCCTCAGTGGTCAAGTGGTGTAAGTAGTTACTACTGTAATCACTAGCCATTCAACACTGAGGTTGTTAGTTCGAACCCTGCACAAACGGGTGCACTCGACTCCAATAATAATTTAATAGGATTGTCAGTTTTCATATCGAAAGTCAGTGGCTTTTCTGAGCACTCAGACTTTCTCCACCAATAAAAACCGGCCTCCATAAAACAGTGCTTAAAAATGGCGTTAAAACACCAAAAAATCAAATTAGATATATACAGTACTCTAAAAAGGGGGAGTAAATACAATGTTGCAATGACATACCATTTGCCAAAAAAAATATAGACAGCACCATAGTCAAAAGAAAAATGGAACAAATAACAGTCAACAAATTGTCTGACAAAATTAATCTAAGCTTGAACTCATTGTCATAGATCTTTCAGTTTAGTGTCCATGATGCTTTCAGTAAAATCTTTATTTTTAGGACTTTCAACGTTGAATTAATGGTCAGTAAAGAAGGTGAGACATTTTAGCTTGTGCACTCTTATCTTGATTATCTGTAAGCTTGATACACCAGTAATCAAAAACTATTTTATTAAAGTGCATTTGAATTGTGTTTTGAATTTTGTTTTCATTATCAATTTTAGGAAGTAATATTGGAATGGGTAAAAATGTTGATACTGGAACATTTACCAGACCTAAACGAACCAGACCTCAAGTAAATGATATGCCACCAGATCATGCAAAGCTTCCTGAAGAATCAGACAGTACAGATAGTAAAAATCATCCAAATGTTTCAGATATAGAAAATTTAGCAAAATTACAAGAAGAGAGTAAGTCTGCATTGACTCTGCAAATATTATTTGAGTCTAAACTAATAATTTGGTGGATATGAACAAAGAATTTTGAATGGAAATTATGTTTAAAAATCAGGGTTCACGCTACCAGGCGACTTTGGCGAAGAAGTCGCCTTCCTGACCTTCACTTCGCTTTCCCCGACCCCCAAAAGCGAAATCAAGTCGCCCTGTTCTTGACGATACTCGCTTTCAGTCGCTTCTGTCATCGGACATTTTTAATTTTTACCAAGTTGATGAAACATCATTTTTTTATTGATAATTAAAGAAATTCAGACATAAACAATTCAATATATTTAGAAAAGAGGTTGAAGCATTGTCTTCGCAGTGTGTAGCAGGTTATTTGATAAAAATACAACTTTTTATCACTTCATGCATTTTCGCAAGTTCCGGTGCTTGTTACTCAAAAACGTACATCAACCTAAATTTCGGCGCCAAAATAAGTTTGTTACTTCATTTAAACGTGATAAAAGTTGCCTCCAGTAAATGTTTAATCCATTTATTGCATTAAAAACGTCATGTTCCTTTCCAAATAAGTTGTCAAACATCGTTTATTTTTGTAAATTTTCTTGCATTCGTCCGCCATTGACCGATTTCTAAACTACGGATCTGAACCGGACCAGCTATGACAGAAATCCGTACTTTTACAATAATTACCATGGACGCACGGATGGAACAGCTGACAGAAGAATATTGATCCCAAAGGGAAAAATTGCGCATTCCACACACATTAAGATACTTTTGGTTACATCTAATTAATTGGTGTATATAATTCCCTATATTTTTTATGGATTGTTTCAAACTAATGATTAAAGTTGCTTAACTCTGAGACTATCATACTAATATCAATATATTATGGCCCAGCTTAATAACTTTTATATTTTTTTATGAGAAACACTGAATTTCATACACAAGATAATTTTTAATTAAATTGTAATTGATAGATATTATAATTTCTTTACATTTTTTAAAATAATTGGGTTTTTTTTAGTGCTAGATATTTAGTTGGTAGTTTCTCACAAGAACCTTAGTAAAACTTAAACAACTTTTTATTTCAAATGTTACTTTAATTGTATTTATTTTTACTCAGATATGAATTGAACAATATAAATAGAACATTATTTACATATGGCCCTTTATACTATTGTAAAATCCAAACATTGTAGCGCACCGCGCGAATGAGCACTTCTCTTTCAAATCTCACCACTTCTCCCTATCAGTTTCAAAAAGAGAAGTCACTTCTCCCTATAATTCTGAAGTAGTGTGAGCCCTGAAAATAAGCTGTTGTATACATGTATCATATTATTACAACTGCATGCTGCACACATGCATGTATCATAGTTTCATTAGATACATGTTGCTGACAATATATGTACAACGATTCATACTTAAATAAAACAAAAAACAAAAGCAATTTATGAATGATAAAATCCAAAAACAGTTGTTGACACTTGTTGTATCAAACTCACTCGGCCTGAAATACTGCAAAAGTCACAAATTTAAAACCTTGTTCCTGAAATTAAAGCACAGTATTTTGCATTAATTTAATTGTTTTCAGTCTTGCTGTGATGAGTTGAAATTTTGTTGAACACAAGTATACCATGTTTAAAGCTTATAGTGTTCAAACAAAGCTGTTATATAAAAATAAGGAGATGTAAATGTAAGCAATAAAAGGCAACTAGTTTCAACAATGAAAAACCCATAATGTATGGGTGGCTTTAAAAGGCCCAAACATGAAAAATATGAAACCATTCAATTCAGAAAACTGACTGCTTGATTTACAACCAAACAATTTGTGAAACAAATATAACAGACATGAACCAATGACAACCTATACAATGTTGTATTTTTTGTTCCAAAGTCAGATTTAAAAGATACAAAGCTTTACTCATGAATAGTTAAATTCAACTCTTTATTCAACGAACAAAAAGTAAACATGCTGAGACCGAAATATAGGAATAAAATATATGTAACAACAAAAGGGCCTTTTACATTGAAATAAGATAAAAAGTAAAGCCCTGTCTATATACTTATTAATTTATTACAACCACTGTATTTTCAGGTTTACGGCAAAGTATGTCACAGTCTTCACCAAGAAGAGGTAATAATAAAGTCTAGATTACTTTAGAAAAAAGTTTAGAGAAAAATTATATATATTATACATGCATCACCTATAAAGATAGAAGCAGGTCTAAAAACTGCAGTACTTGATTAGTCTGTCAAAAATAAAACTTTCGATAGTTTCTAAGCTTTTTGAGATGGAATGATTTAGTGTTACTCATTACAGTAATGTATCTGACAACCCTGATATTCATATTTAAACAATAGATTTATGAGAACGTTGAGGTTTAGTTAAAGAAATCATATTTTTTTTTTTTGTGTAATTATTAAATTCATAGAAATTATATTACTTTTATTTGAAATCAAAAAGTATACAGTTAGAAAATTTTATTGTTTATAAATGTACTATTTTTGTTCAGCCCCAAAACCACGACAGATTCCTCAATCTGTTAACACAGAAAATGATAACCATGTGGGTAATAGATGTAGCCCAAACAAATTTGACGGTAAGGAGCATGATTGTGGTTGAAACATCTTTCTACAGAACTGGTTCCTAGATAGTATAAGCTCACTGCATCTTCTATGATTTTTCTTTTTTTTTTGTAAAACAAATAGAACTAAGTCACATGTTTTGTAAAACAAATAGAACTGAAGAAATCATGTTATCTCTGATGTTAAAGACTTATTTGTATGTAGATCTTATAGATTATCGTTGATCATCTCAACAAAATTGATTTTCTAATTTGAGCCAGTACGGCGAAAGTGCGAAAGGCAATTGAGTTGAAATGACCGATGATAATCTGTTTATCGCTATTTTACCTATGACGACGTTGACTATTTCATGTCAATTTCGTTACCAACGCCACATGCCTGCTAAGTTTCTAGCGATAATTTTCCATCTCAAGCGAGTAGCATGATATGAAAAATTATCACAAAAAAAGATCAAAGGAAAAATGCACAAAATAGCGATAATTATAGATTATCGATGCTCATTTCAACAAGATTGATTTTCTCGATAGGGCAGGTATGGAGAAAGTGATAAAAAGCAATTGAGTTGAGATTGCCAATGATAATCTGTTAATCGCTACTTTAAGTTAACATGGTTTATCATTTTATTGTGTCCTTAGTTTCTAGGGATAATTTTTCATATTACTCTCCTGTGCTGAGAAAGGAAATCTGTCAGTAAGATCAAAGAAAAGTTTCGTAAAATTGCGATAATATTAATTACATATATGAAACAAGTTTTAGCACAATGAGAAATTACATTTGTAAATGTTGGAATTTGAATTGTATGGATTGGGGTCTTAGGGAAAAAGTGTTGTCCAACTAAAAAAGCTTGAAATTCAAAGTTTAAATTAATTTTAAATACTTTGAATGCATTTGTGACCTTTGTAAGTGAACATTAAGTCATAGTTATTTACAAGTTATGAAAGTTGCATTAAACAGTTCTGTAGAGGGATATCCTGACCAATTTACATGTTGTTAGCATGGCTGTCATGCATGGTTACTTTGAATTTCAAAATTTCTGTATTGTAATGTCTATGTACTCTAAATGATAAAAACTATGTATCGTAATGTCTATGTGGGCTAAATGACAAAACTATATATTGTAATGTCCATGTGCACTAAATGACAAAACTGAAATGATTCTTATTGATGTATTACAGGTTATGCTTTATTTGTTGTTACAAATACACCACATTTAAATATACCATTTAAGGATGTTCGCTTGGCATGTTTTTAAATTTTTGTCAGATTTACAGAAAACCTCTGGTTTTATCCATTTGAATGCCTAAAAAAATTGTGTCCATTGACCCCCAAAAAAGTCTTATTAAATTCTTGTTATTTTTTAATAGTTTTCGAGCACTTAAACTTGTCCATGATAAAGCTATAAAAATTCAAGAGAGAACATTGTGCCTGACAAAAAATAAATGGCTAATATCTCAAAAACAATGACATTGAACTTTATTTTTTAACTCGTTTGGTTCCTTTAATAATACCCTATCAATATATACTAGTGTTATGAAAAGCTTGTTTTTTTTTATAAACTGAGTAGAAAACCTCCTTGAAGCTTATTCTTTGCAAATATTTTTAATTTGTTCCTTTGTTCTTATAACTGAGTTTGCAAGGTCTCACTATAGAGCATTCTTGGTAGTATTTCAGTTTGGATGTCTTAAACAATGAATATTCATGCGATGATGTGACATTAATTTCTTAACAATCTTTTAGACCTTTCTGGTAATATTAATGAAAATTATATGAATAATATCCCATAGAATTATCAGTCTTATTTACGAAGAAAGTATTAGAAAAATGAAACCTCACACATCGAATGATCTTTTATGTGGTATATTTAAACATGGTGTAGATAATTTTATAATTTTTCCATTGGCATATAAATTTAATTTGTGTAAGAGTTATTGCCCATTTGGCAAAGTTGACAGAAATTTGATTATTTTTTTTTGTGCAGTATGGATGTGTTTCATGTATTGTCTACATATTACATATATATCTGTAACTAACATGTACAAATACTTTTAAACCGTATAAATACAGTTTTGTTTTGTCATAAGTTGAGGCATGTGCTGGCTTTTTTTCCTTTTTTTTTAATAAATCATTGATGTGTCATGCATATACCATATATGTATGAAAAAAGTAAAATAAGAATTTTTCAGAATTTAAACATAGTTTTACAAAACTCTAAGACATCTTGACATTGTTAGATAGATTTCTCATTGAAACATTCATAATAATAATTGCTAAAGATACATATAAATATAATTACCCCCCAAAAAAATTCTTCTGCGATCGGCATGAAAAAATTGGATCAATTTCATGTCAACATGGTCAAAGCTTTTTACATGCTCTTACAACCTTAAAAACAGCCTTCTTTTTCATTGGAAAGGCTTTGTGTATAAAATGCATCTTATATATTTTTAAGGCCAAAGCAAAGTAGTTTTATTTATATTTTTTTAAATACTTTTTACAGTAATGTTTTTTTTTTTTTTTTTTATTATTATTACATATTTCATATAATGTATATAGAAATATTTTGTTCTAAACACACACTGTCTGTGGATTAAAATAAATTAACATTTCATTTTTGCTTCAGACACCATAGCCAGAGTAATAATTCAAAAGACAGCTGTTTTATTCCTCATTTTCTCAGTCAGTCTTCTTTGTCAAATTAAAAGAAGGAAACATGAGGGATATTCAAACTTAAGTATCAAAAATAAACTGACATATCCATGGCTAAAAAAGAAAAAGACAAACAGACAAACAAGATCTTCTTTTATTGCATAGCAATATATTATTCCCCATAGAAAGTAACCAAAAGTAAGCGTGCAATAAATTCCAATATTGCACTAGTGCAATAAATCTTTAAAATTCATGACGTCATCAATGCCAAAATCTTAGTTTAAACCAATTTTTACTCTCAAATATTATATTGCTATACAATAAAGGGTTGTTGTCCCTCGTAGAACATATATTGTTAAATTCCTATTTTATTTTACTTTAGGTGAGAGACATCTAAGTCAGAGTAATAGTTTAGGTTCTGATGCCAGTAGTCCTCCTGATAGTCCACATGCTAGTAATCAGTATTTAAATAATTATAATAATAATCAAGGTAAGTAACTCTCTGTATCTTTTATGTAAGAATAACTTCCCTTTGTGCCACAGAAACATTTTGTAACAAGTTAACATGATTTTTTTTTTAAAGCTGATCATTCTGTTAGTAATTGCAAGCTTAAGTTGTCTGTTATTGTTTACCATGGTATGCGTATACAGATGTAATTCAATGTTAAGGTGATTTTGTTTGAAGTTGATAAGACAAACAGCAATTTGGATAGCATTAGATTAGAGCACTTTACCTCATAGGGGGGAGGTTGTTGAACAAAATACTAAGCACTGCCGTTTACACAAAGAATACACAACATTTCTTTAACAGACACATCAAAAAAATAATGAACAGCAGAATAGCCAAATGATAAAAAGTAAATATGAAATGAAAAATATAACCACAGAAAAGTCAGATTATTCTGTCTAACTTTTATCTAGCATTGATCATGTTGATAACCACTACAAAGGATCATAAGGTGAATATTTGTTTCCATCATTTCAGTCTCTTCAGAATTATCTGTCATCTTGAATAAAATTGGCAGATTTTGATCAGTCAATATTACAAATCTGTACACAAGTATATCAGTGAGAGACCAATGTACTGTGGATTCGTTTATTTATCGTTGATTTCGTGGTTTTCCCAATTTCTGTATACAAAGCATATTGCAAATTTGTTATTAGTTCACATGTATCCATGAAACCCACCAAAATTGGTATCCAACGAATTATAAATCAACAGTATCAAAGTTAGATATGTACATTTTGATACCAAATATTGCTTGGTGCTGCATTTTTTAAGAATTGAATGCTTCTTTTTGTAACTTCATTAGGGTGTAAAAGCGTTGACCGAAGTTCATTTTGTATGAAGCGCAGAAGCGCTTCTTACTAAAAATGTGGGCACGGTCAACGCTTTTACAACCCTATGAAGTTACAAAAAGAAGCATTCAATACTTATAATTACATTTTTTAGCTCTGATCATGAAAACATGAATTTTATAATTGTTTTATTTAATTCACCTGTGCACTTAATTGTGGGACCACGTGTTATCATGAATGAAAAGTTTTATTGAGTGATGCAATTGCTTAAGGAATAACACGTGATGTGCAGTTAGCCAATCAGAATAAAGTATTATGATGAAACATCCATCTAACATGTCTAATGTAATTATTTATAAATGAGAAGAGGTTGTAAGGCAACTTGTCAAGTTGTTCTAGTCATCCACATAGATAAAGGTCAATCTAGCATATTTCTTTAAATTTGGATTAACACAAAAGAAAGAAGCAAAAATTGTATCAAATTATATAAATGATTATATGTTCTATTGCAGAAAATCCAGGTTTAAGAAGGAGTTACCAAAATGTATCAAGATTACCACAAACATCTGGACAATATGGTAGTGACCCTTATCTAGACAATTATTCCTCTGGCGGTAGTGATGACTGTGAACAAACTGTATCTCCAAAAGTGCGTCAGTATTCACGCCTTCAAGCGCCTGGTCGGCCAGGATCACCTAATGTTAGTGGTTTAAGACAACCTAGTCCTAGAGGGCCTTCACCTCAAAGAACTGGTCTTCCAACACCATCTAGACGGACTATACCAAGGCCTGGAAATAGCAAGCTTGCAACTCCTGTTAGAAGGTACAGGATTATCCTTTTCAGTCTTAGCGATAAACTTTTGAATCCACAAGACCGAATCACAATTTTACGAAAATTAAAGTTGGATGTTGTTTGCTTGTAGAGAAGAATTTTACAAGCCTGAAAGCAATTTTACAAGCCTGGGCCGTAGGACTTGTGGTTAAGCATGAATTTAAGCTCAATTTACTTAAAGGGCCATATAAGCTTTTGTCATCATTTTTTGTATAACAAAAATCTTCACTTATGATGTAACTACTGAGCCCAATGTTTCGAAACTATTCTCTAATATTTCTGAGAGAATCATGTTTAAAAGTGGTATTGTGGAACTTGATCCATTGAGCAACATGGTCAGATTTAAATTAACTTCAAATTAAACAAAGGAGTAAAATGCAGTTCTTGACCTTTATCTCAAAAACTAAGCAGTTTCTATAGCAAATTAAATGTTTTGGAATTTTTAGAGTTATTGCCCCTCAAGTGTAAATTTTTAAGTTTAAGTTTTTACTTGAAAACAGTAATAATTTTAAATTTCAAAAAAATATATATCAACAGTAAACATAATAAAATGGCAACACACTTTGGTATGAAGTTTAGCTCTATAATTTATCAGTGACTGTTGTATATGTTAGAAAAATCAATGAAAAAGTTCAAGATTTTGATGCTTCTGATTTTATTTTATATTATTATTTTTTTCCAGAAGTGGATTACCTGCCCCTAGATCGACGTCTTCTCAACGTCATGATGACAGTTGGAAGGAAGGATGTTTTTGATGTAGATATTTCACAAATGGCATTTATTTATTGTTTAATAATGCTCAAGGCTGTATTATAAAACCTTGTAGGAGGATATTATATCAGGCTTAGCTATTATAAATCATCAATTGTTTTGCAGAAGACTTTGAGCAGAAGTGTTCATTTATCTTACGTCAGATTCAATTACATACAAGTATACAGTGATAAAGTTACAGTCTAGTTTTCAGAGAGAAATTAATAGCAATCGACCCTATAATTAATAGGCACTCATTAGAAGGGAAAACTATAAACAGGTGCCCTTTAAAACATTGGTCTAATAACACCAAGGTTAAAACTATAAGTTTTCCAGGAGGATGGAATGAAACTGTCTCCATTTGTATTTTTTTATGAAAGATTTGTCAATGCATTGTCGGATTCTTATTTACAGAACTTCAGAATAATTTCTCTTGAATAAGTTAGAAAAAGGTATCCAAATAGTCACTTTAAACTTGACATTTCTTTGCATTGAAGGTAAATGTTCATTAAATCTATTCAGAAGAAAAATTAACGTATACACATTGTAATTTAGAAATGATTAATTTGATGAAATAACCTTAAGGATTACCTTCATAAAATTTGAATTGATATTAACCCATATATAGAGCACATTGATTGAGTAATATGATTTGTGTAGTGGTAAATATTTTTACACCATACTAACAAATTCACAGATTGTCAGTTCTTCACTGTCTGTATTATATATATATGGTAAATTGACTGTTTTGGTCATGTGACTGATTTACAATGATTTATTTCTCAATGAAAAACATTTTGGTCATTTATTTGGTTGATCTGAGTCATACTGTGATAAAAACTTTATGTTGTCCAAGTTTTCAACTTTGACCTTGAACTTAAGGTGCTATATTATTTTCTTATTAAATTTTACATGTTTTCTTAGTTTTTGTTGAACATGTCTTATCTTGTGAAATGTTTGTTCCTCAGTTTGATTATATTTAATTAAAACCTCTCATTATGTATTTACTTAGGCCTAAATAAAAAAAATGCTTTTCAATCACCCCTACAACTTTCCAATGCTTCTCACATCATCATTTATCAACACAATCCTTAAATTCTTCATTCCCTGTACTCGTAAAATTATTTTCTCTGAACAGCAAAAGAACACAATTATTGATATTAAACATAAAACAAATCCAATTCATCGTACTCTACTAATCAGTAGGATTGTTCAATGCTTAAATATATCATAAAGTGCTATTTATTATTTATTACTAAGGCTATTTCATAAAAATGGGTGCAGGAGGAAAGGTTAGGAGATAAAAATCCAACATGCTGTTTTTTAGTAGTGGTACACACATCACATAGACAAACAGGTAGAACCTTAAAGATCCTCAATCCATGTCTAAAAATATTTGTTTGCCCTCCCCCATTCATTTAAATGGAATAGCCAAAAGTATTATAATATATACTATGTACTAAACCATTTTATATATCATTCATATGTCCGTGTTAAAATATGGATGAGTGAAGGTTTAAAAGGGAATTTGGACATTGTTTTTTGTGTATTTCTCCAGAATTTTATATATCAATTTAGACTCGTGTATATAAGAACAGTAAAAAAAACGTAGATTATTAAGATTATTCAGGATAAATTACATACTGAATCTGTCAGTTGAATTAAAGGAATATTATAATAAGAAGTTAGTATGAATGTAGAAGATTTACCAAACAGAAAGTGTTCTAAAAATGTTCAAAAAAAATATTTTACTGAAACGTAAAGGGTTTGTACTTCATTGTTAGGATTTTGTAAAGCATGACCTAATGTATATGTTATACATATTTTTATCAATCATAACCAATTATATAGATTTTTATAGTCCACATGTTTTTTTCCTTTATTCATGTTTTAAATTTGTGTCCTATGAAGACTGTAGAGAGATATATGTAAATTATTTGAACTTGCCAAAGTATGGAAGTATATAAGTGCCACATGTTAGTAAATTATTGGGTGATAAAACTTTAGTGTCAATCTTACCAATGCTTAAAGTTGGGAATCAATGCAAAATTCTCCACGCTAATAAAACTTCAACTAAGATTAAGATACAACACAAATAAACAGCTGATGTTTTTATTCTATTCATAGGCAAATGAAATCTAGATTTATGTATGTTGAGATAATTTTCAGACTCTGATCAAGCTATTTTTAATAGGGAGTTCCAACCATATGTCCCTATACAAAAGCATGAGTTGTCATATAAAAAATTTGGGGAGAGGGTGTTCTAAGCCATGGAACACCCCATGAATCTGCCACTGATTATTCAAATGATTGACCTTATTTTAAAGATAAACTATAAATATATATAGGCAAGAGGTTTTCAAATACTATCTATATTCTTCAAAGATTATTGGTAATGGTGGCACTATTTGCTTTCCATACCAAACGACGTGTATATTCAGTATGAAAGGTTTATTTATGCTTGTAATTTGTATAACTGGAAAAGGAACCCTGACCTCAAATTACTATTTTTGTAGTTTTTATTTCATTTGTAGTTATTCGAGTATAATTTTGTTAAAAGTTAAGTTTAAGTTAATGTAAGTAGTTGTTGAAGTAGAAAAGTTATTTTTGTATATTTTGTTATAATTGGATTGGTGGAATTACATTTATACATAAACACCAAATTGTGATAAGTTGGAATATTATCTTTATGCTTCTTTTAATATGTTGCATACTAGTAGCGTTTAGTTCTCAACCATATATGAAGCTGAACTAAATATAGCTTTCGTTACCAGTTCATGGTATCCTTATGTCTGTCAATTGGCAATTTATGTCAGTTATATGTTCTTGTTGCAGTTAATTCCAAATTATTTCTGCATTATCAAACATTCCCTCTTTCCCATGGGACAGTTCCCAAGTTTCAACCTCGGCCACAAACTTTACGGTACATTCTTCATAAGAATTGAATTGTTTTCTTAACATTCATTAAATACTTGTTAATAAATATTAATCATGTAAATCATAACAACTCAATTAATTTCAAAATTTAACTAGTAATACGTTTATGATGTAGCTTTTTCTTCTCAGTGCAATATTTGGTTGAGAACTGCTGTTATACTATCAGATGCTAGAATTACTAATGTAAATGTTTTGGTCAATAGCTTTTTTGCAGTACATTTAATGAAGGGTTGGTGGCCTAGGAATATAAAATGAAAGAAAAAGTAGTTTTTATAATGCATTGTTTATACACTTTTATTTGTTGTGGAATGCTGTTCAATCTATTATTTTGTTAAGCTTTATAAAATGACATCCATACAACATCAATTCTATGCATATTTGTGTTTTATGTTACATGTTTATGTCATTGTTGTAAAAATGTTTTAAATACCTGTATCAACTATTTGAAATATAACTTGGAAAAAATAATATATGAAGCTTCACAAGATCACTTCTTTTTGTTATATATAGCAACAGAATGAACCTCACAATAATTAATAATTGATAATGGATACAACAAACATTTTCAGGCATGTTATGTTCTTAACAGTTAGTGCTAACATAGAATTCAGAATTTTATTTTAATCAGCAGATTCTTCTTTCATGAATGTGGACCTTTTCATTCTTGCTTATTTTTAAATGGAGGATCTTGTTTCAAATAATATGAAGAAATGTATATCTATGTTTAATTTATCTTGATTGAAAGATATGAAAGAAATAATATGAGCTATGATTTTCACCAGAGAAAATGTAAGTGTGTGTAATGAGTATTATATATATATGTGTGTAAATTTGTATGTACAAGAATACATCTTTTATATAAGATTCTGTAATGTAGGCAAGTCCTAGGAATAAAAGCGATGCATAGATATATTTAATGTGACAGCAACCCAACAACAAATAAACTACCATTACAATTAGAAATTTGGATATTATTTTGCTAATATATAAAAGAGTTTATTAAGTTGTTAAGATAAAATAATAATTATACCCTCACTCTAAAACGGCCTCGTATATCTGGCTGTTCTCGTGGGATTTTGTCTATGTGTGTTACATTTTAGTGTTATGTCGTCGTTCTCCTCTTATATTTAATGCGTTTCCCTGGGTTTTAGTTTGTTACCCCGATTTTGTTTTTTTGTCCATGGATTTATGAGTTTTGAACAGCGGTATACTACTGTTGCCTTTATATATCTGGCTGTTTATCCATCCATAGACTGTCATTTCGTCTGACAAATCTTAAATTGTCAGGACACATTTCATAATTACATTCAGATTGAGCCCTTTACTGTTTATTTCATCAAACATATCAAACGGTCAAAACATCATCAAGGATCTGTTATCAGAATAGGTTAATTTCACAATGCTATAAAACATTCTATGGACTCGTAAAACTTGACCCCTTGTCATTTGGAGTAGAAGATTAAAAATAAAAGATAAATTGACTCTAATGTTAATTTAAAAGAACTTGCATAAGTCGAAAAAAATTATATTAACTTTATTGGTAAAGTAAGGCTCTTTATACATAAGTGGCAATTAGGAACATTAGGGCTCACTTGTGAGCTAGTTAAATGACTTCCTCAAAACAGCCAGAAAGATGCAGATAGATACAGGATCCTATTTACCGTCATTTAAGATAGCTTTCCATGCCCAATTTTTACTGAAGTATAATCTTTTTAAAAAAAAAAATTCATTCATGTCTTGTTTACTTTTGCTTATCGTTTCATTGCATATGAACTTTATTTCGAAACAAGATACATAAGGTTTCTGCTAAAAAAAAGTGCAAAAATATTTTAACTGAGCTCTTCTATTTTTGCTGATTAAGAAATTGATATGACATTGTCCCATGCTAGAACTGCCATTTATTTTGTTTTATCAATGATTAATTAATTACTATTCAACACACAACCTCATCAAAGATGTAAGTTTTCATTATTCATTGAATTAAAGCGGATTGTTCTGATCCTTATCTATTGGTCTTTAAAGATTCAATAATTAAGTATTCACTCACATCAATGTGTCCTCCATTTTACAAACATGGCTACTGAAAAGCAAAACCTAGCATTGTGGGTAATAATATTACCAAAATGACAAGAGGGAGAACTGAAAAATCTAACATCAATATTTTGAGTAACAAACAGTAGATTTGCGCATAGAGGTTATGGGATACCTTTACTTTTATCCTTTCTTTTTTGCGACATATGCCTTCATTACAGATTCTGAATTTGTTTCCCAAAACTGTGGATATATATTGGGATTAAGTCCTATAGAGTTTCCCATAATTATATCATTCTCTAATGTTAATTATGGATGTTAAATTAAAAGAAGAAAAAAAAAGCATGTATTTAAAAATTATATTTTTCAATATCATATTGAACATAGATTCTTTTTATGCCCCATTTAGGGGCATTATGTTTTCTGGTCTGCGTCCGTCTGTTCGTTCGTTCGTTCGTCCGTCTGTCCCGCTTCAGGTTTAAGTTTTTGGTCGAGGTAGTTTTTGATGAAGTTGAAGTCTAATCAACTTGGAACTTAGTATATATGTTCTGTATGATATGATCTTTCTAATTTTAATTCCAAATTAGAGATTTAACCCCATTTTCATGGTCCACTGAACATAGAAAATGATAGTGCGGATGGGGCATCCGTGTACTGGGGACACATTCTTGTTTCAAAAGAGTTATATGGCTCAAACTAGAAAATTCTTTTACACTTAATTGCACTAAAATATTTGTTCGTGCAATTTTTTTCCAAATATTACTTCATTTTGTTTTCTTGTTGACTGCATGACCATACAGATCACAATACTGCCTAGAATACTTCTTGATTCCCAATATTTTACAGTTGTATTATAAAGTATTAGAATATCTTGTGAGCAAACCAAACAGAAAGGGTTTTACTTTCTACATAGCTTGATGGAATGACAGTTATATTAAATATGTTGTGGTGTTGGTCTTGTACACACATTGATCTCCAGTGTTTGTCATTATGTATCCTTGTTATATGAACAATCATGAGGAAAATGTGTTATCTGTTAAAAGATAATAATAAAAATGCTGAACTATATATTCAATGTTAACTTATTCTTATACTTTATAATGAAATATTGTAAAATTTTGGAATTATTGCGTGTATTAATTGTTTCGATTTTTGTAGATGGGGGGAAAAAAAGAGATACTGGTATTTTTAACTATTTCAATTTAAGAAAAAATATTCGTACAATATAATGATGTATATAATATCAAAATCGTTCACCATACAAGTTCTAATTGATGTGATACTCGCCAAGCCCAATTATTTGCATTAAACAGGCTATTATTTGAACTTGGAATTATTTTTAATTATGGAATTTGCAAAATTTCTTGTGCTCGCCTTGAAATTTCATGTTTATTTGGTATTATAATTTTTTGAGAGGTTCATAACACTTTTCATACAATGCATTTTGTATAGATAGTGTTGTGCGCGGCACAGTACATTCTATTGAAAATGTACTATCTTCTTTATAATAGAATGTGTTGTGCGCAGCACAGAACATTAAAGTACAGAATAGACATGGAATTTATTAAAAATTTCAAGCACAAGAAATTATGCAAATTCCATAATTAATAATAATTTCAAGTTCAAATAATAGCCTGTTATTACTGAAACCTATAGTTACATAAAATCTATTAATCACTGGCTAGCTTCCCCTTGAAGAGTTTACAAGGAAGGCTACATAAATAAATAACAAAACGTATTTTTATTTCGCCTTGAGGGAGTTGAAAAAAGCAAGACATAAGCATGCTGTTTGAAGCAGCAGTGTTTTTGTCAAAAATGAATTAGTTTGTGAGTATGTCAACTAATGGGGAACCAGTAGTGGTCTCTCCACAATCTTTGCTATGACATTATATTAGTATTGGTACTTTTCATTTCAATGGAGATTATTTGTGTGCAACCCCTCAGACATGATCTAATTACTTTGAAACTTTTGCTGAGTAAACATGTTTAAGTTTGATTAGGTCAGATTATGTGAAACCGTAAGTAGTAGGGAATGATATTTTGGTCTGCAGTTGTATAAGAATTGCCACATCACAATTCAATGGAGATTATTTGGCCTTCTCTCCACCAGTCCCAATCAAACCAGACAAATGAGCCAAACGTCCAAGGCTACCGATTGGTCTTCTACAAACAAAACAATACGCACAGAAAAAATAAGTTTAAAGACTTCCTAGTACGATGTTAAAATGACAACGATCACAAATAGACATAGGACTACCAACAGGTACCGTCATGCATAATCTAGACCTCAAATAAACAGATGGAAAGAAAATGTCTTCATATGATTGTCTTTTTGAAATCTACGAATCGAATTTGGCGATTGGAAAATTATTGTCTATTAGACCTAGCGTACAAATATATTTTACAATCCAACACATATAGAGGAGGACCAAAGGAGTAGGTCCGGTAAGGACCGATTTTGGCCTCAAATTTCAAGTTTATCTTACGAAAGATTTTGACCACTTTTTAAACACTTAAGTGTCTATTTCATTTGAATCAATTAATTTATGTGAAAGATTTTAACTGATATAGTCATTAAAAACAACCCGATTCAAGCTCAAATATGAAAAATCTACCAAATATGCCGAAAAATGTCACTTTTCAGATGATTTTTGTCAAAAATGAAAGTGGCCGCATCTGTGTTCATCCTCAACCTTTATATATGTTATGTATTATCATAAAATACAATTTACATTTCAATATTAAGGATGAACACGAATGCGGCCACTTTCGTTTCACACGAAAACTGTCTAAAATTTAACTAAAATGCTAGAATTGTGAAGATTTCAGTAATTTAGCATGACTTAATGGTGCTAGTACCCGATATATGTGCATTGTATTGTCAAAAACAGCCCATACTTATGTAGCAGAAGCATTCTACTGTCCAATAAATAACCAAAAGTTTACATTTTAACAATTTTGTAAAACTGCTATATTTTGGGGCCAAAAAGGGGTCTTACTGAACCTACTCCTTATGACCACAATAGCGTTCAAATTGTTCTTAGCAGTTTTATTCACTCCGATTCATGGTTAATAATGAAAACATGGAGGTCATGTTAGATATTCACTAATTTAGATAACGAATTATACTGCTCATGCTAGTGTTAATGGTAGGAAAAAACTATATTAATTCAACAAAATCATCTGCTGAAACAATCTAGTTTACCAGAGAAGGTTAACACCCTCTCATATTCCTTATATTGTTGTGTTGTTGTCTTTTCAACGTTTACTATGTTAGCAAGTTCTAGAAAAGAACGGTCAATAATACAGCAACATGTCTATCGATACTGTAAATTCAGAAATTATTGCGTGCATTTATTATTGCGATTTTGTCATTTTACACTTGAATGCGATTTTTATTTTTACGATTTTGAGAAAAGTCATGCTTAGTTCAGTTAAAATATTACAAAATGCGAGTTTAAATTATTGCGTTTACAACTCAGTCGCATTATTCGCAATAATAAAAACCTCGCAATAATTTCTGAATTTACAGTACTTAACATTATGACACCATATTAAGCGTTGTTTAATACGCTGACATACACTGATAAATTTTCAATACAATAACGAACAGTATCGTTTTGCAGTAAAACCAAAGGAAACTGACAGTACACGATGAGCTGATATTAAGTCATGCTTGGCCTGTACCTTTATCAGTTGTCTTCTGAAAAAATGTACAACAATACTATACGACGTGGTGGAACTTGCACTTACATTTAATTTTTGCTTTGCAATTTTGTTGTTGTTTTCATTGTTGAAAAAATAATGTCATCATGTGACAGTTCTTTCTTTTTATGGAGTATCATGCATATGCACCAAGATGATTTAACTTTGTTTGTTTTCTATGATTGTCTTCTTGCATGGTAGTTTTCTTGGTCCTCTTACAACCAACGGAGAGACCAATTCAATCCATCGCATTACTGAATATTCTGACAAAAAATCAGTCTGTTTATAATTCATGTAACATATTAATGTTTTAATCTAATAATCTTTTAGCGAACGTTTTCCCTTTTCAACAGCTATTGTAATTAATAATTGATTTCCTTTTTAACTTTTTGTTTACAATGTTTTACATTAATTATAATATTTCTCTAATAAAATTTAAGGAAGAATTTGTACAAAAAATTATGACAAAGCATGTTCATATAATTAGCGCAACAATCCTTTAGGGAACTTTATAAATTGAAACAATTATAATGATTTATAATTCATGTCCTGTTTAAAGCTTGCTATAACACTTATTGACATTGATCAACGATGAATAAAACATCATTGAAAAATATTCATTTAGATACGAACCTGTAGAAAATAATTTTAATAGTTCAGATCTGTATCACTAGTATTGACAACTGTACATGTCAAATTGGGATAACATATAAAATTGAGAATGGAAATGGTAGGGAAACATGTATGTTTTATGAAGGATTGATGATATCATGAGAAAAGTTATGTTTAAAGTCACTGAAAATGTATCAAGGCATATTACTGAATTAAGCCTGGCCTCTTAAGTTCATATTTCAAGTCGGCGGGCATTTACCAGAAAACGTAAAATTAAAGTTGAAAACTTTCCCAAACACGGTAACACTCAAAAATAGCTTAAATCCAATTCAAAAATGTTTTGAAAACTTTGTATTTGCCTCAAATGTTTCCGTATTGCAGCTTTATTCTTGAAAACCAAGGGCTTTCCTATCTGTCTCTCTCGCTATATATATAATGAGATGAATACCAAGAGTTTGCATGGTTTTCCAAAAATTTTATACAAAATATTCAACCGATTATAGTAGGACAACCGAAAATTAATAAAAAATCTATTTAATTATGGAATTAACAAAAATGTTCAGCTTATAAAATAGATAAGTCAGTCATATGCGTTACGGTAGATGATTCATATTTTTACTAATATCAACAAAATGGTAGTTATGTTAAGCATACACAATACTACTAATAAAACTAATATATCTGATTAATTAAAATGACCTATACACTACGACCTAGCTTTAAAATCAGGTTTGATCAACCATTTTAACATCAAAGAATAGCTGTACCAAATAAGGAATGTGACAGTTATTTTCCGTTCGTTTGATGTGTTTGAGCATCTGAATTTGCAATTTGATAAAAGACTTTCCGTTTTGAATTTTCTTCTGCGTTCGGTATTTTTCTTATTTTTCTTTTTTGTTTGTTTTAAAAACCACGATGACCAATAATTGTACCGATACATGAAATCTAATGACTTACAACATGTACAGTAGAATTAGGGCTTATTCTTATAGTACAAGGGCAACAATGTTAAAATCTAAGCATTCTAATATTGAAAGAACCATAGACATTGGATCGAGAACGATTAACTATACTGTAAAGAGGGATTTTAGTCTATATACCTCACTGTATGTGTATACTAGAATTTGTCAGGTCTGTATGCCAGCATACCAACCTGGTTAATGCTAAACTCTCACTCTATGCATATACAAGTATATTTCAGGTCTGTATGCTAGCATACCGACCTGGTTAATGCTAAACTCTCACTCTATGCATATACTAGTATTTGTCAGGTCTGTATGCTAGCATACCGACCTGGTGTATGTTAAACTCTCACTCTATGCATATATACTGTACTAGTATTTGTCAGGTCTGTATGCTAGCATACCGACCTGGTGTATGTTAAACTCACTTTCTGCGTATATAAGTATTTGTCAGGTCTGTATTCCTGCATACAAATCTGGTGTATTTAGATCCTTTAATATATTTATTTTGGCATAGTTAAGGTCTGTATGCCTGTATACGAACCTGGGATATGTAAACCGATTTTTTTTTTTTATTTATTTTGGCTTTTTTTCTGCTAGGTACTTGTATGCCTGCATGGATTCTAAAATTTTATTCTGGATTCATGTTTGTATTGGCAAGTCTGTATGCCTGAATGCTAAGTATTTACTGAGTAGTAACATTTCTTATTTAATCATGTTTGCATACCTCCCTTAGAAAATAAGGAGATGTGTATGATTGTGAAATGAAAAGGTCGAATTACATGGATGTAAGGAATTACTTATGTATAGCCTTCAACTTCATTTGAATTTGAAAGAAAGCTCTTGACTTAATTCTGAACTGCAACACTCAGGGGTTTATTCCCGTATACCAACCCGCTTTTCAATAAACCCTTGTAAAACAATGGAATGCATGGGTTTGATTGTCGGCATACCAACATATAATCCTTATAATACCCATTGGAACATAAAAGTTTGCATATTTGTTTGACATTTTCAGTTCATGGTATTCTTGCATACAACACTGGTGTACGGTAAAAACTTATTTTTCTTGCATGAATATATACAAGCTTTAATTGCTTCCAATCTATGTTTTATTGAAATGCAGTTTTACATACATTCTAGTATTGTCAAACCAAGCTGGTGTTCAGTAAGCTTGTGTTATTGTGTATGGTTTGACCCCAGTCTTAAATGTCTGCATATTTGGTGGCACTTATTAGATATTAAGCAAGCTGAATGGTTTGCATTCTAACCAGCCTTATATTGTATTCATATTTTGAATCGCAAAACTATCATTTTTCATCATTCTCTAAGTTATAGACTTCAAGAGGGGCGAAAGATACCAGAGGAACAGTCAAACTCATAAATCAAAAATAAACTGACAACACCATGACATGAAATATACAAATTAAAGTACACAAGAAACAGCATAGAAAACAAACAAAGTCTGAGCAACACGAACCCTAACCAAAAAATGGGGATGATCTCAGGTGCTCCAGAAGGGTAAGCAGATACTGCTCCACATGTCCAACAGTGGCACCGTCGAGTTGCTCATGTTTTTACAAACCCGATAACTAGCTTTATACAGTAAGTCAAGTTCATGAAAAGGGAAGGGGATTGTAGTTATGACGTGAGAAACATATCCGATATCATCTCTGAAACGGTTGTTCCATAACGGTCAACCAACTATATACTATGGTAACAATTGTGTAAAAACAAATCCTTCAACCAGGAAAGCCAAAGAATTGATGCCTTTTCTAGTGAAGCCATGCATACATTATTAGCAGGAACAGCAAAAAGACTGGTGTTGTTCGGTGTCATAGTTTTCTAGGAAGGCATTGGTTTAACCTATCCAGTCACTAAGAAGTGTTACAATTAAATTCATAAGCAACACATAAATAGTTACATGAAAGGTATAGCCAATGTTTGAAAAATGCTGAAACGAGAAATGGAAACTACATATTATATACATAAAATTGAGAATGGAAATGGGGAATGTGTCAAAGAGACAACAACCCGACCAAATAAAAAACAACAGCAGAGGGTCACCAACAGGTCTTCAATGTAGCGAGAAATTCCCGCACCCGGAGGCGTCCTTCAGCTGGCCCCTAAACAAATATATACTAGTCCAGTGATAATGAACGCCATACTAATTTCCAATTTGTACACAAGAAACTAAAATTAAAATAATACAAGACTAACAAAGGCCAGAGGCTCCTGACTTGGGACAGGCGCAAAAATGCGGCGGGGTTAAACATGTTTGTGAGATCTCAACCCTCCCCCTATACCTCTAACCAATGTAGAAAAGTAAACGCATAACAATATATATATATGCGAGTAAATATTTTACACTTCACAAATTTAAAGCAAGGTTTAAAATTTAAAGACAGCGGTTCATAGCACAATTTTGTAAGAAACTTTTTGCATTGATCACTTATATTGGTATAGTAGCTTGAAGTAACAATTAAGTTGCGATTTAGATTATAATGAAGTAACATGTTGTTTTATAGAGTTGGAACTAAGTAACGTTTTGTATTGGAATTTATAACTGTGAACCTGGGCTGTGAACCTTTTAAATATATCATATATACATGTACTTTTTAATATATGATTAAACATGTGAACATTAAACAGACTTCGTTACTGGTATATAGACGGTAGTGAGCCTATATATATATGGTGAAATATTTAATAGCTATTTCCTTATGTAAACGGGCAAGAAGGATTAGATCCCAGATACATATATCCAAAATAATGACTGTCCAAAATACACAGAACAAAGACCTATTTAGCGTTACATTTATATCACAATTGCTGATTTTAAAGTTTAAACGAACTAATGGTTCTTTATAGTGGTTGAATTGAACTCGTTCCCTTGAAAAACAAATTGTCGCCATGCATGTGATTGATTGAAGATCAATGATATATGTCATTTCCTTAGTAACATTCATTTTTCCAATTTGAACACTCTTGAAATCTGCTGTTCTAATCCTTTTGCAATAAATTTATGTATAATTTGTTTGAATTACTTCTTTTCTAAAAAAAACTAAAAAGCTAAACAAAAGACGGTCAAAGAGTCACGGAATAGAAGTTCCTTCATAATATCAGTTCCAAATGGAAAAACTATTCTGGAATATAATTTCCACAGGAATAAATATTACAGTAGATGTTCCTAACGGAATAAATATTATAGAATATTTGTTCCAACAGGTACATGTATTATGACATTGTTTATAATAAAGTTTCCACTGGAACTTCTGTAGGTACACAATTACGAACGATTTTTGAACTGTGATTAATATTTTTTTATGTAGACTACTTTTTTTCATTGTTTGTACCATAGAATTTGAGATGTATGAAGGCTTTCCATTTTGCATCATATCCCACATAAATTTTTATTCACGTTAGGATACTTTAGTAAGATTTGTGTGACCTCGTTTTACGGGTCAAGAGAGCCACATATGGACGCAATTCCGAACAGCACTATATTGATATATCTTGCAGAAGAAATCAATGACAACAGTCTAGATTGATAGAGTATACATTAATCTTTATCTCAAACATATTTTCATAGGAAAATAAGATGCACAAGTTTGTTTTTTAATTCAATTACTTCAGCAGTGGTTGCAGACGAAATGTCGGTCATATGTAAAGGATTTTTTTTGTTTTTATGCAAGTTCCTCCTTTAAAGGAGCACTAAATTCAAGTTTATCCATTTCGGTGGTGTACTTATCATTCATCTATGATTTTTTTTATAGGTCAACATTTCTTTCGGAGTTCTCTGCACTTTTCAATCAAATTAACATATTTTCTTTTGACCATAAATATGGTCACAAGAGTCTCAAAAACGTCAATTGTGGGGTTATTAGGGCAAGATAAAAGGCATCCAATCTAATTAAAAACCGATCTCTCATCGCTCCTGTTTCTGATATGTCGCGTGGGAGATCTAACGAAACCGGCTTTGAGGTCACATGTGAGTGAACTAAAAGTCATGAATTTATAAAGATATGCAAATGAGTTGACGACCTATTAATAAGCCAATCAAAAAAGTTTATGAATTATTATGACTGACGATTTCGTCGTAAATAAAATGAGTTACATCCCTTTGCCTTACGTTAAACTTCCAAGATCGTGGAAGACTCAATTTCATTGGTCGAAAAAGACACACCTACGAGGTCACTCATATGTGACCTCAAAGCGGGTTTCGTTAGATCTCCCACGCGACATATCAGAAACAGGAGCGATGAGAGATTGGTTTTTAATTAGATTGAAAGGCATCACGCATATGAACAAAATCAGGAGATATTTTTCTTTCTATATATTAACAATAGAAGGCAATATGCACTTACCTTTATTTTTTTTTTTTATATAACTTGCAGGCCAGATTGCCGTTCTTATACTATTTTCAGAATGATTTTGTCATCGTCATCAACATTCACCAAGTGCACATAAATTGTATTATCATGAAAACAAGGGAATTTTAATAGGGTTTTTATTTATAAAAACATTTATTGATAATCATAAATAAATATGATCTCAGAGGGCAAACATTGGAAATCGTTCGTAATTGTGTCCAGTCGTAATTGCGTCCTGTGGGGCTAAGGTGGAACAAATATACGTTGACAGCAGCTACGTTTTCATTTTCATTGTATACATGCTAGTAGTCAGCTATTAAAATTGTAACTAACACATAATAATATGTAGATTTATAAAATGTTTGCCAATAAAATCTCCTTGTTTTATTGGTCATTAACAATACAGGGATGAACCTTAGTGCTATTGTTATAACATTAAGGGGCTTTATCACAATTATTAGTGAATTAAAGTATCTGAAGTATCATGTTCATAAATTACCCTGTTACAATATTTATTTAAACAGTCTAGTGGCGGATTAAGATGTTTTCATAAAGAGGGAGGGGGTTCCAGCCAAGGTTCAGTGATTCCTATATAATCAACCAAATGTTTCCCACAAAAGGGGGACAGGTACCTTTTGTATCCGCCTATGGGACCCAACATGAAAAATAAGAAATAATAAGTATAGCAAAACAATTTACGAAAAAGAAAAACCGGAAAAGTATGAACCAATTGACAACTTCAACAGTTGGGCTCCCGACTTGGGACAGGCATATACAGACTGTATAGTGTGGCCGGTTTTAACATGTGAGCGCTCAGCTTACCCCCTTTTTTTTTTTACCTGGGACAGTTGTTTCCCTAAAAGTTGTAAGAATATATGTCGTTTCAACAATACTATATATTATAAATCAAAATTTTGCAACCTATTCCACACTAAATGATTAAAGCCTTATAACATTGTTGACCATAGGTCATCTAAGTGTATTTTGAAGCTATGACGTCATATCCATGACGTCATTATGACGTTATAATTATGGCAAAAGTATTAAAATTGAATTTTCTTTCTCTGAAAAAAAAAACGTCTTCCAGCGGCATACAACGACGTTGGTTTTTATATTTGCAGATCTTTGCAAACACATGACATTGGTGTTGAAGATGAAAATCTTGACATAAGAGCTGGAAAGAAAAGATAATTGAACAAGAACGGCCAACCCCTTTTTTTGGCATCGTAATTTATAAGAATAATATAATTAAAAAAACACTTTATTGACCGTGTGTGCTGAAAATGCTTTAGAAAGTTTCGCATATTACGAATGTTCGAATATAAATGTTTTATGTGTTTACCCTCTCAGTCCAAAATGGGAAACCGGTCCACCCATGACGAAATAATCGCCCAAGAGGACTCGGTAATTAATAAAAAAATGTTGAGATTTGGAGTTATGAAAATTTATTTATAACGATTTTAAGCATGGAAATCAACAGAAATCCCCTAAAATTGTCGATAAAATACACACTGCCAATGCCCACATTTTCCTTTCTAAATTGAGTTCCTTTTATCCAAATTGTGTTTGATTGATAAGCGACAAATACTTGACTTTAATTTTATAAACAAAAATTTAGATTTATTAGTTTTCGCATTTAACCTACATGCTATATAATCCTTTTGGTGTTTTAAAGTGTTCTTTATTATTGCTAGCTGAGTTCCTGCCATGAAGGAGGAAAGTGTTAATTACATTTTTTACAAACATAGGGGAAATATTTTATAAACATTTTAGGAATGAAATCGTGTCATTAAACATTATATATGGTGCATTTTTGACGGACACTAGCTTTCAGTCGGCTTCACATAGTTGATAGACGAAATATCTATAATACTAAAATTACGAGGTCCAATTTGTCAGCCGTCATCACGTAAAAACGACGAATCACAGATTCAACTTTATATATAACTAATATAGTACAAAGGTGTAGATTAAAAATTACACCACTCCAGGCCCTTTTGTTTTCCACGTAATTAATATTGCCAATAATTAAGAAGTTCCGGGTCGAGTCCGCTACCGATACCAATAGTATATTCACCTGTTACCTATTACCTTATCTGTACGTTCCGCATCTGACAGGCGCACCACCAAACGTTGTATTCAGGATTAATATGCTATATACACGGGTCATAACCACAGGGTTGACACTACTAAATTGTCAAATTGTTACCTATTGTAGTATTTTAATCAGTAAGACTTTCTAAGATAACAATACGAATACTAAAAATGTGGACTAAAAATAAGGCGTATAGGTACAGTTTTCAATTTGTTAGTGGGCATGACGTAAAACAGCGAAGCAAAGAATTCAACTTTATTTATAACTTATATAGGACAATGCTGTTGATTAAAAAATACTCCATTCCAGGACCTTTTGTTTTCCAAATAATTAATATTATTGTTTCAGTGCGACGGGTTCAAACAGAAAGACTTGAAAGCAGAGAAAAACCGTGTATCTTATAATCGGCATGACTTTATCAGATGACAATACTAATACTAAAATAAGGCTTGCGCATAGTTATATAGATATACTTTAATTCAGTCACGGACCCGTGATATCACGGGTGTGTTCTAGTTTAATTTAAATTTTAAAGCTATTTTAAAACTGAATAAACGATTTATTAATTGCATGTCATTTAGTTCAGCGACAAATATTTTTTACTTATAATATACAAATAAGGGGATGTGGTTTAACTGCAAATGAGTATGATGAGACAGCAATCAACTAGATAGAAATGAAGTGGATGTTAGCAATATTGCAGGCAATAGTACAGCCTTCAACAATGAGAAAAAAAAACAATAGTCGCCTACAGAAGACCCTGAAATGTAAAATGTGAAACAATTCAATTGAGAAAGTGAATGGCCTAATTCATAATAATATATTTGGCTTATTCATACTCGTGTACAAGTATACCAAATAAGTTTAATCATTTAATTGAGAAACAAAATGAAAAATTACTGAATTTTAACCTTTACGGAGATGCAACGGGTTCTGTATTTCTATTTCCAATATGATTTCAAGGAGATGGTATTGCTAGGTTATGAGCAGGGTTTATTCAACTATATTCAGCATTAGCTCAATTAACGTCCATATAGACCCTTTACAGATCCATTTTTTTACATACCGGTTCATGAAATAATTTGGGTATTTTTGGCCATGTATGCACCATCTGTATCTCCCTTGAAATTTTAAAGAGACCAGTCTTTTTTTTTTTTTGAAGTCTGACCGTCTCGGATTAAACAGAAGCTAGGGGTTTGAATTTCACTAAACGGATACATGTACCACAGATCAGATCATAAAATATTCATTACCAAAATATAGAGAATGAACTGATGAAACAATATGTTCTCCGAGTGTTCGACATTCATTTTTGTAATTTAACTGGAAAGGATCATGTCGATAAAAGTATTCTCTATTTCTCTGTGCGATGATTCACATTAAAAAATCCAAAATGAACACCCGATTTTTTGGCATTCGTAAGAAGAGAATCGAAAAGAGACATAAGAGGAGACACCTTCTACTGGCATACTTTTTATTACACAAAACCAGCAGCGATTATTACGGCCTATAAAATCTGGACCTATTTTTAATCTTTTGATTCGGTTAATGATGTAACATATACCATTTAGTAATAATATATTAAGTTGTTTTGCACGTGAAAAATACAAGGAGTTTAGATACTAAAATTATTTTCGATAATAGTTACGGGCAATACTTCCTTTCATACTGTTTTGTATTTGCTATGTTTTTGAAACTGATGTGGTTCTACAGAAATTTTCACAAAAGGAATCTCGTGACCTTCAATTTAAAACAAATTGCTATTGGCCTACATCAAAAGACGCAATAAATTAAAAAAAAACAAAATACACGTAGAGGTCGACAAACATTCAATACGCAATCACATCTACGAAATGTATATAACTTCATAAGGTAAATAGTACAAATAGTACCGGTCATATCGAGACGAGTTAGGACAAATCTAAGCCAGTCTTCTGAATTTATCCCTAAACATTAAATGCAAGAAACAAATGTTCTTACATGTACATTTAATACACAAAAAAATACTGCTCACATGGTTCATGTATTCAGACAGCATAGGACAATGATGCAAGGTTAAAATATCGCGACATTACTCGCCTCCTTTTGTATATTCAGTAATTGTAATATCAAATGTTACTTATAGAAAAATAAAAGTTCTTGAACATGGGAAAATTAAACACATGATTATAACTGACCTTTCATTACCCTTTTAGAGAAATTATTTACGAATCCAGTGGCAGGCAGTATTTTTTACGAACTTTGGGCTATAGATTACATTTTTAAAATATTTTATGAAGTTATTTCTAATTGGATTTCAATCCACCAATAGATTTTTTTAACACGTACATTTATCTCTGTGTTTATTAGGTTATATTTATCATTGAACAACTATCTGTTACTGGATATTTAAACACACATTTTTTATCCTGAAATTTGGAATATTTTTTACCAAAATTGGTTTGCAAGATATTATTATAAATGTTTACATCAGTAGAAAACAAAAACAATCGAAGATAAAATTGTGACCAAATAAACAAATGTACTTCCGACAATTCCGTGCCTTTCAAAACATGGTTTGGTAAAATCCGCCCACAAATACTCTAAAATATCTTTTTAAAAACTGTTATGATATAAAAATATATAGCCAAAAATTGTAGGCGGTAAATACGTATTGCATAATACTTTATAATATTATCTTGCAATTCAAAAAAGAACTTTTTATAATTGCATGAACGACAGCATCTAAAAAAAATATCAGTTGACTTTACATTTTATATGAATCTCATTGGTACATGTACGTTAAGACGCAAATTTGTATAAAAAGATTTTAATCAGCAAATATAGCATTATCAAAATGTTCACCAGGTCACCGCCCTTGTGAATGCCGTTTGCGTAGAAAAAACCACTGTATAAATCAATATGAAAAAAATAACGGCAAAAAGACGACGTCAAAAGAATTCGGCACTGGCGACGTCAAATTGTTATTGCTTATTTGCAACGTCGAAACGTTGATTTTTTAAAATCTGGCATCAAGAGGGTTAAATGAAATCGTGAAAAATGTACAAAAACAGCTAGGTTCACTTACCATAAATATATCCGACATTCTGCTTTGCTTCTGGTTTATTCAAATCTAGATAATAGAGCGTATTTTTGTCCATTTTCTTCTCCGTGAGGGGAACTCCTTCATTGATCATTCAAATTGTTTACATTTATAAATGACGTCATCTAGATGGAGTGCGTGACTCCGCAGATAAATAGTCCTTTTTTCTTTGACTTTTTAATAATTACCAATACCAAGTATAAACAAAACAACAGGTTGTTTTGTAATCAATTGCTATTATTCTAATTAAATGTACAGGTAAAGTAACTTTCGTAAGTCAAGGCTATCCGTCTATATCCCTCCGCCTTACGTCAGAAGGTCCCTGACGTCATATAAATTTTTGTCAACAACTTCGAACTTGGAACCTTGCACAAATTATGATCGCCTCATTTTTCCGTTATTTTAATTTGCAAACAAAACAGATACCTGTTAGGTCAATAAAGCGATCATAGTCATGGAACTTGAGAATTGGTTTTCATTTATAGATTTACAACAGTGAACGCTTTACCGGTTTGCCTTGTAAATTAACGCTTTTCTGTTCACCAACCGGAGAAAATAAAGAGGTCAGTGGTAGGCTTTTAGTTTTAAAAAAAACCTCGAAATCGGCAATAAAGTAAAACCACAACTATACTGACGTAAAGGATTTTTTTAAAAACCCAGGTTCGTATGCTATCATACAGACCTGTGAAATACAACATCTGATTCAATATTTGCTGTTCTGCATACACCTGGGGCCGTATGCATAAAACCTCTTAACTTAAGTATTCCTTAAACTTAGATTTCACTAAGAATTTCCTTAGTTAAGTAAAATTCTTAAGTGGTATGCATAAACTTACTTAAGTCTTCACTTAACTAAGGAATACTTAAATCGGAACCTTTCTCTAATTACCGTATGATATATACTAGCTCATCACATTTACTCATCCGTGAAAAAGTTTGTTATGATTATTTAAATTTGTTGATCAATGCATGCTTTTATTTTAAAGAGCTGGGGTTAAATTGATATTGGTATACATGTAAAACAATTCAATAGAACCATAACATAGTATAATGATGAACAATTGGCGCATATAAGACAACGCTTTTTAAGGTTGATGTTTTGACGGATGAGCATTGGAGGAAAATATTTCGGTAATCCAAGGCTTTCCTCTTCTTAATCTTTAATCATCTTTTAAAAGGTGTAATATTTTCTGGATACAACGATATGTTTTAAACTCTAACAATACATGATCAAGGTTTCAGTGGCGTAGCACAAGACTAAGAGTAGCATTGTAAGCAAATCATTTTACAAAACAAATCATTATACACTTTTTTCAATAAAATGTTTACTAATAGTTCAACTTATTATGCGCTGACATCTCTCTTTCCAGACCCCTTGCTTACATTTGCTTATGGTTTGAAAAAATCAATTTTGATGTGAAATTAACATTTTTATCACTTCCCTTTTACAATAAAAAAGGGGGAGGGTAGAATTTTTTCCAGGAATCCATATACAAACTAGGGCATTTTTCAAAAGTCCTACAATCTTTACTAAACCAAATTATTACAGTAAGTATATTCTCAACATATTAACGTACTTAGCAATATTTTCGATACCGCAATATATCTCATTGAATATATAAGGAAATATAAAAAGATAATTTGATACGAGTAAGCCGGGTATCATAAATAACTTATATGATCTTATATAAATTCGAATTCCATGGGGGTGTAGGAGTGTGGACTTCTGACTGCCGTAACAGTGGTTCCATAAACAATTAACTTATTGTTTAAACAAAATGAAGGTCCATGTCCACACACCCCTCCCTTTTTTATGAAAGAAAATCCACCCCTGGGTAAGTCTTAAAACTTTTTGATTTTGTCCCTGTAAAGTGAAAAAAACTAGGGTATGCCCTACATCTTTAAAATAAAACTAAATTGAAAATTCAAATGATCCCCCATCCCCCCCCCCCAAAAAAAAAAACAACCCACAAACACATGATATAAAAAATGTGGCTTTGCATGCCCTCTCTTCATTCCTTAATTCTGTTTTAACTTACGGTTACAAATGATCCCCCAGCGGTGTATTAAAAAAAAATTAAAACGTGCACGTACAGAGTAAACAAAAGAAAAATAGAACCATGAATTACATGAGTATAAAAACTGAGTACTCTGCGGTATACACACGAGATATGGGAAATTGTATATAACTACCCACTGTTATCTCTTGATCTGTTGATTATACGTGATTTGAAGAAAATTACGATGATCGTTAATATTTAGCAATACATGAAAGAATAATTAGTATTTTATTACTGATATAGTTATTAATCAATTTAATTGTAGGTAACCTATTAATGTTCTGCAAAAAAACGCATACTTTCGATTGATCTTTAACTATTTTTGAAAATTTAAGGAAGCTCTATAGGTACCTTAGACTTAAGTGTTATCTTAGGCGTTTCCTTAGTGTAAGGAGTTTTATGCATACCACTTAAGTTTTGTGGGCGTGACTTAAAACAACTAAGATTTTACTTAGGAAATACTTAGTTTAAGATTTTTTATGCATACCATTTAGATAAAAAGGGCGGAGTTTCCTTAACTTAAGTGTTTACTAAGGAAAATCTTAACTTAAGTAGCTTTATGCATACGGGCCCAGGTGCGTATGCTAGCATACATACCTGAGAAATACAATGTATTAATTAAATGTAGACATTAGCATACACCAGGTACGTATGCTAGCATACAGGCCTGAGAAATGCAAGTTAATTTATTACAATTCAGTTCAGCATACAAAAGGTGTTAAAATGCCAGATTCACGATTTCCAAGTGCTTGATAAAATAAAAATGTGTTTTTTCCTTTATTTTTCTCTTTTTTGCATAAGTTTGTCTAATGAGCAATAATTCGACCTATTTGAGTACGAATTATGACAAATTACCGTTAATGAGAATTTCTAATTTTAGATGAGAACGTGTTATATGTAATAGTGTTTCTTTTTCTGTTTATACAAAAAATCGCCAATTGTATTTATATTTTGCGTGTAATTGAATTTAAAAAGCAAATTTGTTTGAAGTTATTGAACACAGATAGTAACACTATAAAGAAAAAGATGTGGAAAGAGACAACATTGAACAAAGACCATCGACAAAGAAATTATCACCTTAAGGACCTTCAACAATGAACATTTTAAAAAGAATAACAACATAGCAGGTACATAAATATATAAATTAAAATACCAAAACTAACGATATGATATATTTATTAAGCGATATGGTACTGCACTACTGGTTCGTGTATTCTGATATGCACATACATATTGTGCCGGGGTTCAAGGTACTTGCGGACATTCACAATCTTTTACATTAGATAACAGTAAGAACAAAGTATTACAATCAGGTAAAAAGGTTTCGACTCTTTAGACCGACACAAAGAGCCAAAACTAAAATATCAATCAATACACATCTAATTGATGAAGTCATAAACCGTAAGAGATAAACATAATCTTGCAATAAGTTATAAACCGTAAGAGATAAACAGAATCTTGCATTAAGTCATAAACCGTAAGAGATAAACATAATCTTGTATTAAGTCATAAACCGTAAGAGATAAACAGAATCTTGCATTAAGTCATAAACCGTAAGGGATAAACAGAATCTTGCATTAAGTTATAAACCGTAAGAGATAAACAGAATCTTGCATTAAGTCATAAACCCTAAGAGATAACCAGAATCGTGCATTAAGTTATAAACCGTAAGAGATAAACAGAATCGTGCATTAAGTTATAAACCGTAAGAGATAAACAGAATCGTGCATTAAGTTATAAACCGTAAGAGATAAACAGAATCTTGCATTAAGTTATAAACCGTAAGAGATAAACAGAATCTTGCATTAAGTCAAAAATAAAGAATAGAGGACGGTAAATTTTGATATCTGTAAAGCATTTATAAATTTTAAAAAAGATAGTTATCAATTGAAGCTCCGATATGTTAATTTTACTTATATCTATGTATTCCATTTTATATTTGAAATGCATTCGTTTGTGCAAGCTATAGTTCTCTGTTGTATCATAGAAGCTTGTGCTTGAAAAGGACAGGGCAGCATTTTTCATACGATGCATGTATTTGAGTGACTGAAAAGATTCGTCGTAAAAATGTTCCGTTTTGCTTTAACTGCTAGCGCAATCAAAAGGTTGATGAGAATTCACGTGTAAGGCTTTAATAATTCAGTTGATGTTGCAATGTTTGTCCTACGCTGATAAATTAAAATATAGGCTAATATAGAATTGATATAGTACAGTAATTAACTGTTCCAGATAACAAAATTCATTTGATTATCAACACTGTAAGATAATTCAGATTTCATCACATTATTGTATCATGCTACATTATTATGAAGTGAACCGGAAACATACCATTACGTTTTGAAGTGTATCATTTTATTGTTAAAGGAACGGATTCTGGGAAATAATTATAATACACGATTGATTGTAAATAGAACCGAAAATACAACTTAATATGTAACGGAGATTCAGAAATTAAGAACATGTGTTTCCTTGCACAATCTGGATTACAAATTCTATTTAAATATAATGATTTCATAAAGTATGCTTTCATAAATGCTATGCTTCATTCTTCGGTATATTTGATCCCGGTTTTGAAATAAAACTAATCTTCCTAACTGTGTTATCCGTAACTCTTAATCCTTGTATCAATTGCAGAACGCTGAGTTTTCCATTGGTCAGTTATAGACACGAAAGTATGTTTTTTGAAAATACCCAACTAAAGTGACAAGTGGTGACCTATAAATGGCCACACCTTACAGGCTACTCATCTGATCATTTGATCTACAGAAGAAGGTTTGGTCATTTGCACAGAGAATCACAATACATGTAAGATTTTATCTGTTGTTCATAATGTTAAAGTTTTTTTTATAATTGAAATTTCTGAAAGAGGTCAGCTAACCATGTAGATTTAATTTTGCATTGAGAAATAAGTAAATGCTTTTGTATCATATTTGGTGTTCATGTTCTAAATGTACATGCTGTACATACTTTACTGGTAAGTATGTTTTGCTCTAAATATAAAAGTTATTTCGAACAAATATTTCGATTGTTGTTTTTGAAATAAATTACTTTTAGAATAGCAGGATAAGTGTTTAATCTAAAATTTTACTGATTGTGTCGTATTTAACGATATTTCACAGATAATAATAATGGAAGATGTGGTATGCTTGCCTAAGAGACAACTGTCTTAAAGAGACCACATGACATCGAAGTAATCAGCTGAGTCTGGCAATACAAGCCAATCAGACATGATTGACCCAGTTGACGCATCATGTATTGCTCAGTGCGATTCAACATTTGTTGATTTCCATGTTTGAACACCGGGTACCTAATGTTGCTTCTTAGTTCCTATTCCTATCTGTATGATCCAATAATATATGTCAAACATATAATTTTGCTCAATATTTTTTCTCAAGTATCAAAAGACAATAACGTTTTCATTATATTGATGCAGATTCCATCAACAGAGGCAATTATTTCGAGTGATTAAAGTTACTTAACAGTATGGCAACTGGTAAGTCAAAAGTTTATATTTTGTAATTTTTATTTATGAACCTGGGTCATATAATGTCTGTAAAACGCAATGTTTTAATGCAAAAAAGGTAAAACAGGATACTTATAATTTTAGAAATATGCTTTTGTATGTAAATGTCATTTATATAAAATCAAAATAATCAGAAAATTGACTTTCAACAAATTCTGGCAATCCTTTGTTTATGTTCCACATGTTCCATGTTTTAACAACTTTCAGTTTTGCATTCGTGCATTTTCCCGTAAAATGTTTATTTTCTTATGTCATGATTCAATGACCCATTTACCCCGTTTGACTTCGGGTAAATTTGTAAAAAGCACACACAAAGAGATTATGATTGGATCAACCAAAAACGAAACATGACGTTGCCGAACAGCTGACATACAATGTATTCGTATTCTATCACGGCGTGAACTTAATTTGTTTGAAGAAGCTTATATTAGAATCTACATAATTATGAGGACATTTGGAAGTGCTCAACTCTCAAATATCCTTTTGAAATAAAAGGTGAACGTTTTGCATTGGATATAACATTTGATAAAAGTAAATACGACCACAACTTCGTGTAAAATTTTATTTATTATGACGTTTGGTTTTTTTCTTTTTTGCTACAAATTTGTAAACAAAATAAAACAAAATCAACCCAATCAATTTATTGTATTGACGTCATACAGTTAAAATTGAAACGAACACATATTTGAATTTTAGTTGAATATATAAACAGTATTAGCTGGTGTAAACAGACATTTATTTTGTGTAATCATTTTGCCAGAACTACAAAGAAAATTCAAAACGGAAAGTTATTTATCTAATGGCAAAATAAAAGGCTCAAACACATAAAAAACGGATGGAAAACGACTGTTAAATGCCTGAATTTGTAACGACGTAGTCATCTTTTGTTTGAAATCTCACAAAATAATTTGTTTTTCAAAGTCCAATATTTTGGATTAAATAAATTTGTAATTACTTATAACGTTTAACCAATCGATATTAAATGCATGTGAAACAAAACTTTATTGATTCTTAATAATTTATTTTAAATCTTGGTACCTTATTTTCCTTTTAGATGACACAACACGGAGCCTGTCAATATCACTGTATCATTATCTATGTCAAAACATTGTTGGATATGAGGATCATGTTAAAACAATACGAATGACGAATAACGTGAGAGATAATTTAACAAACGTTAAAAACAGTGTATTTATCACAAGTGGTAGTTATGGAGAAGGCTTAAAAATGAAGGGTAGTGATATAGATAATATGCATGTATTAAACGATATGGAAGTACACGAGGACATTTCACCAGTAATTTATGATGAACAAAAGATATACTTTTCCATGTTTATGGAGGACACAAAACCCGGATATACCTATTTATCTCTTGTTTATACTAATTATCTAAACATTATCGAAACGTGTTTGGACATTGGAGGAAAACTGTTTATTTCGAATGTATTGTTTAAACAGAGGTTTATTGGAGAGTTGTATTCGATTATTCATGGTCCATGTTTATCAGATACACATGGAACAATTGATAATGCATACTGCTTACATAGTAAATCATGGATAAATCCTGCCAACCGGTGGGTTACAAGGCCAAACAATGCATGGCCTGCTGCCGATGTTAGGCGAAATATCATAGACCACGGAGTGCTCTTTGTGCCGATTGGTGTTAAAGGATCAATTAACTAAGAAATAGAATGGCGTTTGTCTTTTTCAGTTGGTGAAAAACTGCTAGTGTATACGTTTAGTCATACACAATTGCTGTGCTATTCCTTGCTGAAAATTCTACTGAAAGATGTTATAGATATTTATTGTAAAGATTTACTCTGTTCATATTTCCTTAAAACTATTATATTTTGGATTTCTGAAGAATTCCATCAATCAGTTTGGACACCAGAACATTTGATACCATGTTTTATGAAATGTTTTAGGAGGCTGATTTACTGTGTAAACTACTCCTGTTGTCCGCATTACTTTATTCCCGAAAATAATTTGTTTGAAAATAAGATAGAAGGACTAGAACGACAACTCTTGTTATACCATCTCCATACATTACAGAGCTATGACTGGCGTTGCATCTTCTTTTCACCTCAGATACCTCAATTTGAAATTTACAAAGAACAAAATGTGTCTTTTCATGCAAACGCTCTTAGTTTCCAACGTATCATACAATCAACAATTTTTACTTCTTCCTCAGATCAATATTTACAGCAACATAGTTATACCGAATTGAGAAGAAACTATGGGCGGTCAGTCTATCAATTACTTCGTTTTCAAACATCTAGAATCCGACGCTTGCATCTATTCTTTATGTCATTCCAATGTAGAAATGTGTTCCAATTTGAAGAGCTTACCAGTAGACCTTACAACAAGCGTATGTATGCTATTTACAACGCATGTCTAAGTTACCAACTAAGGAATATTCATCACGACGCTATGTCTGGTTGGCTGGCATTGGCTTCATTTTTCTACAAAACACAACAATATAACATAGCCCTGAAACTAATTGTATATGCATTGTCAAAGTTCACATTGGAAAAAGTATTCAGAATTGAAGATTTTTCAGATATTCATATTGATATGCTGAGACTGATGACCTTCAGAAAAAAGGGAATTGCTAGCAAACTTAAAATTCTACATTTGGCACCATGCAATTTTGAAGAAAGTATGCTTCCGTTAGAGGTGCAAATAGGTGAAGGTGGAGGAATATATGTATTACCATCAGCTTGTTATGCTCATTTCCTACGCTTTTTGTGCCATTATCGCATACAAAATACTAGGCAATGTTCGGAATGCATTTCAGATTTAATTTCTGTTATGAGCTCAAAGAACTATTACAAGCATGATAGAAAAGCCTTGATAGCTTTGTTCTTCAATTGTCTTGGTGTAGCTCTACAGATAGTTGGTAAAACTGAATTGGCTAAACATGCTTTTGTGTATTCGATCAACATATGGCATCACCCAATTTTGAACATTGCGTTCAAAAGACTCAAACTCGTGGGTGCAGACCAAATATGTGATGTAGACGGGCGGGAAAGGTTAACACGGAGTTTTCTTGCGTGGGCTCTATATACAAGCCGCGTTAAAACTGCGTCAGGAGACATTTAAAGTATAACAATGTAAAAAGTAAAATCACAAGAATGGTGACTCCAAGGAAAATGCAAAACGAAAAGTCCCCAGTCAAAATCAAAAGCTCAAACACATCAAACGATTGGATAACAACTGCCATATTTCTGACTGGGTACGTGCGTTTACTTCTATGGTTACTTCCGCGTTAACCCGAAAAAGGCACGTCTTCTAAAGGCGTGTCTTTTGTATTTGATATATTTTATATACTGATTGTAATAACCTATCATATCACATAACTAGCTACGTAAAGCGTCTAAATGCACATTTTAGACAAATAAATATATGAAAGGGGCATAAGCTACAATACATGAAAATATAATTGTGTTTCGTTCAACCATTAATAAAAGTGAAATAGGGAAATAAAATTTCCTACGGCAGCCAGTTTGGTTAATTTTTGTTAAATAAACTAAGAAACTTTGGTGATGAATTATTCACTTGAAAATGAATATATCAACCTCATTGAATCCGTATTCATGTGATATTATTTTAACCCCTTAGCTAGAGATGGATTACGCATGCATAAGAGGTGTTCATTGTTAAGAGCACGAGACTGTCAACAATGAAAGTTAAAGAAGGGTAAATAACGGCCAGTGATATACCGTTGTCTAACAGTCATCAATCTATTTACTAGTAACTGAAAATCAGGAATCCAAACCAAGACCGAGGGAACACATCAACTGTAAAAGGGAAACAACAGAATAACAGAAACACTAAACTGCGACAAAAAAAAACGCCAACATTCATAGAAACTAACTATTTGATAACAACTTGGTACAGGGCATTTTAATAAAATGGTTGGCTGAACCTAGTTTTATTGCTAGCCAAACCTCTCGCTAAAATCCAAGTACAAATAAACGCAAGATCACGCAGGATATAGAAAAACATTTGATTGACTGATTTAATTCATAAAATATTTTTCTTATCTAAATGAGATGATAACCATATATTTTAATATATAACAGGAACTCAATCATACCTAGAACAATCCAATTGCACGGGCGTATATATTTATATCTATATTTATGTTTATATCGGGTTATATGACCGTCGACAGTCTTCGGAGGGCACGTCGATAGTAAATAAGATGGATTCTATATTACGATACACACGTAATATGGATAGACCTTATCAAGCCAATGTAATTTGGTTATTTGAGATTTTTATAGTTTTGATGTACGTTTACACTGTTATAGCTCAAATATTAGATTTTGAAGCAAATCGTTGAATACGAATTTGACAGCTGATACCCTTTAAACGATTACCAATAAGTGAAAAAGAATCAAATTAATTGAAAATGTAAAGATAAATACAAAATTGATAAGTAACTTATAACTGTATATGATTTGCAATAAGTTTAATTTCAGTTTCAGACTTTCCCTTTTTAAGATAATAATATATTCATAGATTCAACTTTAGATGCCTATTTCCCGTTTTGCATATGATATCAAATGAAAGTTAATATTTTAGACTGATATTTGATTATATTCATATATTTCCAAATTATTCATTCAACTGTATTTGTAATCGTATTGGTTGGGACATTTTGTTTTCATTGTAATCGTACATTCCTCGTATGAATAGTTTTACACTCATTGGGATATTTGCTGTATTATTCAGCACATTAAACGTTTCAAATGCATCAAAATTATGTTCCTAAACTACCATTATAATGTTACAAGTGTGAAAAAGATGTATGAGGGTTTCGTTTTCTTTTTTGAAAAAGTTACCATTATTGGATTTGCCCTTTCCAAATATTTGTTCCGTGCATGTAGATAAAGTTATGATCAAATTATTTTCACCAAATTTGATTTGCTTCATTTTGAAGATACTTTGACTCTAATTTCACCATATATTTTCCTAAGGTAATTCCTAATTGATACATACTATTTCCTTTTACTTCACAGTTTGAAGCTAAATTTGGATCAATTTCAAAGATATTTTACGTAGAATTATTACAATATTCCGTGTAACATTGAATGCAAAAATATATATTTCTATATAACCATGTGTTGTAGTTCGGATTGTAGTTGAACGTTTAAAAGTATGTCCTTGAACAATTTTGGAGTAATGATCAGGTATATTAAACTTGTCGCTTTTGATATTTTTCGTTTATTTATGTGTTATTATCGTTTGCTTTACCGTGACATATAATATTATATATAGTGACATCCATACAGTAAGATATAAGAATTTAAATCGCAATTGTTATTGTGGCTTTACGTTAATTGGAACGTTATTACCTTGTCAAACTTAATAATTCAAAATTGATATCTCCTCCTTTCTTATATATACTGTATACGGAGGCTATAGCAATCAGTCAAATACAGAATAGGTTATTCACTGATTCTAGGTTGGAACACTATGACTAACATGGTACATGTATCTCCATTCAAAAATGGTATATAGAACTTTTATTTTTTTTGACATATAAAAAAAAAAAGAGTTTGAAAATGAATTACAAATATATGGAATACACGTATAAATCGCATAGAAAAACTTCATAGATTTTGATTTAATCATTTTTTTTTTTAAATAATGTCTTACAAATTCTATTTTAAAATGGTGTTATAAATGTGCCTTTATTTCTTGTCTGAACCCCAAAGACACGTGTGCAGATCAATGCTTAGATAGACATAAGTGTAGACATATATGTATATATAGGTATAAAACAAGCATGTGAACACATTATCCATTGAACTGATTTTCCTTGATAAATGTCGTTGGATAAAAGACATTGTATGATCACAAATTGGAGAAAACGTCTAAGTCTGATGTCATGATAACTAAAATGGACCAAAATTAATGCAGCAAGGAGTTCAAGAATGTTATTCGGGAATGTGTGAAACCAGATTTTAAAATATAAGAGGACAATTTCCTATCCAATTTGAGAGTAAAATCCCGCTTGAAAGGTCATAGCAACTAAGTATGAACTGAAATGTAGAACAATGCATCGTTTTCTATTAAAAACCACTTAAAATGTAAAAAAAACAACCATTGTGATATCAATTAGTAATTAATTTAATTACATTTTCTTGTTTTGTTATAGGGTGTGAGAACTTTTGGGAGGGCATTCGATGTTTGCTATACCCCTGTGCATTTGAACGCATTTTAAGACAATACCGATATATCACGAAAATTTTTTTTTACTGAACACAGTTACATTTTAATTAAAACATACAATCACAATACATTTGATGAGATGCTCGAGAATGGACTCGAAGAGCTGGCCAATTGCTTCAAAAATGGAGTCAAGCATAAAGACATGAACTCCTAGTAGAAATAGTCTAGGCATATGTTTTTTTACTTAAAGAGAAATGTGAAACTGTTAAACAACATTAAAACATAACAACTAGGGATGATCTCAGGTGCTCATAAAGGGTAAGCAGATCATGCTCCACATGTGACACCCGTCGTGCTGCTCATGATATAATAAATCCGGTAAATAAAACGCAAATGAAAAATAAAAAAAATATACTAATACAGAGCGACATTTTTATGAAATTATAGTAAATCATTTGATTGACAAATTTTTATTCGTTATTGCAAAATAATGAACTTTAAATATCTGACATTGTCTCCCTACCCAGTTTACCCCCATGAATCTTAACTTATGGGGGTAAACTAATAAAACCATGATGTGGACTGGTCATTGTTATTGAATCTTAGGCAATTTGATTGGATTAAGTTTTATTAGTTTACCTTCAAATTGTTTATGCTTTTCATACATGACTATTGATTAATCAGAACGTGCATGCATGTGTACGCTAAATAAAATGACCTTCAAACTGGACACTGGATATTATCCGAACGTAACACATATATTGTCAGTCAAGAAATCAAGCATCTTCATAATGACAGTTTCAGAGAATATTTTGTCTGAATCAGAATAATCCTTTAAAAACTAGGATTTATCCCTCCATAAGTTAAGATACTTATATCTACGTTGGCCCTTTTTTTTTAAACAAAGCAATACCAACTTATCTTTTAGTTTGGAATGTGGAATACATGTAAATGATTTCTTTTATCAAACATTTCCTACTCAAATAAAGATCATGGACGTTTTTGCATAGGAATATGGATGACATACGTATACATGTAAATTCAAAAGAAAATTTGTCTGAGGACATAAGTTACTGATATCGAACCAATTATGCATGTAAATCCTGTAACCAAGGACTTTTTATACTATTAATATGTGTTTGCCCAGACTACTTGTTCCAGAACAAAATCATCGCTATAAAACCAGGTTTAATCCCTCATTTTCTACATTTGAAAATGCCTGTACCAAATCAGGAATATGACAACTCATGTCCATTCGTTTTTGCTGAGTTTTGTCATTTGAGTTTGCCATGTGATTATTGACTTTCCGATTGGATTTTCCTGTGAGTTCAGTATTTTTGTCATTTTAGTTTTTACATATCGTCTCTTCACTTCAAAGTGTGGTAAACATAGATTATCACATATAAGTTTCTACTTTTCAGCAACCCCCCTTAATGTTGGTAATAAACATAATTGTATTTCACCATGGCTTTCTAACTTTGCAAAATTAATTCTTGAATTTTAATGCAATTTAGATTGCACATTAAGCGAAGAAACAACACCAACTATAAGAGTTAACAAGAATTACATATCTCCGTTAAACCTTTTATTAAAGTTATATTTTTCTGAAATACAGTTTATACATGTAACTCTATTGTGGTCAGTTTCTAAACTACACAGCTGAAGAATTTAAAAAGCTTCCCATACGACACACAAGAAAAGATCTCCTACACATTCAAAACAATTACAATCATCAATATTTTCAGCTACTTCGATTTACATTTAAAAATAAGCAAAACAGCTTATTAATACAAAGCCCTTCAAAGTCACACAAAAGTGAGGAAAGAAATAATAAAGTTAAACATGCAAGTAATATTTTTTATACATTATAACTATGCGTCATTTGACTTCCTAAAACGGAATGATAATGTGCTAAATGTGGTTCTAGTAAAATATTTATATATAGTTACAACTTCAGACAGGTTAAGTTATTGTAATAAAGTCAGAGTTTGTCATCTTTCCATTATAGTTCAACTAAATGACTATCTTTGTACGAATTATCAATTGAAATGCCTAAAAAGGGACAAACATGATTTAAAAATTATAACAATATCGATTTGAATACTTTTCAACTACAGATAATGGAAACACCTCTTTATAAATTGCGTTTATCCGAAAGGACTTTCCGCATTTTCCCTCATCAGGACCGTACATTTCAAATATCATATCGATAACATATTCTTAAACGCTCATTGAATCTTTAGACATCATAAATCTGATCGGGAGCAAATTCTAAATCATTATGGATAATTCACATCACTAATCTGTTATTAATTCTAACATACTACATTGAACTATTAAGCATTTGAATACGCTATGTATATATTGAATATTCGTATACTGTCCAGCGTAAATATCACGATGCACGTCAATCGGGAATCTTTACAAGTTAATACCTATTGCACTCACGTTTAGGGATATTACTTCATGGGACACGTCTGATATAAAGTTCTTTTGGAACACTTGTTTCACAAAGAACATAAGTCACAAGGGGGAAAAAGGCATACACACTATCACTGCATATCATTTGTTATGCTCTCGAAAGGTTGATCATCTCTTGCCGTGCCCCTCATCTTTTTCTGAAAATATAAAAGAAATAGTACATAATATATAACAATCAGATAACAAATATCAATTGATATTAATAAGCGCACGAAAATGTTATCCAGAGGCTGAGTCAGATTATTATTTTTAACATGGTTGACGGAGTAGTCCAAAAGTTACGCAGACATTAACGATATTGATAACATTAACGGTACCAATTTTCCTGTAATTAACAGTCAGACAGACAGCAACCCAATTACTCTATCATAAATCTAAATTCGAGTTTACAATGCAGTGTTTGTCTCTACTCTGTATGGTGAATATGAAGGGAGTATCTATAAAAAAAGCAACTGTACATAAATCTCCAGTTAGACCACGCAATGACTAAGCAGTAGTTTCTAATATTACAGGTCAGCTGACCACAAGTTACCAGCCATGGCAGTAACGGTTTATTTTCGCGGGTGTAAAATTTCGTCGTTTTCATTGAATAAGGTATACGAAATATATAAGCAGTTATTATTTTGGCGGATTGAAAACTTTTATCAATACCTTTGTATGTGTACTTTTAAATTGGCGGAATTTATTTTGGCGATTTTGTTCTATCCACGAAGATTTTCACCCCGCGAAAATAACACACTATACGATAGTTTAACTTCCACCAACTGTCTAAATCACAAATTGATAATATTTCAGGATATTGCAAATGACGTCGTTGACGAATGCCTGTACTAAGTCAGGAATATGACAGTTGTTGTCCATTCGTTTGATGTGTTTTATCCTTTAATTTTGTAATTTGATTACTAATAGGGACTTTCCTGTTTGAATTTTCCTAGGAGTTCAGAATTTTTATGATTTTACTTTTTAAATGTATTTCGGTCTTATTTTTTAACACGAATCGTACATCATATCATAGTTATACCTTATTTCTTATATAATTTTACTAAATGATGCAACTTTTACTATGTAACGATACCAACTACTTGTAGAAATGTATTCGTACTTTGACCTGTAGTGGTTAACTTTTATAAATTTTGACTTGAATGGAAAGTTGTCTCATTGGCACTCATACTACATCTACTTATAGCTATTGTATGTTTGTTTTGGTATATGTACCTGAAAACAAATTTAGCAAACTAGGTTACTCATATATATCTATATTTAAATCTGGGCTATAAATATAAAAAAATTATCAGTGCCGAAAATCGAAGTACCCGGAAAGAAGTATAATTCCTTGTCAATTTAGATCGTATTCAATCGTGGTTTAAAACACATCATTATATATCCTGATCTGCTTACTCTTCCGGAGCTCCTGAGATCACCCCCAGTTTTTGGTGGGGTTCGTGCTGCTAAGTTTTTAACTTTCTATGTTGTGTCTTCTTTACTATTATTTGTCCGTTTGTCTTTTAAATTTTAGCAATGGCGTTGTCAGTTTGTTTTCTATCTATGAGTTCGACTCTCCCTCTGGTATCTTTCGTCCCTATTTTTATGCCCCACCTACGATAGTAAAGGGGCATTATGTTTTCTGGTCTGTGCCTCCGTTCGTCCGTCCGTCTGTGCGTCCGTTCGTCCGTCCGTCTGTGCGTCCGTTCGTCCGTTCGCTTCAGGTTAAAGTTTTTGGTCAAGGTAGTATTTGAAGAAGTTGAAGTCCAATAAATTTGAAACTTAGTACACATGTTTCCCATGATATGATCTTTCTAATTTTAATGCCAAATTATAGTTTTGACCCCAATTTCATGGTCCACTGAACATAGAAAATGATAGTGCGAAGTTCAGGTTAAAGTTTTTGGTCAAGGTTGTTTTTGATGAAGTTAAAGTTACATCAACTTGAAACTTAGTACACATGTTCCCTATGATATGATCTTTCGGATTATAATTCCAAATTATAATTTTGACCCGAGTTTCACGGTCCACTGAACATAGAAAATGATAGTGCGAGTGGGGCACCCGTGTACTATGGACACATTCTTGTTTCAAAGAGTATTGATCAATTTTCAGAAAATACTTAATAGACCATTCTGCAACCTAGACCAAGCAACGAATTTGAGAACGAGAATGAGAGAAAAAAAGATAAAGCGTTTTGCAGTTAAAAAGAAATAATTTCATTCCAGAATATTTTTATAGTGATTTGTATAAAGCCGCGGAAACTGCTTCTCTTTATGATCAACTGTATCACTCGCTATGCAAATCTATTTTCACTAAAATCGCGTATTAAGTATGTTATGATAAGTTTCATAATTCCATGTGTTAAAATGAAAACGGAAAACGTAGACGAATTTTCGAGACGTTGATGATATATATTAAAATGTTTTCAATACGTGCACGTGATAAGAGACAAGGATTTGTACGTGTTATATTTTCGCAATTATTTATTTCACTTATACATATCTGAATAATCATAAATACTGACCTCAAACCTCTTTTCAAAGCAGATGTCGAAAATCAGAAGCCCAATGCTAATCAAGATACCAAGTAAAAGCAATATAAATAGACTCCCGATTTTATCGATAGATATCCCATCAGTCCTAAAAAAAAGTCCTGCCTGGAACTTCTTGTCCTCAAAGGAAGTGACGTACTTGATGTAATTGTCATCAAAATCGGTGTCACATTGATTTTTGTACCATTTACCAACCAGCTCTTCAAGAATACCATTTTCCTTCAGTGATACCAAAGCAACATCTAAATCATGACACGCTTTTGATTCCAATCCACACGCAAAGGAGTAAGACCCACGATATTTTGAATGATGTACAAGTACCAGGTCACAAGGAGGTTTTCCAGACTCTGTACGTGCATAAAGTTCTTCCGTGATAAAAACATAGTCACCTTTACTATCACGAACCCGTTTTACTCCCTCAGCTACGGTCTTTGGCATCTGATCTTTAGATTTCTTTAATTGTTTTCCAATCGCTTCGTCTGTCTTGTCTTTGGCATTTAAAGTGAAATATCGATATGTCATGCTGTTATAAGCAACTCCATATTCGATTTCAGATTGGAGGGGCAAATCTTCGAACGAATGGATTGGTGTTTCTAGGAGTTCATCGTCTCCACTACGGAAGACGCCAGCAAGGGAAGTTATGTATGAGGCAAAGATCAGGATAACAAATATACACCAAAAACATGTCAGCATCTTTGCAGAACGAGATGTACACGTTGATGGACTAAAACTGCCTGCAAAAATAGATACACAAAGAAGAAGAAAATAAGTCAGATTTTGTAATTCCCGGAATATCTTTATCTTTATGCAATAGAAAAAATACTAATTAATGTTCTATGGAAAGTATTTTAGTAGATTTCGGAATGTCTGGGAATATCTTTATCCTTAAATACAACAAAAACTATCAATTATTGTTCTCTGGAAAGTATTGTTGCCAAAAGATAAAGGCAACAGTAGCATACATGTGTTCAAAGGTCATAAATCGATTGAGAGAAAACGCATCCGGGTTATAAACTTAAGCCGTAGTTCGGCATAGTCACTTATCGCCTACATTAATGAAGGTCTAAACGCTATTGTTCATCATTTCTCGTTTTCGTTTTCCAATATGAAAAAGAAAAAAACTAATCGTATCTTCTGATTGATATTCTGCAAAAAGAATGATTCCAATTCATGGCCATTCATTTTCCTGACAGCGTTTTATCACAAACCGGGTGATAGAGTATGAACAAGAACGCTACGTACGGAATTGCCGATTATGATTTATCTGCAAATCAATGCATTACAATCTGCATTAAATCGGTTGAGAGAAAACTCATCCGGGTTACAAACCAAAGCCGTAGTTCAGAATAGTCACTTCTCGCTTACATTAGTCCAAAGTCATGTTCTTGTTCGCCCGTTCGCCCGTCTGTCCCGCTTCATGTTAACGTTTATGGTAGGGGTATGCCAAATTAAGATTTTTTACATCATTTTCACAGTCTAATGGACATATAATATGAAAGTGTGGATGGGACATCTGTGTTCTATGGACACATTGCCCCAGCTTGTCTTGCAAAACAGCCGCTGGACGTCAGAGTAATCTCTGACTAGAATCCACAGTACAACAAAAATAATATAAAACAATACATCTTTATCAAACAATTATCTACTATTCAATGCCAAACCAGCATTTGGGCTTACTACGATTGCATTTTTTCTTTAAAGAATTACATGAAAATAGTGCCAGTTAATCCTGGAAATTAAGACGAAATTTAAACGGCAACATTTAGGTGTGTGTTATAAGTGATAAATTATGAGTATCTGGGCAATTAAAAGCAAAATTAGGTCATATTAGATCATATTAGTACAGTTGATTGGTGAAGACGCGTTATACTAAGTCTGTAAAATTATTTTCTAGATCTATCAAAAACTATTGTAAATTACTACCGGTATGTGTATGAAGAATTTTAATGCTGCTTTTTTTTTTATTTCGCTAAAATGGCCAAATTTAAAATCATCAACAACGTCTATTTACTGACATTCACTTTTTCGCTTAAAATCTTATCCCATATTGGTACACAACTTGTACTTCAGAAAAAACTTCGCCCATCTTAACTACTGATGTTAGTATAATATACATAGTCTGGATAAACACTTATTTTTCCAACAACGTTATAACGGTAATTAATAATATATATGTTCCAGACCATATGAGTATTTGGACCGTACAAGTACGGTCCGGACCGTATACGTTTACCCGTACGGTCCGACCATACCCGTACGGTCGGACCGTATGAGTATACGCGTACGGTCCAGTACGAACTGACCATACATGTAATTTGATCATTTTGGTTAAATTAAAACAAGCGTTTATCACAATCTTTTTTTTTAGTTTAACATATTGTCATTGATAATTTATTACAATTAGATAGATAAAATTAACAATAAAATTAACGGTACCAATTTTCCTGCACGAACAATTGAAATTGAGTATTTGTTTAATTGTATATCCTATTTTGGTACTCTCGCTCAAGGTGACACAATTCAACCAACGTAATATTTTACACATGTTCATGGATGCAGTTATGTATGTTTTTTTGCATTTGCAAGTTTTGGTAAAGTTGCTAAATATTCTCAAACAAATGTCCTCCCACATTATGTTTACTTCCGATATCATTTATTTCAGTGATCAAAGTTCAATCAATGTACTACTGATCGACATGCTTAATACAAGATATTAACAGATTTAATTAGCGTGAAGTTTAAAAAAAAAGTTAAAATATAAAGTTTTTGTTTCAATTACATTTGAACTTTTTTTATGCATTTGTATCTAATAAACTTGACCAACTTTTAAATATTAGTCAGACCGTATGAGTATTTTGAAAAAGTACGCAAACGGTCCAGACCGTACGCGTACGGTTCAAATACTCAGACGGTCTGGAACATATATATTAGATCAATTGATTAACTATTACGTACGCAGTAGACTTCCGGGGTACTGAAAGCCTACGGAGGTCGTTCAATATACAATGCAGGGGTTTACACAGTTATAGTCAAAATGTCCATTTTTATGAAATTGATATTGAGTTGTAAAGCATCTCTGACACATAACAAATATTAGAACATCGAATCTCAAAATTTCATAATATGTACTTTTTTCTTCATTTGTTTTGTCTAAGAAAAAAAATATTTCTCATGATACAACAAATACCAACCTTGAAAACAAAATCTGTAAAACATGACGGGAAATCCACGAGTAATGTTCTTCTTAATGCTGTCAGTGCCATCTTCTTCCATTGGATCAAACCTGATAAAGAATTAATATTGAATAATTCAATAAAGGAACCGCGTTTGAACGTCTACTAAATATTCAGCCGAGAAATGTATGTCCGATATTGCTTATGATGCAATTTCCCGTTTCGTTTTTTAATTTTCTATTGACCTAGTTACTCGGCAGTGATTACCATACTCATCAATACTGATATATAAAATTGAGGATGGAAATGGGGAATGTGTCAAAGAGACAACAACCCGACCACCGAACAGACAACAACAGAATGTCACCAATAGGTCTTCAATTCAGCGAGAAATTCCCGCACCCGGAGGCGTCCTTCAGCTGGCCCCTCAACAAATATATATACTGGTTCAGTGATAATGAACGCCATACTAAACTCCAAATTGTACACAAGAAACTAAGAGTTAAAATAATACAAGACTAACAAAGGCCAGTCAAAGCAATTAAAGTCAGTATTTTTGGCCAAAATTTTGAGAAAATTGTTGAGGGATACAAAAATTAATTTTACAAGAATCTTGTACATCCAATATCATTTTGTTTTTTTCAAATTTCTGAGATACGTTTTTTTTCAATCATTTATAACCAAAGAATTGAAATAATATGCATTTTGTTTTCGAAACTGAGAAAAATCACAAAAAATACAAAATTGACAACATGGTAAATTTTACACAAAAATAGGTCAAAATATGATAAAACTTTCTTTAATTAACACCTACCTATAGTTTTTTTTTAAGTAAAATAAATTCAGATTGGTCTTCTTTATCTTTATAGAAAGTATGAAAATAAAGTTTAATTGTGGAATTATTTAAAAAGAAAGAAGTGCACCATCATATGATTTTTTCTTCACCAATTATTTTGTTACAGTCTTATTAATCCAAAAATCATGTTAAGAAAAAAGTTTAATTCTAGAAAGTTTTGGCTTCTCAGAGGTTTACATATTTAATGATTAATAATTTTGTTATTTCTGAACCAGATAACGACAGTACGAAAGCCGAGAAAGATCATTCAAAATTCAGAACTCAGAATTCAAAATTCAAAATTCAAAACTCAAAAATCCTTCATTATTCTATCATGATTACCCGCGCTTACGAAAGCTAACAAAGATCGCTCTTTACACTTTAAAATACTACTAAAAGCAATTTTAGAAAGTTTGTTAAGAACACACACCCATTGAAACAAGGCAAAGGGTCCGTTACACCTTCAAAGGGATACATCCAACGTTACTATTTGCTACCCTTGGTAACACAGCATTCTTGCCAGGAGCAACCCTCTATCAAGAAAATAGGAAAGAAAACTCAAGCCTTGAAAGTCGCTTCACTGAAAAGGAACGTTCACAATGAAAAAATTGAAATCATCGCCTTTTCGTAAAGTTTAAATATGTATGAAATATTTACCACTGGGGGTTGAACAAACAACAAGAAATCACTTATAATAACCTAGTTTTACAACGGAAGAATCTAGTTATTAAAATATGTATAAACAAAAGACAGATTTTGTGTATCGTTTATCAAATTCTGATCATTTTATGTTGGTATATCCACAAAATTTGTGTTAAGTTTTTGACGATTTTTCTTAAGTTATTTGGGAGTTACGGTCTATAAAGGCAAAAATAGTATACCGCTGTTCAAAAGTCATAAATCCATGGACAAAAAACAAAATCGGGGTAACAAACTAAAACCGAGGGAAACGCATGATTGACGACAGATGATACTTTTGGCTTTTACTTAAGGTCAAGGAACAGTAAATGGGCTATGTCATAGAGTTTGCTTAAAATTTGCATACAACCTTGGCTCGTTGAACTACAACTGAAAATCGAAAAAATAATACATTTATCTGTTTTATAATCTGAAAAATTGCAGATTGATTTCTTTTAATATGGGTGAATATTTGTATAGACAGCACATAAAATCGGCGAAAAACCTTCTAAAATTTGTCTTAAAATCGCCAAATCTGCAATTCCACTCCATAGATTTTTCTTAAAAAACTATATATTGTTGACAAATAAATTTCTGTTTTAATGATATAAAATAATAATAGGGTCACCGACTTCGTTTTTTGTCTAAATAATCAATTTGTTACCTTGTTGGTAGTGAAAAACGTCAAAAATCAACGTTTTACGGCCTGCAACGCGATAACGTTACGATTATTTCGACGTTTTGTTGGATATTTTCACAAAGAACGCAACTTTAAATGAAGTATACCGTAAAAACGAAGTCGGTGACCCTATCTTTATTTTGCATCATTATAACGAAAATTTATGTATGAACAACATATAGTTTTTTAAGAAAAATCTATGGAGTAGAATTAGAGATTTGGCGATTTTAAGACAAATTTTAGAAGGGTTTTCGCCGATTTTATGTGCTTTCTATACAAATGTTCACCCATTTTGTAAGAATTCAATCAGTAATATTTCAAATGATATATGAGATAAATGCATTATTTTTTCGATTTTCAGTTGAAGTTCATCGAGCCAGAGTTGTATGCCAAATTTTACTGAAATCTGTGACATAGCCCATTTACTGTAACTTGACCTTAATATGTAATTCCATTTATTACGAAAGCGTATTAGGGCCATCCTTTTTTATTTTATTTTTTTCAAATTGTCGACTTTAATCTTGGAATTATCAACTTTAACCTTGCACAATCCAACTCTAATCTTGGAATTATCAACTTTAATCTTGCACTTTCCAACTCTAATGTTGGAATTATCAATTTTAATCTGGGTGGAGGGGTTAACTTCGATTTTTTTTGGTAGGGATGTGCTATGTTTGTCTAAAACAATGTACCCATATTTATATAATATTAACTTATATATGGTACCTATAATTATATATTAAAAGTATGACCCGGCATGACATTTCCAGGCTTATGGAGGTAGAACTTCATTGTTAGAAAAATTATAAACATGATAAATATCGAGATTCAATGAAATACGTATGACTTCTGTTTTGCGGACGCTGAACTATACATTATATATAAGTTTTGAAGAAGTTCTACTTTATCGTTTGAAGTGAAAAATATTTGAATCTACATTTTAAATTGAAACACAAAAAATAAATTCTCTGCTATATAGATTTTATTTCATAAATGGAGTCTAAAATATATCCATAACAATTACACCGTATCAAAGTCATATATCAAAACACTTCAAAGTAGTTATAAACTGTTACGCGTCGCATACTATGTATAGAGACATGCATAATAAATCTAAAAATAAAGATAGAAGGAATTCTTAATGCCTACTTTTAAGCTAGAAAGTCGCTTCACTGAAATGGAACGTTCACAATGGAAAAATGCATTAAGTTTTTGACGATTTTTCTTTATGTTATTTGGGAGTTACGGTCTATGATTGACGAAAGATGACACGTTTGGCTTTTATTTATGTAATTCCATTTTTTACGAAAGCGTATGAGAATCATTGTATCTATATTACGTAATACAGTTTTACACAATTTGAACTGCTCTGTGTACATGTAATACAATGATCCGACTTTTGAATGCTTTATTATTATTATAGGTTAAGAAATGTTCATAACTTGATACACAAAAAAAAATCAAAATTCACTGCTCTATAGATTTTATTTCATAAATGGAGTCCGAAATATATCCATAACAAATGGACCGTATCAAAGTCATATATCAAAACACTTAAATGTAGTTATAAACTGTTACGCGTCGCATACTATGTATAGAGACATGTATAATAAATCTAAAATAAAAAAAGGAATTCTTAAAGCTTACTTTAACAAATTTTTAACTGATTTCATTTCAACAAGTTTAAATCTTATGTTCTAAAATAGAGCTACAAAATAAACAAAATGCTCTGCTCTATATATTTTCTTTCATAAAAGGAGTCTGAAATATATCAATAATAAATGCACCGCACTTAATGAATATATGAGTACACCAAGACTTATAAACTGTTACTTGTCGCATACTTTGAATAGAGACATACATGATCAATCTAAATTAAAAGACAAATTGAAAAAAAGGAATTCTTAAAGCTTACTTTGACAAATTTTAAACTAACTTCGTTTCAACAAGTTTAAATTATATATGCATTTATCAAAGTTGTACAAAAGTCGAACATGTAAGAATGTTGTTGCTGTTTATAGTTAACACGTGTTTAGTTATTTATAGTAAGGTCGGTTTATATGGGGTTTAAGGTTTCATGCACGAGTGAATTCATGTAGTTTAAAGTCATTCGAGCCATTTCAGTTAAAGTGACCAGTAGCACTTTTCAAAATAAATAATACAATAATGTTATATTATTTATTGTCAGATTTGCTGACCTTTAGTGTGCGGTTATCAGCACCAGCTGAGAAGGTTCGGTGCATTTACACAAAAACATTGATTTCATTATACATATACGAATAATAAATGTGCACTTGTCTCTGCAATTGGCGTCTCCCATGTGAGAGTTTGTGGTTATTTTATAAATATTTTATATTCGTTTGAGTTTACGAATTAGGAATTTAAGTTCTAAAATAGAGCTAAGCATTGTTTGTATTGTAGCAAATTTAATTCTTTGAGATTTTATTCAAATACGCTATTAAACATTACTAAGACCCAATAAATACAATAATTTTGTATTTTATAAATAAGTGCCTTCAATAAATAGAAGTCGTCATAGAACAGTCTCTAGTATATATTTGTTTAGGGCCAGCTGAAGGACGCCTCCGGGTGCGGGAATTTCTCGTTGCATTGAAGACCTGTTGATGACCTTCTGCTATTGTCTGCTCTATGTTCAGGTTGTTGTCTCTTTTGCACATTCCCCATTTCCATTCTCAATTTTATCATTTTCATACCGGTATTCGAAATGACTCGTTTCATTGCTATTACAAAAAATATGTCATAATAACAGTGTACGTATAGGCGCCAGGGGCAAAAAGAGGACAACATTATGCCCCCACCCATTTTAAGACAAATTTGAAACTAAAAGATGAAAATGAAAGAGAACAATCACTAAATCTAAGATTATAACATAACATAGAAAACAGTTTTTTTTTCTTGTCACTATCAAAAGTTTGCCTCCACCCCTTTTCAACACAACCTTTTTTTCAAATTATCCATTCTTATAAATGGCATATTTCTTTACGAAGGTATACACAGACAGACGTGCCGCCGGAATAATATCAGCTAAAGCGGAGGGGACATTAATGTTAACGCTTGTCCGTCCGTACGTCCGTACGTATTCATGGGAAAATTTACAACTTTATTTTGCCTCAAACAAATACTATGAAACTTATACACAATACCACACTGAGATCACTTTCACCGGTCGAGCCCATTTATAAGTTGTATAATGTTTAATTTGTCGTCTACGCGCTCTAACTTTAATTGCCTCAACAAAATGTTATGAAAGTTACATACAATGCTTATTTCCACTTCACCAATGAGCAAACGTCATACCACATAGCAAATCATATAAAACCCCGATGTCATTATATATGAAAAAGAGGACTGCTTCAAATGCCATCAGCACCACTGAACCAAAATGTACATATGATACATATGCGAATACTTAGTATGTTCCAGAGAGGTATACAGCCGATAAAAACATAAATTAAAGCTGTTACTCCGGGAATATATTCGCATAGGAGTATTTTCACCTAATTTGACATAAAGCTTGTTCTTTTTATCTTTATTATACAAAAAGTTTCTGAAGCCTGTTGTACTCGTCGTTTAATTGCTATTTTAGGAGGGAAATGATAACTTTATTTGGAAATGTTATTTTTAAGTTCAAATCTTTTTTATTGTTACTACCAGAAAGTTTTCTTGTGAATTTTTAACTTATAATGTCTTTGCTAAAACAGAACCAACATTGAAAGATCAAAGTTTTCAGTGTTAATTTAGAAGTTGATATTTTGACGCTAGATTTCCCAATGATAGCAATGAAAAATCCGAAAACCCTGGGTAAAATTGATATCCAGGAACATTGCAAAACATTTTCATCAGTTTCAAAGGCGGATTCGGGTTAAAGAAATAACAGAAATAAATAAATAAATAATCATTTAAAAAGAATTTGAAATTTTATATTACAATCAAATATAGTTTGTTAAAACTATGTAAGCATCCTCTACAATGAAAGAAACACAATGCGAAATGCTTAATTTCTTACTGCATAAAACTCTCAATGTGTTTCCTGTGTGGATAAAAAAAAAACGCTACGATCTCCATTCTTCGCCTGCCTATTCTTTTAATATACACCTGACAATAATTCTAATTCACTACAACGAAAAGTGGACGACATATTTTTTGTGTTGTATAAATGAGGATGGTGCACATTATGTATGTGCCTGTCCCAAGTCAGAAGCCTGTAATTTGGTGGTTGTCGTTTTTTGCTGTATATCAAATTTGTTTTTTCGTCTGAATTATTTACATTTGTCATTTTTGGGCCTTTTATAGCTGTTTATGTGATATGGGTTTTACTCATTGACGAAAGTTGTTAATTTCTGAGTCATTTTAGTCTCTTGTGGAGAGTTGTCTCATTGGCAATCATACCACATCTTCTTATTCCTAAATTATGAAAGATTCTCAAGTCATGAAAAGAAGAAGAAAAAAATCGAATAAGGATTGAAGTGACACTCGTCATATCTCTCTCCCGGAGTAAAAGTGATAACAAAAAATGTTTCACTTGTCTGACATGATGTCGGCACATACATGTATCCTTTGAAAAGTGTTACAATGTTTGTCTGTGTACTATTATATTATTAATCTACGGTATATTTTATCAGATCAGTTGATCAGATTAAGATAATATTTATTGTGTTTGGATTGCAACTGCAATAAAACAGGATTATCTTTCTTTATTTGCGAGTTCTGAGTTCTGAATTATGAATGATCCTTATCGGATTTTTACTTGGAGCAGGTCATCTACTGAACCTACGCTATATTCAACGAGCAGAAAGCAAGGAACACATCCTGTGTAAGACTCCAAATTAACGTTCCCATTTCGACAGGTCAAAAGCACACAATGTTGTATAGATCTTAAATTAATTTTTGTCTTTTTTCATTTACATCCTCTTATAATCTTAAATATTATTTATTCTTCGTCCCGTCTCCGCCACTCTATTATTTTTCATTTTAAAACCCATCGGATGATCTTGACCCTCAATCTGTAGTTGCATACGTTGTTATTACATAAACAACACAACGGGTGCTACTTGTGAAGCAGGATCTGTTTACCTTTCCGGAGCACCTGAGATCACCCCTAGTTTTTGGTGGGGTTCGTGTTGTTTATTCTTTAGTTTTCTATATTATGTCATTGTGTACTATTGTTTGGTTGTCTTTTTTCATTTTTAGCCATGACATTGTCAGTTTATTTTCGATTTATGAGTTTGACTGTCCCTCTGGTATCTTTTGTTCCTCTTTTTCAAAGCACTCGTGTAAAATGACACCTCAAAGACAATTTCCTATAGGTTTTTAGTTTGACTTTTTTCGACCTGAACTTACTTTTCAATCATACAGCCCTTCATATCTACGTCAATGACATACAAAAAATCTTACTGTAGAATGATTCCGTATAGTAAGGAAACAATGGCATAGGAACAAATAACAGCAATCCATACTCCAGTCGTAAAAGGTTTGAGAAAGCTTAGTAAACCCGTCCATCTCTTCCAGGATATACCATTAGCAGTAGGTTTTTTCATAACAATAGATAGTCCAGAGTCTAGTATTGGCTGGGAAAAATGTACTGCATTTGCTCGTTGGACTGTAACGGTCAAGCCCGCTGCTGCTATATCAGCTTTCTGGAATAAAATACATAAAAAAACGATAATTGAATTTGTTCGTTATATAGCGGATCAATATATGGCGTATAGAGCGTTTCCTCACGTATTTTAATCACCAAATAAGAGATATCTTTCTTCTCACAAAGTAACGATTCGTTACTTTACTACAAAAAAAGTAAAATCATTAAAATACCGAACAGTGAAGAAAATTCAAAACAGAAAGTCCCTAATCAAATGTCAAAATCAAAAGCTCAAACACATCAAACGAATGGATACCAACTGTCGTATTCCTGACTTGGTACAGACATTTTCTTATGTAGGAAATGGTGGATTGAATTTGTTTTTATAACTAGCTATACCTCTCATTTGTATGACAGTCGCATCAAATTGGATTTTATTGACAACGACGCATGAACAAAACACACAGATATAATGGGTAAAAAGAATCGAAATTAGGGGTATAACAGTCAGGACCTCTTGTTAGAACTTGACTACCGCACAGCGCAAGTGCGAAGTGAAATCGCGAAGCAAACGTGCACTGGGAGGTAAAGACACGTATTAACTGATTTCAGTGATTTGTAAAGAATAAATTAGATACACCCAAATATTTAACAATTATCAATAATTATTTGATTGACAGCTGTTAAGAACGCATATTCCCGTTCCCCGAGATAATTGTCTATCAATGTCACGATTCGATAAAAGAGAGACGAAAAAAACCAAAGGGACAGTTAGACTCATAAATCGAAAAGAAACCTACAACGCCACGGCTAAATCAAACAGACAAACAATAATAGACACAACGAAGAAACTAGAGAATAAGCAACACGAACCCCATTTAAAAACTTGGGGTGGTTTCAGATGCTCCGGAAGGGTAAGCAGATCCTGCTTCACATGATAACTTCGGCACAAATTCAACGGTTAACTAGTTTATGAGCCTGCGGTCAACAATCAATGACTGAAATGTGTTTTTGTTTGTCGATAATACGTAATAGATTAGTTCTATAGTTTCCCATATATATACAACTCGTCTAAACATCAACCCAACAATGTTAAATCTGTAAAGTGGTCGTGCGTTATCTTTCCTCGTCAGTTTTAATCTAGCGGCGCACTACAGTACATGATATATAAGGCATGGAGATGTTATTGTTACAGATCAGCTCAATTATCTGTAGTAAAGGATCCTACAAACTAATGTAAGATATATATATATATATTACTTTTTTTTTTTATTTATATCACCGCATTAAATATACTTACTTTATTTACAAGCTCTCCTATCATCCCGGTCCAATTTCCGGTGTTATCTAACGTACCATATCTGCTATCTTGCACGTGCGTCAGGGAAAATGTGGCACTCATCATTGGACCTATTTTGTCCAGAAGGTCTGGTAAAAGACCAACAAACTTTCTGCTACTACCATCACCTTGAGACATTACAAGTGGTGGATTCTGTAAACAATATTTAAATGGTTTTGAAATGATGGATACCTTTTTAAAAAAAATGATGGACCCTTTCACCAACAACGATACAATAATGCAATATGCTTTATTTCAAAAACACTCCGTCGTATTGACATGTGAAACAAGAGGTAAATTACAAAATTCAATCACATACAATTAAAAAAAAACAAAACAAAACTTAGAAATGAAATATATAGAAAATTACTTTACTTTATATTATAATAGGCCATATACATGATATACATACAAAAAGAATTGAACGCTAATGTAAAACTTGGAATTTTCAAATCGATTTTTAAAATGTGCACTTTATTATAAAAATTAGTCCCAGTTGTTATCAGGGTGGAACTATTTTCCCCAAGTGTTTTCGTTTGGCTGTTTGTGATGTATAAATACGCAGTCAGGTCCATCCGTATTGGAACGTTATATCCAATGAAGATATTCTGAAAAAAGAAATCACCAATTAAACAACATTTCAACTGACTCCATTTTCAGAAAACGACATCTGAAACACACATTAACTTGCAGCTACCGCTTTACAAGCAGAACCAAATACAATGAAAGTCCTAACTATTTATTGGTTTCCGAAGCTACACAAAACACCTTACAAATATAGATTTATTTCGTGTTCAAGCCATTGTTCCATTACTAAATTGTCTATTCTTTTTACCAGCACACTTGGTACAATCAAAAACCTGATAATAAATTGTTCAAATAAGGCCTTCGAAAAACAGTGGAATTAATTACCTTTGTAGGGTCAAGAACTCGTTGGAAGTACATGCTTATACTGGTCGTTTTATATCTGTTCAAAGTTTTCATTTTTCTACCCTGTATACCACATTGCCTCATATTCTCATTAAGAAAAAAATCACACACCTAATTAAATGGACATTTAAAAAGTCAGAATGTGGTATATATAGGATCAAACGCTTTTAGATCATAATTTAGCAATGTTTAGTAGCAATAAACAAAAAAACACTATGTCACTTGGACCTGCTTTGAAACTATTTATGCCCTTGAATTTTTACTAGATAACATGTTTGGTCGCTTTGGGGATTTCGTATATCGTCAGGTTATCGGAATTCCATTGGAAACTAACTGTGCACAACTTATTGAAGACCTCGTCTTGTATTGCTATGAATTACAACTTATGACAAAAATAAGCAAAGACCCATCAAAACAACATCTGATAAACAAATTTAATAATACTTTTAGATATTTGGATGCTATTTTGACTCTCAATACTGACGACTTCAGTACGTATACTAAAGAAATTTATCCGGTTGAACTTACTTTAGATAAAGCTAATACTAACAATGACCACTGCCCTTTTCTCGCTCTTGATATCTATATCACTAACGGAAAGCTGAATACTACAATTTATGATAAAAGAGATGATTTTTCATTTCCTATCGTTAATTATCCATTTTTAGATGGTGACGTTCCATTGCCACCATCTTACGGTGTTTATATATCTCAACTTGTACGATTCGCTCGTGTATGTAACAATGTTTTAGTTTTTAAAGAGAAAAATTTATGTTATACTGATAAATGATTACACAAGGGTTTTCAATATCACAAACTAGTCAAAACATTTACTAAATTTTATCATTGGTATAAGGACATCATTCGTAAATATAGCTCAACATGCAGACTTCTTATACGTTCAGGTATTTCACATCCATTTTTTATGGAAATATTCTTTATAATGCACAGTATTCACCCCTTAAATTAACAAAACCTTTGAATAGACTTATTAAGAAGGGATATGGTTACGATACTGTTGTCAGGTCATTAACAATTGCATATTTTAGCGTTAATATTGATTCACTTATGGGGTCTTTACATCGGAACTAAACTTTATTCATAAACCAGTTGTTGGCATGAAACAGGTTATGTTCTTCTAATACATGTTATGATTGCATGATACTAAACCCCTAACGGGAAGGATTGTGCCTGATGTTCATATAATGAAATCATAATCTTTCAGTCAGTTTAATTGAAGTCTGGAGCTTGCATGTCAGTTAACTGCTAGTAGTCTGTTGTTATTTATGTATTATTGTCATTTTGTTTATTTTCTTTGATTACATCTTCTGAAAACAGACTTGGACTTCTCTTGAACTGAATTTTAATGTACTGATTGTTATGCATTTACTTTTCTTCATTGGCTAGAGGTACAGTGTATTATTATTATTATTATTTACAGTGCTTATATAGCGCTTATCTAAATAAACATTTACTGTAAGCGCTTTACAATGCATATAAAAAAACAATGATACAAACCATCTCACGGTGTTTATATATCTCACTTGTATATTTGTATCATTGGTTTTTTATATGCATTGTAAAGCGCTTAGAGTAAATGTTTATTTAGATAAGCGCTATATAAGCACTGTAAATAATGATAATAATTATTATAATTCTTTATCTATCAATATTCATAATAAAAAAATCCTATGATTTTTTTCGAAAACTAAGGATTTTCATATCCCAGGTATAACCATATTTTTCATATACCATATATATAACTTTTCGGAATTGCGGGTCCACAATGCTTTTTACCTTTGTGCTTAATTTCTGTTTTGATCTGAGCGTTACTAATGAATCTTATATAGACTAGAGTCATCAGGGTTATATAAGTATTAAAAGTGTGAAGCCCCCTTTGGGGCCTTATCCTTTCTCCTTAAAAGAAAAACAAATGTTTGTCGTTTGCTATAATTCTAATGTTGCAAAATAATAACATTTACAATTGAGAATGGAAATATGGGGAATATGTCAAAGAGACAACAACTCGACCATATAAAAACACAACAGCAGAAGGTCATCAACAGGTCTTCAATGTAGCGAGAAATTCCCGCACCCGGAGGCGTCCTTCAGCTGGCCCTAAACAAATATATACTAGTTCAGTGATAATGAACGCAATACTAATTTCCAAATAGTACACAAGAAACTAAAATCAAAATGATACAAGACTAACAAAGGCTAGAGGCTTCTGACTTGGGACAGGCGCAAAAATGCGGCGGGGTTAAACATGTTTGTGAGATCTCAACCCTCCCCCTATAAACACGTTGGAATGCATGTTGTTCAGATTTAATCAGTTATTCTCATCAACTGATATTATTGTTTTAGAAAAACTAGCAAGATTTATTAAACATGTATTATCAATTGTAGTCCCTCCTGGTTAGTTAAATTGTGTTTAGCATACACAATTAAATGAAATGTCTTTTTCCAAATTTTTTACGCATGCACTATTATCGTATTATAATTGTTTACTAATTCCTCTGTAACTATGTATGTTTATGAGAATAAAATATTCGTATTCGTATTCGTCGTATTTGTTTTCCGTTGAGCAACAAAAACTAAATCAATCAATCAATCAATGAATCAATTTTTTTCTCTTAAATTGTTTCGTAATAAGTTAGACAATTACTTTTTATCATAACGGACATTTACATTTTTTTTATTCTTTGCTTGAACCCTAGAAACCCGAGATCCCTCCGTTTTTCAACGGTGCTTGTGGTATGAGCACTAATTTTCCTTTCCAGTTTTGGTCTGTTTTTGTGGGGGTCTATTTTTCGCAGAAAAAGAATAAACGGGTATCATATTATATTAGTAAACTAATGTTATTGTAATTTCGATTGGTTAAAAGCAAAAGCACATTACATACATAGACGGATCCAGGGGATGGGGCCTAAGGACCCGGCCCCCCACCTTTCGTGGGAAAAATGTAATTGATTATATAGGGAATCATTGAAGCATGACTGGAGCGGCCCCCCCTTAAAGACAGTCAGCGCCCCCCACCCTCCTTAGAAAAAGTTCTGGATCCGCCACTGAGCCATAAGTAAACATGTCCTATTAGTAATGAATATTTACTAAATGAAATTATATAAACACAAGGTCGAAAGAAATAAAGAGAGGACAATAGCCTATGCGATGTCGCCTCTTGTTAAGGTCTTACCCCTACGTGAGGAAAGACCTTATTGTTTTTCTAAATTTTTTTCTCTTTTTTTTTCTTTTTCTTTTTTTTCTTCCAACATTTTTTTACATGCCCGGCTATTGTTTCTGTTAAAGTTATTGAGACCAAATATGGACCATCGATCGACCTCACCAAGATGTATTACCAAATGACCCTGTTAAGGATTTCATCATCCCCTTAAGGAGTGATCTCCCTTTTATTTATTTTTTTAACATGGCCCCCCTCGTTGGTTTTAAAGATACATGACCTTAATTGGAAAAAAATATAGATATCATCATGAAGTATTACCATGTGAGGCTGAATATGATTTCATCGTCCCCTATGAGAGTTATAAACCCTTGAAACAATTTCTTTTCTTTGCATTTTTCTCAAAAAGTATAAGAGATAGAATCGATTTGAAAACGGCAACATGTACAGGAACAGATGGCAATGTTAATGAACAATGTATAATCATTTTGTTATTAACCCTAATGAGGAGTTATTCCCCTTGAAAAATTTTACATAATTTTAGAAAAATTGTATTTCATAACCAGAAGTCGTAGAGACTTGGGAACTTAATCAATAATCTTTAATTCATGTGACCTTTAATATGCAGTCAAGGTCAAAGGTCACTGAGTGCACAAAAAAAAAAATACACTGCAATTTCAAGCTTACATATTAGGAAAACGATAAGACTTGGCTGCATACATACAGCGTATAAAATGTTTCTCTCGACGAGCTCTACATTTTATATGATAAGTCCAAAAAGTCCGACTGTCTGTTCAAAAGTTACAACGGGATGATTCTTAAAAGTGAAGTATTTTGCGTATATCTTTTTAAAGGTAACATATATCAACCTACTATAAACTGCAAAGATGATCAGTAATTCAAGACCGTCAATTTGAGGTCTATGTCCGGTCATGATGAAATGTCATCTTGACCTTCACAGTATACTTTGACCTTTTACGATAGGGATGTTGTATATCAAATGAATGGTCATGATGTGTAAATTTGAAATAACAAATTCCCAACCTCAAAAAATTGGTTGGATTGGGTTATTAAGTGCAAAAATCAAACTTTTTAGAACATGTCGTTGTCGCATATAAAATGAAAGCTAATCTAGCCTGTGTTACATATATCATACTTGCGATCTCAAATATGTAGGCGGATAAGGCCATTAAGTGTAAAAAGCGAAACGTTTCAGAAGGTATGCTTGTCGTATATCAAACGAAAGGTCGTACAAAGAACATTACGAAAACATCACTTTTATAGAAAGACCTTTCAATTGTTTTTTTTACAAACAATTGGGGTACTAGTATATTGTAATAATATGCGCCTTTGTCTTCGAAAGCTTTTCTAATGATTCAGTATAGATTTCTAGTTCATTATTTTGTTTGTTTTTCGGTTGCTGTTTCATTGCGGTATTTCTTACTTTGTATTGCAAAAATAGGTCACACTTACCAGAATTGTAGTCACTCGATAATCAGTCAAACCCTGTGAAAAATTACAAAAAACTAGATTATTTGGAAATAAACACGATAAAAAAAAAAAATTAACCACTCCAGATACAATTGCAAAAAGGAAAAGACCACCGAAAGGGGCGTGATATATACCCTAAGGTTATACGCTTGCTATATAAAAAGATAAATGTTCAATATTATCCTTGAAATGATATAATAAAATAAATCAACAAAATTTAGAAAATATCCTTACCTCGGTCGCAGAGATGTAAAAAACAGAGACGAGTAAAAACGCTGTGTTTTCATACCACCTGTCCATGTTTAAGCAGTCACACTTATGTAATTATTTATTGACACACAAATATATAATTCCCACAACCAAACAATTATAATATATCCATATGTCGTTATTTAAATTCATAAGCGTATCTCTTATTAATAGACAATCACATGCATGTTACGAAAAGGTATTTTCTCGACTTTGAGGTTGACAAATTATACTTTAGATGTGGTGACTGTGTCAAAACATTGACTATCGAGTTCAACAGGTAAAATTAAATTTGAGTGATTTTAAGCATGTATCCTACGCACTTCTTGTTTATGAGAACTAATACAAAAAATATTGAATAATCATTTTTTGATATCATTGCCTGTGGTTATATAACTGAAAAGGGGAACATCTTAGCGGGAAACGATTTTGTTAAGAATGCATTTCTGAAACAAAATCAAATACTAGTTATAAGCCAGTTTTTTACTATTTTGATTACGATATTAATCTGTCAATCCACTACTGACCCTCGTCCTGAAAAGTCATGAAATATTTGTCACTAGACGTAAGACAATCAACATTCATTCAATCTCTGCATATCCGCACAAAGTTGGTGAAGTCTCAATACTAGGCTTTTGTGATTGTCCTGAATCATGAGCCTGTAATTCAGTGGATATCGTTTGTTTATGTGTTGCATATTTGATTTTCGTTTGTTTCTCTACGACAATACATTTTTATTTAGAAATTACCGATAAAATATAGTAGATAAAAATTATATCAGAGCAACAATGCATAATTGTTTCTTTTACATTCTGGTTTTTTTTAATAAGGTTGATGTTGATTTTAATTTGGTAGGTAGACTTATATTAAATGCCCTAAACGTAAATATACGGGGTTTCATTTAAGTGCATAGACGTAAGATAATGTCGACTTTATAGAGCAAGTAAAGGTCGTTAAAGTTAAATCAACCTACCCATCGTTATCGCATACTTAAATTTGTCTCATATAAACAGAAAACATGTTTATTTATAGCAAGACTTTTTGTACGTCACGGTGCATGACAGCACAATAATCCGTTTACAGAATCGGAACCATATTTCACAATTTTCGTATTTTGCTGCTTTTCCACAATTAACGCCCCTTTCGCGTCAGTAACCGGTTTTACAATTTGACACAGTTTTAAAACTTTATCCAGCTGTTACTTCATATACAATTTTGAGCAAGACTTAACTGTTTTTTTTAAATTTAACAAATCTCAGCATTATTTTCATTAATTTTATTATTAAACACAACATTTTTTTTATTACAAGCTACTCCATGTATCAATATACCGGAAGCCGTAAGGGGACACACAAAACATTAGAAAATATTTTTTTTAATTCGAGATCACGATAAAACATTACCGTTTTACCGAGATCTCGATAAAAAATATATCGTTATCTCGATAAAACGAAATTGTTATATCGAGATCTCGATAAAAAATATATCGTTATCTCGATAAAACGAAACTGTTATATCGAGATCTCGGATTATTAAATCGTTATCTCGGTTTAATATATCGAGATCTCGATAAAAAAATTATCGTTATCTCGAGAAAACGAAACTGTTATATCGAGATCTCGGATTATGATATCGTTATCTCGAGAAAACGAAACTTTAATATATCGTTATCTCGAGAAAACGAAACTGTCATATTGAGATCTCGGATTATTATATCGTTATCTCGGATTATTTAATCGAGATTCGGATTGTTAGTTATCACGTGTTAACTGATTACAAAATGGTGGATCAAGAGGTGGCAGGCAACCCGGCGGAAGGAGTAAGTATAATTTGTGTGTTTCAAAGCTTGTTTGAATGACTGTTCACTCGATATGCATGATAAAGAAGCCCGGAAAGTTACTTCCAATATTTGATGTGATCAGGATGTTTCACTATTATAGGTGCATTCACATAGGAATATATGATACGGGTAAGAAATCTGTATGGCAATATGTGAGTGAAGCAATTTCACAAATTCGTCAATTAGTCAATTTTTACAGTAAACAAACATGTCTTATGTAGAACTTGTACTATTACACCACTGTCCTAGGTTAAGGGAGGGTTGGGATCCGGCTAACATGTTTAACCCCGCCACATTATGTATGTATGTGCCTGTCCCAAGTCAGGAGCCTGTAATTCAGTGGTTGTCGTTTGTTGTTGTGTTACATATAGAAAATAAGAGGTGGTATAATTGCCAATGAGACAACTCTCCACAATTAACAACTATAGATCACCGTCCGGCCTTCAACAATGAGCAAATTCCATACCGCATACTCAGCTATAGAAGGCCCCGATATGACAATATAAAACATTTCAAACGAGAAAACTAACGACCTTATTTATATAAAAAAATGAACGAAAAACAAACATGTAACACATTAAACAAACATATTTATTTTTCGTTCATTTATTATACATTAATTAGGGCCTTAGTTTTCTTGTTTGCATTGTTTTACATTTGTCATTTCGGGGCCTTTTACAACTGACTATGCGGTATGAGCTTTGCTCATTGTAGAAGGCCGTACGGTGACCTATAGTTGTTAATTTCTGTGTCATTTTTGGTCCCTTGTGGAGAGTTTTCTCATTGGGAAGCATACCACCTCTTCTTTTTTTTATATGCGTATTTTGCGATGTACCTAAACTATTTCAGTCAAAAATATAGACCCTATATATAGTTATGAGATATGATATATAAAAACGATTTCCAAAAACTCTTGGTAAAAAAGATATACATATAATAGCTTGAAAATTCTGAGACAAGTGCCTATGGTGAGTGTCAATGTATTTATGGGTTCGTATATATATGGTATATGAGGCTAATAAAGTTATTTCTCTTTTAGTGTATTACTCAAATTCTTATTTTATTTCAATGTGTTTTGTTTTGTTTCGGTTATTAATTCGTTTCGTTACGTTTCGTTTTGTTTCATTTCTTGTTTTAATGGGACCCTAACATGCATGCATTTAATTATGCAAGCATGGTTTTGTATTGTTTATTTAAGTTTTGGGATGGTTAACTTTCTGTTAGTAAGACCCGTTACGGCCTGTCTTTGAAACTGGATAGGCAAATGCTCACATTAATCTGTCACGGCCGAAACAATGTGCTAATATGTCCTCCTCTACAGCATACCTTATGGTGATGCTCCTTAGTAGGAGGTATTATACACATACAATAAGGTTCGTATCTTTCCCCTTTATTATACTTTCCATGAACTAGGTAAGACATGTTAGAATATAGCGTATTTTTCACCACTATTTTTGCAGAAGTTTGCAGTCACTTCGACACATTCAAGATGTTAAGTGATCAGGCGTTCGGGTCGATCCGGCCCCACGTCGATCCGGCCCAAGTCGATCCGGCCCACGTCGATCCGGCCCCACGTCTATCCGGCCCATATGTAAAGTCGATCCGGCCCCAATAAAAAAATATATTTATAAGGAATAAAAATAAAGATATATATTAATTGTAATTCATAAATGTTTCTGATTTCTTTTAATTATAATGTAAAAGGTGTACTGTGTACGGTAAAAAAAAAAAGGCCTTTGAAAAATATTTTCTTTAGATGAGCATACAAAAAGGGTTCTGATCTTCTATCTACAATATACTAGAAGTAAAAAAAATATGAAAGTTTCACCTTAGTGAAAGATGATGATGTCGGAATCGTTATATTTTTGTGTTTCGCCAACTTGAAATGTCTTTGATTGTCTATGTAATGAAATAACTCAAGTGATATTTGCATGGATGGCACGGTTAACTATTCGATACATGGGTGTAAAATGGCAACTTCATTCCTCTTGTGTTTGTGTTACTTCCACTTTTTATCAAATGTGGGATCTGCTTATTGATTTGTGCACAACCCGAAGACTAAATCTCCAGCCCGAGGTAGATAAATTGACTTTAAATGCGCAATGCATACTGCTATTACAAAAATTTCATGCTACTACAATCAACGGTTCAAGGTACTCAGATTAATTATCTTTAATATATTTTTTCCGGAATGGTTACTATTTTCGCGGAAAAGTAGTAAGGTATTTATTTCCGGAAACGTAGACTTTTTTTTTGCAGAAACGTAGATTTTTTTTTTTGTGGAAACGTAAAACGCCGACTGTAATCCAATACGTCTTTTATCTTGTGTTATAACAAATAGCTACATACACAACGGTACAGGCCGATCCCCAAGCTGATACATACAAATTTTGTTTTTCTTTTTTAAAAGTTCTTAAAATTCTCAAATTGAGAAATGTTGTTAGATTTGCCTAGTCCTTTCTATAAAAGAGAAGACAGAATGCGTTTGTTTTTATATCACAATGGCTTTTCCTTGTGTATTATGGGACCAACATGTGCATTTAGTGTCATTGGTTTGTTATTTTCTTGCAATAAAGAATAATGGATACTCATATTACTTGGTTTTTTTTTATCTACACACAACTATTAAGAAAAAAATAAATTGACTATATTCGATATTACAAAAGAAAAACAAGTGTAACATGTGTTATAGAAGCCTCTGATGTTACCTGAAAAAAATACAATTAATTATTATTATATAAACACCAAACACCAAACAAAAGATCAAACTACAAAGACCTTGTTGATAACTTAACTTTAATTAATCAGGATACTTTTCAAAGTATTGTCAATTTTAAGAAAAAATAAATTGACTATATTCGATATTACAAAAGAAAAACAAGTGTAACATGTGTTATAGAAGCCTCTGATGTTACCTGAAAAAAATACAATTAATTATTATTATATAAACACCAAACACCAAACAAAAGATCAAACTACAAAGACCTTGTTGATAACGTAACTTTAATTAATCAGGATTTGATTGAATTAAATGATTACGATTGGCATTACCTTAGTTCACAATCATCAGACAATTATTGAATAAACAAACCAATTATAGACTAATGATTTGGTTTAACAAGACATTAATGATGAGTTAAATTTTTACGGTTCCATTGGACTGTAAATATTTATTGAGCTACTCTGTGTGAGAAGTAAATAAAATAAAAATCGCCATGACATTCAAAGTCAACTTTGAAAATATCTTCACATTTTAAAATATCATTGGAGCTGCTGTACAAATAGACACAATAACTATAGTTCAAAGCCACTAACAACTAATAAAAAAATCATGCATCTAAGACTAAACTAACACTCAGTTACGTCAATCGTAACTACTCGGCCATTCTCGCTACGCAGTACAATAGCCTCGTATGCACTACGGAGAAATTCTTCTTAAATTGTTGGCCGGAATTGTAGTGATCCGCGACACAAAGAAGTTCTATCCTCCAGGTGGCGCTATAATTTGGTTACATATCACAGAGTAATCAAGAACTTTAACTCTGCCAAATATTTTGGCGCGAAAGAAGGAGCAGGGTAAATAAGTAATGGTAAAAAATTTGTACCATTCCAGTCGAAAAAATATAAAATTCAATCGGATCGGAAAATTTTCCGGACAGGAGCAAGTTAAATCAGTAGTGGTAAAAAAAATGTACCAGTCCAGTCGAAAAAATATAATTTTGAATCGAATCGGAAAATTTTCCGGACAATGATTCCTCCGCCTAATGCATACGAGGTTATTTCTTCGTGCAACCAGAAAGGCCGAGTTGTTCCGATTGTCAGTTACGTATCGATTTAAAGTAGTTCTTTAACTGGTACTTCAATACTTCGTTTACCTGTTGTGATCCATCATCGACACTTTTTGCAAATTCCGTTTATACAGTTCAAATTTGTCACAAATTCCTCCATATAGTGAATATAGTTTATTCATATTTTATTATGGGGCCGGATCGACTTGTGGCCGGATCGACGTGGGCCGGAACGACTTGGGCCGGATCGACTTGGGGCCGGATTGACTTGGGGCCGGATCGGTTTGGGGCCGGAACGACCGGATACTAGTGATCAGCCATACTAAGTTTTATAAAGGACCGACCATTTAAATCTTAAACAGGGGGGCTTTTGTTTAAAGTTCCGAAACAAACAACACTCATTGCGATCCTGAATTTTCAGGAAAAAGACTAGTCAAAATAATTATGACGTCTGGCAAGGCTATTTTAATTTTTTTTCTGGGACGCCTTTCTACGTCTATGACGTCTGGCAAGGCTTTTTTAATTATTTTTTTTCTGGGATGACTTCCTACGATGTAGGATTAATTAAAATAGCCTTGCCATAGGAAGGCGTCCCAGAAAAAAAAATTAAAATAGCCTTGCCAGACGTCATAATTATTTGGACTAGAAAAAGACTAATTTGATAGAGGATCTTTTCTGAGGTGGCATTATTATGCTGTATGCAAAGATCTTTCATACAGAATAATAATGCCACCTCAAAGAATAATTAAATGTTCTGGCATTGTCTCACCAACGTTATAAATCCATATTCTTACTGAGAAAAATAAATCAAATCCCCCCCCCTCCTCACTCCGGCATTTCAAGTTAAAGGGTAACTGGACCGTTTCACTCTAGTTACATGTTCGCCCTGGCCTAGGTCAGTTTGTGGTGGGTTCGTTCGCCCATGGATTTCGTTCGCCCTAGGTTCGTTTCCAATTAAAAATACTTTAGTAATTGTGAAGTCAGCTTCAACTTTTTCTAAAAACCCTGTAAGTTATATCTTTAAGATCACCCTCTGTGTTTAAAAGCAGATTTATCTCATTTGGAAAGGAATATGAAAGAAAAATATTATAATTTGTCTATTATATTAAAATAAGATTATTAAACAAAGGAATCTTAAATTATTGATTATCCCTGAAATCATATTAGGGAGTTTGTATAATAATCATTAACATGTTCAGTGAGTATGTAAAATCACTGGTCATTTTCAGGGATTATATATAATTACTAATGATTTCAGTGATTCTACATATTCCCATAAAAATCAGGGATTCTACATAATGCCTGATTATACAAATTCACTGTAACATATATACATAGACATGATACATGTAGATATAGGAAGATGTGGTGTGAATGCCAATGAGACAACTCTCCATCCAAATAACAATTTATAAAAGTAAACCATTATAGGTCAAGGTACGGCCTTCAACACAGAGCCTTGGCTCACATGGAACAGCCAGCTATAAAGGGGCCCAAAAATTCGTAATGTAAAACCATCTATATATTATGAAGAGAAAATACATGGTGTCTGTTCTCTCCGAGTTAATGTATAAAATGTATAAATGTGATCAAATACAGAACACGATAAGTCATGACACACCTTGATTTAAAGTCTCAATACAGTAAAACAACTTTATGAAGGGAAAAAAATCACAAAGCACACAAACGTATATACATGTAAAACAATTTAGACAATACAATAAAATTGTATTACAGTGATTACATAACTTGCAGATAAATTACATCAGAGTGAACGGACATAGGACAAACAAGAAGTAGAGTGAACAGGTCCTAGGGCAACGTGAATTAGAGCAAACAGACCCGGATTCAAGTTCAAATATCCCTAAAGGACCGACCATTTTAACTTCAGGGGGCCTGACTATTTATAATATCCTGAAATTTGAGGGGGGAAATTATTTGTCCAGGAAGGGTGGAATAAATTGATCTCAACATGCTCAAAGGGAAAAGTGGGCCTCAAAGGTACAGACCATTTGATTTTTCTGAGGGGGGAGGGGGGAGGCATCTGGGTTTTCTTAGATAAAATTATCCTGGCCCTAAATTTGCTGGGGAAAAAATCTGGGTCCACATGAAAAGCCAACCCATCCCCCCACCCCTGAAAATCAAATGGTCCATGCAACAGTTCTGCCCTTCTCCAAAATAGCTGGATTAACCGTAAATTCCTGTATCTTGGGAAAAACATGCTTTGTTTCGATGTGTGCAATAAATAAATAAAATTTCACGCACTGAAATTTTCTGACTCAACAGAGTTTTATTTGCCTACGGTCCTTTCTGTCCAGATTTAATACACAGACAGTAAGTGTGCATTCATTGTGACATGTCCACAATCTATGTGCCATCCCGATTCCGTCAATCTCTGAAAGCAGAGGACTCCCTAGATCCACATTCTCACTACTGACCTACAGAACTAGAACTCTGTGCTATGGATATTGCGGTTCCGTGTGCCAGGAATACCCGTCGTGAATATGAAAAAGTCTGAAGTAAGCATGTTTAAGTCAGTGCTGGTTGAGTATAACTTAATCAGCCATAACCCCAAAAACTAAAGTAAAGTTTTCCATACGATTATCTGTTTCTCAAAATGGGGAACATCTTTTCTCCCATTGTTGGCGAATTTCCATATTTTTGCGCAACGGCCTGATTTAATATTATTTAATTGAATTCAAAGGTATGTGTTTTCTCCATGGAAGAGTTATTGCCCCTGATAAGCGTTATTTATCGATTTTTTAAATTTTATTGTTTTTATTTATTGACTACTGCCCTGGATTTTTGCTCATCAGTTCGGTAATTTTGTTATTACTCTTGATGTTATTATCATATTGATATTTGTCTTTGTTTTACAGAAAGAAATGGATGACTACTGTGAAGTATTTGAATTTTTAAGAAATGGAAATGCATCAGATGAATCAATACAAACAATTGGAGAAGAGAAGGTACATTATCATTATTACATGTATATTCACATTTCAATACACAATACTACATTATAATTGGGGGTACTTTATACTACCTCAGGCATAGATTACCTTAGCTGGATTTGGCAAAACTTTTATGAATTTTGGTCCTCAATGCTCTTCAACTTTGTACTTTATTTGGCCTTTTTAACTTTTTTGGATTCGAGCGTCAATGATGAGTCTTTTGTAGACGAAACGCGCGTCTGGCGTATATACTAAATTTTGTCCTGGTATCTATGATGAGTTTATTTATGCTTTCACAGTTTTAATCATGTTTATAAGCTCTTTAAATTATTTTGCTGGAAGTTTTATGGTATACAAATGTCTGTCTATTTGTCATCCACATGTCACACTGTTAATTAAGGCCACGCTGACTATCAACAGGAGCCCTAAAGTAATTAGATTGTCAGTCCGTCCAAATTGTGTCCGCTCAACATGATTGTTAACCAACATGAGAAAGTGTGTTGCATACAAGAATGCATATAATATGCATATGAATTTAAACCAATTTGTGTCCCCACCACAACTTTCTCTTGTGAGCTCACCTGGACCGAAGGTGCTTGTAAGCTATTGTCATCACTCAATGGTGTCCATTTTGTTTATCTGTTAAGTTAACAAAAGTATGAAGCCACTAAAGGGATTTAGACGAAACATTGCCACAATCCTATTTAGGGTATATTTTCTTAAAAAATTGTGTCGCACATAGCCATTTTCCGAAAAACATGGCTGCCGTTACTACAAAATAGACCTTGGAGATGTGGACAGCCTATTTGGCCATATCTGGGACTATTATACTAAAAAATAAAAAAAGGCAAATCCAAACTATCACCTATAAATATGACTTTACAACAAACCGAACTTGCGTAATTCTTTTCAATCAAAAGTTATAAGACATTTTATGAATCATATACTTTTTTCCACATCGTACCCACGCTATTTTAATCCTGAAAATTTCAATGTTTATATGTTAATTTTTACAATTAAGGCGGGATTTGGTGATTTATATTAACTGTCAAAGATCGGGATATCTTTTATCATTAAAGTAATCATGTTTATGTTAAGGATAATCATTACTAATACATTGTAACTATAAAATAGAAAAACAAATTACCGAAATTATAAGATCAAGGCACGATGTCACTGTCAAAACAATATGGCGTATCAATAAATAGCGCAGGTAAAGTCTCGTTCTAACGGCTGTGATGCAGATATTATTACACTGATTGGTGTAACGGTTTCCAGTCCCGTTAGTATTATAGTCCCAGGCCATGTAGAGACTAAAGGAGTCAACATTCCTTCTACCGAATTAGAAGATCTGCTAAAGTCTCCATTGTACGGCAAGTCGTACGACAATCCCTTATTTGGGGTTTATCCCCTTAAACTTCAAAATTGACCATATTTGCTGTTAATTGCATATATTTTGAAAATGGTATTATTAAAAATTATTACATGGCATTTTCCATATCGGCCCAATTAATAGCCAAAGACTCTCATTTCGGACCAAGGGCTTTAGCCCAAGGTATAGATATGGGTCAAGGGCTGATAATAGGGTCGATATGGAAAATGCCATATTCTTCTTCTTCTTTATTCTTTCCTCCACTATATAGATCTGGAGTACCAATACTTGTGTAGTGTAGCATGGGTAAGCAACTGAGTAATGTAAGCAACTGTGTGCATGTACAGGAATAATTTACAGTGAATAATAATCTATTTATCACATATTTAGCAATTGAAAAAAAATGAGCTAAAAAGTAAACATTTAATAAAGAGTGTTTAGTTGTTTAATTTCTTTGTTTTTGTACATTCGTTCTTCATTCTTTATTGAAAGCTGAAAGGGAATGACAATGCCAAAAAGCAAGAGAGGAAGATTGAAATTGGGTGGTTTGATTACGATTACAGAAGTAGTGAATATCGTCAAGTCAGGACACTAAATGGTGGAGGCGTAAGATACATCAATGCACCGAAGACCTGGATGCAAGATGATATCCTGCAACATGGGAAGAAGGTATTTTTCCTGAATGGCAAATCGAAAAGAGGAAACGTAACAGATTTTCAATTTGAAGTCAGAAATTTTATGGGAGGCAGAATGGACAATGATTGCACAATTGGAGACCTATATACTTTGACAGGATCAAAACTTCTACGATTTTACATATACAGCAAGAAGTTACCAACAACTGCTGTGGGCTGTTCTGAAATGGAATCTCCATCCGATGATAGTTTACCTGATCACAAATTACTACAAGTAAATAAACAAGTCGCTAACTTATCTTCTGATCCATCAAATGAATCACCTTCAAAGACTTCATCATTAACTCCACAAACAGTCCAGCTAAGAGTTCAAGAGTTTATGAAGACAAGAACCCAACAGTTGCAAAAGTGTTGAAACTTCTATAGTTTCCTGATGTTCTTGAACTCAAAGAACAGATTGTGACTGGTTATCTTTAAAAGTTTATAAAAAGTTTAGACGAGAAAGGACTTCAAAACTTTATGCGTTTTTGTACTGGATCAAACCTCATGTGTTACCAATTAAATGTAGCATTTAGTATGCTTTCAGGTTTTGAGAGGAGACCCACAGCTCAGACTTGTGGGAATATGCTACAACTGCCATCTTGTTATGAGTCTGTTGCTGACCTCAGAGAAGACTTTATGAACATATTCAAAACAAACATGTGGGAGATGGATTATGTTTAGTCACTTCTTTGATTGAAGTTTGGACATTCCTTTCTTTTGCTTTTATCACTTACATTCAATAAGTTAGTATTGTATGATTTCATGTAATGATTCAAAGAAGAATCGACAAAATGTAAATTTGTCAGGGACTAAATGCATATTGTTTTAAGATTGTATTGTATGATTTCATGTAATGATTCAAAGAAGAATCAACAAAATGTAAATTTGTCAGGGACTAAATGCACATTGTTTAACCATGCTTACATCAATGCTAGATCACTGCAGCATACTTTGAGTGACTGGCCTGACTGAATCTAGATATGTTTAACTGAAGATTATAACTGTAGAGTGTATACTTGTCTCAACAAAATAAACATGCATGGTTCAAATGGCATTAAAATATGTCATTTGAAGTTAATCCCACCTCTTGCATTTTTAGGTCACCAGTCTGAAAGTATTATCGATATGGGTCAACTATCCATCATAAACATATTAAAATCTTTGACCCTGTAAAAATCAAAAGGGTCCTGATCTTAACTAGGTAAACATAATCTAAAGGGTTTACTAACAATGTTCAAATGGCTTGAAATAGATCATGAGGGTAGACTCAGTATTTGTAAAGCAGTAAAGCTATCAAAATATTGGTCAGCATATTAATTACATTGCTCCAATGTCTCGTCTTGGAAGATATGTCCCTTTTTTGCCTTTTTGTTTAATAAGCTGTAGGAGTACTTTCTGAAAGTATCAGAGTAGTTTCCAGCAACTGGGGTAATTTTAGGCATGTAACCAATAAATAACCTTTCCACCATTATTTTAACTCGTTGACACTTTTATTCAGTGTGAATTACACTTTTTTTCTGAGTCAGAGGTATTCCTGTCGAAATTATGTTTTCATTTTTTTCAAATTTAGACCAATTTAAATAAGATCATAAAGTTTTTAGCTTTTTTTCTTTATTAAAACTTTAATATCATATGCACTGAATGTAACTTTTTAATGTAAATATTATTAAGTAAACATGATTAAGTTTGCTTTTCAGTTCAATATATAAAATGTACTGAGTATGATGCATTACTGAGAATGGCCTGAGCCTGTATTCATAAAAATACTGAAGTTAAGATTTCCATTTAGAGTACCAGTAGACGTCCATTGCTTTTGAAGAAAAAACTGTCCTTTACGAACAAATATAACCTTAAGATGTGTTATGCATACGGGCCCCCATTTTTCAGCTTTATATTATTTTGTCAGTTTTGTTGACCAAATAAAGATATTGAAGGAGATTTCATGATATTTATTTTTTACCTTAGTATACCTAGCCGAAGACTATTTGTGCTTTTGCTTTCCATCGTATGTCGCCCGCTGTTAACATTCCGAAAATTTTCTCTCAAAAACCACTGAAGGGATTTACTTTGAACTTGGCACAGTCTATCTTTCATGTCCTTATGCTACATTTTAAGCTCACCTGACCATCAAGTTGCATCCGTCGTCCGTCGTAATCTTTTCACATTTTCATCTTCTTCTTTGAAACCACTGGACGGATTTAAACGAAACTTTATAGGAATGTTCAGTTGAAGGTTCTTTACGAACTTACTTATTTTTGTTCTGGTCCAATGAAAAACAGGGTCGCTATAGCAAATCTTAGATTCTCATTGGCCGATTTTCTAAAATCTTCTCCTCTGAAACTGTTAGGCTAAATGTTTTGAAACTTCACAGTAATGACGAACGACAGATTTATTTGCTAATTTAGTTGCGTGGGAATATTTGAAAGCTTCCGTGTCTTATCGGGGCCTCTTATAGCTGACTATGCGGTATGGGCTTTGCTCATTGTTGAAGGCCGTACGATGACCTATAGTTGTTAATGTCTGTGTCATTTTGGTCTTTTGTGGATAGTTGTCTCATTGGCAATCATACCACATCTTCTTTTTTATAAGTCCATATCTATAAAGCAATAGGTCTTCTATAATTGGTTGTGCAATGATTGTAAGTTGTTCATGTCCAACTGGCAGGTGACATCTGACCGTGACCTCATTTTCATGATTCAGTGGTCAAAGTATATTTTTTTTGGTGTTTTGGTCTATTTTGCAGATACTATAAGTATCCAGTCAATTATATTTGGTGTATGGAATGTTTGTAAGGTGTACATGTCTGTCTGTCAATAATAATCTGACCTTGACCTCTTTTTCATGGTTGACTGGCCAAATTAAAAATTTGTGATATGGTCTATTTCTCAGAAGTCAATTATATTTCGTGTATGGATTCCATTCTGGCAATAATCATTTGACCTTGACCTCAAGGTCATGGTTCATTGGCCAATGTTACATTTATCTGATTTGGCCTTCTTTTTAGATACTAAAGGGATAGTATAACTATATTTGGTGTAGGGAATAATTGTAAGGTGTGTATGTCTGTTAAGTAGGTGTAAGTTGATCTTGACCTATATTTCATGGTCAAGGTTATTTTTTAAGAGGTTTATTCGGAGATACTTTTAGCAATAGGTAAACTAGATTTGTTGTATGGAATGAGTGCATGAACTACATTTCTGTCTGAAAGGGTTTATCTCACCTTCGTCTCATGTACATTGATCATTTAAATGTTAATTTATTTATAATGCTTGTGGTTTAAACTTGTTTTTTATACTTACAACATAAGTTATATTATGAACACTGGAACAGGCGAGACATTTCAGTGTGTCCACTCTTTTTCATACGAATCGAAATGTTGCTCATAGTGCTCAAAGCTATGCTAATACGACTCATGTCTATTTTTGAGGAATTTTGGACACAAGACACAAACACCTAACAAGTGAGTGAAAGAGACCGAGAGAGTCGTTGCTCGCAGGGTACCTCATACTACTCGTATGGTTGCTCATACGACTCGTGGCTTTTTCGTATGACTCGTTGGCTTGCTCATACGACTCATGGTTACATTTTGCATCGGCCACAGTCTCTCTTCTCCTCCTTTGCTGTCAAAATAACGCCAAAAGTAGGAAAAGCAAGGTTGTGAGCACGGATCAGAGCAGTGTAGATCACCGGGGGTACCGGGAATAGGAACGGAAAAGAGCCCATTGGAGCGAGAAAAAAAACAAAAGACAAAGGTGGGGATAAGTTGTGAGGGGAGAGCTATTTTGAGCGAAAAGAAAAAGGTTGGGATACGGTGCAAGAGAGCGCAAAAGAAGAAGAATTTTTTTTAGCAAAAAGAACAAAAGACCAACGTTTGGATACGGTGTGAGATAGAGCAAAGGAAAGAGAAGCATTGGAGAATATCTCAGAGAATTGACATACGGAACAAGATGGAACAAGTGTAATTAGCAAACAGTTGATTGACAGTTCAAGTATCAAAAGACCTATATATGTACGCACTCGGTCTGATATACAACAAAAATCATTAGCATGGTTATTTCCACGTAGCATTTTGGAACGTTTACAAAGTCAAAAGCCAAGATCTTTATAAAAAAAAAAACTACCGTATTTTGTACCTGTGTGATAGAAGAACATCGGTTACACCCATTTTCGTAAGGTACTGCTTTGTATATCACTACATGCAAATACAAAAGAGCGAGAGCATAAACCAATTTATTTATTTTGTATCTCTTTCATTTTCATAGCTGTTGAATAAACCAGCGACGCAAACTTAGGTATAGCGCTACTGACTCGTCGACGTTTTCGGGTGGTTTCAGTAGATTTTCCTCCATGTAAATGCATCCCAACTCAAAAATCTCTTCTTCGCATGGGTACTCGTCCTCTTCAGCGCATTCTGATCGACAAAAGTGTAGCACGTCGTCATCGACCTGTCGAATATGCTCCTCAGCATTGAACAAGTCGGGATAAAGATACATGTTGACAGGCCGTCCATGAAAAACATACTCTCTACTTCTCCTAATATAATGAGTGTTCCATACCTGCGCAGTGTCATCTAGTTCGCTCTGTAAAAAAGACAAAGCCATTTTTCATTTTTAATCAGGACAAAAGGCCAATCAAATCACAAGATTTTCAAATGCAATCTTATTAAAATCTTCCCCATTAATTGTACACTACCGTTAGAAGTAGGGCTGATCAGTTTGTTCCAAATGTCCCTGTAAAAATCCAATTTTGTTGGCGTAATTGTCTTCTCTAGGTTCTGATTGGCAAACATACATTAAGACGAAACGTCGACTGAAAGTATATGTGTCATTCTCAAAATATGTGCAGATTCAACAGCACACGATTAAAAGGTGGGGGAAGTGGGTGTTCCGGGTATGTGCACCCTATTTTTTTTGGAAAATTTTGTTAAATTCATGTGAAATATAGGCCAAAATCGGCAAATAGTAGCCTGGCACACCACCACCCCTCATTTGTTCTAGCACCCTTCCTTTTCAAAATTCTCGGATCGTCCCCCTTAGACGGATTTGTTATCACATAAGCAACACGACGGGTGCCGCATGTGGAGCAGGATCTGCTTACCCTTCCGGAGCACCTGAGATCACCCCTAGTTTTTTTGGTGGGGTTCGTGTTGTTTATTCTTTAGTTTTCTATGTTGTGTCGTGTGTGCTGTTGTTTGTTTGTCTTTTTCATTTATAGCCATGGCGTTGTCAGTTTGTTTTAGATTTATGAGTTTGACTGTCCCTTTGGTATCTTTCGTCCCTCTTCTACAATTTCGCGTTACCGAGAAATCCTAATGTGGGTAACTTTTTCTATGATGTTATTTTTTTTTCTGTTCCAGATCACATTTGATATGTATGTCGTTTACGAGTTTATACGTTAAAATAGGATATTACTTATTACAAAAACTCCTATACGTTACAATCATTAGAAGTCAGGTACAATTTATGGAATAAATGCCAATCAGATACCAAATCATCGAACAATTAAAGCGTGACATACGGAGGCCGCCATGCAGCATGTACACCATGTACGACCGTCTATGTATGGTCCCATAGGGCATCATGAGGATTTGCCAACTTAACACCAAGGCAAACCAAATGAGAAACCTTCTCCCAGAAAGAAATTAAAAGATTAATTCAAATACAAACTCTGACAAAGGTTCCTGGCATAAGACAGGCGCACACTTACACATATGAGGCGGGGTTAAACGTATGTAATGCAGCCTGTCCCTGATATACCAAGATGAGAATAACAATTTTGAACAAGTAAAACGTACAATCTAAATAAGAATTAAAAAGGATCCAATTCATCGAGAAAAATCATAGACAATTTACCATGTTTACAGAAAAAGAAGACAAAACATAAATAAAAAGATTCACAAGAGAACACTCGCTGTTGCTGACAGGCAGCTCAGACAACCTAAACGACTGATAATAGAAAAAAAACCCAAGCACCTCGATATCAAATCCTTCATCCTAAAATAAATTAGTCAAATGAAGATTACTACGATGAATACGGAGTGACATTCCAATGATTTAGTAGATACATTCCTTATATCAAAATAAGAGTTTTTAACAAGTAAAACGTACAACAAAAATTGGTATCAAAAAGGATCTTTCAAAGAAAGCCTATTGCCATGAGCTCATATTGGAAGGTAAAATATTTCTACAAATAGAAAAGAAAGGTACCTGAAGTAACTGCATGCAACAAAATTGAATTAGGTTAATGTCAAGTTTGTCTCCTGAAAATTGACCTCGTTCCTGAAGGCCTTTCATCGCTGATATCCATACTTGACAGCACTTCTTTCGCAAAATGCCCCACCAGGACTCAATTCTAGTGTTCATAGTGCTTTTAAGTGCTACTAGTATATTTATATCAACAAAATTGTGACAATTTTAATATAAAACATCACAAGGAAAATATGATCACTCATTGTACATCAAACTAAGTTTGATTTTACTTTAGTCGGCCGCCGTGTATCTTGAGATATCTAACTAATCAAACAACACTTGACAAAGTAGTTTGTACTTATTTTGAATTACGCTAGTGATGACGTTCGGCTTCTTTGGCACTAAGTATTACTTTTTTATATCTTGTTTCACCGTTTCAAACGGAGGACACGGTTATCCTAATATTGAACCTTTTATTTGTCATTCTTATGTTAAAATTCCGTTAGAGTATAACCTAAATGATCGAAACGTCGGACCAATGCAGGGGTTAAAAAATGTTGTTACAGCTAACTAGCCCAGGACTTATTGGCAGCAGGATTTTACTAACCCTGTTTGAAGAACTGCTAGCCCATCAAAACCGACCTGCTAGCCCATGTGTGCCTTACAAATCAGAGTTTGCTGCATTATACAGGGTGGGTGTCATGTTTTGAAGGGGACATTATACACTGTATTAAACTAGTTCATTTTTATCCGTTGTAGTACTATGGGTCATTAAATATTTTCTGGCAGAGAAAACATGTTCATTGGTTTTATCGTGTGAAACAAGTGGTTTAATTATTATATTTGTTGTCCACACATACACAGGAGACCTTTTATTGACGTGCTCGGGGAAACACTGGCAATATTCGCAGAACATGGTCTCGGATTTTCATCCCAGCGCCACAGCCGACCTTACCTAGAGAAATCTTTCTGTCCATGTCACTAGATATGTTCTTTTCCCCTTTTCCCGATCGTTTTTACATTTTTTTTTGGATGAATTTTCAGCCTCATTAGTATCCCCTTCATCTACCGATTTTTGCTTTGAAACTGACGAAGCAAATCAGGTGCCCGTTCTAAAATGTTTTGAAATATATATATTTTGTTGTATTGTTTCGTGTTCAACAGTTGTCCGACAAGACCAATACATAATAACCAGTACTTTTAATTGAAATCTCGACAAAGGCAATGTACAATACCCCCTGTACTGAGAAACGATATTGGAAGTATGAGATATTGCGATCAATAGATGATACCTGGCCACCCTGAGTTATTTGTTCTATTTTTAAAACATGTAACTGTGCAACAGGGTTGCATTCAATATCGTAGCGGCTACGTAGTGCTACATAGATTTTTGTCTACTGAACGAGTAGCTAGCCTAGCTGCTATCAATATCTATGTTGCAGCTAGGCTAGCTACACGTTCAATAGTCATAAATCTGCATATCCCTAAGTAGCCACTACGATATTGAACGCAACCCTGGACCTGTACAAACCCAAATCCGGGATGACGTAATTGAATCTGATTTGCTAAGATAGAATAGGGATGAAGGGATTTTCCACTATCTATTTTGGAAACGCCAAGAATTTTTTGTTACTAGTCCGTCGGGCATATTGGGGTAAAAGTTTAGATTGCCCGAGGCGTAAATGCTCTAGTCCCGGCCGTCGGGCTAGTGGATTTTTTAACCCCTGCCAATGGGATGTTGGACCATTTAGGTGTCGAAATCTTGCGATATCGGAATATTATAGCTTCATTTTAACTTGTAATCTCACCATTCTTATCGGTCAACATATCCATACAAAGACAACTTCCTTGGCATGGGCATATATCAGTACAGCAGAGGTTTTGCTCAAAGCGGACACAAGATCTACTATATACAGATTGAATTAAAAATTGGGAATGGACATGAGGGATTTGTCAAAGAGACACCAACCCGTTCAAAAAGCAGGCAACGGCCGAAGATCACCAATGGGTCATCAATGCAGCAAGAAACTCCCAAACCCGGAGGCGTTCTTCAGCTGGCCCATAAACAAAAATGTACTAGTTTGAAATGATAATGGACGTCATACTAAGCTTCGAAATATACTCAAGAAATAATAATAAAAAATCACACAAAACTAAGAAAGGCCAGAGGCTCCTGATTTGGGACAGGCGTAAAATTGCGCCGGGGTTAAACATGTTTTTGGAGATCTCAACCCTCCCCCTATACCTATACCAATGCGTGAACAGATCAAATCTTGTAGCAATTTGGATGGCATCATACCGGACCGATGTTGCCTTTTACCAAACCAAAGTCATACGGAGAACTTTTATTGTTTCTGTAGTTAGGTCGACTTGTCTTGGATAAAATGTTGACCCCCAGAAGAAAAATAATGCCACGTAGAATGTATACCCCATTTTCAATTTTTCTAATCTCTTGAGCAGTCAAACTTATAGTTAATAGTTATCAAAGGTGTGTCCATAAATACGGTGCATTTGTAATAATAAACCTAAATGAAAAAGAGTAAAAAAAATATTTATAGATATACATACATTCTACTAACGCCATACATCTAAGAACTTTGTCAATAGGAATATCGTACGCTTTATTAACTGCGGCAGATGCGCCATCATCCAAAAGACAATACAGAAATGTTTTTAAAGCAGGTGGCATAATTTTAATTGAATAATCCAGTGAAATGTTTTTAGATAATGGATATTCATCTGATTGGATTACAACTTTACCCCATATATGCTTCCGTAAAATACTTGTAGCTGCATAAAGTGCTTGCAACCAGTTTCGCAGTCACTGTTCAGATCTTTGAATTTGACAGACTGTATATAACTGTCATTTTAAACGAGTAATTTTCCGTCATTACGGCATAAGACAAAATTATAGAGCTACTGTATACAATATTGGATGTACCTTGGCCTCGTTGATGCTGTATATATGTAACTATAAATTGACCATATATTTTTAGTTTTTGTTGAAGCTGATAATATGTTCTGTAGTTTTCTCGTCGGCTATTCTGGGGCAGAAATTTATTAAGCCCGGTTAACTGACCAAGTAATTAAAGTTGTTAACCAGAATACTTCCTTGTGTACAGGCACGTCATCTTTAATCGTCGAAATGTTAGTAAAAGCTGTTTTATGTTCAGAATTAAATAGCTCTTTACTTTCTGATTTCAAATTTTGTAACAAATATTTAGCGATGCAAGCTCGATGGTATAAAGATTTAATAGTAAAATTATCATGAGTTATTTTGTAAATCAGATCATTGTAGGAGATATATGTAGTAACACTCAATACAGCTTGAGTTTGCTCCTCAAAGGATACCTTATAAAGTTGTGTACCTTGCTTATAGGCTTTATAAATTTGCAAAATATACAAACAGACAAATCAGAATGAGTTATAGATCTACTGCCCTCGTTGATATATGAGAAGAGACTGGTCGGCAGAATTGGTACATGAAGTACAAAATCTTTGTACAGCGGACAAAACAGAAGATGATAGGTTGTGCTTACTTTTAAAATATTTATAGCAAATCTTATGATATTTTGTATTTTCAAATGGGATGTTTTAATTTTTTTCATATTCATCGACCAGTCTTCTGTAAAGTTCATCTTTTAGTTTTCCCACAGCGGCAATCATTTAAGTGTTTAACTACATAGTTTCTATGTAGTAAATACATGACAGACTTTGCATATCTATGTCAATCAATGGATAGTTTTTGCTTTTTAGCATAGAAATGGTTTCATTGTGAACTGGACTGTGAAAAGTTTGACACGACTCGGAAGATTTTCTACAATTTTCCGATACGATTCCTTTTTTAGAAAGGGGTAATTCTACAGAACTCAAAAATTATGTTTTACTTAAATTTGATCTTAATTTCGGACGATTTCATATCTATTTAAGCTACACTGATGTTAAAGATAGAAATAGAACCGTTTAAATATGATTTATAGTACTCTAATAGCACTATTAAGTACACGGAAATCGACTAATATATTCAGTAAAAAAACGATAACGAAATAGATAAGGGATTCCGGAAACTATAGTGATTTTACCCAACATCATAAAATTACAGAAACTCGTGATTTTAAGAAATGTTGAGATAAAGTCTTGATCTTGAATGAAAAAACGATAACTGATGAGTAATTTGGTGTGTTCTAAAACGGATAGAGTGCAAAATCATTTAATAAAAATTTAATTGTAGATCCGAAAAGGTCAGGATTATGAAAATTTTCGTACAAAATGTCAAATATTTAGAAGGAATGCAAAAGCATGCGGATTTGCATTTGTAAATAATGTTTTTCATTATTCTAAGAATCTAATTCACTTAATTATTCTGTCTAAAAGAAGAGATACGACTAATTTCCTTTGCTTGAAAAACATGTCGTAGTTTTATAATTTTCAACTAATTTCCGAAATAAAGGTCAATTTTACAAAAACTGCACCGTACGATTTTGTGACGACCGGGCAAAAATCAAAGTTAAATCATTATTCTTTCATTTAAAAAAGAAATTAGCCGTGTGTTAGGTGTGTGCATTAAAGTCCTTAACTAGACGTCTTTTTCAAATATTACACTCGCCTATATAGGACAATGCTGTTATTAAAAAATACTCCAATATTACAAATAACTGATAAAATCCAGGTCGACGGGTTCAAACAGAAAGATTTTGAAAGCAGAGAAAACTGTGAAACTTATAATCGGCATGACTTTATCAGATGACAATACTAGTACTAAAATAATGCTTACGCATAGTTATATACTTTAATTCAGTCACGGACCCGTGATATCACGGGTGTGTTCTAGTATATACAAATGTTATGACTTTGGAACTTTGTTGTAATTTTTGTCTTTTTGTCTACATACATATAGCAGATCTTCCGATTATCCGACTATGAAATTCAAAAGAAAGAGTTCCCCATATCTCATTGAATTGATAAAATGTTTACCCAAAGGATTACTATACACATAATTGATAAAAAATATAATCCTTTTTAGCTCACCTAACTGAAAGTCAGTGTGAGCTTTTACCATCACGTTGCGTCCGTCATCCGTCGTAAACTTTTACATTTTCACATTCTTCTCTGAAACCACTTGACGGATTTTGACGAAACTATGCAGGAATGTTACCAACAATCCTACCTTTGTTTTGGTCCAATTAAAAACATGGCCGCTACAGCAAATCTTAGATTATGAGCCTAGATCGTTCATATGACGGTCAATGGCACATTAAACAGATATCAATATTTCTTCTAAAGGATGAACAAACACAATCAAAACATAAAAATGTACCTTCTCTAAAGTTTGGACGCTGATTTATCAACCCATCAAGAAGTACTGTCCCTTTTTCTACCTTCCTGACGGAAATGATCGTGTTCTTCAGTGTTTACAGTATGATTTCTAAGAGAACTTTACCATGTTTTGTTTATACTGTAAACATTCACTAATTGACGAATTTGTTCAATTGATTTATTCAGATATTGCCATACAGATTTCTTACGCATATCATATATTCCCAGCTAAATGCACCTATAATAGTGACACATCACCATAACATCATATATAAAACAAGCTTTAAAACACACAAATCATACTTACTCTTTCCGCCGTGTTGACTGTCACCATTGTGTAATAAGTTGACACGTGATAAGAAGAAATTAAATAATCCGAGATAACGATATAACAATCCGAGATCTCGATATAACAGTTTCGTTTTCTCGAGATAACGATATAATAATCCGAGATCTCGATAAAACAGTTTCGTTTTCTCGAGATAACGATATATTTTTTTATCGAGATCTCGATATATTAAACCGAGATAACGATTTAATAATCCGAGATCTCGATATAACAGTTTCGTTTTCTCGAGATAACGATATATTAAAGTTTCGTTTTCTCGAGATAACGATATAATAATCCGAGATCTCGATATAACAGTTTCGTTTTCTCGAGATAACGATATATTTTTTATCGAGATCTCGATATATTAAACCGAGATAACGATTTAATAATCCGAGATCTCATATAACAGTTTCGTTTTATCGAGATAACGATATATTTTTTATCGAGATCTCGATATAACAATTTCGTTTTATCGAGATAACGATATATTTTTTATCGAGATCTCGGTAAAACGGTAATGTTTTATCGTGATCTCGAATTAAAAAAAATATTTTCTAATGTTTTGTGTGTCCCCTTACGGCTTCTAATATACAGCTTGAAAATATTTGTTGATCACCGAAAATATAAAAAAAAAACCAACATCGATTTAAACTATTTTAAAAAAAAAAAATTGTGTAAGTTACTTTAATTTCCGTGACTATATTTTAGTTACGAATACACTATAGTAAGACAGAAAAAGAGAAACGGAAATATACAGGAATTCATAAGGTTTCGTAAGTCATTGGAATGGACCGAGTTTTCATAGCACACAGCAAGTTTTGAAGCGAATATGTGAGATAAAGATCTACTGCATTTAGGCAAATTAAAAATATGTTAAACATCTAACTATTTCATTTTTAACAGATTCACAAGTTTTGCATTTTTCAAACCGTGCATCAATATTTTAATGTTTGTCTTTAAATTCCTTAAATGTAACGTGTATTGATCATCCATTTGTTTAAATTGTGAAGATTGTGACTTTAATAAGAATACACGCATTTATATCTATAAGTCGATAAAGTTTGAAACAAATAAACGAAAGATACATTGATGTTGTTTTGCTTGAGTGATTTACCTGTTAAAAGCTCGGGTCTCAACACGGTTTAAAACGAATTAATACCAGTTTGAAAAAATCCCAGGGATAATATGTCACACCTGGCCGGTTAAAAAAAAACATCAGTGAATTAATCTGTTGAGCATAATCATGCTGTGCTAGGAAACTGCTACGATTCATAGTGTCCACAATATACTTCATACATATGCAATGCCGGTATTTTGGGCAAAGTTGTGCCCGAGGCTCCGTGTCTTGTCTATAAACGGCACGATAATTGCTGTCAATTACCGCTTACGTTTCTGGCATTTTATGCCACTCCTCTTGGTATTTGTCGAAGATGTGCAACAGACAAAAAGAGGGGTTAGACTATACTTATAGGGACTCTATGTCAATTGTAACGGTTACATTTGATATAGAGTCCCTATAAGTATTTAACAGATAATTATATTTTAAATAATTTCCAAAAACTACATGGGCGAATGAGGCGAGCGGACACCCTCTTCTCCTGTTCGCCTGCACGCACATCCTTCCGCCTGTTGAATTTCGTAACATTGTTTGCTTCGGTTCTGCACTGAATACCACCCGTCTCAAAGTTCTGGTCATGGGTAAATGTCCGTCACTAACAGAGATGGGTCCGATTACTTTCAATGTAATTGATTAAATTACAATTACTTTGTCATTTGTACGATTAAATCAAATTAAAGATTACATCATTTCTGAAAGTGTCTGATTAAATTAATGATTACATTGGCAAAGTAATCATGATTACATCTGATTACAATGAATTAAAAAAAATACATTTTGTATGATGTGAATGAATAAAGGCAACAGTAGTATACCGCTGTTCAAAACTCATAAATCCATGGACAAAAAACAAAATCGGGGTAACAAACTAAAACCGAGGGAAACGCATTAAATATAAGAGGAGAACAACGACACAACACCGAAACGCAACACACACAGAAACGGACCAAGCAACAGACAAAACACCACGAGAATAAACGTTTAATATATAACTATAGCATTTTTAGAAAGTATTGTGTTTGCTATATTATAAAACGATAACTTAAAAATTCATCTATTTAATAAACATCAAAAGTTCACTTCATACATACCTGAACATTGTGTCACCGGTATTGTCTCATTGCATTTTACCATCATTAATCTCTGAATTATGTTGATTTCAATTGAATATAGCTGTATAAAAAGCGTCCGCTGTTTGTCTTCTGACATCACATATTCTAGACTTTAATTTACATATCTTGTAAGGTGCAGTTTATGGGAGGTAAAATATGGATGAAATAAAGTTACCAGTTTAATCAAATTGTAAAAAATACAAGTGCTAAAAATCATTGCATTTTAACCAAGATATTTGTCCAACTTTTAATTAATTTTGTGCTAATTAGATAAATTATCACATGACAGACTTGAAACTTTACTATAGTGCTAACAAATGTCTCAATAATGTACTCCAGTGTATAGTGCTTTCTTTTCTGTTTTTATCAAAGTTTTAACATAACTTTCATTATTTTACCAAGGTTTTATCAAGGTTTTAACATTACTTGTATGATTTTACAAAGGTTTTATTCAGGTTTTAACATTACTTGTATGATTTAACCAAGGTTTTATCAAGGTTTTAACATTACTTGTATGATTTTACCAAGGTTTTATCAAGGTTTTAACATTACTTGTATGATTTATAATGTTAAACTGATTTCTGAGGAATATGTTTAAAACTTTCTTTATTTCTTTAGAATACTTTTTGAATTTTTTTTTTATGTTTTATACTATTTTTAAGTGGTAATATTTACATATATTTACCTGTACTTACCTGTAATATTGGCGCAAATGAAAGATTTAGTTTTTAACGCAAATGAAATATGGTTTGTGGCGCAAATGAAAGATTTTTTTGGCGCAAATGAAATGCCAATTGGCGCAAAAGCAAAGCACCGGTCTGATTTATCTTTTACCATACATATTGTCCTACAGCTATATTCAGATGGTAATTGCAATAAAAACAAACCTTAATTGGTTTCCTACCTGTAAATTCAAATTTGACAAAAATCACAACATTAACAAAAGATTATATAATTAAGGGTTAAAGAACAGTATTACTTGAATATAACAGTTATTACTAAATATATATAATGTACATCTTAAAATTGTGAATATATGTACAATAGTTTTTACTAAGGTCAGAAACATATAATTGTATTATATGATTCTTCTTAGGCTATTGATAACTTTTCAAAACTGTAACATTTTATTTTTTTACTGAAGTATACAAACCAATTATCATGCTTTATATAAAAAAAGTAAATCAAACTATCTTAACATGTTCAATATAAATTGAATAAGAATAACAAAGTTTCCTAGATTGAACATAAACACATTTTAAGATTTTTTTCATTGTAATCAGAATATAATCATAAAGTAATCAGAATTACAGGGTATTTTGAAAAGTGATTGATTAAATTAAATTACATGTTATGAGATTTTTGGCTGATTAATGATTACAGTGATTACTGGAAAAATTGTAATCAATTACAGCTGATTAACGATTACAATTATAATTACCCCAACTCTGGTCACTAATGAGTTTGAAACAATTGAAAAAAAGTAAATTTCTTTGATTTCGAAGAATTGGCGCTGGATTTTTTTTCTCCCATCCATCACTCCTTTATTTCTGGGATTTTATATCCATTCTGCTATTCATATTCTCTCATATGTTAGATTTCCAAAATATGAAAACGAAAAGCAACCAATTCACTTCATTTAAATTCAAAAAATGGGGGGGGGTCATTCCGAATATTCATGAAATATTTTCCATTTGACGTTAAGCATCCAACAATCAATTAATTGATCAAAACAAAAAGGGGGAGGGTCCCTGAGTCCGATTTGTTTTGGTGAGTTTTTCGACGCTTTCAATCAAAGTATTTTTTATTCTAAATTAAACACTATAAGGTGTATTTTTTCTCGATATTTTTTATTTGAAAAAAACATACCCCTTCTTTCATTGTAATGGTCGTTCCCTTATGGATTCTTCATTCTTCACGAAATAAACATTATTAAATTCTTGTTCCACAAGAAGTATTTATAAAGAGACTATACAAGATAAGTTTTCAAAATAACGTTTCTTATAAGAAATCGATATACTCGGACATGTGCAGATTAAACACGATATAATTGACACATACGTGATTCAAATTTTTAAATCACTTTAGTGTTTTGATACGATACCCAACATTTAAAGTCTAGTTTGTCAATCTCAGCGTCGATTATATACCTTTTCGTAACATGTCTATTGAACACACAACCTCATCTAAGATATTGTAAATTTTCATTAATCAATGATTTTAACCTAGCTTATTGTTCTGTTTTTATCTATTGGTAAAGATTGGTAAAGATTCAGGAATTAGGTATTTACTCACATTTTTTGTTCTCCATCTTACAAACATGGCTGCTGAAAAGCAAAACTTGGCATTGTGGGTAATTATATATCCCTACAGACAAGAGATAGAACTGAAAAATATAAAATCGGAATCTTGGGTAAGGAACAGCAAATTTACTCAAACAATTGAGGGATACCTTTACTCTTATCATTTCTTTTTGCAATATATGCCTTCATTCAGGATTCTGAATAAGTTTCCAAAAACTGTGGATGCCTATTAATGTGAGTAGGTCCAATAATTATATCAACTCTAATGTGAAGAATGGGTGTTAAATTAAAAGAAAACAAAAATTACTGTATTTAACAAATTATTTTTGCAATATTTTGTATATTGATTTTTCTTTCCAAAAAAATATTTGACTCCAACTAGAAAATTTGTTTACTCTTAATTGCACTAATGTACTTATTAATGCAATTGTTTTCTAAATGTCATTTTGAAGTACTTGTTATATATTTGTTTTCTTGTTGATAACATGAACAAACAGATCACATTATTGCCTAGATTACTTCTTAATTCACAATATTTTACGTTTGTATTATAACGTATTTGAAAATCTTGTGAGCAAACCAAACAGGAAGGGTTTACTTTCTATATAGCTTGATGGAAGTACGGTTATATTGAATATGTTGTGGTGTTGGTCTTGTACACACATTGATCTCCATTGTCTGTCTTTATGTATCCTTGTTATATGAACAATCATGAGGAAAATTTTTTATCTGTTAAAATACGATAATAAAAATGCTGAAATATACATTCAATGTTACATTTTTCTTATACTTAATTAATGAATTAATGTTAATTTTAGGAATTATTGCTTGTATTAATTGTTTCGATTTTTTGTAGATTGGGAAAAAATGAGATACTGGTATTTTTAATTAATTCTATTTCAGAAAAAAAAATCGTACAATATAATTATGTATCAAATATCAAAATCGTTCACAATACAAGTTTTTGTTGATGTGATACTCGCCAACTCCAAGTATTTGCATTACTGAAATCTATATTTACATTAAATCTATTGATCACTAGCTTCACTTTGAAGAGTTTACAAGAAAGGCTACATAAATAGAAAACAAAACATATATTCGTCTTAACTTGAGGCAAGCAAGATAAAGGTATGCTGTTTGCAGCAGCAGTGTTTTTGTCAAAAATTAATTAGTTTGTAAATATGTCAACTAATGGGGAACCAGTAGTGGTATGTCCACATTATTTGCTATGCACTTATATTAGTTTTGGTAATTTTCATTTTCAATGGAGATTATTTGGGTGCCACCCCTCAGATATGATCTGTTGACTTTGAAACTTTTGGTGAGTAAACATATTTAAGTTTGATTAGGTCAGATTAGTAAGTGGTAGGGTTTATAATATTTTGGTTTGAAGTAGTATAAGAATTGCCACATCACAATCACATGGAGATTATTTGTCTCACTCTACCAGTCCCCCTCAAACCAGACAAATGAGCCACACATCCAAGGGTACCGATTGGTCTTTGGTAAACAAAACAATACGCACCGAAAAACTCAGTTTAAAGAAGTCCTAATACGATGTTAGAATACGTAACCAATAAATGTATGCAAAATGACAACGATCACAAATATACAAAGGACTTCCGACAGGTACCGTCATGCATAAAGTAGTCTTTATTTGATTTTCTGTTCGAAATTTATTAAACCTTTGAAATTTTTTTGTTTATTAGACCTAGAGTACAAATATATATTTTACTATCCAACACATACAGAAGAGAACCAAATTATGACCACAATAACTTTCAAATTGTTCTAAGCAGTTTTATTCACTCCGATGCATGGTTAATAATGAAAACATGGAGGTCATGTTCGATATTCACTAATTAAGATAACAAATTATAATGCTCATACTAGTGTTAATGGTAGTAAAAAAGTAGTTGATAACTTCGAATAGATTAATTTAACAAAATCAACTGCTAAAACAACCTAGTTTACCAGAATGAGTTAACAACCTCTCATATATTGATGTGCTGTTTTTTTTTCAACATTTACAATGTTAGCCAGTTCTCGAAAAGAACGGTCAATAATACGCACACAAGTATGTTGATACTTAACAATATAACACCATATTAAGCGTTGTCTAATACACTGCCATACACTGATAAATATTCAAAATCAAATGTTGAATAAATATAATAACAAACCGTATCGTTTTGCAGTTAAATTAAAGGAATATGACAGTAATAAATGAGCTGATATTAATTAACGCTTGGCCGACGTGGTGGAAATTGCACTTACATTTAAATTTGCATTACGATTTTGTTGTTTTCATTGTTGAAAAAAATTGATGTCATCATGTGACAGTTTTTATACGACCGCAAACATTTATTTTTTTTTGGGTTGTATATTGGTATCACGTTGGCGTCGTCGTCTGCGTCGTCCTCGTCGTTGTCGTTGTCGTCGTTCGAATACTTTTAGTTTTCGCACTCTAACTTTAGTAAAAGTGAATAGAAATATATGAAACTTTAACATAATGGTTGATGACCACAACAGGAAGGTTTGGGATTGATTTTGGAAGTTTAGGTCCCAACAGTTTAGGAATTAGAAGCCAAAAAGGACCCAAATAAGCATTTTCTTGGTTTTCGCACTATAACTTCAGTTTTAGTAATTAGAAATCCATGAAATTTTGACACAAGGTTTATGACCACAAAAGAAAGGTTGGTATTGAGTTTGGGAGTTTTGGTTTTAACAGTTTATGAATAAGAGGCCAAAAAGGGGCCCAAATAAGCATTTTTCTTGGTTTTTACACCATAACTTTAGATTAAGTAAATAGAAATCTATGAAATTTAAACGCAAGGTTTATGACCATAAAAGGAAGGTTGGGATTGATTTTTGGGAGGTTTGTTGTCAACAGTTTAGGAATACGGGGCCCAAAGAGTCCAAAATTAAACTGTGTTTGCTTTCATCAAAAATTGAATAATTGGGGTTCTTTGATATACCGAATCTAACTGTGTATGTAGATTCCTAAATTTTGGTCACGTTTTCAAATTGGTCTACCTTAAGGTCCAAAGGGTCCAAAATTAAACTAAATTTGATTTTAACAAAAATTGAATCCTTGGGGTTCTTTGATTTGCTTAATCTAAAAATATACTTAGATTTTACATTATTGGTCCAGTTTTCAAGTTGGTCCAAATCAGGTTCCAAAATTAAACTTTGTTTGATTTCATCAAAAATTGAATAATTGGGGTTCTTTGATATGCTTCAATTGCACAGTATTGTGCAATAACAAGTATTTTCAATAGCACAGTATTGCACAATAGCAAGAAATTTCAATAGGAGTTATCTTTCTTTGTCCAGAATAGTAGTTAAATCATTGTTTTATACAATATACAATGTATACGTATATTCACTTTTACCACCAACTGATAAATTAAAACAATCTTTACTTTTAGTGATAACAAGCACTTTTTTTACATTTTAATATTTTTTGATGTATTTAAATGAGTAGGTTTTGTTGCAAACTCCATTAGAATTTGAATTGAAATTGGTTTTGGAATAAAGGAAAGGGGGATGTGAAGAAAAAAATTGGGGGGGGGGGGGGGTGAAGGTGGGTTAAAATTTTCTCATTTCAGATTTCATAAATAAAAAGAAAATTTCTTCAAAATTTGTTTTGAGAGGATTTATATTCAACAGCATAGTGAATTACTCAAAGGCAAAAACAAGAATTTTTAAGTTCATTAGACCACTTTCATTCTGTGTCAGAAACCTATGCTGTGTCAACTATTTAATCACAATCAAAATTTAGAGCTGAATCCAGCTTGAAAGTTGTGTCCATACTTGCCCCATTTGTTCAGGGTTCAACCTCTGCGGTCGTATAAAGCTGCGCCCTGTGGAGCATCTGGTTTCTTCTTGTGGAGTTTCATGCATATGCACCAAGGTATTTTTATTCCTTTTTATGATTGTCTTCTTGCATGGTAGTTTTCTTGCACCCCCTGGCAACCAACGGAGAGATCAAATAATTTCATCGCAATAATAAATATTCTGACACAGTTTTTTTTTAAATAAATCACGTAACATAGTAATTTTTTAATTGAATAGTCTTTAATCGAACGTTTCCCTTTTGAATCAGCTATTATGATTAATAATTGATTTCCTGTTTCGCCTTGTGTTTACAATATTTTACATTAATTTCATTATGACATTTCTGTCATAAAATTTAAGGAAGATTCGAATTTATAGAAAAATGATGACAAAGCATTTTCATATAATTAACAAATTGATTTTCTTACAGAAAAATACTTTATCGAACTTTATAAATTAAAAAAAAATACAATTATTTATAATTCATGTCCGGTTTAAAGCTTGTTAACACGTATTGACATTGATCCATGATGAATTTAACATCATTGAAAAATAGAAAATATGTCATTGCATATCTCTAAGTTAAGCTTGGCCTTAAAAATTCATATTTCAAGTCGGCGGGCATTTACAGAAGAACTGAAAACTAATTTTTATCTACCAAATTATGGAATTGATACGGAAGCCGTAAGGGGACACACAAAACATTAGAAAATATTTTTTTTAATTCGAGATCACGATAAAACATTACCGTTTTACCGAGATCTCGATAAAAAATATATCGTTATCTCGATAAAACGAAATTGTTATATCGAGATCTCGATAAAAAATATATCGTTATCTCGATAAAACGAAACTGTTATATCGAGATCTCGGATTATTAAATCGTTATCTCGGTTTAATATATCGAGATCTCGATAAAAATATATATCGTTATCTCGAGAAAACGAAACTGTTATATCGAGATCTCGGATTATGATATCGTTATCTCGAGAAAACGAAACTTTAATATATCGTTATCTCGAGAAAACGAAACTGTTATATCGAGATCTCGGATTATTATATCGTTATCTCGAGAAAACGAAACTTTAATATATCGTTATCTCGAGAAAACGAAACTGTTATATTGAGATCTCGGATTATTATATCGTTATCTCGAGAAAACGAAACTTTAATATATCGTTATCTCGAGAAAACGAAACTGTTATATTGAGATCTCGGATTATTATATCGTTATCTCGGATTATTTAATCGAGATCTCGGATTGTTAGTTATCACGTGTTAACTGATTACAAAATGGCGGATCAAGAGGTGGCAGGCAACCCGGCGGAAGGAGTAAGTATGATTTGTGTGTTTCAAAGCTTGTTTGAATGACTGTTCACTCGATATGCATGATAAAGAAGCCCGGAAAGTTACTTCCAATATTTGATGTGATCAGGATGTTTCACTATTATAGGTGCATTCACATAGGAATATATGATACGGGTAAGAAATCTGTATGGCAATATGTGAGTGAAGCAATTTCACAAATTCGTCAATTAGTCAATTTTTACAGTAAACAAACATGTCTTATGTAGAACTTGTACTGTTACACCAATGTCATAGGTTAAGGGAGGGTTGGGATCCGGCTAACATGTTTAACCCCGCCACATTATGTATGTATGTGCCTGTCCCAAGTCAGGAGCCTGTAATTCAGTGGTTGTCGTTTGTTGTTGTGTTACATATAGAAAATAAGAGGTGGTATAATTGCCAATGAGACAACTCTCCACAATTAACAACTATAGATCACCGTCCGGCCTTCAACAATGAGCAAATTCCATACCGCATACTCAGCTATAGAAGGCCCCGATATGACAATATAAAACATTTCAAACGAGAAAACTAACGACCTTATTTATATAAAAAATGAACGAAAAACAAATATGTAACACATTAAACAAACATATTTATTTTTCGTTCATTTATTATACATTAATTAGGGCCTTAGTTTTCTTGTTTGCATTGTTTTACATTTGTCATTTCGGGGCCTTTTACAACTGACTATGCGGTATGAGCTTTGCTCATTGTAAAAGGCCGTACGGTGACCTATAGTTGTTAATTTCTGTGTCATTTTTGGTCCCTTGTGGAGAGTTTTCTCATTGGGAAGCATACCACCTCTTCTTTTTTTTATATGCGTATTTTGCGATGTACCTAAACTATTTCAGTCAAAAATATAGACCCTATATATAGTTATGAGATATGATATATAAAAACGATTTCCAAAAACTCTTGGTAAAAAAGATATACATATAATAGCTTGAAAATTCTGAGACAAGTGCCTATGGTGAGTGTCAATGTATTTATGGGTTCGTATATATATGGTATATGAGGCTAATAAAGTTATTTCTCTTTTAGTGTATTACTCAAATTCTTATTTTATTTCAATGTGTTTTGTTTTGTTTCGGTTATTAATTCGTTTCGTTACGTTTCGTTTTGTTTCATTTCTTGTTTTAATGGGACCCTAACATGCATGCATTTAATTATGCAAGCATGGTCTTGTATTGTTTATTTAAGTTTTGGGATGGTTAACTTTCTGTTAGTAAGACCCGTTACGGCCTGTCTTTGAAACTGGATAGGCAAATGCTCACATTAATCTGTCACGGCCAAAACAATGTGCTAATATGTCCTCCTCTACAGCATACCTTATGGTGATGCTCCTTAGTAGGAGGTATTATACACATACAATAAGGTTCGTATCTTTCCCCTTTATTATACTTTCCATGAACTAGGTAAGACATGTTAGAATATAGCGTATTTTTCACCACTATTTTTGCAGAAGTTTGCAGTCACTTCGACACATTCAAGATGTTAAGTGATCAGGCGTTCGGGTCGATCCGGCCCCACGTCGATCCGGCCCAAGTCGATCCGGCCCACGTCGATCCGGCCCCACGTCTATCCGGCCCATATGTAAAGTCGATCCGGCCCCAATAAAAAATATATTTATAAGGAATAAAAATAAAGATATATATTAATTGTAATTCATAAATGTTTCTGATTTCTTTTAATTATAATGTAAAAGGTGTACTGTGTACGGTAAAAAAAAAAAGGCCTTTGAAAAATATTTTCTTTAGATGAGCATACAAAAAGGGTTCTGATCTTCTATCTACAATATACTAGAAGTAAAAAAAATATGAAAGTTTCACCTTAGTGAAAGATGATGATGTCGGAATCGTTATATTTTTGTGTTTCGCCAACTTGAAATGTCTTTGATTGTCTATGTAATGAAATAACTCAAGTGATATTTGCATGGATGGCACGGTTAACTATTCGATACATGGGTGTAAAATGGCAACTTCATTCCTCTTGTGTTTGTGTTACTTCCACTTTTTATCAAAATGTGGGATCTGCTTATTGATTTGTGCACAACCCGAAGACTAAATCTCCAGCCCGAGGTAGATAAATTGACTTTAAATGCGCAATGCATACTGCTATTACAAAAATTTCATGCTACTACAATCAACGGTTCAAGGTACTCAGATTAATTATCTTTAATATATTTTTTCCGGAATGGTTACTATTTTCGCGGAAAAGTAGTAAGGTATTTATTTCCGGAAACGTAGACTTTTTTTTTGCGGAAACGTAGATTTTTTTTTTTGCGGAAACGTAAAACGCCGACTGTAATCCAATACGTCTTTTATCTTGTGTTATAACAAATAGCTACATACACAACGGTACAGGCCGATCCCCAAGCTGATACATACAAATTTTGTTTTTCTTTTTTAAAAGTTCTTAAAATTCTCAAATTGAGAAATGTTGTTAGATTTGCCTAGTCCTTTCTATAAAAGAGAAGACAGAATGCGTTTGTTTTTATATCACAATGGCTTTTCCTTGTGTATTATGGGACCAACATGTGCATTTAGTGTCATTGGTTTGTTATTTTCTTGCAATAAAGAATAATGGATACTCCTATTACTTGTTTTTTTTTTATCTACACACAACTATTCAAAGTATTGTCAATTTTAAGAAAAAAATAAATTGACTATATTCGATATTACAAAAGAAAAACAAGTGTAACATGTGTTATAGAAGCCTCTGATGTTACCTGAAAAAAATACAGTTAATTATTATTATATAAACACCAAACACCAAACAAAAGATCAAACTACAAAGACCTTGTTGATAACGTAACTTTAATTAATCAGGATACTTTTCAAAGTATTGTCAATTTTAAGAAAAAATAAATTGACTATATTCGATATTACAAAAGAAAAACAAGTGTAACATGTGTTATAGAAGCCTCTGATGTTACCTGAAAAAATACAATTAATTATTATTATATAAACACCAAACAAAAGATCAAACTACAAAGACCTTGTTGATAACGTAACTTTAATTAATCAGGATTTGATTGAATTAAGTGATTACGATTGGCATTACCTTAGTTCACAATCATCAGACAATTATTGAATAAACAAACCAATTATAGACTAATGATTTGGTTAAACAAGACATTAATGATGAGTTAAATTTTTACGGTTCCATTGGACTGTAAATATTTATTGAGCTACTCTGTGTGAGAAGTAAATAAAATAAAAATCGCCATGACATTCAAAGTCAACTTTGAAAATATCTTCACATTTTAAAATATCATTGGAGCTGCTGTACAAATAGACACAATAACTATAGTTCAAAGCCACTAACAACTAATAAAAAAATCATGCATCTAAGACTAAACTAACACTCAGTTACGTATCGATTTAAAGTAGTTCTTTAACTGGTACTTCAATACTTCGTTTACCTGTTGTGATCCATCATCGACACTTTTTGCAAATTCCGTTTATACAGTTCAAATTTGTCACAAATTCCTCCATATAGTGAATATAGTTTATTCATATTTTATTATGGGGCCGGATCAACTTGTGGCTGGATCGACGTGGGCCGGAACGACTTGGGCCGGATCGACTTGGGGCCGGATTGACTTGGGGCCGGATCGGTTTGGGGCCGGAACGACCGGATACCAGTGATCAGCCATACTAAGTTTTATAAAGGACCGACCATTTAAATCTTAAACAGGGGGGCTTTTGTTTAAAGTTCCGAAACAAACAACACTCATTGCGATCCTGAATTTTCAGGAAAAAGACTAGTCAAAATAATTATGACGTCTGGCAAGGCTATTTTAATTTTTTTTCTGGGACGCCTTTCTACGTCTATGACGTCTGGCAAGGCTTTTTTAATTATTTTTTTTCTGGGATGACTTCCTACGATGTAGGATTAATTAAAATAGCCTTGCCATAGGAAGGCGTCCCAGAAAAAAAATTAAAATAGCCTTGCCAGACGTCATAATTATTTGGACTAGAAAAAGACTAATTTGATAAAGGATCTTTTCTGAGGTGGCATTATTATGCTGTATGCAAAGATCTTTCATACAGAATAATAATGCCACCTCAAAGAATAATTAAATGTTCTGGCATTGTCTCACCAACGTTATAAATCCATATTCTTACTGAGAAAAATAAATCAAATCCCCCCCCTCCTCACTCCGGCATTTCAAGTTAAAGGGTAACTGGACCGTTTCACTCTAGTTACATGTTCGCCCTGGCCTAGGTCAGTTTGTGGTGGGTTCGTTCGCCCATGGATTTCGTTCGCCCTAGGTTCGTTTCCAATTAAAAATACTTTAGTAATTGTGAAGTCAGCTTCAACTTTTTCTAAAAACCCTGTAAGTTATATCTTTAAGATCACCCCCTGTGTTTAAAAGCAGATTTATCTCATTTGGAAAGGAATATGAAAGAAAAATATTATAATTTGTCTATTATATTAAAATAAGATTATTAAACAAAGGAATCTTAAATTATTGATTATCCCTGAAATCATATTAGGGAGTTTGTATAATAATCATTAACATGTTCAGTGAGTATGTAAAATCACTGGTCATTTTCAGGGATTATATATAATTACTAATGATTTCAGTGATTCTACATATTCCCATAAAAATCAGGGATTCTACATAATGCCTGATTATACAAATTCACTGTAACATATATACATAGACATGATACATGTAGATATAGGAAGATGTGGTGTGAATGCCAATGAGACAACTCTCCATCCAAATAACAATTTATAAAAGTAAACCATTATAGGTCAAGGTACGGCCTTCAACACAGAGCCTTGGCTCACATGGAACAGCCAGCTATAAAGGGGCCCAAAAATTCGTAATGTAAAACCATTTATATATTATGAAGAGAAAATACATGTAGGCGAGTGTAATATTTGAAAAAGACGTCTAGTTAAGGACTTTAATGCACCCACCTAACACACGGCTAATTTCTTTTTTAAATGAAAGAATAATGATTTAACTTTGATTTTTGCCCGGTCGTCACAAAATCGTACGGTGCAGTTTTTGTAAAATTGACGTTTATTTCGGAAATTAGTTGAAAATTATAAAACTACGACATGTTTTTCAAGCAAAGGAAATTAGTCGTATCTCTTCTTTTAGACAGAATAATTAAGTGAATTAGATTCTTAGAATAATGAAAAACATTATTTACAAATGCAAATCCGCATGCTTTTGCATTCCTTCTAAATATTTGACATTTTGTACGAAAATTTTCATAATCCTGACCTTTTCGGATCTACAATTAAATTTTTATTAAATGATTTTGCACTCTATCCGTTTTAGAACACACCAAATTACTCATCAGTTATCGTTTTTTCATTCAGGATCAAGACTTTATCTCAACATTTCTTAAAATCACGAGTTTCTGTAATTTTATGATGTTGGGTAAAATCACTATAGTTTCCGGAATCCCTTATCTATTTCGTTATCGTTTTTTTACTGAATATATTAGTCGATTTCCGTGTACTTAATAGTGCTATTAGAGTACTATAAATCATATTTAAACGGTTCTATTTCTATCTTTAACATCAGTGTAGCTTAAATAGATATGAAATCGTCCGAAATTTAGATCAAATTTAAGTAAAACATAATTTTTGAGTTCTGTAGAATTACCCCTTTCTAAAAAAGGAATCGTATCGGAAAATTGTAGAAAATCTTCCGAGTCGTGTCAAACTTTTCACAGTCCAGTTCACAATGAAACCATTTCTATGCTAAAAAGCAAAAACTATCCATTGATTGACATAGATATGCAAAGTCTGTCATGTATTTACTACATAGAAACTATGAAAATTAAAACATCTCATTTGAAAATACAAAATATCATAAGATTTGCTATAAATATTTTAAAAGTAAGCACAACCTATCATCTTCTGTTTTGTCCGCTGTACAAAGATTTTGTACTTCATGTACCAATTCTGCCGACCAGTCTCTTCTCATATATCAACGAGGACAGTAGATCTATAACTCATTCTGATTTGTCTGTTTGTATATTTTGCAAATTTATAAAGCCTATAAGCAAGGTACACAACTTTATAAGGTATCCTTTGAGGAGCAAACGCAAGCTGTATTGAGTGTTACTACATATATCTCCTACAATGATCTGATTTACAAAATAACTCATGATAATTTTACTATTAAATCTTTATACCATCGAGCTTGCATCGCTAAATATTTGTTACAAAATTTGAAATCAGAAAGTAAAGAGCTATTTAATTCTGAACATAACACAGCTTTTACTAACATTTCGACGATTAAAGATGACGTGCCTGTACACAAGGAAGTATTCTGGTTAACAACTTTAATTACTTGGTCAGTTAACCGGGCTTAATAAATTTCTGCCCCAGAATAGCCGACGAGAAAACTACAGAACATATTATCAGCTTCAACAAAAACTAAAAATATATGGTCAATTTATAGTTACATATATACAGCATCAACGAGGCCAAGGTACATCCAATATTGTATACAGTAGCTCTATAATTTTGTCTTATGCCGTAATGACGGAAAATTACTCGTTTAAAATGACAGTTATATACAGTCTGTCAAATTCAAAGATCTGAGCAGTGACTGCGAAACTGGTTGCAAGCACTTTATGCAGCTACTAGTATTTTACGGAAGCATATATGGGGTAAAGTTGTAATCCAATCAGATGAATATCCATTATCTAAAAACATTTCACTGGATTATTCAATTAAAGTTATGCCACCTGCTTTCAAAACATTTCTGTATTGTCTTTTGGATGATTGCGCATCTGCCGCAGTTAATAAAGCGTACGATATTCCTATTGACAAAGTTCTTAGATGTATGGCGTTAGTAGAATGTATGTATATCTATAAATATTTGTTTTACTCTTTTTCATTTAGGTTTATTATTACAAATGCACCGTATTTATGGACACACCTTTGATAACTATTAACAAGTTTGACTGCTCAAGAGATTAGAAAAATTGAAAATGGGGCATACATTCTACGTGGCATTATTTTTCTTCTGGGGGTCAACATTTTATCCAAGACAAGTCGACCTAACTACAGAAACAATAAAAGTTCTCCGTATGACTTTGGTTTGGTAAAAGGCAACATCGGTCCGGTATGATGTCATCCAAATTGCTACAAGATTTGATCTGTTCACGCATTGGTATAGGTATAGGGGGAGGGTTGAGATCTCCAAAAACATGTTTAACCCCGGCGCAATTTTACGCCTGTCCCAAATCAGGAGCCTCTGGCCTTTCTTAGTTTTGTGTGATTTTTTATTATTATTTCTTGAGTATATTTCGAAGCTTAGTATGACGTCCATTATCATTTCAAACTAGTACATTTTTGTTTATGGGCCAGCTGAAGAACGCCTCCGGGTTTGGGAGTTTCTTGCTGCATTGATGACCCATTGGTGATCTTCGGCCGTTGCCTGCTTTTTGAACGGGTTGGTGTCTCTTTGACAAATCCCTCATGTCCATTCCCAATTTTTAATTCAATCTGTATATAGTAGATCTTGTGTCCGCTTTGAGCAAAACCTCTGCTGTACTGATATATGCCCATGCCAAGGAAGTTGTCTTTGTATGGATATGTTGACCGATAAGAATGGTGAGATTACAAGTTAAAATGAAGCTATAATATTCCGATATTGCAAGATTTCGACACCTAAATGGTCCAACATCCCATTGGTCCGACGTTTCGATCATTTAGGTTATACTCTAACGGAATTTTAACATAAGAAAGCCAAATAAAAGGTTCAATATTAGGATAACCGTGTCCTCCGTTTGAAACGGTGAAACAAGATATAAAAAAGTAATACTTAGTGCCAAAGAAGCCGAACGTCATCACTAGCGTAATTCAAAATAAGTACAAACTACTTTGTCAAGTGTTGTTTGATTAGTTAGATATCTCAAGATACACGGCGGCCGACTAAAGTAAAATCAAACTTAGTTTGATGTACAATGAGTGATCATATTTTCCTTGTGATGTTTTATATTAAAATTGTCACAATTTTGTTGATATAAATATACTAGTAGCACTTTACTCATTTTAGTAATGTTAGTTAGACTACTCTTATCATATCTGATTTAGTGATGTAAATGAAATTGCGATATGATCCAGACTCAACATATTGCACTACAATAATAAAATAATTCTGCCCTATGGTTGTCTGATCTTGAAGCGGTTGACAGGCTTTCAAATTAACAGGAGACCATACACTTCCTCAATTTTAATGTACAGCTCATCATGGGACTTTTCTAAACAATTCAAAATACGTCATATGTTATATTTCCCCCTTGCTTCAAATATTTTGTTTCGGATTATTTTATATCAAATTTGCAGATATGTGTTTGTAAATACGTGCAATCAAATGATATGGAGGTATTATAAGATTTAGATAATGCAAGGGCGACTACATATACATTTGTGTGACTTAATGGTTGATTTTCAAATATTCCGAGAGAAAACGTTACGTAACATGCGTCAAAAACAATTTTACAGGAATGCTGTATTACTGTTGGAAAAATATATTTCTATCATAGTATTAATTAATTTTGGTTGATTTTAACGGTAACGCATGTTACGTAACGTTTTCTCTCGGAATATTTGAAAATCAACCATTAAGTCACACAAATGTATATGTAGTCGCCCTTGCATTATCTAAATCTTATAATACCTCCATATCATTTGATTGCACGTATTTACAAACACATATCTGCAAATTTGATATAAAATAATCCGAAACAAAATATTTGAAGCAAGGGGGAAATATAACATATGACGTATTTTGAATTGTTTAGAAAAGTCCCATGATGAGCTGTACATTAAAATTGAGGAAGTGTATGGTCTCCTGTTAATTTGAAAGCCTGTCAACCGCTTCAAGATCAGACAACCATAGGGCAGAATTATTTTATTATTGTAGTGCAATATGTTGAGTCTGGATCATATCGCAATTTCATTTACATCACTAAATCAGATATGATAAGAGTAGTCTAACTAACATTACTAAAATGAGTAAAGTGCTACTAGTATATTTATATCAACAAAATTGTGACAATTTTAATATAAAACATCACAAGGAAAATATGATCACTCATTGTACATCAAACTAAGTTTGATTTTACTTTAGTCGGCCGCCGTGTATCTTGAGATCTCTAACTAATCAAACAACACTTGACAAAGTAGTTTGTACTTATTTTGAATTACGCTAGTGATGACGTTCGGCTTCTTTGGCACTAAGTATTACTTTTTTATATCTTGTTTCACCGTTTCAAACGGAGGACACGGTTATCCTAATATTGAACCTTTTATTTGGCTTTCTTATGTTAAAATTCCGTTAGAGTATAACCTAAATGATCGAAACGTCGGACCAATGGGATGTTGGACCATTTAGGTGTCGAAATCTTGCAATATCGGAATATTATAGCTTCATTTTAACTTGTAATCTCACCATTCTTATCGGTCAACATATCCATACAAAGACAACTTCCTTGGCATGGGCATATATCAGTACAGCAGAGGTTTTGCTCAAAGCGGACACAAGATCTACTATATACAGATTGAATTAAAAATTGGGAATGGACATGAGGGATTTGTCAAAGAGACACCAACCCGTTCAAAAAGCAGGCAACGGCCGAAGATCACCAATGGGTCATCAATGCAGCAAGAAACTCCCAAACCCGGAGGCGTTCTTCAGCTGGCCCATAAACAAAAATGTACTAGTTTGAAATGATAATGGACGTCATACTAAGCTTCGAAATATACTCAAGAAATAATAATAAAAAATCACACAAAACTAAGAAGGCCAGAGGCTCCTGATTTGGGACAGGCGTAAAATTGCGCCGGGGTTAAACATGTTTTTGGAGATCTCAACCCTCCCCCTATACCTATACCAATGCGTGAACAGATCAAATCTTGTAGCAATTTGGATGACATCATACCGGACCGATGTTGCCTTTTACCAAACCAAAGTCATACGGAGAACTTTTATTGTTTCTGTAGTTAGGTCGACTTGTCTTGGATAAAATGTTGACCCCCAGAAGAAAAATAATGCCACGTAGAATGTATGCCCCATTTTCAATTTTTCTAATCTCTTGAGCAGTCAAACTTGTTAATAGTTATCAAAGGTGTGTCCATAAATACGGTGCATTTGTAATAATAAACCTAAATGAAAAAGAGTAAAACAAATATTTATAGATATACATACATTCTACTAACGCCATACATCTAAGAACTTTGTCAATAGGAATATCGTACGCTTTATTAACTGCGGCAGATGCGCAATCATCCAAAAGACAATACAGAAATGTTTTGAAAGCAGGTGGCATAACTTTAATTGAATAATCCAGTGAAATGTTTTTAGATAATGGATATTCATCTGATTGGATTACAACTTTACCCCATATATGCTTCCGTAAAATACTAGTAGCTGCATAAAGTGCTTGCAACCAGTTTCGCAGTCACTGCTCAGATCTTTGAATTTGACAGACTGTATATAACTGTCATTTTAAACGAGTAATTTTCCGTCATTACGGCATAAGACAAAATTATAGAGCTACTGTATACAATATTGGATGTACCTTGGCCTCGTTGATGCTGTATATATGTAACTATAAATTGACCATATATTTTTAGTTTTTGTTGAAGCTGATAATATGTTCTGTAGTTTTCTCGTCGGCTATTCTGGGGCAGAAATTTATTAAGCCCGGTTAACTGACCAAGTAATTAAAGTTGTTAACCAGAATACTTCCTTGTGTACAGGCACGTCATCTTTAATCGTCGAAATGTTAGTAAAAGCTGTGTTATGTTCAGAATTAAATAGCTCTTTACTTTCTGATTTCAAATTTTGTAACAAATATTTAGCGATGCAAGCTCGATGGTATAAAGATTTAATAGTAAAATTATCATGAGTTATTTTGTAAATTAGATCATTGTAGGAGATATATGTAGTAACACTCAATACAGCTTGCGTTTGCTCCTCAAAGGATACCTTATAAAGTTGTGTACCTTGCTTATAGGCTTTATAAATTTGCAAAATATACAAACAGACAAATCAGAATGAGTTATAGATCTACTGTCCTCGTTGATATATGAGACTGGTCGGCAGAATTGGTACATGAAGTACAAAATCTTTGTACAGCGGACAAAACAGAAGATGATAGGTTGTGCTTACTTTTAAAATATTTATAGCAAATCTTATGATATTTTGTATTTTCAAATGGGATGCTTTAATTTTTTTTCATATTCATCGACCAGTCTTCTGTAAACTTCATCTTTTAGTTTTCCCACAGCGGCAATCATTTAAGTGTTTAACTACATAGTTTCTATGTAGTAAATACATGACAGACTTTGCATATCTATGTCAATCAATGGATAGTTTTTGCTTTTTAGCATAGAAATGGTTTCATTGTGAACTGGACTGTGAAAAGTTTGACACGACTCGGAAGATTTTCTACAATTTTCCGATACGATTCCTTTTTTAGAAAGGGGTAATTCTACAGAACTCAAAAATTATGTTTTACTTAAATTTGATCTTAATTTCGGACGATTTCATATCTATTTAAGCTACACTGATGTTAAAGATAGAAATAGAACCGTTTAAATATGATTTATAGTACTCTAATAGCACTATTAAGTACACGGAAATCGACTAATATATTCAGTAAAAAAACGATAACGAAATAGATAAGGGATTCCGGAAACTATAGTGATTTTACCCAACATCATAAAATTACAGAAACTCGTGATTTTAAGAAATGTTGAGATAAAGTCTTGATCCTGAATGAAAAAACGATAACTGATGAGTAATTTGGTGTGTTCTAAAACGGATAGAGTGCAAAATCATTTAATAAAAATTTAATTGTAGATCCGAAAAGGTCAGGATTATGAAAATTTTCGTACAAAATGTCAAATATTTAGAAGGAATACAAAAGCATGCGGATTTGCATTTGTAAATAATGTTTTTCATTATTCTAAGAATCTAATTCACTTAATTATTCTGTCTAAAAGAAGAGATACGACTAATTTCCTTTGCTTGAAAAACATGTCGTAGTTTTATAATTTTCAACTAATTTCCGAAATAAACGTCAATTTTACAAAAACTGCACCGTACGATTTTGTGACGACCGGGCAAAAATCAAAGTTAAATCATTATTCTTTCATTTAAAAAAGAAATTAGCCGTGTGTTAGGTGTGTGCATTAAAGTCCTTAACTAGACGTCTTTTTCAAATATTACACTCGCCTACATGTATTTTCTCTTCATAATATATAAATGGTTTTACATTACGAATTTTTGGGCCCCTTTATAGCTGGCTGTTCCATGTGAGCCAAGGCTCTGTGTTGAAGGCCGTACCTTGACCTATAATGGTTTACTTTTATAAATTGTTATTTGGATGGAGAGTTGTCTCATTGGCATTCACACCACATCTTCCTATATCTACATGTATCATGTCTATGTATATATGTTACAGTGAATTTGTATAATCAGGCATTATGTAGAATCCCTGATTTTTATGGGAATATGTAGAATCACTGAAATCATTAGTAATTATATATAATCCCTGAAAATGACCAGTGATTTTACATACTCACTGAACATGTTAATGATTATTATACAAACTCCCTAATATGATTTCAGGGATAATCAATAATTTAAGATTCCTTTGTTTAATAATCTTATTTTAATATAATAGACAAATTATAATATTTTTCTTTCATATTCCTTTCCAAATGAGATAAATCTGCTTTTAAACACAGAGGGTGATCTTAAAGATATAACTTACAGGGTTTTTAGAAAAAGTTGAAGCTGACTTCACAATTACTAAAGTATTTTTAATTGGAAACGAACCTAGGGCGAACGAAATCCATGGGCGAACGAACCCACCACAAACTGACCTAGGCCAGGGCGAACATGTAACTAGAGTGAAACGGTCCAGTTACCCTTTAACTTGAAATGCCGGAGTGAGGAGGGGGGGGATTTGATTTATTTTTCTCAGTAAGAATATGGATTTATAACGTTGGTGAGACAATGCCAGAACATTTAATTATTCTTTGAGGTGGCATTATTATTCTGTATGAAAGATCTTTGCATACAGCATAATAATGCCACCTCAGAAAAGATCCTCTATCAAATTAGTCTTTTTCTAGTCCAAATAATTATGACGTCTGGCAAGGCTATTTTAATTTTTTTTCTGGGACGCCTTCCTATGGCAAGGCTATTTTAATTAATCCTACATCGTAGGAAGTCATCCCAGAAAAAAAATAATTAAAAAAGCCTTGCCAGACGTCATAGACGTAGAAAGGCGTCCCAGAAAAAAAATTAAAATAGCCTTGCCAGACGTCATAATTATTTTGACTAGTCTTTTTCCTGAAAATTCAGGATCGCAATGAGTGTTGTTTGTTTCGGAACTTTAAACAAAAGCCCCCCTGTTTAAGATTTAAATGGTCGGTCCTTTATAAAACTTAGTATGGCTGATCACTGGTATCCGGTCGTTCCGGCCCCAAACCGATCCGGCCCCAAGTCAATCCGGCCCCAAGTCGATCCGGCCCAAGTCGTTCCGGCCCACGTCGATCCAGCCACAAGTTGATCCGGCCCCATAATAAAATATGAATAAACTATATTCACTATATGGAGGAATTTGTGACAAATTTGAACTGTATAAACGGAATTTGCAAAAAGTGTCGATGATGGATCACAACAGGTAAACGAAGTATTGAAGTACCAGTTAAAGAACTACTTTAAATCGATACGTAACTGAGTGTTAGTTTAGTCTTAGATGCATGATTTTTTTATTAGTTGTTAGTGGCTTTGAACTATAGTTATTGTGTCTATTTGTACAGCAGCTCCAATGATATTTTAAAATGTGAAGATATTTTCAAAGTTGACTTTGAATGTCATGGCGATTTTTATTTTATTTACTTCTCACACAGAGTAGCTCAATAAATATTTACAGTCCAATGGAACCGTAAAAATTTAACTCATCATTAATGTCTTGTTTAACCAAATCATTAGTCTATAATTGGTTTGTTTATTCAATAATTGTCTGATGATTGTGAACTAAGGTAATGCCAATCGTAATCACTTAATTCAATCAAATCCTGATTAATTAAAGTTACGTTATCAACAAGGTCTTTGTAGTTTGATCTTTTGTTTGGTGTTTATATAATAATAATTAATTGTATTTTTTCAGGTAACATCAGAGGCTTCTATAACACATGTTACACTTGTTTTTCTTTTGTAATATCGAATATAGTCAATTTATTTTTTCTTAAAATTGACAATACTTTGAAAAGTATCCTGATTAATTAAAGTTACGTTATCAACAAGGTCTTTGTAGTTTGATCTTTTGTTTGGTGTTTGGTGTTTATATAATAATAATTAATTGTATTTTTTTCAGGTAACATCAGAGGCTTCTATAACACATGTTACACTTGTTTTTCTTTTGTAATATCGAATATAGTCAATTTATTTTTTTCTTAAAATTGACAATACTTTGAATAGTTGTGTGTAGATAAAAAAAAAACAAGTAATAGGAGTATCCATTATTCTTTATTGCAAGAAAATAACAAACCAATGACACTAAATGCACATGTTGGTCCCATAATACACAAGGAAAAGCCATTGTGATATAAAAACAAACGCATTCTGTCTTCTCTTTTATAGAAAGGACTAGGCAAATCTAACAACATTTCTCAATTTGAGAATTTTAAGAACTTTTAAAAAAGAAAAACAAAATTTGTATGTATCAGCTTGGGGATCGGCCTGTACCGTTGTGTATGTAGCTATTTGTTATAACACAAGATAAAAGACGTATTGGATTACAGTCGGCGTTTTACGTTTCCGCAAAAAAAAAAATCTACGTTTCCGCAAAAAAAAAGTCTACGTTTCCGGAAATAAATACCTTACTACTTTTCCGCGAAAATAGTAACCATTCCGGAAAAAATATATTAAAGATAATTAATCTGAGTACCTTGAACCGTTGATTGTAGTAGCATGAAATTTTTGTAATAGCAGTATGCATTGCGCATTTAAAGTCAATTTATCTACCTCGGGCTGGAGATTTAGTCTTCGGGTTGTGCACAAATCAATAAGCAGATCCCACATTTTGATAAAAAGTGGAAGTAACACAAACACAAGAGGAATGAAGTTGCCATTTTACACCCATGTATCGAATAGTTAACCGTGCCATCCATGCAAATATCACTTGAGTTATTTCATTACATAGACAATCAAAGACATTTCAAGTTGGCGAAACACAAAAATATAACGATTCCGACATCATCATCTTTCACTAAGGTGAAACTTTCATATTTTTTTTACTTCTAGTATATTGTAGATAGAAGATCAGAACCCTTTTTGTATGCTCATCTAAAGAAAATATTTTTCAAAGGCCTTTTTTTTTTACCGTACACAGTACACCTTTTACATTATAATTAAAAGAAATCAGAAACATTTATGAATTACAATTAATATATATCTTTATTTTTATTCCTTATAAATATATTTTTTATTGGGGCCGGATCGACTTTACATATGGGCCGGATAGACGTGGGGCCGGATCGACGTGGGCCGGATCGACTTGGGCCGGATCGACGTGGGGCCGGATCGACCCGAACGCCTGATCACTTAACATCTTGAATGTGTCGAAGTGACTGCAAACTTCTGCAAAAATAGTGGTGAAAAATACGCTATATTCTAACATGTCTTACCTAGTTCATGGAAAGTATAATAAAGGGGAAAGATACGAACCTTATTGTATGTGTATAATACCTCCTACTAAGGAGCATCACCATAAGGTATGCTGTAGAGGAGGACATATTAGCACATTGTTTCGGCCGTGACAGATTAATGTGAGCATTTGCCTATCCAGTTTCAAAGACAGGCCGTAACGGGTCTTACTAACAGAAAGTTAACCATCCCAAAACTTAAATAAACAATACAAGACCATGCTTGCATAATTAAATGCATGCATGTTAGGGTCCCATTAAAACAAGAAATGAAACAAAACGAAACGTAACGAAACGAATTAATAACCGAAACAAAACAAAACACATTGAAATAAAATAAGAATTTGAGTAATACACTAAAAGAGAAATAACTTTATTAGCCTCATATACCATACATATACGAACCCATAAATACATTGACACTCACCATAGGCACTTGTCTCAGAATTTTCAAGCTATTATATGTATATCTTTTTTACCAAGAGTTTTTGGAAATCGTTTTTATATATCATATCTCATAACTATATATAGGGTCTATATTTTTGACTGAAATAGTTTAGGTACATCGCAAAATACGCATATAAAAAAAAGAAGAGGTGGTATGCTTCCCAATGAGAAAACTCTCCACAAGGGACCAAAAATGACACAGAAATTAACAACTATAGGTCACCGTACGGCCTTTTACAATGAGCAAAGCTCATACCGCATAGTCAGTTGTAAAAGGCCCCGAAATGACAAATGTAAAACAATGCAAACAAGAAAACTAAGGCCCTAATTAATGTATAATAAATGAACGAAAAATAAATATGTTTGTTTAATGTGTTACATATTTGTTTTTCGTTCATTTTTTATATAAATAAGGTCGTTAGTTTTCTCGTTTGAAATGTTTTATATTGTCATATCGGGGCCTTCTATAGCTGAGTATGCGGTATGGAATTTGCTCATTGTTGAAGGCCGGACGGTGATCTATAGTTGTTAATTGTGGAGAGTTGTCTCATTGGCAATTATACCACCTCTTATTTTCTATATGTAACACAACAACAAACGACAACCACTGAATTACAGGCTCCTGACTTGGGACAGGCACATACATACATAATGTGGCGGGGTTAAACATGTTAGCCGGATCCCAACCCTCCCTTAACCTAGGACAGTGGTGTAACAGTACAAGTTCTACATAAGACATGTTTGTTTACTGTAAAAATTGACTAATTGACGAATTTGTGAAATTGCTTCACTCACATATTGCCATACAGATTTCTTACCCGTATCATATATTCCTATGTGAATGCACCTATAATAGTGAAACATCCTGATCACATCAAATATTGGAAGTAACTTTCCGGGCTTCTTTATCATGCATATCGAGTGAACAGTCATTCAAACAAGCTTTGAAACACACAAATCATACTTACTCCTTCCGCCGGGTTGCCTGCCACCTCTTGATCCGCCATTTTGTAATCAGTTAACACGTGATAACTAACAATCCGAGATCTCGATTAAATAATCCGAGATAACGATATAATAATCCGAGATCTCAATATAACAGTTTCGTTTTCTCGAGATAACGATATATTAAAGTTTCGTTTTCTCGAGATAACGATATAATAATCCGAGATCTCGATATAACAGTTTCGTTTTCTCGAGATAACGATATATTAAAGTTTCGTTTTCTCGAGATAACGATATCATAATCCGAGATCTCGATATAACAGTTTCGTTTTCTCGAGATAACGATATATTTTTTATCGAGATCTCGATATATTAAACCGAGATAACGATTTAATAATCCGAGATCTCGATATAACAGTTTCGTTTTATCGAGATAACGATATATTTTTTATCGAGATCTCGATATAACAATTTCGTTTTATCGAGATAACGATATATTTTTTATCGAGATCTCGGTAAAACGGTAATGTTTTATCGTGATCTCGAATTAAAAAAAATATTTTCTAATGTTTTGTGTGTCCCCTTACGGCTTCCGTACCTTACGGCTTCCGTAGAATTGACGACAAAAATTTGCTCAAAAAAGATAAATTAAACATATGCGTAGATGATTCTTTTTTTTAATAGTATCAACAAAATGGTAGACATGTTGAGTAAACACAATACTTATACTAATAAAAATAATATACAATTTATCTGATTTACTTAAATGACGTATACATTAATCTAAACTTGGTTTGAAACTTACTTTTTTAACTTACCAAATCCGCATTGATTTAATGTCATAAAATATAATAAAAAGTAAACAGATTTAGTCTAAGATACATGATTTTTTTATTGGTTATTAGATTTTAACTAGCTGACTACACTGCAAGCACTCCTAGATCTGTACGGAGTATGTTTTTATTGTTAGAAATAAGAAAAGTACAAATACCCTGTCACGTCGGTGTTTTTCATAGACAAGCATACCCAATCTCCGTTTTTTTTTTATAATAGAATAGCATTTTGTTTTATAACGCACGACGAGGAATTTATAGTGACATATAAAAGTTGATCTCATTTTTTGGTTAATATTATAGTATTCTAGAGCGGCAAGTGAAGTGCTCAAGGATAATTTGTCATGTGTTTTTTTTTTATATTGAATTTATAGTGACATATCATAATGAAATTCACAGTTATTTTCTGTTCATACATAACATTATATTATTCTTTAAACAAGTGAAGGACACAAGAATAATTTGTCCTGCATTTTTTCAGCAATAAAATTATCATAATTACGAATGAAATGATGAAATGAACTGTTTTTGTAACTAAAATATGTTTGGTGTAATGTAAAATATCATAATGATACTAAAAAGAAAGTTATAGCTACATGTACATTTACAGTGACATATAATAATGGATCTCACTATTTTTTCATCAATAAATTACACAAAATAACGACTGAAATGATGAATTAAACTATTTGTACAGAAGAATATCCTGCATTTTTTGCAACGGCGGATTTTTCAAATACGAAAGTAATTGAGCAATAACATTCATTATTAGACTGCTGACGACTAAGTTATCGTTCGAAGTTGGTTTAGTCTTAGAGGCATGATTTTTCTATTAGTTGTTAGTGGCTTTGAACTAGCTGTCAGATAACTGCGAGTACTCTCAGATCTGTTCATTGAGTCTTTTTTTGTCGGGATGTATAAGTACCCGGCCACGTCCACTTGTATTTTTTGTTTATCTGATGAGTTAAGCCTGTTTCAACTGATTTTTATAGTTCGTTCTTATGTTGTTCTGTTATACTACTGTCCCAGGTTAGGGGAGGGTTGGGATCCCGCTAACATGTTTAACCCCGCCACATTATTTATGTATGTGTCGTCCCAAGTCAGGAACCTGTAATTCAGTGGTTGTCGTTTGTTTATGTGTTACATGTTTGTTTTTCGTTCATTTTTTTACATAAATAAGGCCGTTAGTTTTCTCGTTTGAATTGTTTTACAATGTCTTATCGGGGCTTTTTACAGCTGATAGTGCGGTATGGGCTTTGTTCATTGTTGAAGGCTGTACGATGACCTATAGTTGTTAATGTTTGCGTCATTTTGGTCTTTTGTGGATAGTTGTCTTATTGGCAATCCTACCTCATCTTCTTTCTTATATTATAAGAGCATAGATCAAGATTATATTTCCTGTTTTCTGTTTTGTCTGTCCGTATTTTGAGTTTGTCTAGAAATGTTTGTACAAGTATATAAAAAAAGGTGTAGTACATTTGCCAGCTCTTCACAGAACACCAAATGACATAGAAATGATTCATAACAACTATAGGTCACATTATTGTTTTCATTCGAACTTTTTACGTAAATTCACACAAAAAGGAGGAAAGACAAATATTTTTTTTTATTTGGAGCGAATTTCGTTCTTACAGAAGCGATACAAACAGTTCAGCTTGCACATGTTTTGATCATTTGTTTCTGAAAAATTTTGCAAAGTTTGCATAAATCTATTTCCTCGCGTAATAAGTTCAAATAACAACAAACTGTCAATGCGTTTTTGACAGTTCAAACAGGGTCAGCAAACTCCGATTAAACGATGCATTTGTTTCTACTATTATACCGTTATTCTTTTATTTTTTGTTCAGAATTAACTCATATTTATTCACGAATTGAGAAATAAACGTCATTTTTGTGCTGTATATTTATCAAAATTTAAAAAAATAATGCACTATTTACAGTTTTATAAAATTTGGTCCACATAATCTCCTTTGAAAATGAAACAAAATGCCGTTTTAAAAAATAGGGGTCCATGCACTCGTTTTCAAATAAAATCAGTTTGAATGATGAAAATCAGTCGAAAAATGCATCTTTTCCCGATATGTCACAGTTTGACGTCGCAAAAACAAAATTTTACGTTTCCAACGTTATTACCTCCCCTCTAACCGCTTTATTTCTATGTAGATATTTTAAATTTGTGATTTTACTCGGACCTTCTACTGAATATAACCAAATATACGGAAAATGTGTACATGGGACACTGACTATACCCTGGCTATCATATATAACATTATAAAGGGTAATTACTCAAGAACGGCCACCCAAATTCGCTTTTGAATTGTGTTTTATGGTAAAATAGCATTCTGTATACGGCGTTTCATAAAGTTGGTTAATGCAAAATAAAATTAGAGAACGGAATCAAATATTGTTAAGACGTACTCACATACGTACGGACGGGCAAGGGTAACAAGTAATGCTCATTCTGAAGCGGCGGAGAATAAAAGTTTCGGATGACAATCGGGTTCATCGAGTTGATCTGGGGCCGGTAACTAGAAGCATTCTTATGTCTTACGAACGTCTAAAGGGCGTCTTAAGATTTAAGAATGTAACAAGACCCAACCTCAGACCTATCTTAGAATGATTGACAGCCCTTAATGTTTTGAAAAAGTGCATGATTTAAGAAAAAATTACGCCTACCTTAAAGTGATCTTACTAATTCCGGTAACACAAAATCATTCTTAAATTTTGGTCAGTTATTAAGTGTTCTTAAAACAAATTTAGCAACTTAGGGGTGCACCAAGAACAATTCGCAATAGTTTCACTTGACATTTTTGGTAAAAGTGGTCCCAACTTCTCTTAGCTGTACATTCACTTGTTAATAATAGAATAAGTTGCTTAAAAAAGTTAATACGTGAACCTTGGAACCTTTTCATTCTAATAAATTCATATTAATAGTAAATTATATATCAGTGTTTTCTTGGCCATGTGTGTGGACGTTGGTAGTTTCTCTTTAAAAAATATTGTAAATCATTACAATTTTGGCTTGTTGAGAGAAGTGTTAAATATAAAGCAAGGAGAAATTTGTGACCTTTTTCAATTTTAAACCAAGAGTTCCAAATGATGAAGTTTAAATCACCACTTCTTATATTTTACGGAAGCCATCATGAGTTGGTTGACCAATATGGAAAATCCGTTATACAGATGATATCGGATATGTTCATTATGTCGTAACTACAGTCCTATTCCTTTTTCACGAATGTGACCTAACGAATTAGACTATTTACCGGCATTGTAACGTAATGAGCAACCGATCTACCAACAACATGAGGGAGCTTTGATTTACACTCTTTGAATGATCTTAGAATGATCTTATCTTCCCCTTAATTCAATACTTACGACATCTCTTAATAAAATTTCTTGTTACCGGCCCATGGTAACTAGAAGCATTCGTATGTCTTACGAACGTCTTAATGGCGTCTTATGATTTAAGAATGTAACAAGACCCTACCTCAAAGCTATCTTAGAATGATTGACAGCCCGTAATGTTTTGAAAAATTGCATGATTTAAGTACTATTCTTACGTCTACCTTAAAGTATTCTTACTAATTCCGGTAACACAGAATCATTCTTAAATTTTGGTCAGTTATTAAGTGTTTTTAAAACAAACTTAGCAACTTAGGGGTGTACCAAGAACAATTCGCAATAGCTTCACTTGACATTTTTTGTAAGAGTGGTCCCGACTACTCTTAGCTGTACATTCGCTTGTTAATATTAGAACAAGTTGCTTAAAAAAATTTAATACGTGAACCTTGGAACTTTTTTATTCTAATTATTAATTCATATGAATAGTAAATTATATATCAGTGTTTTCTTGGCCATGTGTGTGGACGATGGTAGTTTCTCTTTTAAAAAATATTGTAAATCATTACAATTTTGGCTTGTTGAGAGAAGTGTTAAATATAAAGCAAGGAGAAATTTGTTTCCTGTTTCAATTTTAAACCAAGAGTTCCAAATGATGAAGTTTAAATCACCACTTCTTATATTTTACGGAAGCCATCATGAGTTGGTTGACCAATATGGAATATCCGTTATACAGATGATATCGGATATGTTCATTATGTCGTAACTACAGTCCCATTCCTTTTTCACGAATGTGACCTAACGAATTCGACTATTTACCGGCATTGTAACGTAATTTGCAACACGATGGGCGCCACACGTGGAGCAGGATCTGCTTACCCTTGCGGATCATCTGAAATCATCCCCAGTTTTTAGCGGGTTTCGTGTTGCTGTTATCAGCTATTTTTGACATTTTTGCCTATTGTGTCTGTTTTGTTCACGCATCGTTATCAATATAATAGAATTTGATAAGAATGTCATAGAAGTGAGAGGTTCAGCTATTTAAACAAGGTTCAATCCATCATTTTTTTACAGTTTGAAAATGCCTGTAACATGTCAGGAATATGACAAGTGTCGCCAATTTGAATTTTTTGATGTGTTTTATCATTTGATTTTGCCATTTGGTTAGGGACACTTTCCGTTTTGAATTTTCCTCTGAGTTCAGTATTTTTGTGATTTTATTTTTTGTAAGAAGGCTTTCAAAGAAAAAAACTATTGTTATAAATTGAAAAAAACATAGGAAGATGTGGTATAAGTGTCAATAAGCCAACTCTCCATCCAAATAACAATTATGAAAAAGTAAACCGTTATAGTAGTGATTTGACCGAAATGATAGTAGGATAGAAAGATAAGCCTACTTCATTTATACAAGATTTAAATCCTACCATTGGCCTGATGAATAATAGGGCACTCAAAAGAAAACGTACTGATGGATTGTCCTGAGACAAGCATATTTTTTATTAAAATGATAATGGTCTATAAGCAGTTGAATTAATTTCATATATGAAGCGACGCAAATTTTTGAATTCAATTTAACTTTTTTTGAAAAAGGGAAAAAATGAATAATGGTGGTCTGAAGCCAGTATTATTTTCATTTAGTTAAATAGGTGGTTGATTTTTATGCGCTTTTTATCGGTCATTAAAACGTTTTTAGGATTCATTTAAGGTGATTCTAATTTCTATTCGAGGAACCAAAAACGGAAACGCCAGAAGTTAATAAGAACTCGTAACTTTAAAACTATTACAATGCAGCTTAAGGGGAAAAAAGACCGATCTACCAACAACCTGAGGGAGCTTTGATTTACACTCTTTGAATGATCTTAGAATGATCTAATCGTCCACTTAATTCAATACTTACGACCTCTTTTGATAAAATTTCGTGTTACCGGCCCCTGGGGCGGTAACAAGAACCATTCGCATGTCTTACGAACGTCTTAAGGGCGTCTTATGATTTTAGAATTTAACAAGACCCTACCTCAGAGCTATCTTAGAATGATTGACAGCCCTTAATGTTTTGAAAAAGTGCATGATTTAAGAACGATTTTTACGTCTACCTTAAAGCATTCTTTCTTATTCCGGTAACACAAAATCATTCTTAAATTTTGGTCAGTTATTAAGTGATCTTAAAACAAACTTAGCAACTTAGGAGTGTACCAAGAACAATTCGCAATAGCTTCACTTGACATTTTTTGTAAGAGTGGTCTCGACTTCTCTAAGCTGTACATTCACTTGTTATTATAAGAACAAGTTGCTTAAAAAAAGTTTATACGTGAACCTTGGAACTTTTTTATTCTAATTATTAATTCATATGAATAGTAAATTATATATCAGTGTTTTCTTGGCCATGTGTGTACAATTTTGGCTTGTTGAGAGAAGTGTTAAATATACAGCAAGGAGAAATTTATGACCTTTTTCAATTTTGAACCAAGAGTTCCAAATGGTGAAGTTTAAATCACCACTTCTTATATTTTACAGAAGCCATCATCAGTTGGTTGACCAATATGGAATATCCGTTATACAGATGATATCGGGTATGTTCATTATGTCGTAACTACAGTCCCATCCCTTTTTCACGAATGTGACCTATCGATATAGACTATTTACCGGCATTGTAACGTAATGAGCAACCGATCTACCAACAACGTAAGGGAGCTTTGATTTACACTCTTTGAATGATCTTAGAATGATCTTATCTTCCCCTTAATTCAATACTTACGACCTCTCTTAATAAAATTTCTTGTTATCGGCCCCTGGGGCCGGTAACAAGAAGCATTAGTATGTCTTACGAACGTCTTATGGGCGTCTTATGATTTAAGAATGTAACAACCCCCTACCTCAAAGCTTTCTTAGAATGATTGACAGCCCTTAATGTTTTGAAAATTGCATAATTTAAGAACGGTTCTTACGTCTACCTTAAAGCATTCTTACTAATTCCGGTAACACAAAATCATTCTTAAATTTTGGTCAGCTATTAAGTGTTCTGAAAACAAACTTAGCAACTTAGGGGTGTACCAAGAACAATTCGCAATAGCTTCACTTGACATTTTTTGTAAGAGTGGTCCCGACTACTCTTAGCTGTACATTCACTTGTTAATATTAGAACAAGTTGCTTACAAAAATTAATACGTCAACCCTAGAACTTTTTTTATTCTAATTATTAATTCATCTGAATAGGAAACTATATATCAGTGTTTTCTTGGCCATGGATGCGGAGGATGGTAGTTTCTCTTTTTTGTAAATCATTACAAGTTTGGCTTGTTGAGAGAAGTGTTGAATATAAAGCAAGGAGAAATTGGTGACCTTTTTTCTTTTTTAAATTAAGAGTTCCAAATTGTGAAGTTTAAATCATCACTTCTTAATCATACGGAAGCCATCATGTGTTGGTTGACGGATTATTTCCCGGGTTTGTAATATAATGAGCAACACGATGGGCGCCATACGTGGAGCAGGATTTGCTTACCGTTCCGAATCATCTAAAATCATCTTCAGTTTTTAGTGGGTTGGGTGTTGTTGTTGCATACCTGTTTTTTTTAGCTCACTTGGCCAGAAGGGCCAAGTGAGCTTTTCTCATCACTTGACGTCCGTCGTCGTCTGTCGTTGTCCGTCGTCTGTCGTCTGTCGTCTGTCGTCGTTAACTTTTACAAAAATATTCTCCTCTGAAACTACCGGGCCATATAAAATCAAACTTGGCCACAATCATCATTGGGGTATCTTGTTTAAAAATTGTGTCAGGTGACCCGGTCAACCGACCAAGATGGCCGTCATGGCTAAAAATACAACATAGGGGTAACATGCAGTTTTTGTCTTATAACCCAAAAACCAAAGCATTTAGAGCAAATCTGACTGGGATAAAACTGTTAACCAGGTCAAGATTTATCTGCCCTGACATTTTCATATGAACTGGACAACTGGTTGTAAGGTTTCTGCCCTTGAATTGGTAATTTTAAGGAAATTTTGCTGTTTTCGGTTATTATCTTGAATATTGTTATAGATAGAGATAAACTGTAAACTTCATAAATGTTCAGCATAGTAAGATTTACAAATAAGTCATCAGGACCAAAATGGTCAGTTGACCCCTTTAGAAGTTATTGTCCTTTATAGTCAATTTTTAACCATTTTTCGTAAATCTTAGTTTTCTTTAACAAAAATCTTCTACTCTGAAATTACAAAGTCAAATAAAATCAAACTTGGCCACATTCATTATTGGGGTATCTTGTTTAAAAATTGTGTCCGGTGACCCGGGTAACCAACCAAGATGGCCGCCATGGCTAAAAAAAGAACATAGGATAAAATGCAGTTTTTGGCTTATAACTCAAAAACCAAAACATAAAGAGCAAATCTAATAGCGTTGATATTGTTTACCAGGTCAAGATCTATCTGCCCTGAGTTTTTCAGATGAATCGGACAACCCTTTGTTGGGTTGCTGACCCTGAATTGGTAATTTTAAGGAAATTTTGCAGTTTTTTGTGATTATCTTGAATATTATTATAGATAGAGATGAACTATAAACAGCAACAATTTACAGCAAAGTAAGACCTAACAATAAGTTAAGTGACCAAAATGGTCAGTTAACCCCTAAGGAGTCATTGCCTTTAATAGTCAATTTTCAACAATTTTTATAAAATTTGTAAATTTTTACTAACATTTTCTACTAAAACTACTGGGCCAATCATTATAGATAGGGATAATTGTACACAGCAAGAATGTTTAGTAAAGTAAGATCTACAAACACATCACCATCACTAAAACACAATTTTGTCATGAATCCATCTGTGTCCTTTGTTGAATATTCACATAGACCAAGGTGAGCGACACAGGCTCTTTAGAGCCTCTAGTTTTACATTTTTGCCTATTGTGTCTTTTTTGTTCACGCATCGTTATCAATATAATGGAATTTGACAAAACTGTCATACAAGTGAGAGGTTCAGCTCTTTAAACCAGGTTCAATCCATCATTTTTTTACACTTTGAAAATGCCTTTAACAAATCAGGAATATGACAAGTGTCGTCCATTCGTTTGATGTGTTTAATCATTTGATTTTGCCATTTGGTTTAGGACTTAATTTCTTCTGTTTTGAATTTTTACATTTTTGCCTATTGTGTCTTTTTTGTTCACGCATCGTTATCAATATAATGGAATTTGACAAAACTGTCATACAAGTGAGAGGTTCAGCTCTTTAAACCAGGTTCAATCCATCATTTTTTTACACTTTGAAAATGCCTTTAACAAATCAGGAATATGACAAGTGTCGTCCATTCGTTTGATGTGTTTAATCATTTGATTTTGCCATTTGGTTTAGGACTTAATTTCTTCTGTTTTGAATTTTCCTCGGAGTTAAGTATTTTTGTGATTTTATTTTTGGAAGAAGGCTTTTATAATGTGGAAAAAAATATTGTTTAAAGTGAAAAAAATATGAGAAGATGTGGTATGAGTGCCAATGAGACAAGTCGAACTCTCCATTCAAATGACAAATTATAAAAGAATACCATAATGATTGTAGTAATGATTTGACCAAAATGAACGGTAGGATAAAAAAATAAGTCTACGTCATTTGAGACTCGTCATTAATATACTCGATTCAAATCCAACCATTTGCCTGGTGAATAATAGGGATCTCAAAAGGATTGTCCTGAGACGAGCATATTTTTATTGAAATAATAATGTTCTATAAGCATTTAAAATAATTTCATGTTTGAATCGGTGCAATTTTTTTTATTCAATTTTACTTTTATCATAAAAGGGCCGGAAGAATAATGTTGGCCTGCGGCCAGATTTGTTTTCCTTGGGTTGAATGGGTAGTTGATTTTTATGCTTATTTAATCGTTCATTGAAACGTTTCTATGATTCATTTAAGGTGGTTCTAATTTCTTTGCGAGGAACCAAAAACGGAGACACCAGAAAATTATTAAGAACTCGTAACTTGAAAACTATTACGATGCAACTTAAGGGAGTGATAAGAACAACCTGAGGGATCTTAGAATTATCTTATCTTCCCTTTAATTCAATACTTACGACCTCTCTTAATTAAACTTCTTGTTGCCGGCCCCTGATCAGCAGTGTGAACCTAGCTTAACCAGTGACGATCAGACGAAAAAAGATCGAAAGCCAAAACAAGTTCAAAGTTGAAGAGCACTGTGGAACACACAATAGTTCCAAAAAGTTGTGCCCAGTACGGCAATTGTTTTCTGCCGGGGATGAGAACATTCTTATTATTCAGAATAATTCATACTTTTGCAAACATAGTTAATTTAATAAAATGACTAAATTATAGATATACATGATAAACCGAAGTGGTGAATATTAGGAATTAATTGTACGAGTCATTGTCTTTTTATATCAATATTTATATCTATATTGGGTTACATGACCTCGGCAGTCTTTGGATGTCATCTCGGCATTAACTAAGATGGCTTCTAGGATAAAATTCACACGAAATGCTGAGACACATTTTCGAGCCAATGCATTGTAATTTGTTTATTTGAGACCTTTAATAATTTTGATAAACGTTTTAGTATGTTATAAGTCGAATATTTGACATATACATGTACTACGTATTTAACAATGAATAATATGACAAAAATCAAATTAGTTGAAAATTCACATTTTACCTAAGTAACAAAATTATTAAGTAACTTGTAAATGAAAAAGGTTTGCAATGTATTTTGGTTCAGCTACACATTTTGTGTATTTGAAAGTTATGATATATCCGTCCGTAAATTAAATGACATGTTTTTATTTGCACCTGTATATAAAGGAGTAGGTCCCGATTTTGGCCTCACATTCCAGGTTCATCTGAAAATATAACTTACAGTAAATTAGTATGACTTAATGGTGCTAGTACCCGATATATGTGCATTGTATTTTCAAAAACAGCCCATATGTATGTAACAGAAGCATTCTACTTTCCATTAAATAACTAAAACTGCATTTTAACAATTTTTAAAACTGTTATATTATGGGGCCAAATGGGGTGTTACTGGGCCTATTCTTTTCACCTAGATTTTGTCTTTGTTAAATTTAAATTGTATTCATGCGCGCACTCCAAAAAATGTGCAGGTTAGTCAACCAGTTTACGGTGGCCGCTTACTTGAAGAAGAAGAATATCCATATATTCGATTAAAATGCCTATAAATGGTTTTGGTTATGACAATATATTTTCGTTGTTATCGTACATTCCTAGTATGATAAGTTATTCTCTCATTGGAATATCTGCTGTAAATAAGTCACATTATTCATTTAAAAACCATCAGAACTATGGTCTTCTATGGAACGCCAACACTGTCTTGTTATGACCATTTTCATTATAGGATGTGTATTTACCTTTATATGATGTGCACTCGTCATTGTATGATGTACAAGTATCCTTATATGATGTGTAAACATCCTTATATGATGTGCAAATATCATTATATGATGTGTAAACATCCGTATAGGATGTGCTTATATACATTTTGTACTTATATGATGTGCATATAATACTTATATGATGTGCATATAATACTTATATGATATGCATACATACTTATATGATGATCAACTATACTTATATCATGTGCAAATGTACTTATACAATGTCCGAATGTACTTTTATGATGTGCAAATATTCTTATGTGATGTGCAAACATTCGTATATGTTGTGCAAATATACTTATATGATGTGTACATATAATTATATGATGTGCAGTTACCATTATTTCATGTGGAAATATCTTTATATGATGTGGTTGTGTCATTATATTATGTGCTTGTAATCTTATATGATGTGGTTTGGTTAACTTCATTATATGATGTCGAAACGTCATTATTTATGTGCTTTCATCGTTGTTTTGGTCAATGAAGGGGGTCTCATTGGGGGTTTGATCCCAGATCCCGCTTACTGTTTTGTCAGATTCCCGTATCCCGCTTACACTATGTATGGAAGCACTTCTCATTTTTCCTAATTTCTCGTGTCCCGTTAGAATTCATTGTCCGTTTTCACGGCACAATAATTTGACTTTCACGTGTCACGCTTACAAAAAATCGGCAATCCCACGTCACGCTTAGACCTCAATGGGACCCACAAAGAACATGCTTACGATTAGAATGATTACTGTCTACGTTATAACTGATTCCGATCTGCTTCTGTAAACTATAAACCCGGCCCAAATATGTGTATATCGCTAGCGAGAGTGCAATTAATAGGAAAGTGAGACAATGGCAATTTATCAAAATCAACGGTTTAAACATTTCGGAGGGAGATTATTATAAGATAGAGCTTATTGAAGAATTTGCGGCTATGGCAAAAACATTATAAAACAAATTTTCAGGCTCTTTTTAGCTTGCTATTTGGGTTAAGCAAAGGCTACGTGATGACAGTCGTACTTTGACCTATGATTGTTTAAAACTGACTTTACTATGCAGTGCAATGATATAAATACAAAATTAGTGGATGGTGAAAAATCTCAATTTTTTAAATGGAATAAAGAATTTAGAGACTTGTGCTATAATGCCCTACTAGTTAATGCTGATGATTTAAGTTCAACGATTGCTAATATGGACATAGCGTCTCAGGATGGTATGGACTTGTGCATAAATAACTTCACTCAGTGCTTAGCAAATGTGACAGCTCCTTTTTTCAAACAAATGCCAAAAGTAAAAGCAAAATTAAAGCAAAATTCCCAAAATCAGAGAGTACATACTGATAAACCATGGTTTGACCAGAAGTGTAAAGAGCTATATGCCAATTATTGTAAAAAATTACATACTTTTAATGGTAAAAAAACATTTAATAGTCATATAGATTTGAACAGTGCCAAAAAAGCTTACAAGAAGTATGAATGCAAGCTCAAACGTAGTTACAAACGACAGGAAGGTTATATGTTGTGTAAACTTAAGAAAGACAATCCAAGAAAATTTTATTCATTATTTAGGAAAAAAAATCAGAGGAAATGTGATTTAAACATTACTGACTTTTTTGAATATTTCAAAGAACTTGTATCAAGTGCGCCGAATAACAATAAGAGACCTGAAGTGATTGATAATGAATGTGTTTTTGATGAACTAGATGCAGATATTACAGCTGATGAGATTATAAAGGCAATTAATGATCTTAAAATGGACAAAAGCCATGGTCCAGACTGTTTGCTGAATGATTTTTTTTATTGAATACAAGGATTTTATTATACCACATGCATGTGCTATTTTTAACGCCGTATTGAATAGTGGATATTTCCCGTCATCATGGTCAGATGCTATCCTGGTACCAATTTTCAAATCTGGTGATGCTAATGATGCAGCAAACTATCGTGGCATAAGCCTTGTCAGCAATCTAGGTAAACTTTTCACCACAATTCTTAATAAAAGATTGTTAAATTGGGCAACTGTCAATGATATATTATCTGATGCACAGTTTGGTTTTCGAAACGGTTATAGTACAGTTGATGCTGTTTTTTGTTTATACTCTGTTATTCAAAATACACTCTGTAAAAATAAAAGATTATATTGTTGCTTTGTAGACTACTTGAAAGCTTTTGACTCAATTGATCGCTTATGTTTATGGTACAAAATTTCCAGATTAGGTATTCGGGGAAGACTATTAACTGTTTTAAAATCTATGTATAATAATGTTAGAACCTGTATTAGATTCAATGGGCTAAACTCTGATTACTTTTGTAACAACCTTGGTTTAATACAAGGGGAAGTTCTTTCTCCAATTTTATTTTCTTTCTATGTGAATGATTTTGAAAATGAATTTATTGCTAATGGCAACTGTGCCTTAGAGTTTCAAGATATAACATTATTTTTGTTAATGTATGCTGATGACATGATTTTGATGTCTGAAACAGTAAAAGTTTTACAGGAAATGTTAAATACTTTGTCAATTTACACAGAAAAATGGGGCTTGTCTGTTAATACAAAAAAAACAAAAATTGTTGTTTTCAGGAAGGGTGGAATTGTACGGCCTAATGAGACATGGGTCTATAACGGTCAAACAATGGATATTGTGGAACAATTTTGTTATTTAGGTGTATTAATACCGTATAATTGTAAATTTCTTAAAACACAGAAACATTGTGCAGAACAAGGTAGAAAAGCTATGTTCAGTATGAGAAGAACTACATCATCATTATGTTTAAATGTATTTACAATGCTTAGTCTTTTTGATACTTATGTTAGTAGCATATTAATGTATGGGTGTGAAATATGGGGAGTACACAAATCTCCTATGATAGAAAAGGTCCATTTGGACTACTGCAAAATGTTATTAAGTGTCAAAAGAACGACCCCAAATGTGATGGTCTATTTTGAATTAGGTAGATTTCCACTGCAGTATGAGCGTAATTATAGAATACTTAAATTTTGGTTCAAAATTTTAATTAGTGACAATTGTATATTAAGGTCTTGTTATAAAGAACTTGTGTTAAATTGTTCAAAATGTATGAATTGGGCAACATATGTTAAAAGATTGATATATAGTCTTGGTATGAATAATTTGTGGGATAATCAGTGGTTGTTAAATGTAGACAGCTCATATTTACCTTTGATAAGACAGCGTTTGTTTGATCAAGCTAACCAAGAGTTACAATTTTTATTAGATTCTTCTTCAAAGTGTAGATTATATAAGTATGTTGTAACAAATGTAGTTTTGCAATTTTATTTACAGAAATGCATTCCTGTACTTTTTCGTAAATGTATAACAAGGATTCGTTTGTCTTCACATAACCTTTGTATTGAAACTGGACGTTATGTTGGTACTAATAGAAATGAAAGAAATTGTACTTTTTGTGATTTATGAGTAATAGAGGATGAATTTCATTTTATCCTTCAATGTAGTAGATATACTGATTTGCGAAAAAAAATATATAAAAAAATATTACTGGTCTAGGCCATCAACTTTTAAATTAATAGAATTATTGTCCGGTGAAAACACAAAACAGCTTTGTAACTTGGGAAAGTTTATACATTTCTCTTTTAAATTAAGAAACAGTTTATTGTAATAAAAGATATTTTGTATTGATGAAACTTCTGACGTCACCTATTGTTTATATTGTTTGTAATATGCCATATGTATACACTGTACATGTACTTGATTATACTGATGAGCCGTAAGGCTCAAAGTTAATAAAGAATTTGAAAGCACTTATACAATCATTTAAAAGCTAATAAATTAATTTATGAGTATCAATCAGGATTTCTCCCTAAAAATTCAACTGTTCATCAACTCCTAGAAATATATAATTGCATATTAAACTCCTTGGAAAAAAAAAGATATAAACTGTTTTGTAGTCTGTGACTTCTCTAAAGCTTTCGACAAAGTTTGGCATAGGGGTCTTATATGTAAAATGAAAGCGTATGGTGTTGACGGAAACGTATTGAATTGGTTTCAGGATTATCTACACGACAGAAAACAGAGAGTAGTATTAAATAACTCGTCTTCTTCCTTCTGCAATGTCTCAGCTGGTGTTCCCCAGGGATCAGTTCTGGGCCCTCTTCTCTTTGTCTTATATATTAATGATATTGCTGATAAGCTTACTTCACTGTGTCGGCTATTTGCTGACGACACATCATTCAATTATTCTGGTAACGACGGAGAACAGATTAAATCTGTTATCGATCGCGACTTAAAAGAGCTGGATGTTTGGTCTTCTAAATGGCTTATGTCATTTAACCCAGATAAAACCGAAATTATGATATTTTCAAATATTGAGACTCCAGACCTTAGCTTTTCCCTAAATGGTAAAAATATACCTTTAAGTACATCTCATAAGCACCTGGGAGTTAATTTCAGTAGTGACGCAAAATGGAACAATTATATTGAAAGTATAATTACAAGTGTAAAGAAACACGTAAATGTTCTACGTAAACTTAAATACCGATTATCTCGAAATAATTTAGAAAAACTATACTTAGTTTTTATTCGACCCATTTTTGAATATGCCACGGAAGTGTGGGATAATTGTGGAATAGGCTACTCACATAAATTAGAAAATTTGCAATCAGAGGCGGTAAGAATACTAACAGGTCTACCAATATTTACAAAAACTGAAACTTTATATTCTGAGGTTGGCTGGAAATCTCTTTTTGAAAGAAGAAGGAGAAGAAAATTTTATAACATGAACCAAAAGCATGCACCAGAATATTTATGTAATCTTGTACCTCCTTGTGTACAAAGTACAACCAACTACCCGTTGCAAAATGGTCATGATATTATTGTTCCATTTTGTAGACTTTCCCTTACTACTGAATCGTTTATTTCCTCTACTATACGTGAATGGAATAAACGTGATCCAAAAATTCGCAGTGTCGACTCTTATTTCTAAATTTAAGAAAGAATTGAAAAACGATAGTCTATTATGTAAAATTGAAACGTTTTATTTGTACGGCCCAAGGAAATTAAATATAATCTTAACGCAATTGCGAAAATGTAGAAAAACCTTATTCCATAACCTTAACTGGCTATCTGAAAACTTTGTTTTAGCCTACAAAACTATTAATTTGCGGACACTTGGAACTTTCGAACGAACAAAATATTCAAAGGAGTAGGTTCAGTAAGACCCGTTTTTGGCCCCAAAATATAGCAGTTTTACAAAATTGTTAAAATGTAAACCTTTAGTTATCTATTGGACAGTAGAATGCTTCTGCTACATAAATATGGTCTGTTTTTGACAATACAATGCACATATATCCGGTACTAGCACCATTAAGTCATGCTAAATTACTGAAATCCTCATAATTCTAGCATTTTAGTTAGATTTTAGACGGTTTTCGTGTAAAACGAAAGTGGCCGCATTCGTGTTCATTCTTAATATTGAAATGTAAGTTGTATTTTATGATAATACATAACATATATAAAGATTGAGGATGAACACGGATGCGGCCACTTTCATTTTTACCAAAAAACATCTGAAAAGTGACATTTTTCGGCATATTAGGTAGATTTTTCATATTTGACCTTAAATCGGATCGTTTTTAATGACTAAATCTGTTAAAATCTTTCACATAAACTAATTAATTCAAATAAAATAGACACTTAAGTGTTTAAAAAGTGGTCAAAATCTTTCGTCAGATGAACCTGAATTTTGAGGCCAAAATCGGTCCTTATCGGACCTACTCCTTTTCAAACATGTTCAAAAGTTCATAAAAAGGTCAAACAGATTTCTTATGCCTTGATAGAGCGTTATTATTACTGACACGGAACGTTATCATTGTCGTCAATTCACAAGCCATCGTCACATAATTATACGACTTTTCAAACTTTCTTTTTCTCTTTTTACTTTCTATCCTCTTTTGTTCACCTATCAAAGCTAGTATTATATTGCATACATTGTTTGTTTTATATGCATGTCCATTATATTATACTATTATTGTAACTTTATATTGTATTATGGAGAAGACTTCGTAAGTATGATTTACTTGTGCCTAATCCATTTTGCTTTAATTCAGCAAATAAAATATGTTTATGGTGACTTGAATAACACCGGTATCACTCAAATTACAATTCTACCTTGACAGGTAAGTTTGTATTTAGCCTATAAAATACTTATTTAGCCTTGAGAATTGAAAGGTCAGTTTATCCCATTCATACAACAGAAGTTTACCTATAAGGGTCAGAATGGGGTTTACAGAATAGAGAATACATGTAATAGCAACAAAAATAGAGAATAGAGAAAATGAACAACAAAATAAAGAATAGAGAATAATGCGGTGCAAAAGTATAAAGAATAAATGTGCAAAATAAAAAGGAAACTTAGGTAACTGTAATGCAATACCGATAATATAATGATCAATGTGCATAATTGATAAATAATCTTGTAACAGAAAGACTATATAGTAAAATCATTTTCATGAGAATTTGCTTTACAGAATGAGAGTTATTTTTAAGGCTATTAAAAGAAAAATGCCCTAAAAATTTAAAGAATACAGATATTAAAAAACCCATGCAGGTCCTCATGTCATTTACATTGTCAAAATATAGGACACATCTAGTCAAACTGGTTTTAAACTAGACATCTAGTCAAACTGGTTTGGTATAACTGACTGTTTCTTGCCCTAGATGTCTATTTCACAGTGACCTTATGTGTTTGTGCTAAGAGTACATTGTACTGTCAAATTCATTGATTTTCTGTTGGGACATGACCTACATTGTAAACATGCAAAATAGTGGCTTGAGATTTCAACTGATATTAGTATAATAAATTAAAATTTGGAATATTATATCCTGGTTGATGATGTTTTTTTTTGGGACCAAGATGTTTTCTTCATTCTTGTTCACATTATGATTATTTTAACCTTCAACATTGTTCAATGCACATTTAAAGGTAGAAAAAATTTCAGCTCTCATTTAAAATATTTTGCAACTTAATAATAATCTGTCAGATTTGCTGTAAACAAAAAACAAGACCCTGCAAGCATAGTCTATTTCTATAACAGTCAAGCAGATAGTTTTTTTTTATATCTGAAAAAAAAACTACCATGTAAAGAAATATGCAATTAAAAGGCCTAAAATAACCCCTAAAATTCAACATTAACAGATTTTTAACAATTAAATCAAGATGCACAAAGTTTTAAGGCAGCAACCATTTGATTTTCTGGGGGAAAAGGGGGGGGGGGGCTGGGCTATGGTTTTTTTTGGGAAAAAAAATTTGTTTCCATTTTTTGGAGAAAAAAAAAATGTTTGTTTCACCCTCAGCTGCCACTATATGTAATGCTAAAATTGAAAGAAAAAAATTGTTTTCGACTTGTCACGAAAAAAAAAATTTGTCCAGAAAAAAAACCATAGCTCCCCATGCATGTACCTTAATTGTTTACATTTCTAAAAATAACCTGGTTTGGGAAATCCCCAAATACGGGTCAGCATTCTGTGTATAATAAAACAATGAACATTCATTGTTATAAATATTTGGCATCTTCTTCTTATATAAAAATTAATAAAAAAAATGTATTTATTTCAATTACCTAAAATCTTTAATTTTCATATACCGCAGAAAATAATAATGTAGATCCACAGAAACTCATGTAACAATCTCAAACCCATATCATATATATAATGGACCGGCTTAGTGCCGGCCCATAATAACATGGCATTTTTCATATCAAATCCCTTATCAGCCCTAGGTCATAATATCAGCCCGAGAGCCGACAGGCTCGAAGGATGATTTTGACCATGGGCTGGAGAAGGGGACTGATATGAAAATGATATATTATGTTCTTTTTATCATACTTCAGCAGAAGACATACAGACAAAATCTATTGTTAAAACTTTGAAAAAAGGCATTAGTTACACCCAAAAAAATAAATTGCTTGGCATTTCTAAAAATGAGTATACAAATTACTTATTGTAAGTGATAAATAAGTAAAAGAATTTGTTCCCACGCAGAGCAAGTCATAGCAAGAAATATTCAATCCTGTGTATATCTTCTAGTAATACGGGATTACTTGTTTTTATTACTTATTACTACTTTATTAAGAATTACTAAGTAAATATTTTACTTTCTAAGAAGGAAAATCAAGTAATTCTTTTTGTTCCCAACTCAAGTCATGGCTAGTAATTTAGCATATTATTAAGTAACTGTATAGTTTATTACTATTACTAAGTAATATTACAGATTATTACTTAGTAATATTGTAGTCTATAACTTAGTAATTTTGCAGTTTATTACTATTACTAAGTAATATTTTAGTTTATTAAAATTTATTAAATTTATTTGTGTCTTGTACATAATACAAAAGAGAGAGAGAGAGAGAGAGAGAGAGAGAGAGAGAGAGAGAGAGAGAGAGAGAGAGAGAGAGAGATGTGTTCTTTTATATGTGACGTCATCAGGCATGGTCGCCTTTTTTCATGCCGTCATAATAGGAAATTCAGAGGAAAGCAAGACAATTCGACGTTAACGCAGGGTGAACATGTCAGGTAAATTAGAGAATATTCCACGATGTGAAAGACTTTGTCAATATTGTAATTTGAATGTGATTGAGGATGAACTCCATTTTTTGTTAGAATGTCCTCTATATATATGTAACTTCAAGAACCATTTTACTTGATGATTTATTTATTATAAATACCCAAAACTAAGAATGCTTAATTCACAAAACTTATTTATATGGATTATGACAAATGATGATGATAATTTTATTAAAAACTTATGCAAATATTTGACTTCAAACTTAGAAGCGAGAAATAATACAAGTAAAAATTAATACAGGTTTTTTAATGATAACATTTGGTAAAAGAGTTATCTTTCTTTTGCCGAACTGACGATGTCTTATAAACTGTTGTTTTGTTTTTATATGAATCATATTATAATGTTTAATTTCATATTATTTCTAAACATGTATTTATGTTTTTGTCTTTGATTTATTTGTTTGTAATTGATATGCCTATAAGGGCCCTTTGATTAGGAAATAAACATATTTGATTTGATTTGATAATCGAATTTTGACAATTGAAGAACTGAGATCAAACGAACCACACGTTGATTGAATAAAAATAATCAACATGTCGGGAAAAGGATAAATCGTGTAAGAATTAGATAAATCCTCATAGTAACCTCCACATATATCACTAACCAATTTACTTTGTTCAAAAAGACATGCCCTGAACATACTGCTGTGTGCCTTGAGCAGACCCCACATCCCCTTCAGACCAATTCTTTGTTACACCATCAACAACTCTGAACTCTTTAAAACATGTGTTTTTATCCACAAGTCAAGAATGTCTACTGTTTGATAGTATGGTTGATTCCGTATTGAACTATGCAACTGAAATATGGGGTTTTCACCGTGCAAATGATATAGAGCAAATACACAACCGTTTCTGTAGATTTGTTTTAAAACTAGGTAAAAATGTTCCTTTAAGTTTTTTATGTGGTGAACTAGGTCATTTGCCTATGTATGTCTCAAGAAAACAAATTATTTTGAAATATTGGCTTCATATTATTGTAAATAAGCCACCTATTGTTTATGATGTTTATCAACTTTTATTAGAAGATGCAAACAACGGTAAAAAGAACTGGGCGTCTAGTGTTCGTGATTTATTGTTTAATCTTGATTTGAACTATGTTTGGACTGCACAGAATTATGTAAATAGATTTTTTTATTAATAGTAACTTACTTACAAAATTGAGAAGTGGTACTTTGAAACTGAATTTGGAATTAGGGCGATATAAAAATATTCCTAGACATATGCGTCTATGTGAATGCTGTACTATGGCTTGTATTGAAAATGAATACCACTTCGTACTTGTATGTCCAGACTACAGAACTGTGCGACAAGAACATTTGCCAAAATATTATTGTTCTTGGCCAAATAATTTAAAACTTTTTCATTTACTTCAAGCAAAATCAAAATCAATCACAATTAAACTTTGTAACTATCTAAAATATGCTTGGAAAATTAGATCATGTATTGTGAATTAATTGTAACTTTATTATATTATGTATTGTTCTCTGCTATCTGTTGTTTTGTCACATTGTATATACTTGTTTATGTATTGCCATAGCATATTATTTATGCTTTCGCAAATAAAATATTCATTCATTCATTCAATAAAGTCTGCCTTTAATAAATTTGTACTGCCATTTTTTTACTTATTAATTGTGAAGTAATTACTGCATGGTCGTCCCATTTATGTAACGTATAATTATTTGATAAATAAAGCAAGATAACTCAGGGAACTGAAATGCATTTATTTTCTTCAACTTTCTGGTAATATTTTCCATGGATAGGCAAAAGGAGAAGAGGCTGATCAAATACCGTATAGCGGGTTATTTTCGCAGGTGTAAAATTTCGCAATTTTCATTGAATAAGGTATACGAAATATTTTGGTGGTTATTATTTTGGCGGATTTAAAACTTTTACAATGTTTTATCAATACATTTGCATGTACACCTTTAATTTGGCGGAATTTATTTTGGCGATTTTGTTCTAGTATCCGCGAAAATAAGCGAAAATTTACACCCCGCGAAAATAACCTGCTATACGGTATGTGACTTTCCGAATTAGACTTATTACCGGGTTTGTAATAATATGAGCAACATGACAGGTGCCCCTTGTTGAGGAAGATCAGATTACCCTTCCGGAGTACATGAGATCACCCCCGGTGTTTGGTAGGCTTCGTGTTGCTCCGTCTTCAGTTTTATATGTTGTGTTTTGTATACTGTTGTTTGTCTTTTTCGTTTTTCGCCATGGCGTTGTAATTTTATTTTAACTTATGAATTTAAAGTCCCTCGGTATAATCACCCTCTCTTTAAAATAAAACACTTCAATGTTGTAGGAGAATGTATACCACCGAGTGGACATTTATATTATTTGTATAAAAGGGACGCTACCTCGAAAGAAAAGAAGGAGGAGTGTCATCAGTGCTAATCACCGTTATATTCGAAATTGATTTCAAATGACACAGGTGAGGAGGGGGAGGGGTAAATGGCGTCCTTCAGCTGGCCCTAAACAAATATATACTAGTCCAGTGACAATGAACGCCATACTTATTTCCAAATTGTACACAAGAAACTAAAATAAAAATAATACAAGACTAACAAAGGCCAGAGGCTCCTGACTTGGGACAGGCGCAAAAATGCGGCGGGGTTAAACATGTTTGTGAGATCTCAACCCTCCCCCTATACCTCTAACCAATGTAGAAAAGTAAACGCATAACAATACGCACATTAAAATTCAGTTCATGAGAAGTCCCGAGTCTGATGTCAGAAGATGTAACCAAAGAAAATAAACAAAATGACAATAATACATAAATAACAACAGACTACTAGCAGTTAACTGACATGCCAGCTCCAGACTTCAATTAAACTGACTGAAAGATTATGATTTCATCATATGAACATCAGGCACAATCCTTCCCGTTAGGGGTTTAGTATCATACCATCATAACATATATGAGAAGAACATAACCCGTGTCATGCCAACAACTGTTTTTAGAATAAATGTGTTTAGTTCCGATGCAAAGAACTTATCAGTGACTCAATATTAACGCCAAAATATGCAATCTTTAATGACTTGACAACAGTATCGTAATTATATCCCTTCTTAATAAGTCTATTCAAAGGTTTTGTAAGTTTCTGAGGTGAATACTGACACCTTTGTGCTTTATAAAGAATATTTCCATAAAAAATTGGATGTGAAATACCTGAACGCATCAGAATTCTGCATGTTGAGCTATATTTACGAATGATGTCTTTATACCGATGATAAAATTTAGTAAATGTTTTGACTAGTTTGTGATATCGAAAACCCTGGTGTAATAATTTTTCAGTAATACATAAATTTCTCTCGTTAAAATCTAAAACATTGCTACATACACGAGCGAATCGTACAAGTTGAGATATATAAACACCGTAAGATGGTGACAAGGGAACGTCACCATCTGAAAACGGATAATTAACGATAGGAAATGAAAAATCATCCCTTTTATCATAAATTTTAGTATTCAGCTTTCCATTAGTGATATAGATATCAAGATCGAGAAAAGGGCAGTGGTCATTGTTAGTATTAGCTTTATTTAAAGTAAGTTCAACAGGATAAATTTCATTAATATACATACTGAAGTCGTCATTATTGAGAGCCAAAATATCATCCAAATATCTAAAAGTATTATTAAATTTGTTTATCAGATGTTGTTTCGATGGGTCTTTGCTTATTTTTGTCATAAATTGTAACTCATAACAATACAAAAACAGGTCCACAATAAGTGGTGCACAGTTAGTCCCCATTGGAATTCCGATAATTTGACGATATACGGAATCTCCAAAGCGAACAAAAATGTTATGTAGTAAAAATTCAAGGGCATATATAGTATCAAAGCATGTCCAATCAACATAGTTTTTTAGTTTATTGCTACTAAAAAATGACCTAAAAGAGTTTGAACATATATATTCACATTCTGATTTTTTGAATGCCCATTTAATTGGGTGTGTGAATTTTTTCTTAATGAGAATGTGAGGCAATGTGGTATACAGGGTAGAAAAATCAAAACTTTGAACAGATTCAAAATCACCAATATAAGCATGCAATTTATCAAGTACTTCCGACGAGTTCTTGACACTCCAAAAGTAATTTATTCCACTATTTTCGAAGGCCTTATTTGAACAACTTATTATCAGGTTTTTAATTGTACCAAGTGTGCTGGTAAGAAGAATAGACAATTTAGTAGTTGAACAATGGCTTGAAGACGAAATAAATCTATATTTGTAAGGGGTTTTGTGTAGCTTCGGAAGTCAATACATAGTTGGGACTTTCATTGTATTTGGCTCTGCTTGTAAAGCGGTGGCTAAAAGTTTATGTTTGTTAAAGATTTCGTTTTCTGAAAATGGAGTCAGTTGGAATGTTGGTGAATTGGTGATTTCCTTTTTCAGAACCTCAATGTAAAATTTACGTCAAACCATAATAATATTATTAGCAGCTTTATCGGCCGGGACAAAAACAAATTCCTTAGCTAGTTCTTTTAGTTTATGTTTGATACGAGAAATAGGTTTATTGTGGTTATTGTTAATAGTAAAATGTTCTTTAAAATGTTGAATACGTATATCAACTATCTTCATTACTGAATTAAAAAAAGGGTCCAAAGATTTTTTGTCAGCTTTTTCCCGTTTTATCCATTTCATACAGTAAGTATGGAGTGAGTCGTGGATGATATTACGACACTCGTTCCAATTAATAATTGACGGGGGACGATATTTAGGTCCTTTACTGAGTCGGTCTTGAACGATGTTAAGATCTCCTGTTATAACATGGGAAATGGGTCCATAAATATATTCGGAATTACTGCAATTACATGAAGTAGGTGTATTTTCACTGATATTAACATCACGGCCGACACTCGGCTAACCGAGAGATTGGTCGGTTAATCTATATTGAGTATGCGGCTATATCGGCAGTGGGTCTGTTAATCGGGTTGGCTATACGTCTGTTAAGAGTAAAACGCACGATTTAATGTTAAACTCGATCAAATATACAGATTTTTGGCATATTATAAGAATTAAATAAAAAAAAGAAAAGTGTCTGACAAAATGATATCTATCAAAGAACATTTTCCACCTTTAAAAACATTTCATAGTGTGCGCAGTTTTCAGTAAAAGTAAAAGGCGTCGCGCAAGTATGTAGTATTTATGATTACACGCATAGCAATTTTTTAATAAAAGGCGAAACAAACAATTTTAGATATCATTTAAAAGACACAAAATACTACTTTGGTTCTTAAATATAAATTGACATTAGTAAATATTTCATAATTGTAATATAACGTGAGTAATACCACGTTTTAGTGAAAATTATGTGAATAAAGTCTGTTAATGGGTTGGACAATTGAAATTGTGTCAGTTAAGAGTTATTTAGCCACGAAAATAGTTGTGCTACCTTTATATTTTCCCATTGAAAATGTTAAAAATGAGATGTTCTTGAGTAAAAAAAAAATATTGTAAGGGTTCCGCGGAACCCAGTGTCTCGCCTACTTTTGCTGTAAATCGCAGGCTCAACAAAAATGAGGAAAAACATCAATAAAAATATTCCTCTTGATACTATCTTATGATTGTAAGAAGCTTCTGTTCAAGTTTAGTAAAAATTTAGGATAGTGAATGAATCTAATAAATGTTTTGAAAACTTTAACTGCAGACTGTATGTAATGTTAACTGGAAGAAAATCTAAGTCCATTTAAAAGTAAAATACAGAATAAATGGAGTTATCTTTTTACAATATTTACTTCTGGATACTATCTTATGATCATAAATAAGCTTCTGTCCAAGTTTGGTACAAACCCAGGATAGTTTAAGAAAGTTCTTATTTTTTTTAAAACTTTAACCACAGAGTGAATGTAATGTTTCCCCGCAGAAAAAACTAAGTCCATTCAAAAGTAAAATACGGAAAAAAATGGATTTACTTAATTACAAAATTTACTTCTCGATACTATCTTATGATCATAAACAAACTTCTGTCCATGTTTGGTACAAACTAAGGATAGTTTAAGAAAGTTATTAAAACTTTAAAAACTTTAACCACAGAGTGAATGTAATGTTTCCCCGCAGAACAAACTAAGTCCATGATTTATAAGTAAAATACGGAAAAAATGGAATTTTATTTTTACAAAATTTACTTCTGGATACTATCTTAATATGATCATAAACAAGCTTCTGTCCAAGGTTGTTAGAAATCCAGTATAGTTCAAGAAAGTTATTAAAATTTCAAAAACTTTAACCACAGAGTGAATATTTGTGGACGCCGCCGACGACGACACCGACGACGACGGAATGTAGGATCGCTTAGTCTCGCTTTTTCGACTAAAGTCGAAGGCTCGACAAAAAATAATAATACGATGCAACACTATCCTTCCAGTAAAAGCTTTTTTATTTTGACTTTCTTTGCATTTTACTCAAGAGTGTGTCACTTCAATATAGCGTGATCTGGGTTGGTCGCTGGAATATACATGAATTTATTATTAACGATTTCAATCAGCCTTAATTTTTGTGTCTGCTCAAAGTAGCATGTTCTCAAATCCGATTGAACGTGTCTTTCTAATACAACACAGGGTACATATATAACGTGTTGTCGTTTTCATATGCACATGACATTTGTCACTGGACGTTTAGGTGGTACCCAACACTACAGGGAGATAACTCTGTAAAGTCAGTGATACGTTTTAATTACGTTGTGTTGTAAAGGGAATAATAAGCTTCTCAAAGATCAAAATTGGTGTTTGTCAAACTGCTATATAACCAGTTAATTTTTCTGACAAAACGGTTGGTTCAAATTTTTTGAAATTTTTATATTTCTGTTAAAGGTTCAAATTAAATACTTTGTCAAAATTTTATCCAAATTAAACGAACCACATTGATTTTAGTGAAAGTGTTCGGTACCACCTTAATCCTAATTCCTCAGCATCATCCAATTGTTTTTTTTTTCTTGTATTACTTAATCATCTGTTGTTTACAAATCATTCTAAAGAAGTAAATGGAAAGGAGCGAATGCAGCTACATTTGGTTGTATTAAAATTTAATTCATTTTATTCCGTTTAGTTCCTTTTCTACATATGTGCAGAGGAGAACTGCAGGTGTCCACATGTAAACGTCAAGCATTTGTCACCAATATGAGTACATCGCAATCCGTTACTGTTTCAACACTCAGGGGGGTTTCATGTCTTTATTCTTAAACGATTTGTTTTATTCTCTTTTTTAGCAATGCATCACTCTCTACTGTCCTTATCTTTTATTTTGTATTCTGTATCTCCATCCAGATTCTCGTGTATACCATGAGGTACGGATTGGGGGGTGTTGTTTATTTCTGTATTCTTTAAATGGTTATGTTACTTTTCTCTACATTTTATTTATCTTACCCATTATTCTTTCTCTATTCTTTATATTTAGGCATCCCAATATACTGATGTTTAGTTACATTACGACGTTAATCTCTGATTTATATACTGGTTACCAATGTAGATGACAAATTGGTGTCATTCATGACAATTAAACAGAATCCACATGATATATGCGACCATTCTCGGATAAAATCAATTTTACTTTAATTTAACACTTTTTGAAACCATTTTTATCAATTTTCAATATCCATTGCCTACATTGTTATTGTTCATGTGTTTTGTTCCGTATATTTTATATTCCATTGCTCATGTTTTGTTTCCGTATATATTTTATGTTCCATTGCTCAAGTGTTGTTTCCGTATATTTTAGCCGCTCGTCTTGAGCCTACCAAATGAACACACCATAAAGTAATAAAATTATACTTTTATTGTCATTCATAACTCTTAACAGACTAATTAACAGACCGGGTTTTATACATCCGACCCATTAACAGACCAGGTTTTTAATAAAGATTGATTTATGTCACCAAAATACAGATTTTCGTGTAGATTTTTCACAAAATGATATCAATTTGGTTAACACTCATAATGCCTGTCTTTTTTCGATGTTCAAAATAGTGCATGCAAGTAAATTCAACCCAAGTGTCATTTTGTGTACATTTTGTGTGTGTAAAATGTGTATAAATTTACTGATGAGTAATTTGCCTTTTCATTTTATAGATCGTACATAGAAGCTAGAAAAATAATAATTACACCACTGGATTCAGTACATTGAATAGTTTTGTCAGACATAAATATTTTTTATGATAAACATATATTTAAAAGGTTATACAATGAAACATTCTGAGTTTTCAATGATTTTCTCGATAACACCTGATTAACAGACTTTAGCCAACCCGATTAACAGACCCACTGCCGATATAGCCGAATACTCAATATAGATTAACCGACCAATCTCTCGGTTAGCCGAGTGTCGGCCGTGAACATCTTTACACAATTGACTATAATTAAACACCAATTTCCGGGTAGATTTCTTGTAAATATAACAAATAAGAGGTAGCTCAGTATTGTCAAAATATCCAGGAATTTGTTCTTTAACAGAATGGTCGTTAAATATACCGGCAATATTTACAAAATCAAAGCCTTTATTGACATACTTAATTTTAATAAAATGTTTTTTATGATCTTCAGGGCGATCAATTTTGGGAAATAATTTAGAATAACAATATGCCATAATAGTTATTATGTTCATACTTTTCATTTCTATATTTATTTTTATCGTTTTTTAAGCATTATTTAAAGATAAAAATAGAAAATAATGTTCACTTATGACATATCATATGATAGTCGTGTGATAATCATAAGATGATCATAAAGTATGTCCTAAGATACTTTCGAAAACCAGGCCCCAGTATTATATTTCACTGATTTAACACACCCAAAAGGTGCCTTTTAAATTTTGTCTTAATTATCAGGGTTAACTGGCATTGTTTTCATATAAGATTGATAAAAAATATGGATATATGGTATGATTACCAAAGAGACAACTATCCACTAGAGTTTTTTTTTTATTTCGCAAAAATGGTCAAATTCTTAAATCATAAAAACGCCCTGTCTTTTCACTGACAGTCACTTTTTTCGCTTGAAATCTTGTCCCATATCTATATAGGAGCACAGCTTATGCTTCAGAAAACTTCACACATCATCTCAGATCATCTCAGTCTATCAATTAACTACTGATGTAGGATATCTGTGACAAAATATATTAGTATAATAATCCCAGAGGATATCAAATATAAAAAGTCTCGATAAACACTTAGCTCTTCAACAACGGTTTAACGGTAACGAATATTTCACAAGTAATAGCTTTTCTAAAAAGCTTGCCGTATTTAGCTAATTATATTGAGATCAGTGGTTTGTGAGTATGTTATTTTTAATGGAATATTGCACTCCGAGCAATATGAATGCATCTATCTAGCCCTTTTGTTCTACTAATTTGTGATTTTAGTTGTATTATTGGTGGACCAGGTTTATATTAATGGAAGGAGATTTAATAAAATGGGGAATGATATTTATAATGAAATGCATACTGTGTCTATAATCAACTTGATAAAAGAGCATATAACCTACATATAAAAAAGAAGATGTGGTATGATTGCCAATGAGACAACTATCCACAAAAGACCAAAATGACACAGACATTAACAACTATAGGTCACCGTACGGCCTTCAACAATGAGCAAATCCCATACCGCATAGTCAGCTATAATAGGCCCCGATAAGACAACGTAAAACAATTCAAACGAGAAAACTAACGGCCTTATTTATGTAAAAAAATGAACGAAAAACAAATATGTAACACATAAACAAACGACAACCACTGAATTACAGGCTGCTGACTTGGGATAGGCACATACATTAATAATGTGGCAGGGTTATACATTTTAGCCGGATCACAACCCTCCCCCTAACCTGCGACAGTGGTACAACATAAGAACAAACTATAAAAATCAGTTGAAAAAGGCTTAACTCATCAGATGGACAAAATTACAAGTGGACGTGGCCGGGTATGTACTTTTGAGGATTACTACTTGACAAAATGGACTACTACAGAAGGCCTTTCAAATTTGAGAATGATACATCTTATACTTACATGTATAGAAGTGATTGATATCTTTAATATCTGACTTTTGTCTTAGAAGATGCAATTCGTTTTGACAGTACAAGTTACGTGTTGTTATTACTAATTTCCAGATGTAGTAATACTTGAAAAAGATGGTTTTATGGTAATGGGATTTGGAATGAAATATTAATTGCAAATAATTTTCTTCAACATGTTGTCACCTGTCTTAAATTTTTTAATATATCACGTTGTGGTTTGTAATCTTGACAAATTTTTTTTTGAAGTTCCAATGGCAGATTCAGGGGGGAGGGGTGTGGCCGATCAATGCATTTGAATGGGGACATATAGTTGGACCCCCCCCCCCTTTGTCCTGGGTTGGAACCTCCCTTTTTTAAAATGGCTGGATCCGCCCCTGATTTCTGAAAATGAGGGCTTCATATTACTATTAGCCTTTCATAGTGCTTTATATTTGGTTGCACATGTAATCAAGCTTTTGTTACTTTGAATATTTATATTTTCATTTCTGATGGCAACCATTTCATGTAATACATATAGTCAGGATTATTAGTTAGTTTTACTTGTTAATGTTTATTGTCATGATCAGTGGCATATCCAGAAATTTTCATAAGTGGGGGCCGGTTGACTGCCTACATGTACTTAAATCTACCTCTGGTGATTGATATGGACTAAATATAATTGCTGTTTGGTGTGAACCAGGCTTTGCGTCGACGACCATACTACAACCTATAATGGTTTACTTTTATAAATTGTGACATGGATAGACAGTTGTCTTTGGTACTTCAATATGAGAATCAGTTATATCTATGTACAAGATTGAGAAAAAAACTTTGTAATAAATTTAAAACATATACATGTATTTAATTCAATCTGTAACACCTGATAATATTTATCGGTTATTTGTGATTTTTTTCATTTGATGTTTACTCTCTGATAATGTCAGTATAATTTGATTAGTTGTCATAAAAAAATTGGGTCAGTTTGCAATTGTCATGTGCGGGTACAACACATCTGGATCTTCTTTCCCCTTTCATTCATAAAATTACGCATGAAATTTATCACAAAAATGCACCAGTTATTTGGTGAATGAAACACTTGTCATATTGTTTTATTTAAAGTCAGAGGCTGAGTTAGAGGGTTTTTCAGGGGGGCCTGGGCTGCCCCTTTTGTTAGAAAAAATTTGGTTGTTTATATAGGGAATCACTAGAGCATGACTGGAGGGGGCCCCTTCTTAGGCAGTCAGTGGGCCCCTGCTTATAAAAATTTCTGGATCCACCACTGAAGTTTCAGTAAAGTTAGATTAGCTTTTTTGACATATTATGTTGAAATTTGAACCGAAAATGAATGAAAAACCTAATAAATTTTAAAAATGCACTTTTATTAAAAGCTTTCTTTGCTTATTCACAAGGACGTAACATATCCTCCATGCTATTCCAATCTGAGTTTTTGTTCATACATAGTCTGGTGCTGTTCCAATGCAAGTAATCTTCTTTTTTCTGTTTCTTGAGAAGTATCTGGTTTACCTGTTCAGTCACTATAAAGTGTTACAATTCATATTTAAACGCAACACATAAATAGTGACCAAAAAGGGTACCGCTATCACATGAGAGAAGCTAGTAAAAAGTAAAATGTATACATTTTAAATATTTTTGTGGGAGCATGAAATGTAGTACATATATAGATAGTTTTTTATAGACCATAGAACAAATAAGCAAACAAATTCAAAGGAAATGTACATGTAAGATGAGTAATAAAATCAAAGCGCTGTAAGCACTGTAGGCAGTTAACCAAAAACCAAGGCAAACATAATTTTGAAAACTGTGGCAATGTTGTTTCAATTTTTTTTTAAAGATTTAAAAGAACAAACATTAAACATTCATATATAATTATACAATTATGTTCTTTTAATGAATTAATCATTAAGGCAAATAATTCATATTTTATCAAGGTTTTCAATAACAACGTATATATCAAGATTTTTTTTTTCGTGGTCATGAGTCTTGAGTCAGCAGTGGTACAAATTCGCAATGATTGTAGTTCTTCTAGTTGATCGTAATTGTTCGTATTAGTTGACTGTTAGAAGTTCAAGTTGACTATGAGCTTGTAAAAGTATGAATGGACTTGCTTCCCTGGAGAGAAAACTGAGTTTGTGTTCTACAGTAAACAAGTTATGAGACACAAATCAGACAAATGTTTACTACTACAGGGATCAATGGTGAGGTCTGACTGACCTGTCCATAGTAAATGTAAATGACTCCACCTTCATCCCAAGTCCATGATGTTTAAGTTTGGAATAAAATGACAGGTGTTAGGTCTAGCAAAGTGATATGCATATGTGACGCCTATGAGATTGACCTTGTATGTCATTCAATCTTTTTGAAATGACAAACAGGAATGAATATGGTTTAGGAGTTGGTATCTCAATCTTTTACAAGTTCTCAAAACACACACAAGAGGGTGTTGGGTGACCCTAGGGACTACCCCTATTTTTCATTTGATATTTTATATTGTCCCATACATGAATATATATGGTTTAGGGGTGGGGATCTCGACCGTTATCAAGTTTTCAAACAGGAGGGGTGGGGGACCCCAGTGACTTCCCCTATATTTCATTTAATTTGTTATATTGTCCAATACATGAATTTATATGGTTGAGGGGTGGGGATCTCATCTGTTTCCAAGTTATCAAACAACAGGAGGGGTGGGGTGACCGCATGGACTCCCCCTATAATTTATTTGATTTGTTATTTAGTCCCATGCATGAGTATATATGGTTAAGGGGTGAGGATCTCGACTGTTTCCAAGTTCTCAAACAGGAGGGTGCAGTGACCCTAGGGACTCCCCCTATAATTCATTGATTTGTTATATTGTCCAATACATGAATATATATGGTTTATGGGTAGGGATCTCAACCGTTTTCAAATTCCCAAACAGAAAGGGGTAGAGTGGCCCCACGAACTCCACCTATATTTCATATGATTTGTTATATTGTCCCATACATGAATATATATGGTTTAGGGGCGGGGATCTCCACCGTTTCCAAGTTCTCAAACAGGAGGGGTGGGGTGACCCCAGGGACTCCCCCTGTATTTCATTTGATTGGTTATAGTGTCCCATACATGAATAAATATGGTTGAGGGGTGGGGATCTCGACTGTTTCCAAGTTCTAAAGCAAGAGGTGGTGGGTGACCCTAGGGACTTCAGCTATATTTCATTTGATTAGTTATATAGTCCCATTCATGAATGTATATGGTTGAGAGGTGGGGATCTCATCCGTTTCAAAGTTATCAAACAGGAGGGGGTAGAGTGCCCCAAAAGACTCCACATACACATCATATGATTTGCTCAAATTCAGGTATCATATAATCTAGTTGCACTATATTTGTAAAATAAAAAACTTCCAGCTATTTTAACTGACCCATCAAAATTGAGAAAAAAAAAATACCCATTGAAATTCCAGTAATATGTTTACACTTTAAAAGCATCTTACTTGCTTTACCAACATTTATTACTGATAAAGAAAATTTATACTGTCACCAGGACCATATATATTGTTAGATATACTGTTCCCAGCTGTCACATAGACTCACATTGTATTGGATTTTGACATTAAAATTTGTCAAAAAGTAATTTTGAGTTTCAGTACAAAATATTGTCTGTTTTTTCATTCTTTTACATATATCTTTTGGTTTTCAATTCTAGTGTTTATCATGTTTATATTCATTTACCATGCAAAGATGTATTTTGTCATCTGTCTGATTTTTTTAAAAGTTGATCGCCAAAACCCGGAATTACCCATATCCGCTTCCGGATTCTGGTCCGATATTGTGATTTTCTTTTCATGTCAGCCATTTTGTTTTCAATGTTGTTTTTGTCAGATACGATTTCACTCGAATTTACACATTATTTGTCGGCGATTTTCTGTATAAAGCTAGCGGTTGAACAAAATGAACATCGCTGTCATGAATAATAATGCTAAAAACAAGTTTTGAGATAGTTTATTAGGAGACTTTGGTAAAAAGGTTTGCAAAGTTATTTTTTTATTTCCTCTCAAGTCGGGCATGTCGAGCGTAGATAGTAACCAAATCGAAAGTCCGACTGCAAAAGTGGAAGGTCGCAGACCTCGGACAACCGCTAACTTGGACCCCTGCCTCCAAATTGAAAAGATACAAAAATTTCGTCTTATAATTTAAAATTGCCGCCAACAGCATGAACAGTGGAACTTATTTTATAGATATTGTAATGACTCCGAGGACAATTAGAAAACATCCCTTTCGCGATGCTTATTGAACAGTTTAGAAGAAAACACTATTCAATAATGAAATAATCGTAGAAAATTTAGCAGAGTTAAGAAAACATGCTGATTGAAGCAGGTATATGACATATCGTCACTTCGGATTGAAATCATAGCTGTTCGACTGGGTTTAGGTTATTAGAAAGAACATACTGGTTTTTGGAAATATTCTATATTACTATATCGTTTTGAAAAGACAAAACAGGTTTCCTTTTGGGAACCGTCTTCGTTAATATCGCGGGGGGGAAGAATACAAATAGGATTTACTTCAATTTTTTTACAGTCGCCAGCTGGGCGATCAGGATGACTTAATATATTCGCCCAGCCGAAAATCTGGTCGCCATGGGCGACTGGGCGAGCGTTAAGTTTAGTCCCTGGGTATTGACGACAAACAATATTCCTACAACTTTTGCCATTTGGGAAATCTAAACTACTTGTCTTTAGAGATTTTCGCCGATTAAACATTTCAAAAATTTGTTTTTTGACAGCGTAGCCGAAATCTCAGGGGATAATAAACTACATAAAGATTACTAATGTGTCCTACTTCCTATGTGCAACTTCAAAACTTTTGGATAAATCGACGATCATTTAAGGTAGTTCTGGTCATATTTTTTGTAATCAAGAATTAAAAGTATGAAAAAACTGTCCAATTAGTTATAAATAACATAACATCCAGCTAGATAATAACAATGGCACATATTTCAGCATTTATTGGGTAGAACACAAATCTAGGGTGCTCGCATAAGGCAGCTTAACTGCCTAAAAAGAAGAGCCATGGCTAGGGGCCCAAACTTGACAGCATTTGGTGTTGAACAGGTTAAATGTCTGCATTGACAATAAATATAGCCTTTGTTAGAGGTGAGCCAGGTCACCTTTCCCTTAATCAGCCATATTAAAGGTAACCGCATGTTTCTGGGCTGGGTCGAAAAATAAATGAACATGACTTTGAAAAATGCTAAAATTTTAAGATAAAAGAAATACACCAAATTGGGGAGACATCTATTAAAATGTTTGAATATGAAGTTGACAAGAACTAAGCTTTTCAGATAATATACAGACTATTACAGTCAGCCTAAAGACTCTTTGCCTACTGAAATGTTTGCTTACACAGTGCTTTCCTAAAATGATTTAAAATCAGTGTGATAATTTTCATGAAAAATGCTGAGTGTACAAAATAAGTGTTATGTTACATGTATCTACTCAAATTTATAGTAAAATATAAAAATTCTTGACTTCTAAAACAATGATTAATCTCCTGATTTAATTGACTTACAGACCTTCTAAAATTCAAACTGACCATTATTCCGTGCGTTCATCGTGTATCGTGCGTGTTGCGTGCGTGCATCGTGCGTGTATCGTGCTTGTACCAATCGTGCGTTCATCATTCATCGTTCCGTGTATTTTCCGTGTAACGTGCGTGCATCGTGTATTCTTAATCGTGTATCGTGCGTGTATCGTGCTTGTATCGTGCCCTCATCAATCATTCATTCTTAACCGTGTATCGTGCGTGTATCGTGCGTTCATCAATCATTCGTTTTTATAACCGTGTATCGTGCGTTCGTCAATCGTGTATAATTGTGTAGATCAGATAACGTGCATTTGTGAAACGTTCATCTCTAATTGTGTAACGTTCATACATTGCGGTTTTTATATGATAGTCGGTTATAGAGCTCATATAGAGCTTATATTTTTTTCTCACGGTTAATTATAAAGTATATGTATATAAATAATTTAAATAAAATGTACAGTCATACTTACTTTCTTGTAGACACTTAATTAACTTCATCGTACATAACGTTCATACAGATTCATGACTTTTTGTGTAAATATTTTATCATCTGTAAATATTTTGTGGTTATTCGGTGAATCTTGGCTGGGACTGACACATTTTTATATAACGATACATGTTGTACGTACAAACAATAACATGATATTGACATTTCTACGACAGAAGAGCTAAAATTGGAATTTCTATTCAACTGAGCGAAAATGGACTTAAAAATATACTGTTGGCCAACTGTTATTTGTTAAAAATATTCTGTCAATTAAAAACAAATGTGTTTTTGCAAAATTTAAATGTGGGGTAGCTCCACTAAAAAAATAGAAACTGGAAAGAATGAAACAAAAGTAGTCCACGAGATGACATGTGTTGTAGCTCTACTATTGAACATGAACTTCATGTCATTCTTAAATGCCCATTATATGTAGTTTTAAGACAAATATTATACATTTTAATGAACATTTTAACCCGCGGCTATAATTATCAGATAGCGAAAATTTTATATTTTTATTTAAAAACGGCAATGTTGCTGCTATAGTCGCCAAAAACACCAACAATATTTTATTGAAAAGAAACTATACAAATCATTGGTTGTAAATCCTAGGTAGATTATAATTCTTCGCTTGTTTGGCAAATTCCTATGCTACTAAGATATTTTCAAATATTTAAGTTTTGATAAATACCATTATAACTATCATTTTTGTCTTAATTAGTTTCTGATGGTCACATGCACGTATTGTTATTCCATTTAGAAAATACAATATACAAGATTGTCGGGTAAATGTGGATTGCGGATTAAAATGTTAAATGTCAAATATGAATTAACAAATTAAACTGAGGCGAATTAACACGAATATGTATATTCTCTTCAACAGTGTTCGAATTCTCTTTTCTGAATTTCATTTAAACTAAGCTAAAATGTTTTGTGGAAAATTGAATAAAAATAAACATTATATGTATTTGAAGGCATTATTTTAATTAAACAAATATAAGATCACGCAAATACATCATGTATTATTTTAAATTGAGGAACTTTTAAAACTTGAAATTGGACTTACAAGTTTAAGATATAATCTTGTTTATTTTTTTTTGTTTTTTTTTTTTGTTTTTATAAATTAGTTAAATATATGGTATTATCATAACAAGTCTTTACTTGAATGGAATAAACATGGAACACTTTCACGGATTCATTTTTTATTGTGTTCATGGTTGCCTATCAATGACACCGTTTTTAATGTATGTCTAAAAGATTATTATCCGAAAAATAATTTACAATAGTACGTTGTTACTGACTAGGTTAGTCCCCTCCGTAAAACATTCAGTATGCATTCGGAACATACATATATTAAGGTATTGTCAAGAATTTCAATAACGGCCGGGAAACAGACTAGTTGTTTACCTTCTATGATTAATAATGACGGATGTTGTTTTTTTATCGGTACGTCTAAACACTGCTAAGGAATCCTTAGTGCACTAAGACTTTGACTATACAATGCCGCTAAGGATTAGAAGGAGTGCTGTTATATGTATTATTTTTATATATCATGTTAGAGATTGATATTTAATGCCTAAATTTCAAATTTTACAGAAAAATAATCATAAATAAACGAAATATTTAACATTATTTAGACACGTGCCGGTTTTTCTTTGATATGCCGAAATTCAATGAACCGTTTGACACGTGCCAAATAACATATATATATAGCAACTGATTAAACAATGACGATCTATTTTATTTTAAGTGATTTAAAACAATTGTATCGAAAAGATTTATGCTTCAAATATTTATAATTAAATGCGTTGTTCTTATTTAAAATGATGAAAATAATTTTGCTGTTAAATTGTTTTATTTCTTTTGCAACAAAATTGTTTGCCATAGGAGCACGACTTTGATGTGCGCCAACTTATAAATAAGAGTGTGGTCAGCTTATTAAAATGTTTATGTAAGATATACCAAGGATTTACTATACGAATCCTTGGATATACGGAGACAAAAGGAATATATATATTATATTTATAAGTGTTTTGTTTTTATTTTAATTCCGACAAAGATGCGTGTAAATACAAATGGTTTCACTAAAAATATGAGTAAATTCCGAAAACCATCATAAGAAACAACAATGTTAAGTTTCATGAAATGGATAAGCGGTTCTCAAGTTACAGTGCGACATGCGGACGGACGGACGCCGGACATTTGTATACCATAAAACGTCCCGTCAAAATGTTGACGGGCGAATAAAAAAAAGCGTAATGCGCCCGTATGTCAAAAGAAATCTGATTTGTATGTTTTTTGTCGAGTCTTCGACTTTAGTCGAAAAAGCGAGACTAAGTGATCCTACATTCCTTCGGCGTCTTTGAAATTTTAATGACCGTTTCTTAAACTATCCTGGATTTCTATAAAACTTGGACAGAAGCTTGTTAATAATCATAAGATAGTATCAGGAAGTTTTAAAACATTTATTAGATTCATAAACTGTCCTGGGTTTTTACCAAACTTGGACAGAAGCTTTTTTCAATCAAAAGATAGTATCAACAGGAATATTTTATTGATTTATTTCCTCATTGTTGTTGAGCATGCGATTAACAGAAAGTATAGGCGAGACACTGGGTTCCGCGGAACCTTTACGATTTTTTTTTTAACAAATTGTCTGTTTAACATATGGTATGAGATAATTTGTGAAATAATTACTGTGATGTGTTCATTACTCACTGTTGAAGGCCGTGGGGTGACTTATGGTGAAAACTTCTGTGTCATTTTATTTCTTGCGATGAGTTGTCTCATCCCAAATCATACCACATCTTTTTGTTGTTATCAAAACTTCAACATGTATTTTCAAAAACTTTAAGAACGATTGTACGAATATGTATTGAACCTCGTAACCAGTTTCAACATGTTCATGTGTGGACAAGTATCATTTGCAAATCTATAAAACACGTATTCAAAATGGCGATTAACTGGAAACAACAAAGTATACCACAATTTGTGAAAACGCTCCACGAAGAAGTCAAGCTGACGACAGACGACGACAAAGTGATACCAATATACGAACGCAAAATTTGTATGCGGTCTTTTAAAAACGGACATAGATCACAAATTTATCATTTACTTGAAATGATTTCAAAATACACTTGAGAAAACACTTCTTCGTTCTGATTTTTTTTCAAGAATTATTCATTTATAAGTATCCAACTTTACCGATCTTGTCGATTAAACGTTAAGAGGATTCCCGTGTAATCAGTTATGTAATTTGACACGTGTAAGACGGTTCATTGATTTTCGGCATATCAAAGAAAAACAGGCGCGTGTCTTGATAATGTTGAATATCTTGTTTATTTATTATTACTTTTCTATAAAATTTGAAATTTATGCATTAAATATCGATATATACCATAATATGAAAAGAAATTACATGTAACAGAATCCCATCTATTCCTTAGTGGCATGTTATAAGTTCTTAGTGCACTAAGGACTCCCTTAGACGCACCCGTGTTTTTTTTTTACCATGGGGTGTTATTTGTTCTGTTACTGAGGAGATTTTTTGTCCTTTATGAATCCATATGACAAAAACTCTAATAAGGATAAATTTTGTTTCATAGAAAAATCGGTAGTTTTTATCCAATTTTTGTTCATTTTTATCGGATATAATAAAATACAAACAATTAATTGAAGTTTCGTATGCATCTATCAAGACCAAGCAATTTTTGACTAGTATAAAGGGTTGCCTTTGTTTTATAGCTCAAAACGGTATTATTCGTTTTGCGTTACATTGGGTTGAATAATGAAATAACAGCTCAGCACACTTCGGCGCAGACCAGCAGACTTTGGCGCAATGGAGTGCGATGTTTTATAAAACGCGGGATATCTTAATTAAAGTCTACATATGTGCAATTATTATGAGCAGTATATAAAGCATTTACTATTGTGTTATTGCCTATGGATGTTATAGTTCAAGTTGCTGCGTTCTTATTGAGAGATCGTCCTATTTGATGTTTTGCAAGTGGAAATTATTCTTGCTTCTACATGTATCGTTACTTAATTTGTTCCTCTAATGAGATCCTCATTTACCATTATATAATCATTAGAATAGTTTGTGGACCCGTATGTATTTAGGGAATGATACTCAATCGTACGTATAAAAACAAATCTTTCGTGTATTTCCCGTTTCACAGTCCTACATGTATATTGAATTTTACTCACAACTCAGTAAGTTGATACTAGCGCGGGGTACATGTATGCTTAAACCTCTTATTCTTGGATTGCTGTCTGATTGACGAATACCCGTCATTTTATATATTTAGATTTTTTTTAATTTGTTTTTGAGCGATGCACCCAGTTGCATCTTTTCATTTAAGATATATTTCCGTGACGTAACCTCGAAAGATTAGTCACACCACTAAAAACAATAAGGGAAATGAAACTTCTTCTCGCATGTTGCACTTCGACAAAATACTGCCTTGAACTCAATTTTGGTATAAATATAAAGAAGCCACAATTTGGTTCTGAAATGTATATTTTTGTAAACACCAAAAGCTAGGTAGAATATCCCTTAATTGATACAGGCTCTTAAATTCGACAATGTTTAGAGGCAGTGCTAGGGCTGTTTGCAAGTCAAGGTCACTAAACTCTCTTTATCCGTCATTCCGTTTAGAGATTTTCTGAAAATACAATGGCTTTTGCCTTATTCGAAACTAAAACATTAGCAAATATAACTGGTGGCCTTCGGCTGTCAATTATTCTTTTCGGGTTGTTGTCTCTTTGACACATTCCCGATTTTCATTCTTGGTTTTAAAATAACTAAAAATACTATTTACAATTGTCAGTTCAAAATACATTTAGAATCATATTCGAAACAGTGTGGTCCTGGCCATTGATTGACAACCTAAATTATCCCATTGACTGGGACAGATTAGGTGAACGTTTGTCTGTAACGACCATTGCTCACTTCTTGCTTATCATAGAATTTAAACTGTGGGGTCACCAAAGGTTCTTAACGCCTTTAATAATAAAATAATTCGAAAAATTATTCAGGAATAACCTTTATGTTTTGATTTATATTATTGATATAAATCAACACATCGTAATATTCCGGATTCGTTTTTCGATTTTTTTTATTTAGGTGTTGAGAACCTTTGGTGACCCCACAGATTCAGTGTCTTTAACAAGTACATAGTGAGCAGTGATTGTTACCGACAAACGTTCACCTAATCTGTCCCAGTCAATGGGATAATTTAGGTCGTCAATCAATGACCAGGACCACACTGTTTCGAATATGATTCTAAGAAGTCAGTTCGATGATACAGATTCAGATTCAGATTCAATATTTTATTAAAGTCTCACTACTTGCAATACATAAATATACAGTACATACAGAGTATATACACACTATAAAACAGACAATACACAAATATAAATTACAAGTACCATTCTATTAAGAATTATGAGAGACTATAAAACAATTTCTATATAAAACTAGTTAAAATACATACGATTATTAAAATAATTTCATTTTAAGAATATAAAAAGGTATTTCTTCTACTTAAAATATCAAAGCAGGTTTTGGCAACCATATCATAACAATTAATGTTTTTAAATAAATAAACAAATTTATCATCATCAGACAAATCATTAAAATCTACATTATATTTCATAGCTTCGCTATATAAACAAAAGCGCAAATCTGCATATAAAGGACATGATAGTATTACATGTTTTTCGTCTTCTATGTTATCATTACACATAAAACACACTCTTTCGTCTACATTTTTATTTTCATACCGCCCTGTTTCAATTCTCAACGGAGCTACTCCGCATCTAAATTTAGCAAAAGCACTTCTATATCTATAAGATAATTTTTTTGATAAATATAATTCACTTCCATAACTGTCTTTAAACAATTTATAAGTCCGCAATTTTTTACCAACATCTTGTCTTAATATTCTATTTTGCCAGTTTTCTATATACTTATCAAGTAAAAATTCTTCTATCTGCATAATACTTTGTTTACACAGTACATTATTTAAATCAGTATACAAATCTAAATTACATTCTTTAAACTTAATTTAGACATAATCCTAAAACACCAATTTCTTCTCTTATTAAGAGCATTTCTATAACACCATTTAAATATTCTATAATTTAATCTATCTGTGCACATTATATTACACCTAGCCCAGTGTCGAAACACACAAGTCCACTGCTTAACACTTGGAGGTCTCCAGCCCATATCCCCTTGAATTGCATCGTTTGGGGTATATTTACCCACACCCATAAAAGACCTGATAGCTCTGTTCTGGACAGCATTTATACATGAAAAATCTCTGGTGCCCCAAATGGCTGCACCATAACTTATTACTGGCCAGACCAGGCTATCAAATAATTTAGTAAATGTACTGTACTGGAAACCTCCATGGGCCTTACTCTTTACAATAATCAAACTTAATGCCCTGTTCGCTGATTTGGCTACAGCTTTAGCCATTACATCATAATTTAAAAATTCAGTTAATAGTAAACCCAGATATTGATAGCTTTGTACAATACATATCTGCTTATCATTGAATAAAAACAATGTTGTTGTCTGCTGTACAGAAGGATTTCTAAAATGTACAATTTTAGTTTTCTCATGATTAACATTTAATAACTTATTTTTACACCATATATTTAAAACATCTAAGAGTAATTGCAAATCGCTTTCATTCTCTGCAATCAATACAATGTCGTCTGCATATAACAAAATGCCAACTTTTTCACCATCAATATCAATACCAATATCTAATGCTTTAATATTTGTAACTAAGCTGTTTATAAAAATATTGAATAACATTGGCGACAAAACACAGCCTTGTTTTAGGCCTGAATTTACACTAAACCATTCAGTCATATGCCCATTTAATTTAATAGCACATTTACATGTTATATTCTACTGAATTTACTATATCCGTTATTATTACGTAATATATATATTATATAAGGCCTGTGTCCAGGTGGAAATAACGGGCCGTAATAACAATATGTGATTTGTATGTCAGGTGAAAGTGACAACGGGTGGTATGTATACTAAAATGTTTATCGTCTTCCATTATACATGAGGATGTTAATGGGGGTTTATAGAAGGAAACTATAGACAAAAAAATAAAGAATACAAAAAATAACTAGACATATAGAAAAGAAAATGATGAGGTACTAGAATATATGGAATAAAGATTGATCGACAAAAGGTAAAACGAATTATAAAACAAATTGCCTAAAAATATAGAACACAGAAATACTGAATCCCCATTCAGACCCTCATGATGAACACTTAAAGCTTTAGGACATTTATGGGCATGCGATACAGTTTTAGACCACCGACAGAGATTTTTATGACAAAATCAATTTGTCCATGTGTATATGTGCTTAAAATTATATCTTCATGTGCTAAATTTAAATTAAAGACAACTGGGTTTGAATTATTCGACATTTACTTAATATTTCGGTTTCTTGGACATTTCTGTCCTTTGAGCAGACTCCCTTAACATTTTATGTTTCAAAATATAAAGATATGCAGATTTCGGTAAAGAGATAAGGAATATCTTCGTTACAAAATTGGGTTCTCACTACATTTGTGTAACAATTCTTTGTTAATAATTGATTTTTGTTAAAAGAAATTGATTTAAGAAAAAAACGGTATTTTTGTTGAATATTTATCTACTTAGTAGTTAAAAAAATTCGTTAATTTCTTCATAATAGTTGGAACAAAAATCTCCATACGGTATCAAGCCAAATTTCTAAAAAGAAGGGACATATATGCTCTTAAGCTAATGGTTAAATCTCGAAAAATGTTAAAATGCTAAAAGTTTTTAGAAGAAAGAGTTTAATGTCTACTATTTTAGATTTAATTCTGCGAATTGTTTTTGTCTGCAAAAACATAAAACAGAGAGATAAAGAGAATCACAACTAATTGAATAAAATGGAGGATTGAAATGAAGAATGTGTCAAAAAGACACCAATCCAACCAAAGAGCAGAAAATGGTGCATCTAAACACGACTAAGGACTCCTAAGTGCACTAATATGTTATAATATGCTATTAAGGACTAAAAGAGTGATGTGCAATGTAAACAAATTTCTTATCTAGATAGAGATTGATATTTAATGCATACATTCAAATTTAATCAATAAAAGATCACTGATAATAATTGAACAATGCCTGTGACGGTTTTCGTTAATTTTTCCGAAAATCACTGAATAGAACTATAAGACACGTGTCAAATTACATAACTGATAACACTATTACCTTCAAAAATGAACAAAATAATTATTTAGAGAGGAAAATTACCCAGACATTTAGATATATTTACATATTACCATAAAAATATGTTTTTAAATTTAAAAAAAAATTATTTAATATGCATCGGTTTATGATTTAATGAAAAAATATAGAAAATTGTTAAGCTGTTTTTTTTTCAGGAAGGAAAATAATGTTTGCATCGAGAAAAATAGCCCCTCCCCAATAAATGATCATTAATTTACCTTAGTGGGAGCTTAAATTTTGGACACCGATCGCGAGGCCTGACTGCCATTAACAACAGATTACGAACAGCAGGCCACAGACCACAATTAATTCCTCTATCAGTTCTTTATAACCTTTTGCATCATTAAAAAAATTGCACCATGCACTTTTGTGCAATTTTTTGTATGTGTAATGTATTGTCCTAGTCCAAATATATATCCAAAATTCAGAAAGATTGAAGCAATCACTTTTACAAATTTAGCCAATACACATCCATACCCCTATTGACAAGTCAAGAGATGTTCCGAAAACTGTAAATATCACCTTTTTGCACTTGACCTAATCACTCATTCCATATCAAAATCAGTTAAAATACAACCTCCAAAAATTTATTTGACCTCTCTTCTTTCATTTCCACCCAAAAAGATTTAAGGAATGAGTGAGGAAAGGAAAGAAAAAAAATTAAGGAAAAATACACTCTAATTAAAAGGAACTATATTCGTCATTAATTGTGGTCTTGGGCCAGCAAACAGTGGATACACCAATTCATTCATATGTATGAAAGACAACGACGGACACAAAATGATTGCACTGAATAATTTCAACTACCATTGAGATAGATTTTTCAAATCTCCTATCAAATTAGACATGCATTTAAAAAAAAAAAAACTTGGGATATCTATTACCGTTTGGTTTCAAATTGGAATTAAAAATTGCATTTTCCCAAAGAGTTTTAGGTAAAACCCCGTGAATCTCACCTCCTAGAAATTTGAAGTGTCAGGATGTTTGAAAATATGTATGAATATTCGTCATTAATTGTGGTCTTGGGCCAGCAAACAGTGGATACACCAATTCATTCATATGTATGAAAGACAACGACGGACACAAAATGATTGCACTGAATAATTTCAACTACCATTGAGATAGATTTTTCAAATCTCCTATCAAATTATACATGCATTTAAAAAAAAAAAAACTTGGGATATCTATTACCGTTTGGTTTCAAATTGGAATTAAAAATTGCATTTTCCCAAAGAGTTTTAGGTAAAACCCCGTGAATCTCACCTCCTAGAAATTTGAAGTGTCAGGATGTTTGAAAATATGTATGAATTTTCTTACATACTTAAAATTGTATAAGGAATATAAACACATTCAGTATGTTTACTGTACAAACAAACAACAGACACCAATTGTGTCTTGTATTGTTTAAGTCATTTTTACTGAGAGTAAAATTTGATAAATTGATTATTCAGTGGTTGTTTAAACGTCCAGTGGCAAAAATTTCATGCATATTCAGGACGAAAAGTCATTTCAGAAGTATATTATGAAGTATTTGGTATTACAAATGTTTAAATTTTCTAATTATTTAGGAAATGTCATTTTGTTAGGTAGTTCTAATTAATTTGTACGAATCAAATTTTTCTGACAAAATAATATCTTTTGCTCTCAATTAACACATACGATTCTGATAACAATGGATAATATAAGGAACTTTGTAACTTACATTAAAAAAAGAAATTATGATTGTTTAATCAGGTGTTATGTCAGTTCGCTCGTGTCAGTCGGATCACTGATTTTCGGCAATATCAAGGAAAAACCGACACGTTCTAAAGATTGTTCAACTACTCATTTATTGGTGAAATAATAACCTAATATGTCCTGTTGATAAGTATATATGTGCAAAACTACAAAAAAATTGAGGTGAATGTTAACATAAAAGAATCAAAGAATTTCTGCTATGCTTGTAGTGAATACGAAACAGCTTACAATGTTTTTTTTAGATATATACATATATAATCGTTTATAAAATGTATCCGTCAAAGTGAAAAAATATATAACATGAAAATAAAAATACATAGATCATTCATTTATTGCAATCCATTATATCAACATGTTAGTTGAAATAATTTTTAGAACCAGTCACTCTCTGTAGATATAATGCGTCGGATATTGCATGCATAAAAATAAAATTTAGATTTTTAACTGTATGAAATAAAATTAGTAAGGGTTTCGCGGAACAATGTCTCGCCTTCGTTTGCCGTAAACTAGAACTCTCAGGGTGAGGCTGAACAAAATCAAGACACTATATTTTGATTGTTATGAGCTTCTGTCCAAGTTCAAAAATATTTCCGGTGCCTATAAAATAGCCGACTTCAATTACGTTATTTGAATCTGAGCTGGCAAAATAGCATATTATCTATTATGCTTGTATCGGCAAAACAGCTACAAGTATTGCCTTTAATGAAAATGCATATCAATTTTAAATACTATTCTAAATAAAATAGCTTTGAGAATCGTGAATCATTCAACGTGCGTGTATCGTGCGTGCGTGTATCGTGCGTGTATCGTGCGTGTATCGTGTATCGTGTATTTATCATTCATCGTGCATCGTGCGTGTATCGTGCGTTGATCATTCATCATTCATTTTGCGTTAATCCTCCGTGTAACGCTCATCGCTCATCGTGCGTGTATCGTGTATCGTGCGTGTACCGTGCGTGTATCGTGCATTCACCGTGCGTGTATCGTGCGTGCGTGTATCATGCGTGTGGTCAGTTTGAATTTTAGAAGGTCTGTATCAGTATGCTTCCATCCACTGATGAAAATTCCATCTGAGTTGATTTATTATTAATTATTGTGCTTTGAATACACCTTATTGCTACAAAATGTACATGTCTGCCATTACTAAATGTACATCACAAATGTTCCTAGTCAAATAATTACGACATCTGGCAAGGCTATTTTAATTTTTTTCTGGGACGCCTTCTTAGGACTGACGTCTGGCAAGGCTATTTTATTATTTTTCTGGGACACCTTCCTGCGACGTCATAACACAGAAGCCATTTTTCAACATGTGGACTTTGAGAGTAAATTTTGGGGGGAACTTTGTGACCTAATTTATAGTAGAGGGGGCCCACTTTAGTCATGCTTCAGTGATTTCCTATATAAGCAAACAAATTTTTTCCCAAAAAGGGGGGGGGCTAAATCCGCCTCTGCTGATGCCACAATGGAAAAGTAATTGTTGTATCACGTCAATGGTTGAAGAGGGACAGATTCTCAGGTCAGCTTGGACAATTAAGAGGGGAGACTTCTCCCGTCATGCTTCAGTGATTCCCTACATAATTAACCAAATAGTAATTATATCATCACGAAAAAATGTACTAATTGTAAGACCTGATGATGTGAATAAATTGAAATCAGACATATCAAATGCAGTTCTCAGTGCTGTTGCAGATATATCAATGGACAATGACTGCTTATACTATAATAGTCCCAGGTCCAACAACCAAATTTTCCCAGAAAAAAGGGGGGGGGGGGGGGGGGGCTCCTGGACCGCCCTCTAAAGCCGCCTCTGACAACTAAAAGAATCATGATGTACGAGTATACATCAAATTGTCTACCCCACAAGCGAACATCTTTTGGGAGCTCGCTGTGTTGCAAGTATTTTGGGTTTGAAGGAAATAAGATGCGATCATATAATTTGCTGCCTTCAATAATAATATCATCTATCTGTCTATAGTCGGATCCCTCTATAGTCGAGGACGTTCAGCTAGAGGGGGTTAGCCTAGATATACAACTGTATCCAGCTATGTAATTTTCGATATAAAGTCGTTCACCTAAGGACATTTTTTTCTTTTTTTTTCTGTACACTTAGCTTTGATTTTGTATTACCATGCATTGTCAAGCTTGGTAACTCATAATTGTTTCTCAGTGATAATAGAATGCACAATACAAAGTATGGGATGTCAACAGTAAACTTGCAAAAGCTGACACTAGTATAGATCACTGTAACCCTTGTCGATAACTATACCGTGAAGCTTGGTGAAGGCTTTTTTGCACACAAGAAACCATATTGCTCACCTTGTTAGTTTTGTATTCTTCTAATCAGTCAGTTGTTTTTATGGTTTTGTTTATTTACACCAAAAATCAATGAAGCGATGAAAACGCGGGAAACGAAATGACATCTCCGGTAAATTCCGTGATTTTAATATTTTCTAATCAATATGTACAAGCAATGAAAAATAAATGGTTATTATTTTTTATACTTAGTGCATAAGTTTTGTGTATTTATTATTTAAAATATATGCTTACGAAGAAAACTAACACTAAAGTATCTAAATCATTCAATCGTTTTAATACACAGTTTAAAGTGTAGATTGTGTGTATTACTGTTCTATTTTTAAAGTAGATCAATCATTATACAGCCTCGTACCAAAATTGCCACATAATTTCAAGTTTACATGATTTTATTATCACAGAATTGTATTGATTTAATTAATTGCACTAAATTGACAGTGCTTCGTAAATAAACATTATAGCTCTTTACGATAGCAAATGAACACTTCATTGCAATTTATACCGATGACCTACAATCATGATTTTTATCCGACCGCACATACGGACGCGTTGACACATAATGCATACCACTCATTAATAGCCAATCAGACGTTAATATGACCTTCATTTCCCCCATAATCATTCTGGAAACAGCCACGAAGCAGCCATTAAATAGTATTTATAACCAATGAAATACCATTAACAGATTTACCCGAACCTGACGTCTAGCATCTGACTAATCAGACCGTATCACCATGGTGATACGGTAATTAGATCAATTAATTACCTATTACGCAGGTGGTCATAGAAAAGAACAGATGTATTCCGAAAAGACTTCCGGTGTTCCAAAAAGACTACAGAGGTCGTCCAATATATACTGCGTAAAACCCAGGGTTTACGCAATAAACAATATCAATTAAACTATAACAAAGTAATTGTCTTTGGATGAGGAAACCTAAATTTTCAATGAATAGCTTCTATGTGTATGTTGTCAGGGTCGTAACTAGGGTTCAAATTCATGAGAGGCAGGTGTTTGGGGCCGCCGATTGAGACCCCCAAGAGAGAGGAGGTCGGGGGCGCAGCCCCTGCCGATTTTTTTCTCTCAGTAAAATGGTTAAAAATGACCCGTTTTCCTTCGATTTACTTACTTTAAGAAACATCAGTATTGCTTGAACCTGGAAGCAATTTTTATGCAAAAACAAACTGAGATTGCTGTTCGGGGTAAGCCAACTGAAGGCTCCGTCTTGAAGGTCGTACTTTGACCTATAATTATTAACATTAAATACATTGTGACCGCGGATTTTGTTCTCAATATGGCTAAAAATCACCCGTTTTCCTTCGATTTCCTTCCTTTAAGAAACATCAGTATTCCTGGATCCTTGAAGCATTTTTATATACAAACAATTACTATCTGTATTTAAAGATATTTTTGTTAAAAATCAAACTGGTAAGTTAAAAAAAAACCATATAAAGCAGGATCATAGAAAGCAAGATATTTTTTTTGTCGAGGACCTTGGATTTTAATATTGTTGAAAGCTGAACAGACTTGTATATAACTACAACCAGGGACTTTCTAAACTAGTATATACTTAGTTTAGAAAGTATCTGCTTCATCGAATGGGAGCGTTTTTTAACTACTAAGACATTGACCATAATGTTCTCGTACGATCGGCCGGGAGACGTTAAAAAATGACACAACAGCTGATTCAGCCGGTAACGAATTTCCAATATCATAAAAGATTCACAATACAAAGGCAACTTCCTCTGCTTAATGGAGCTCCCAAATAAATGTGAATAGTAATAAGTTTTATTCAAAATTGTTGAAAGCAAAGTTTCATATGTGTTCTCGTACGAATACTGAATAACAGACGGACAGCCACATGAAAAATAAAATACTGAAACGGTTCACTTTCGGTAAAAAAATCCGGAAAATGACAGATATATCACGTATCATGATAACACTGTTAAAACTGTAAACTTGTGTTGTTTATAATATAAATTCTCAATATTTCATTTTATTACTTAAAAAAAAAAATTTGGTGTAGAAAATTCAGGGCCTCCCCGGCCTCATAGGTAGTTTCGGCCCTGGTTGTATTCAAGAACTTGGTAAATGTTCTTTTTTTGACTCATCTGTTAACCACACCATGAAAAAAGGAACTAGTGATTGGGTTCAGTCATCTGTCGATATTGATTTGTTTTGTCTTGATTTTATTTATTGTTTTAACGAGAACAAATTCGCAACCAGTCTTTGTTCAAATCATCCCATGTGTTATGTCTCAAATATGTTTATGGAGATGACGAAAAGCCATTCAAATTCACAAGACACAACATAGAAATGAATGAGTAACACGAACCCTACCAATCATTTAGGACGATCTTATGTGCTCTGGAAGTATAAGTTAGTTCTACTTCACACGTGGTATGTAAGAAAAGACCTAGAGATAAGTCTAATTCGGAAGCTCACATTCAAGTAAAAGAGGAAAAGATGACGGGATTGTGCTTAGGACAATTAAATTGGAAACATTAATTCAATCTCACAAAGAAATACTAGTAGGAGTCTATAACTGCGCTGTATAGCAACCAAAAGAATTTGTTAAAATTAATACGCGCACAACGTACGTGTAAAATATATAAATTTCAAACATGGTTCCATAAGGATGTAATCTTGAGACTATTCCTTGCAAACCTTTCAGATATGAAACAAAATTAAGCACATGATATACGTATGTACACATGTATAACATTGACGCCGCATCGTAAGAAGTGGTTTAAAGATAGTTTATACAGTTCATTTCGATTTCATATTGAAAATTAAAACTACAACCATTTTGCGTTCACAGATAGTAGTATGAAGAAATTGAATTGCTATGCTTTTTTTCAATTAAAGCTCTTTAAACTTTTCTTTCTTTTTTTTGAGGAGCTCAAATGAAGGTATTTAAATTGTCTTGTTCTGCAGAAAGCCAAACGGTGCAAAACTTGTATAGTAATCGCCGAAATATAAATGGGTTTATTGCATTTTCCATATTGATGTATCATCCAAATTTACACAACGAAGACCGCTTCATGGTATTTTCATCTTTGTCATAACCAGTAAGATTTGTGCATAACGGATAATATATATCTAATATGTGATGATATTATTTCAGTAATGTTGAAATTCTCCTAATGTGTTTAATCGTTCGGGAAAAACTATTTCTTTCAAATAAAAGTGAGAATGGAAATGGGGAATATGTCAAAGAGACAACACACCGACCAAAGAGCAGAAAACAGCCGAAGGCCACCAATGGGTCATCAACGCAGCGAGAAAATCCCGCATCCGGAGGTGGTGCTCAGCTGGCCCCTAAACAAAATAGTGTACTAGTTCAGTGAAAATGGACGTCACACTAAACAAATAAATGAACTAAAAAAATACAAGACTAACAAAGGCCAGAGGCTCCTGACTTGGGACAGCCGCAAAAATGCGGCGGGGGTTAAACATGTTTTGTGAGATCTCAACCTTCCCACTATACCTCTAGCCAATGTAGAATAAAGAAACACACAGCTATACGCACAGTAAAATTCAGTTTAAAAGAAGTCCAAGTCCGATGTCATAATAGGTAACAAAAAAAATTAAGCAAAATAACAACAATACATGAATCAACAAAGGACTACTAGCAGTTACTGACATGCCAGCTCCAGACCTCAAACTGATCGAAAGATAATGTATTCATCATATGAAAATCAAGCACGATCCCTTCCGTTAGGGGTTTAGTTCATATTATACCATCATAAAATATATGAGAAGAACATAACCCGTAGCATGCCAACAACTGGTTTTAGAATAAATGTGTTTATTTCCGATGCAAAAACCCTATGAGTGAACCAATATTAGTACCAAAATATGCAATCCTTAATGATCTGAGAACAGTATCATAACTATATCCTTTCCAAATAAGTTTGTTTAAAGGTTTGGTTAGCTTTTGAGGTAAATGCCGACATTTTTGTGCTTTGTAAAGAATATTACCATGGATGTAAAATACCTGAACGTATAAGATGTCTGCATATTGATTTATATTTAGGAATGCTGTTCTTGTACCGATGATAATTTTTCAGTAATACAGAAATTTCTTTCGTTTAATTCAAATACGTTGTTACACACACAAGCGAATCGAACAAGTTGAGATATATAAAGTTATAAACACCATAAAGTTAGTGTGGTGATGGATTAAAATCAGTTGATCATGACTTATGTGTATCAGATCGGTATGTTTGTATGGATTAAGCTTTTTTTACATAGTTACAATCGGGTAACTGTTACAAAACGATGGATATCAAGGCTTGTCCCTAAAGTTGAGCAACATATTCAAGTTTGCGGCGTACTCTTTGTGTCGATTGGTGTGAAAGGAGGGCAGAATGAAGAAACAACATGGCATTTATCCATCGCCGTCAGCCAGAAACTACTGATTTATTCATTAATTGCTTTGCTATTCTCTCTTTAAGATTCTTCTAAAAGATGTCATAAGTAGTGACACACAGTGTCAGTTTCATTCTATTCATATTTCTTTGACACTATTGTCTCTTTGGTTTCTGTATAATTGCATGCATCCATCAATTTGGACGCCAGACAATTTACTACCATGTTTTATGATGTTTAGAAGGTTTATCCATTCTGTAAACTATAACATTTGTCAAAATTATTCTTTTTTTTTAATTCTAGAATATAATTTGTTTGAAAAAAGATAGAAAGACAAAACGACAACGTTTTTGCAGAATCAAAAAACACCTTTATATGCCTACTGACAAAGTATAAAACATACTGTAAATTCAGAAATTATTGCGAGGTTTTTATAATGACGATAAATGCGACTGGGTGAGTATCGCATTTTCAAGAACTCGCATTATCACCATGAAATTTAACGACATTTGAAACAAAAATACGCATGCATTACTCTGTTTTCAATCAACCAAAATGCAATGCATCCATCTATTCATTATGTCATTTCTATGTAAAAGTATATCCAACTCCACGTTGCTGACTGCCACACAAATTAACAAAAAAGAAAATGAACAACACAAAACCTGCAACGTTACCTCCTACGGAATATACATCACGAGCCTGTGTCTGGATGGTTGATGTTAGTTTTATTTTTCTACAAAACACATCAGCATGATATTGCGCTGGAATTAATTTACATGCATTGCCTAAATATACTTTAGGAAAATGTGGTTCGGTACAGAATTATCAGAATTTTATACAGAACTGCTGAACTTTAGATCAATCAGAATAATTGGAATTACAAACTTACTGAAAATGTTATATAAAATTAACACTTATTCCGATTGTAGTGCAGATTTTGAAGTAGACACCGAATCATGTACGATACCCCCAGTAGTCTCTGCACAGTTCCTACGTGTTTTGTGTACATGTAGTTATCACTTCAGAAATATCAGACAATGTCGGGAGTGTATTCGAGATTTACAGCTTACAATAGTGGAAGATTATACTGACAGATTAGTGTCTATCCTTTAGTTTTCTTGGTGTAGCTTTATAGTTATTTCAATCGAAGGAACTGAGCCCTGAAACTTAATATTTAAATACTGAGACTGTTGATATAAGCCAAGTGTAAATTTTCTAAATGCACGTCATTTTTTTTCCTTTTGAGAATTCTTTTATTTGCATGATAATTTAGATAGTGATGACCTTGCTATTTCCACAAGTAGTTTAAGATCAGGGTTGATCTGATATATTTTCTTTAGCTGAAGTAATACATCCGCGTTGATTATGTGAATTTGGTCTTAAAATGATTGTTGAACCTCCATCTAGGTTTCATGTTTAGCTGGAAGAAAGTTATACCATTGTTGAATTTGTTTTAAACATCAATATGCGAGGAAACAAACAAGGTTTTGTTGTTATCCTATTTTGTTAGTCACTGAGTGGCCTGTAAATTTAAGATTAAGAAAATGTCTTGGATTGATCAAATGTTCAACATATGTTGTAACGATTTTGCTGAATGAATTTATCTATATATTAAGTTAAAGTATTTATTTTTGAGCATTACATATGCTATTAAACATGACTGCATATCTTAGATACATATAAATAGATGACGTTAATGTGACCTAAAAAGGAACAGAAAAGTATTACTGAACACCTATAGTTGTTAATTTCTGTGTCATTTTGGTCTCTTGTGGAGAGTTGTCTCATTGGCAATCATACCACATCTTCTTTTTTTATATTTACAGTTGCATTTTAATTGAAACATACAATCACAATAGATATAAAACATTTGATGAGATGTACAAGAATGGACATGAAGGGTTGACCAATTACTTCTGAAAGGAGTCAAGCATTAAGTCAGGAATTCCTAGTAAAAATAGTCTATGCATGTGAATTTTCCTATAAGATTAATGCACGATTGTTAAACAACATTAAAACATATGAACTAATAATTCCATTATTTACATGTAAATGATCATGATTTCTTTTATTAAACATTTCCGAGTCAAATAAAGGAAATGGACGTTTTTACCTAGGAATATTGATGACATAAACATAAATTCAAAGGAAAATTTGTTTTGGGACATAAATTACTGTCATCGGACTAAATATACAAAAATATTCTGTAAACATGGACTTTTTCTAATCGTAATAGTTGTTCGCCCAGACTCATTTACCAGCACTGATTCATCTCTTACATATCTCTTCCCATCAAAGTGTGGTAACATAGATAATTGCATCAGGTTTCTACTTTTCAGCATATCCCCTTTTCTGGTGGCAGTCAAAATATCCAGTCGTTCATTACGGGTTTGCTAACTTTGCAGAATCAATTCTTGTCATGAATATCAATGCAATAATTGTTATGGCACATTGAGCGAACAAACAATCCCTATCATAAGAGTAAACAGAAAGTACATTTTTTGTTAAACCTTTATTTGAATTCTATTTTTCTAAAATAGAGCATATACAAGTCACTATGATGTATAGGTATTTTGAAGTACACACTCAGTTTACGAATTTCAACAACTTTCCATAAGACATACAAAAAAGTTCTCCTTCCAATTCAAAACATTAACCATTATCGATATGTCCATTTACTTCTATAAACATTTATAAATATTCAAAGCAGCTCATCAATACCTAGTCTCTCCAAAGTACAAAGCAATACAAAAGAACAAAAAGAACAACTATACAAAAGCATGCAAGTTGATATTTTCTATTGCTATTATAGGATTACAGAACATAAAAATAGTCATGTTGTCATTTGACTTTCTGAAACTAAATAATAAAGAGGTTCTAGTACATATATTGTGATGATTTTTTTTATAAATAGTAGCAACTTTAGAAAGCTTGGGTTTTATCGCCTACATCTGAAAAATAACTAGTATCGTTATGAAGTCCGAATTCGTAATCCTTCGATTATATTTCCGTTTTATTGACTATCTTAGTAAGAAATATCAATTGAAATGCCTAAAAAAGGACCGAAAATTATTTGAGGTTAACCTTATTTGGATGCTTTAGAGGAAAATGTCACACACACAAACGATTTTCAAAGGTCAGAAACGGGGGAAAATAAAATTTTCAGACTTAAATCGAGCTCCCTTTAAGAGGGTGTCAGGTTATCGGAAACTTCACAAGCCATCGACGTATGTATTGCAATTCTACATTCACGTATAAGTCATATTGTTCGAGTTATAACCTTACAGATTTATGAGGCCCCTCATGGGGGGTCCTAGTAATCACATAATCACCATTTTTTTGCCAATATAATCACATAATCATTAAATATTTGCTTATCTTTAGTAATCAAATAATCATAAACTAAAAATACAGTCCTAGGTAATCAAATAATCATGAAATATTTGGCTTAATAATCAAATAATCATTAAAAAAACGGCCAAGTAATCACATAATCAAAAACCCCATGAGGGCCCTCATTTATGTATTTTTTTACTAAAGGAAATGAAAACAACACCTTATGAATTGCATACGTCAGAAGCGCTTTACTGTATTTACCTTCACTAGGAGCGCTCAATATCGAACATCTAAAAAATTATATAGATAACATATTCTTAAACGTTCGTTTAATCTTTTAGACATAATAAACCTAATCGGGAGCAATTCTTAACCATTATGGATAATTCACAGCATTAATCTGTTATCAAATCTAACATACTACATTGTACTATTAAGGTGGCTCGGGACTATTCGACTGCGCAGAATTTCACGCATGAACTACATAAGTATTTGACGTAAATTCGATGTATTTTTTTTTACATATTTTGATTGATTAGAAATGTTAAACCATTGTAGTTATGTGACTAATAGAATATTTTCGTTATTATCCGTATTTGTTAAAGGGTCAAAATGACATTTCACCCATTTTCACCATTTTCCCGCCTAAATTTGGGTTTTAAGGCAAAATATTTTTTTTTCCTTATCCGTGACCTATGTTTTTTATTTGCTCATTCTTTGAAGCTATAGTTCAGCTTTTTATATTACAGTTTTGGACCAAGTGTCATAGAACGTTTTTTTGATATTCCGATAAAAATATGTCAACACCTCTATTTTCCCTATCATTTCATTGAAAAATGGTCCCTTTTACATACCTGTTTAAAAGTAAAATTTTGAGCTTAAATGGTCCGTGACCCCCTATTTTTTTCGATTAATTTGATTCACTTTCTGTAAGAATAAAATAACATAAAATACGGCACTTCTGATAGAAAGTTCGAATAGGCCCGAGCCACCTTAAGCATTTGAATAAGCTATATATATTGTGTATTCGCATACGTTTCAGCGTAAATATTATGAACCACGTCAAGCGGGAATCTTTACAAGTTGATGCCTATTGCACACACGATTAGGGATATATAACTTCATGGAACATGTCTGATATAAAGCTCTGTTGGCACACTTGTTTCTAAAAACAAAGAGCATAAGTCACTCGGGAAAACATGCATGTACAATATCACTGCATATCATTTGTTATGCTCTCGAAAGGTTGATCATCTCTTGTGCTGCCCCTCATCTTTTTCTGAAAATACAAAAGAAATGGTACATTATATATATAATAATCAGATAACACAATATCAACTGTATATGAATTAGGACATGAAAACGTGTTCCAAAGTCTGAGGTAGTTAATGTTTTTTTTAACATGCTGGACGGAGTAGTCCAAAAGATAAAGTTAGGCAGAAATTAACAATGTTAATATTCAGACAGACAGCAACCAAATTAATATATAATAATTCTAAATTCGAGTTTTTAATGTAGTGTTTGTCTCTACTCTACATGGTGCATATGAAGGGGGTATCTATAATATATAAAAAACAAGAATATGTCCCCAGTACACGGATGCCCCACTTGCACTATCATTTTCTATGTTCAGTGGACCGTGAAATTGGGGGTCAGAACTCTAATTTGACATTAAAATTAGAAAGATCATATAATAAGGAACATATATACTAAGTTTCAAGTTAATTGGACTTCAACTTCATCAAAAACTACCTCGACCAAAAACTTTAACCTGAAGCGGGACGAACGAACGAACGAACGGACGGACGGACGGACGAACGAACGAACGGAGCCACAGACCAAAAAACATAATGCCCCTCTACTATCGTAGGTGGGGCATAAAAAAAAGCAACTGTACATACATCTTCAGTTAGACCATACAATGACCAAGCAGCAGTTTCTTATATTACGGGCTAGCTGGACACCAAGAGACCAACCACGGCAATAACTGATCATAATAGTTTAACTTCCACCAACTGTCTTTGTTCACAATATTTCAGCATATGGCTAATGACGTCATTTACTTGCATCTAGGGCGTTATTTAGTAATACTAATTGTATTGTACATGTACATATTGTGAAACTACTTAAACAAAAAAGTCTTCGATCTAAAAATTGAAAAATGACTACTAGTATTCCAGATTTTGTCTGATGTTAAACAAAGTGCATTGCCTTTACGCGAAGAGATTCTTAAAATGAACTGTCAAGTTACAAAACAAAAGACGGCAAAATAGAATATTGGATGAGAATTTGTTTTAAAAAATGATTTTTTTTCTGAGGATTAACGTAGACCAGTTTTCGACAAGTTGATGATATATATTGATTTAACATCTCGATGACAGCTGGCTAGGATTTGTCCGTGGATTTTGTTATATTTTCCCAATTCAATTAATTTACAACTATCTAAATAATCCTAGTATACTGACCTCAAACCTCTTTTCAAAACAGATGTCGAAAATCAGAAGCCCAATGCTAATCAAGATACCAAGTAAAAGCAATATAAATAGACTCCCGATTTTATCGATAGATATCCCATCAGTCCTAAAAAATAGTCCTGACTGGAACTTTTTGTCCTCAAATGAAGTGACGTACTTTATGTAATCGTCATCAAAATCGGTGTCACATTGATTTTTGTACCATTTACTAATAAGTTCTTCAAGAACGCCATTTTCCTTCAGCGAGATCAAAGCAACATCTAAATCATGACATGCATATTCATTTGAATCCAGTCTACACGCAAAGGAGTAAGATCGACGAAGTTTTGAATGATGTACGAGTACCAGGTCACAAGGAGGTTTTCCAGACTCTGTACGTGCAGAAAGTTCCTCCGTTATAAAAACATAATCACCCTTACTATCACGAACCCGTTTCACTCCCTCAGCTGTATTCTTCGGCATCTGATCTTTAGATTTCTTTAATTGTTTTCCAATCGCTTCGTCTGTTTGGTCTTTCGCATTTACTGTGAAATATTGATATGTCAGACTATTAGCAATGACTCCATATTCGACTTCTGATTGGATGGGCAAATCTTCAAACGAATGAATTGGTGTTTCTAGGAGTTCGTCGTCTCCACTACGGAAGACGACAGCAAGGGAAGTAATGTATGAGGCAAAGATCAGGATAACAAATATACACCAAAAACATGTCAACATCTTTGCAGAACGAGATGTACAGGTTGATGGACTAAAACTGCCTGTAAAGAAATAAATATATTGATCATTCAAAATAAGAAAATAAGTCAGATCGTGGAATATCTTTACTTATATACAACAAAAATATACCAATACATATTGTATGCAAAGTCTTTTCGTTAAACGGTCAGAATAGCTAGGTCAGCATTGGTCCAAAGTCTGAAATGTAATCGTTATTTTTTTCTACGTTTTCTAAAGAAAAGATCAGCATTGTTCCAAATTCTTAATTGTAATCGTTAATCTTTTCTACGTTTTCTACAGAATAGGTCAGCATTGGTCCAAAGTCTTAAATGTTATCGTTCATCTTTTCTACCTCGTATCTGCAGAGGATTATTATGCAACATAATGTTACTTTGATAATATTCTTAATTCATGGTCATTCGTTTTCATGACAGCGTTTTACCAAACTCCTATTTTGGGTGATCGAATAAGAAAATAAATGATTTCGATTACGCTACGAAATTCCTGTGTATGAATCTCAACTAATCAATACATTACAATTTGCAAATTTAATTTCCGACATTTGCTAGAGTAAATTTATTTTTCACATTGTACACAAGTCAGTCACTTTATATCAATTTTAAAAGGGCAGGATTAGAAATGACTTCCAACATCAGTAGAATGAGTTTTAGAAAGAAAAAAAAACTAAATTTGAGTGGTATTTGAAATAAAATGGTGTGAATTGTACCAAAGGAGTAGGTCCGGTAAGGACCGATTTTGGCCTCAAATTTCAAGTTTATCTTACGAAAGATTTTGACCACTTTTTAAACACTTAAGTGTCTATTTCATTTGAATCAATTAATTTATGTGAAAGATTTTAACTGATATAGTCATTAAAAACAACCCGATTCAAGCTCAAATATGAAAAATCTACCAAATATGCCGAAAAATGTCACTTTTCAGATGATTTTTGTAAAAAATGAAAGTGGCCGCATCCGTGTTCATCCGCAACCTTTATATATGTTATGTATTATCGTAAAATACAACTTACATTTCAATATTAAGGATGAACACGAATGCGGCCACTTTCGTTTCACACGAAAACTGTCTAAAATTTAACTAAAAGATTTCAGTAATTTAGCATGACTTAATGGTGCTAGTACCCGATATATGTGCATTGTATTGTCAAAAACAGCCCATATTTATGTAGCAGAAGCATTCTACTGTCCAATAATTAACCAAAAGTTTACATTTTAACAATTTTGTAAAACTGCTATATTTTGGGGCCAAAAAGGGGTCTTACTGAACCTACTCCTTTCCAAATATGAGATCCCCGAAGAACTGCATACAGCAATTATTTGTCCTTTTACCATCTGCGTGTTTTTTTTTATTATGTCCTGATCAATCTAACAGTCAATTACTCCAAAGATTAGTTTTATGGAGTAAAATGTCCATGTGCAATATCCAAAAGTAAGGAACTTCTTGCAGAGTGGTATTTGTGTACAATGTCTTAAAAAAAATTATGTGTTGTTGACTGATAAATAGTAGTTTTTTTATACTTAGTATTCACCATGTTTATTGAAAATGGCAGTGATTACGCTTCCGAAGCACGCAGAATTTACGGTGGCGTCGTGTTGTTCATAACGACAATTGCTGAATTATTGTCTAATAGACCATTTTTTAAGGACAGAACATACTTTACAAGTATAATACCATTGAAATTCCTGAATTGGTTCACCTCTTTTTCCACTGTTTTTTTTCTATGAAAAAACTATTATTCATATTACAATAAATATTAACCTTGAAAACAAAATCTGTAGAACATGACGGGAAATCCACGAGTAATGTTCTTCCTAATGTTGTCAGCACCATCATCTTCCATTGGATCAAACCTAAACGAAATAATAATGAATAATTTAATAAAGGAACAGCGTTTGAACGATTCTCGCTGATAAATGTTCTGCTAGAAATGAAAGTCCCATAATGCTTTCAATGCAATTTCCCGTTTCGTTTTTATTCCCTAAGGACATAGTTACTCGGCACTGATTACAGAACGTATCCAAATAGTTACTAATATAAACTTCTTTTTGTAAATTTGCTTGAAATATGACGAGAATGAGGCTTGACGGTGATTTCAATTCTATTTTCCAAGAATTAACAAGTTCAAAGACATAACTCTTGATCAACAATGATGTTGTAACCTCGTCCGAGACAATGCAGATGTAAACCTTTGATGTAAATCTCCTCAAATCATACTAGAAAACAAGAATGTGTCCAAAGTACACGGATGCCCAACTCGCACTATCATTTTCCATGTTCAATGGACCGTGAAAATGGGTAAAAAATATAATTAGGCATTAAAATTTAAAAGATCATATCATAGGGAACATTTGTAATAAGTTTCAAGTTGATTGGACTTCAACTTCATCAAAAACTTCCTTGACCAAAAACTTTAACCGGAAACTTGCACTTTCATTTTCTATGTTCAGTGGACCGTGAAATAGGGGTCAAAAGTTTAATTTGTCTTTAAAATTAGAAAGATCATATCATAAGGAACATATGTACTAAGTTTCAAGTTGATTGGACTTCAGCTTCATCAAAAACTTTAAACTGAAGCGGGACAGACGGACGAACGAACGAACGGACGGACAGACGAACGAACGGACGCACAGACCAGAAAACATAATGCCCCTCTACTATCGTAGGTGGGGCATAATGAAGACTTGAAAGTGCTCTAATACAATGCAAATCTCAATATAATTTAGGACAAAAAAAACTTTTAAAGGTTTAAGTTTATCAGCACTGAGTCTGATTGTTTTTTACTCTTCCAATATGACAGAACACCTTCCACATAAATTTCCTAAATGTCAGGCATTATTGGATGCCCGAGACTAGATACAAGGCGGAGGAACAGGCAAATGTGTGGTAATTCTTTAACTTCAGCGCAAAACAAAAGGAAATGAAAACAATATTGTCAGTGTTATTCATTTTTGTTGACATTTGACTATACCAGAGTGGGGTTAGGAAAATCTAATGCATGTGATTCTTACAATAAATTAAGTTGTACTTTTGATCAACCACAATATACTAGATCAATTAATAATTTTGTTACTTTTGAACAAGATATCGACAGAGTGGCAATAGCACTGATTTTTTTTAGCAATAAGGTGATAGAAGATTCAAACATCTCTCTATACGACAGCATCATCTAGATGGTAATATATTCATATTTGATATTTTCCAGAAAAGAATTATTTACATTCAAATCTTGAGCAATTCGAGAATATTTAGATTTTCCTTCAATACCACAATGGCATGATTTTACGTAAACATCATGATAAAAAAAAATCAGAAAATATATGCAAACCACCACCTCCCTCTCAAAACCAAATTGTCTTCCACTAAAACAAGCATCACATAAAGTCCAGTGGCAAATATTTCAAATTTTAGGATAAAGCCAAATTGAAATTAGTTAACAATGAATTAAAATAGTAAGTTCATTCTGCAAAGGAGCTTTACGGGTTTTAAGGTTGGGCAAAAGAAACAGGATAGGGTGCGTGTGATTTTTACTTGCATCAGGTCACCTACTGATACATGTACATGTATATACCATATTCAACGTGCAGATAGCATGGAACTCTTCCTGTGTAAGACCTCGAACGTAACGTTCCCATATCAACAGGACAAAATGATACACATACGTTTTTTGTATAGATCTTTAATTGTTAATCATTTTTGTCTTTTTGCATTTACATCCTCTTATAATCTTTAAAAGACATGTAAATAGGCAAACTCACTGACGGCTTTAAAATATTATTATTTTGGGAAAATAGATCATTCTAGCATGAGATTGTTTAGAAGAAATTTAAAAAAGAGGTTGCTCTGTCCTTATTATATTTATTCTTTATCCCTCCCGTTCCATCCATTTTTTTCTTCATTTCTAAACCCCAACCTGACCGGTCACCCTCATCCTGTAGTTGCATGCGTTAAAAGTTATAGGTTGACACTTCGAGGATAATTTCATATAGGTTTGTAATCTGAATTATTAAAGACTGAACTTGTGACCTCTTACTGATTAATCATCAAGCCATTCATAGCTACGTCATTGACATGACATATTTTTAACAAACGTTTACACCCGCTGCATTTGCTTGCACCTGTCCTGATGTATAGTGGTTTTCGTTCGTTGATGTGGTTCATAGTGTTTGTCGTTTCTAATTTTTATATAGATTAGACCGTTGGTTTTCCTGTTTAAATGGTTTTACACTAGTCATTTTTGGAGACCTTTATAGCTTGCTGTTCGGTGTGAGTCGAGGCTCCGTGTTGAAGGCCTTACTTTGAATTGTTTACGCTTACAAATTCTGACTTGCATGGAAAGTTTGTCTCATTGCCACTCATACCACAGCTTCTAATATTTATAAAATCTTACTGTAGAATAAGTCCGTAAAGCAAAGAAACAATGGCATATGAACAAATAACAGCAATCCATACTCCAGTTGTGAAAGGTTTGAAAAAGCTCAGTAAACCCTTCCATCTCCTCCAGGATATACCATCAGCAGTAGGTTTTTTCATAACAATAGATAGTCCAAACTCTAGTACTGGCTGCGAAAAATGTACCGCATTTGCTCGTTGGACTGTAACGGTCATTGCCGCTGCTGCTATATCAGATTGCTGAAATAAAACAAATGTTTTATAACAAGAGGCTCTCAAGAGCCTGAATCGCTCACCTGTAATTTTTTGCTTAAATCTTTCATTAATGATTATTTTTGCTTTTCAATATATATATTAATGAGTGGCTTAAAAATGCCCTTTAAATGTTCTTTGTATCTGTCATATTTTCTTCAAAAGCAAAAAAATCTCGAACAGCTCTGAAATTCGCACTGCATTGTTTATTGGAAAACTTATATCTACCGCTCCAACCCATGTTTTCAAATTTTGTGAAATTTGTGACCGTCCGTTCACTGACGTTTTCGTACATGCATGCTTTGGCTGTACGTGTACATCAAATATGCACAGCACTTGGATGGACTTAATAATAGAAAACTTTTGTCTCGACCTCTATGTTGAACTAAGTGAATGTGATGATGATTCCTTATATACAATCTGTCTAGGAAAAAACCCTTCAACCATGCTTAGTGATCCCGACTTAGAGTCATTCAAGCGACTTTGCTACATCCATGTAACAAAATCTGCATCCGAATACAATCGTCAATTGAACAATATAGTATAATGCTAGCACATGTAATATCGACAGCACGCGATATAAACTCTTTTGCTCTTGAACTGATCACTTTCATTTATATGTAAATATTGCGTATTTCTCACAACTTTATCATTTATATGTTCTGTTATTAATGTTTTAATGTATTGTTCATGATTATATAATTCATGTAATCTCTGTAAAGAGGAAATAAAGATATGAATGAATCTAAACTCATTTAGCAAAAGTTTGGCTGAATTGATTCAGCAGTTTCAAAGGAGAAGATTTTTTAAAGTAAGCAAATTAGATGAACAAATTATGAAAAATTGTCTTCTGACAAAGGACAATATCTCCTGAAGGGGTCCATTGCCAATTTGGGTCATATTAAGCTTATTCGTAGTTCTTACTTCGCTGAACACTATTGCTGTTCACAGTTTATCTTTATTTTCAATAGTATTCAAGATAATAGAAAAAAACTGCAAAATTTCTTTAAAATTACCAATTTAGTGGCAGCAACCTAACAATAGGTTGTTCGGTTCGTCTGAAAATTTCAGGGCAGATAGATCTTGACCAATTGAACATTTAACCCCAATGTTCTATTTTTAGCCATGGCGACCATGTTTGTTGATGGATCAAAACTTTGGATACAATTTATTAACTAGATACCCTAAGGAACATTCAGTTAGAGTTTAGAAGTATTAGGCGCAGTAGTTTCAAAGGAAAAGATTTTTAAATGTTAGCAAACATGATAAACAAATTGTGTAAAATTGTCTTTAAAGGGCATTATAGATTGGATTAGAGTTGGACATATGACAGCTTGATATATTCAGGGGAATTAGTTTGTTTTTTTGTGCTTTTCGGAAGAATTTGAAATTGGAATTATTATTCACGGATATTACACATTTTATTTTATTCATATCAGAGCATTAAATAATAGAATCTTACATTGTTTACGAGCTCTCCTATCATGCCGGTCCAATTTCCAGTGTTGTCTAACATTCCATATTTGCCATCTTGCACGTGTTTAATGGAAAAGGTGGCATTCATCATAGGACCTATTTTGTCCAGAAGGTCTGGTAAAAGACCAACAAACTTTCTGCTATCACCATCACCTTGAGACATTACAAGTGGCGGATGCTGTAAATAATATATAAGTTCATTTTAAGAATGATGGATCACATTTTCATGGAAAAGGTGTAAATGGTAAGTGCAGCCCCCTCCCCTATCCTCACCTCAGCATGAATTACACCAACTAAAATTGCACTCAAGTTATCTACTCGGTTTTGTGTATTGAATAAGTTAATAACATCTTTCATTTGACCTTTAAAAAATTCTGACTGATTGCAAAAAAGGTATGATCGGATCGGACTGTGCAACATTGATGCGGTTCACATTGCCTGCACAAGTGACACAAACTTGACCTTTGTCATTCTGTAACTACTTCAAATCGTTTTGTTTAATTCGAGTTTACGCTTTTATTTGCAATCTTGCAGTTTTATAAATATCAAGGTAATTTTTGTTATGAGAGATAATATGTCTGCGTGTTTATGAATCAATTATGGTGTACCTTAACTGTTCCTAATGAGGTTGATTTTTTTTTTGCACTGGCTACAATTATGATAATGGTAATTAAATTATCTTTATCTGTCTAATAATTAATAGACGGGTAATTTGAGACATGAAGGATGTGACAAATTAAATTGTTACAGTTTGACATTTATAAAACGTTCATGTATAGGGTAAAAAAAACAAATACATGGTTTACCTTCTTTTAATCGTATATTTTTTTTGCATAAAATCGTCGAACAAAAAAGCCTCGAAAAGTTACCCGCTATTTCGAACATAACAGTCTATATACACCCCTTTCATTCTTTCCTCGAACCCTAGGTCCACCATCTGTCACCGGCGCTTGAGGCATGTGCACTCCTTTTTTCCTTTTCACTTTTTGTCTGTTTTCAGGGGCGGATCCAGGAATTTATGTAAGGAGGGGGCGGTGGCGGGGGGTCGCAAACTTATTTTTTTTTAAGGTAAAATTATCGAAATATTCTTCTAGAGTGGGTGGATAATGTAGATATCTCGCTGAGGACAACCCATGCTTTGTAAATTTTATGGGGGCGCACGCACGCCCTCCACGCCCCCACCCCCTCCCCTGAATCCACCCCCGGTTTTGGTGTTGGATTTTTTTCGTTGGAAATGATAAACTGAACGGGTAGCATATAAAAAAACTAATGTGATTGTAATATCGTATGGATAAAAGCAAGAGCACATTAAATAAGCGAAAATATGCTATTTTTAACGAATATTTCCTAAAACAAATTCTACAATTTTTTTTTAGAAAGGACACAAGAGGAGTCAATGTCCTATGCGGTTGTGCCTCCTATACATTGTAAATAATATGCACTTTTATCTTGACTTTGAATACCGTTTCAGTGATTCCATAGATATCTTTGTTCATTTTTTGTTGTTGTTTGGTTACTGTCCCATTGAGGTACATCTCACATTTAATATTTATGTGTATTACAAATAGTACGTAACACTTACAATAACTGTAGTAACTCGGTATTCAGTCAAACCCTGTTAAAATAAATATATACTTTTTCAACATCAAAATATTTCTTAAAAAATTTCGATCACACAGGGAACATAAAGAAAAGGCAAGCAAAAAGCAATAATATATAATTTTCACGTTACATATATAAGAATCTTGAATTAAATAGCAGAGGCAACACAATAATAGTGAAAGAGGAGGGGTGTAAAGATATAGAAAAATAACAAAAAAAAAATAGATTATTTGAAAATAAACACGATAAAACAAATAAATGAATCACTCCAGACACAATAGCAAAATGAAAAAGACCATCAAAAGGGGCGTGAAAAATCCCAAGGTTAAACGTTTTATTTATAATAAAATAAATGTTCAATATTATCCTTGAAATGATATAAATAAAATAAATCAATGAAATTTAGAAAATATCCTTACCTCGGTCGCAGAGATGTAAAAAACAGAGACGAGTAAAAATACTGTGTATCCATACCACCTATCCATGTTTAAGCAGTCACACGTATACGGTTATTTATTGACACACACATATAATTCCCATAACCAAAACTGTGAAGTATCATATGTCGTTATTTAAATTTTTAAGCGTATCTGCACCTCTTTTATAGCAGTAATTTAAATTTAAAAATCAATACATGTACACCAACACGTGGTTTTTATCTAACCGTTTCATTTTATTTTTTTAAATGTTCAAAATTTATTTAGAAGCAATTTTTATTCTCACAAGTTGAAAGAAAGGTTATATTTCCCAACATTTGGTAATATAATTTTTTTACCGAACATTTATGCAAAGCAATATACTTTGAACGGATCAAAATGACGGTATGGCGGGCAAAAAAGGATAAAAAAGGGGAGAAAGGGGGGGGGGAGCGTGTAATATATGTTTTCTTTATTTTATGCCGTTTTTCTGTATTCTGTTTTTGTCCGTGATCTCCTTACCATGTAGTCTATAGTCTATGCTTTAAAAAATCTAATAAACCATGCAATTCAAATCCGGGTAGCACATCAGATAATCCGGAAGAATATACTGTTCTGCTTTCCTGGTAACAATTTATTCCTCGCATTGCTCGTAATGAGCAAAAATTTGACGGTCAGTTAAATTTAGTGGATACAATTTGTGTTACGACACATATTCAAAGTAAAAGTAAACAAAGTCAAGTCGGCGATCTTAAACGTTTCAAACTTTTTAGACGTCCTGGAAGACAGCGACTCTTTTTCTAGAGAATCTAGCTAATCTCTGGTTTAATTAAGTTTGTGTTCGCGATTGAATACCTTGTGAATAGGATGTATATTCTATGTATGAACATGCTGCCGGAATATTGCTCGAAAGACTTTGACTGTATACAAATTGAGCGAATTTCTAGATATGAAAATATATGGAGTTTGTAATGCCAAATTCGAAGTTTTCTCTCTTGTCGTTTAAAATAAGCATGAAACACACATAACTGTATGCAATTTCAATTCTGTTTTGCGAAATTGCAATTTATTATATCTATATATATATACACTTTTTTATTATTATTATTCAGTATGTGGAGATGATTTGTTAAATTGACCATGACGGATATAACTATCTTCTCCTTATTTACATAGAAGCCTTTGTTATACATATTTTCGTTATAAATAATGGTTGCTAGTTCACAGTCTGGTATCTGTATCCTTCCGGAAGCGGAAAGGGTTATTCCGTATACGGACTGATATTAGCTCTCTCTCTCTCTCTCTCTCTTCTTGTTAATTGCGGATAGCAGACGTAATTTTATGATTAAAATATAACAACTACATCTATGTTATACGTACACGTATTTGTTTGTGTCCTTTATATACAAAAGTACCCCAAGGATACAGAACCTTGCATGTTTAACTCTCCCTAGCCGCATTCTGTATGTGCCTGTCCCAAGTCCCAAGTCAGGAGCCTGTAATTCAGTGGTTGTCGGTGCTGTTTCTAGCCAACTAAACGGTATGGGATTTTTCATTTTTGAAGACCAAACGGTTGCCCATAATTGCTTACAACCACTTCATTTGAACTTTAATGGATAATTGTCTCATTTGCAATCAGACCACATCTCCTTATTTTTATATACAGGAAATAAGTGATCATAAGTCTGTAGTTTTTTTTTTATGACCACACATTAAGTTTTCCAGTGTTCATGAGTACACCAGAGCCACTGCTTACATGTACAAGTCTCGTGTCAAAACAAACTTTTGGTTCCATTTCAGTGTATAGCGCTCTCTTTTAGATTTTACAATCTTGTTAAATAACAGAGCTGTGTTTTAACATTATTAGGAAAAGTCTTTTTTATTAAGAACGTAAATGATTTCAATATGGTTACGTTGACTGGTTTCGGAGGGATATGTAGTATTATGCGACCACAAACTGCATGTGTTTTTTAAAGTATAATTTAAAAGTATTTTTTGCATAAACTATTTTTATTCTATTAACCTGTCCTCTTGGCGCGAACGAAATATTTTATTTTGGTGCAAATGAAATATATCCCCCGGTATTTGTTTCTGCATGTTTTCCGTTCTTATCAACTAAAGAAAGTTAAAACTTATCTTCAAAAACGGTCTTTACATTTGAATAAGGAATATTCGGGTGGACGGGGTGTAGTACACAAGTGTTTCAAAGCTCTCGTTTGTTTGTTCTTTTGGATACCTATCACATTTTTAACAACCCGTGTCTAATTCACATCTCTAGAGAAGTCTCATTGTACGTACCAAAACCACTAAACAAGTTTTGTAAAGAAGCAGTAGAACTGCAAACAATAAATTTACGGTACATTGCAGCAGCGCCTGCATACGGAGTTTATATCTCCAACTTGATACGATACTCCCGGGCTTCTATTTCCTATCATGATATTCTTGACAGAGGGTTGTTGCTCACAAGGAAGCTATTTAATCAAGAGTTCCAAATGGTGAGGTTGAAGTCATCCCTTCATTAATTTTACGGACGTCATCTTGAGTTGGTTGACCGTTATGGAATATCCGTTTCGCAGATGAAATCTGATATGTTTCTTATTTCGTAACTACAATCCTGTTCTCTTTTCATGAATTTGACCTACCGAATTAGACTATTTACCGGATTTGTAATCACATGAGCAACACAACGGGTCCCACATGTGGAGTAGGATCTTCTTACCGTATTTGAGCACATGAGATCACCCCAATTTTTAGGTGAGGTTCGTGTTCTTTAGTCTTTAGTTTTCTATGCAGCACTGTGCTGTTTATTGTGTATATATTTTGTCTGTTTGTCCTTTTCTTTTTCAGCCAGATGCCGTTATCAGTTTTTTTTTCTAGCTATCATCATTATAATGAGTTTGAATGTCCCTCTGGTATCTTTCGCCCCTCTTTTATACGTAATTTGGTTCCTGATGAAAAGTATAATAGGCGATCATACAACATTTTCTTATTTTTAGATAAATCAAAAAAAGATGTCAACGAGAAAACGACAAATGGGTTTGTTAATAAAATATATCACGAATAAATCAACCGAATCAATAAATAATCTGCATTATATCGTGAATATAAAAAGATGTGGTACAATTCTCCACAAAAGACCAGATAACACAGAAATTATCAACTATGGGTCACCCTACAGCCTTCAACAATGAACAAAGCCCATACCGCATAGGCAGCTTTAAAAGTCCTCGAAATGACTAATATATATATGAAACAAATATAGAAATTAGTTGTATAATAAAAAACTTTTTTTTTAGTTTTGGAAATGAGGAGTAAGATATGCTGAACTCTCGTTTTATTTTATCATTTTTGTCGACTTGTAGTGGTCGTGTTGATGTTTCCTCCCATTGTGTTGTACTTACAACGCTTAGTTACAGGGAGCTAAATCCAAAGTCTAGGCTTTCTTTTGGATTTACAAAATAAAGCGGGAAATAATGTTATGCCTGTCACTTTCATTAATTATGTCTTTATTAGAATTTTAAAGGATTGTGCATAAAAAAAATCTTTTCAACAAAACAAAAAACGACAACACAACAAAAAATTACATTGTATTAATTTGAATAAGAAAACACTTAATGTTAATTTTAGTTCAGTAATTTCAACGATTTTTTGTAATGTTAAAGAAAGAATTCCGGGTCCAAAATCCTTACACACAGCTGACAAAACTAAAGCAAAGAAACACACCGTTATTGCTGTATGTAATATTCAATTTCTGTTCGCTTACTTGTATTTGATAAATCGACAATATTTAAAATAGATTTTACGGACGCCATCACCAGTTGGCTGCATTTTGACCGTTATGGAATAACCGTTTTACAGATGATAGCAGATATGTTCCTTATGTCTTGTATACAATCCTTGTCCCTTTTCACGATTATAACCTACCGAATTAGACTATTTACCGGGTTTGTAATATCATAAGCAGCACGACAGGTCCCACATGTGGAGCAGGATCTGATTACCATTCCGGAGCATCTGACATCACCACCAGTTGTTGATGGGGTTTGTGTTGCTTAGTCTTTCGTTTTCTATGTTGTGTGTTGTGTTCCAATGTTTGTCTATTTGTCTTTCTCTTTTTGAGTTTATTCTCAATCTATGAGTTTGACTGTCCCTCTGGTATCTTTCGCCCCTCTCTTAAAAGATTTGAACAACTTAAAAAACAGAAGACAAGTGACACCAAAACTTTTTGGTATACATTGCCTATCAGATATATGACTGTCAGTTCTCCTCTGCTGAGTGATGTTTCTTTTTTGTGTCTTCTTGCTTTTCTTTTTTGTATCTAATTGTGGCCTTTTTGTCATAACCTATTTGAGCACGATAGTCGTATTCAGACTCATAGTTTAACCAATTAAATTCTGGATTTGGTGTTTTGGGCACACAAATTTTACTTCGAATAATGGTAAAGCTTAGTATGAGGGGCCTAGTATGTATGTTCCGGACCAAATGAGTAATTGGATAAGCGTATGGTCATGACAATATGGGTATATACGCATATGGTCCGACCGTACGCGTATAGTCGGGATAACTACCACGTTTACTTTTAATACTTAACTCTACATAACTAAGGTATTATCCATCGAGTTGTCTCGTCATTTAAAAGACGTTATCAAGGGTCATTTTACTATATTGAAATAATAACAAGATTGACTAAATAATGAATTAGAAGTATAACAAAGTTAGTTTTACCTACTAGTCAATTACAATTTTAAATGTATGGTCATTACTGATTCGTTATAACAATCCAAATTAAGATTTTTGTGAACTGTCAAACAAGAAGTCAACTGTTTTACTAACGGACAAACAGTCACCAGTATGAAGAGTAAACACGTTGCAATCATGTTACGATATTAGAGATCTAGAGCTTCTTAAAAAGACAGTAAACACATTTGAATGCATGGCCCATGGTCTCACAGCACGCAGGAGGTTAGATTATCACTCGCAGGAACAACGTGTACAGATCTAGAACTGCAAAGGATTGTGCACAACAAAGACGTGCAAATGCCGAAAAGCTATTGTACCGTGTGGAAGTAAATGTTACCCTAAGTATACATGCAAGAATATAGTAAACGATGAAAACTAACTGCGTCTTCAATATTTATTATCTTACCTCCTATATATTTCCAGGAATATGATTGGTTAAAAGCGTCCGCGTGCAAACCGTGTATATTTGATATTAGGTTAGTAGGGAGGCGGGGCTTATCTCATACACGGTTAGTAGTGGAGTTACGTCCCTTAATATTCCTTATTAGGTAAGAAGGGGGCGGGGCTTATTTCATACACGGTTAGTAATGGTGTTATGTCCCTTTATAAAAAACAAAACGGTACTGAGAAAAAATCTTAAAAGTTCCAACAGACGAAGAAATTGATGATAATGTTGAAATTAGTTCATAAAACACATTTAAACCTTACAAGTCGTTATTGTTGGCATCTGTTTTTGTAGGATCAATGGAAGTATTTTCTTAGGGCTAACAGTATTGAAGACTTGCTCATTTTAAGAATCACTAGTCTTAATTGCACACGTTAAGATAGTCGGTAAGATAAATTCGTTACATAGTGTGCTAGTGACGTAATACGGTATATATGGGGTCAGTAAATTCCATATGGGGATTCGAGCTTCGCTCTCACCCCATATGGAATTTACTGACCCCATATATACCGTATTAGGTCACTAGCACACTATGTAACCAATAATATGTGTGGCATTTGAGTCCATACATTTGCATATGCATGTTACAACCAATATGTTTTTTTTAGATAAAGTTAATCATTCAATTTGAAACGTTTCTATAGCATATTTGAAAAAAATTATATTTATGGTCCAATTACTCATATGGTCTGGTCCGTTAATACCCAAACGTGTATATACTCAAATGGTCCAACCATATAAGTGTATACGCGTATGGTCCAAATAATCATATGCTCTGGAACATATGAATACATTCACAATGACAAATGTTCTTCTCATATATGTTATGATGGTATGATACTAAATCCCTAACGGGAAGGATTGTGCCTGATGTTCATATGATGAAATCATAATCTTTCAGTCAGTTTAATTGAAGTCTTGAGCTGGCATGTCAGTTAACTGCTAGTAATCTGTTGTTATTTATGTATTATTGTCATTTTGTTTATTTGCTTTGGTTACATCTTCTGACATCAGACTCGGACTTCTCTTGAACTGAATTTTAATGTGCGTATTGTTATGCGTTTACTTTTCTACATTGGCTAGAGGTATAGGGGGAGGGTTGAGATCTCACAAACATGTTTAACCCCGCCGCATTTTTGCGCCTGTCCCAAGTCAGGAGCCTCTGGCCTTTGTTAGTCTTGTATTATTTTAATTTTAGTTTCTTGTGTACAATTTGGAAATGAGTATGGCGTTCATTATCACTGAACTAGTATATATTTGTTTAGGGGCAAGCTGAAGGACGCCTCCGGGTGCTGGAATTTCTCGCTACATTGAAGACCTGTTGGTGACCTTCTGCTGTTGTTTTTTTCTTTCTATGGTCGGGTTGTTGTATCTTTGGCTCATTCCCCATTTCCATTCTCAATTTTATTCACAATGACAAACTATTAAATTTACAATTACCTTTTAAGATATTCAGCATAAATTCCATTTTTTTCTACGTTGCTATATTGACTTATTCTGGTCCAAGTACTCATATTATCCGAAACATGTACATTTATATAGTTTTGTTAATTTCGATCCCAATTTACAAGCTCATTCGTCTTCTTTAAAATTTTTCAGAACACGAATTATAAAGTTAAGATATCCTGCGCTTAAATGTGCATGATGTGAGCGGAGTATTTAATATTTTGGGTTGCAAATTTTAGATAAAGTTTATTAAAATATTATATCCCAAATATATTATCCCGAAGACCAATATTCGGTAATATTTCTTATGTCTCTAATTTTTTACGAATACTTTAAACCAAATAAATATTAACTAGTCCGGGGCAGTGGACTAGTGGTTAAAATAGGGTAAACAAATATTTACTTCTCACAGAAAATTCAGGACCTCAAATCAACCAAATTTCAAATACTTTTTGACTGCTGTACACATACAACTCCATATGCCTTTTCCGTACTGCCTCTATCTTACCCTGTGTCGTAACTTTTAGCCTTTAAAGTTGTAGTACATATACACGTTTATTAAAAAGTTAAAAAGTAAGCAAAAACGTTGACCAATCTAACACACAATATATCAGCAGCCTCACTTATGTAAATTAAGAATTCCAAACATGAAATTAAACAAAGGACATGCCTTTATCATTAATTTTACCATTTAATCGGTATCTGACCAAAATTAGGTTCACAAAGTGAAACCGATTTATATAATTTTACAATCAAACTAAAATGTATACATATATACATATCAAAGTAAGAAAAACCGTATCCTTAATCTTTTTTTGGCTTATTACAATCGTGTCTATTTTTCGTCGTTTTGTATATAAATATGGTCATTGATTTACATCTTGTTCGAATTGTATAACACTGTGATCAAGATTGCTTACACATATGAGATTTAATCTTTGATCAAAAGTTGTCTCATTGGCAAGCATACGAAAATATTATATAACCATTTCAGTCGCAGAATAATTCGATTATAAAGAATTGCGGTTCCTTCAACCAACATACGTAATAAAAATCAAGACTTAACACTGTGTTAACTATAATTTGGAATGTTTACAGGGTTTAAGGATTTTTTGTTTTAAACTGTTAAAACATGGCTTTTGTTTTCAAAAGTCTCCTAACTGCTACCTTGACTTCGCAGTTGCGTTTATATGCTATGATAGAAACCTGGGAGAAAAGTTCTCTGTATTGTTTGTCTTTTTGCAGATGGGTCCACTGTTTTCAATGTTTTCTTATAATTTTTACTCAGGTTTTTCATCATTGGGTTATACTTTGTATTGAGAGTACGTGGTTAATTTATTACTTCTGTTGGTCTTTATTCAGTTTTTTTGTCTATCCGTTGCATCTTTAACGTTTTTATTACAAATAATTTAAATCGTTATCACAAATTACAAAAAAAAACGTGATTACGAACTTAGAGGTAATAACGAATTACAAAATCTGTTATAACGATTTTTAGTAACTCGTTATCACATATTAAATCTGTTATAACGAATAATACAATTCCTGATAACGATTTTAATTCGTAATTTCAAATTCAAATTATTGTATTTTTGGAGGTCTAAGTGGGCGTCCGTATATTAAAGATATATTCAAAACGTCGCAATAGAGAAATTTTCACAGATCGCTATTTCACTTATGATATCAGCTATATTATAATAAAAGATATAGTTCAACATCTATTATATAGAGAAAAAAAAAGAAATAGATTCCCAGACGTAAACTTTCTAAAAGAATAATAAGGATATAAACACGGAACGGTACCTGCTTATGAAAATTCATAAAATTTATCTTATTAAAGAATTAATTAATGAGACATGGCGAACTAATCAACTAGTAGGAGATATTAATTGCTCTTAGTTGCAGGAAGCTGATACCTATGAGAAAAATAAATGTCCCGAATGAATAATAATTAAGCTTCCGATTATTCCCCCCATAGACCATCAGGGGTTCACGCCATAGCCAGAAATTAGTAGTGGTTTTGCTAATTAATATTCATAATATGTAAATGAGAATTGTACCACGTGATAGTACTTTGAACTGGACTGGCTTGATAGGCTTGATATCATTAAAATCTTTAAAACACGGATATTATAAGTTGCCCGTCACAGAGTCCTTATTTACAATCACTTTGATATTTCCGTAAAGTTGTCAGGCGGTCAAAATCAAAACAATGAACGCGAATTTAGTGAATTTTTCGTGCTTTCGTGAGTTTATTCTTCTTGAAATAGTGACATTTTAATTTTACGTGGGAACCTAGAGTTCAACGACTACACATACAAGGTTTGGACTTGCTTATTCTTTGGAAATTCAAGTTTCATATTTCCCCCCGCCAACCTGTTTTTGTAATGACCTTGTAAGCCAATTTTCAACACGAAGTTTGCAAATTTGACGTTTCAGCCATTTTAGCCTGTATTTTACACTGCAATGTTAAAAGCCTCTCGCTTCGATTTTTAAAATAGCTCAGGAACCTGTAATTTTGCAACAACAGTCATTATGTTTCGTTTAAATGGTGTATATTGTTGTGTATATTCATTTTCTGCCCCGGCAACCTGTCTATCACTTAAATTAAAATTAAACAAGTCATTTTTTCAAAATTCCCTATCATTTTAATGTAATTTCCGTGACCCGTATCCGATTTCTTTAGTATAATATTCAAAAAAGCAAAGTGGCGTTGATTTCTGGATATGCAATAAGAATAGGCTGATAGTACATAATACTTTGGCAGCACATACACATGATACAGTAATGCATCATATGCAAACATTGATAAATACTTCTTTCAAAGTAACACTGACTTTGTATGAAATACAACTAAATGCAAGAAAGGTATCCTTAAAAGTAAATTGAAAGATTGAATTGTTTCTGTAAACGAGTCTGTAATTTCAAATTGGACTATAAGGTCAGTAACACAATGATTCGGAATATTGACTTAGATATATCTACTGCGATATATCCACATTTCATACATATCTTAAAACAATTAGAATAAGTTAAAATTTAACAACAAAAATACCGAACTCCGATAGAAATTTTAAACGGAAAGCACATACTAAATAAACAAAAAGCAAAGTCAAAATTTCAAACTCATCAAACGAATGGATAAAAACTGTCATACTCCTGACTATGGGTATTTTCTTATGTAGAAAATGGTGGACTAAACCTGGTTTTATGACTAGTTATATTGATTTGATAGTAAAACAATACAGAATGCATAATACTTATATTTTATCCTGATTTAGAGTAATTTGTCGCAATTTGATTGACTGACATTGTCCTAATAAATTTGTTTATTACGTCAATAGGAATTATCTCCCTTAAACCATTGACCTATTAAAAAAAAATTTAAAATGAGTTGCTTCATAGTCCTAATATTTTAGTTTTTCACAATTTTAGATTAAATATCTAAAATATATTTTGTTGATATTGTCCTAACATTAAATTTAGATATAATAATATGTAATATAACAAAATCAGGATAAATTCGTTACACAGTGTTCAATTGTCCTAATACGGAATTTATCAGGTCAATACATTTTCGTATTAGGACAATTACACACTGTGTAACTAATAATCTCAAATACCAAATATAAATTTAGTATTTTTGACAACAATAAATATGAAAACATAGGGAAATAAATGATAACAATAGAAATGACTGCCATTAAGTACCATAACATTTTATTTGCACATTAAACTGTGTATTACAAAGGATCATTTAAATATTTCTTTTTAATATTTTTATTTGGATCTCGATTTCACATTTTGAATTATTATCTCTTATTTGTTTTTGTAACCAAACGAATGTCCATTGTTCTACCTACTTGAACGCGAACAGTCGTTTTTGCTGTCTTGTCCGTTATAATTTCATGCACTTGATAGGTGTTCTAGACACGTGAATGTAAAAAATGAATTGTAAACAAAATCTTGAACGAAGTTATCTTCTTACAGTTAAATGACCATGCGAGTTCTTCGAAATTCTAATGAATTTCAACCCCAAGAAAAAAATAGCTTACTTTTGATTGGCAAAATCTTTCGGAATTTTTGGTCCTCAATGCTCTTCAACTCCGTACGTTATTTGGCCTTTGAACCTGTCCAACACAACTTTTGTTCTTATTTTTCTTATTATTTCTCACATCCCAATATCGGGTCATATACATGTAAATAATGTACAATTATTTTTTATGATTTGTTTATACAAATGTTAACTACAATGTCAATGATTATAATTGGCATGCATGATTGATTGATATTCTGGCTTTTTGGATGTAAAAGAATAATTGAAGAAAGATGAGTTTGACTCTCCCTCTGAAATATTTCTTCCCTCTTGCATTCAGATGAAAAATTGTGGATTTGTTGTTTTTAGCACGAAGATTTACTCCAAGTAATGATTAAAGCTTAGTATATACATTAATATAATTAGTTAATTTCGATTTCAATTTACAAGTTCATTTGTCTTCTTCTGAATTTTTGAAAGTGGGATTACAGTTAAAATATCTTCGGTTTACCATGTATATCTATTATATAGTCATTTTTATAGATTTACTGTATGCAAAAGTATGAATTATTCTTAATACTAAGGATGTCAAGATAAGCAGACAACCTTAGCCGTATTAGGCACAGTTTTTTTAAACTTTGGGTTCTTACTTAATGTTCTTCACATTTTTGCACTTCTATTGGCATCCGAACTTTTTGATCTGAGCTTCAATGATTAATCTTGTGTGGACGAAAAGCGCGTCAGGCGTATTAAATTATAAACTTGGTACATGTACCTTATGATAGCTATTATTTGGATGTAGCCTGTCCTATATGTTTTCCCATTTATTTGTATTGTAGTCTTGTCATGTGTTATGTTGTACTTTTAATTACATTTAACATTGCCATAAAAGCGAGAGGTTTGGCTAGCAACAAAAACAGGTTCAACCCACCATTTGTTTTCTTAATATGTCCTGAACCAAGTCAGAATCATGGCCATTGTTATATTATAGTTCGTTTCTGTGTGTGTTTCTTATAAGTGTTTTGTCGTAGATCTCTTATATTTGATGTGTTTCCCTCAGTTTTAGTTTGTAACCCGGATTTGGGTTTTTTTTTCTCAATCGATTTATGAATTTCAAAAAGCGGTATACTACTGTGGCCTGTATTTAATGTGAGTCGATTATTGGATTTTTGGGGAAGGAGTTTTTAGATAAACTCTTGTTTTAATTTTTTGTCCAACTGTTAGTCCGAAAAAAATTCTTATGTGTCTTAATCATGTTAATATGTTTTACATAAATTATATTTTAATCCAAATAAATGCGTACTAGTCTTGGGGAGCGGATGATGACTTTTATCTCATTGTGTAAGGCAGAAAGAAAATTATAGTTCATTAAAACGTTTATTTAAAAGAAACAAAAAGTAATAAAAAACGTTAAACAATTTTACACACAAAATACAAGCAGTTTCACTTAATATTTAAGATTTAGAATATAAAAAGGACATGATTCGTTTTATAATTTTACCATTTAATCGGTATTTGACCAAACTTAAGTTTTACCTAGTGAAACTGCTTTACATAATTTTTACAACCATACTAAAATATCTATAAACATATCAAAATAAGAAAAATAAGAATACTAATTATCCCGATTAAGGACTCTTGATGCATGGCATGACATTTACACACAGAAAACAATATACAATGATTTTTTTAAAACATTTTTGTTTCACATTGCAGGTATATATGCAAAAAGTAAAATCACTAAAATACTGAACTCCGGAAAAATCAAAAAGGAAAGTCCCTAATCAAATGAAAAAAGCAAAATCTCAAATGGATAACAACTGTCATATTCCAGACTTGGTATAGGCATTTTCTTATGGAGAAAATGGTGGATTAAACCTGGTTTAAAAGCTAGCTTTAATCTCTCCCTTGTATGACAGTCATATTAAATTCCATTATATTGGCAACGATGTGTGAACAAAACAAACAGACATAACAGGTGAAACTGTCAAAAATAGGGATATCACAATCATTGTGTTATAATCTCAATTACTATAAAAACAAACAAATATGTAACAAAGAAGCTTAACATGGAGTATATACCAAGCATCTTAGCAAATATTATGGACAAGACTACACAAATTTACCATAGTGCAATAACAATTGATAACAACAGAGCCACGTCATATATGTATTAAAGAAGCATAAAAAGGTAATAGAAAACTCCTGCCGTTTTGAAATGTTTATATAATTATCAAGCTTCCTATATTTCTTTATCTGATGTAAATCATGAAAAATTCATTCAATTAAAACATGATAGATGCCTCTGTTATTATATTTTAAACTTTAACATAAGACTTGAGTTAGCACATAGTGTAATGCATCATATGCAACAATTAACAAATGCTCGTTTCAAACTGACACCGACTTTGTATGAAATACTGATCAATGTAACAAAAAGGGCCCTTGAACCAATAGAAAGAATCCATTCTTTTTGTGTGGCGTAAACATAATAAAATTATGGAAACTACTGTCGTTTCAAACATTCAATCACATAAATCACAAATGATATCAATCTACCAACATTTAGATTCACGATTTTGGAATTTGAAGTTGTACTTTTAGGATAGGAACGGAATGGTCCAGAATAATTAATTGGATATAACTATTGTAATATATCCACATTTCATGTGAAATCTAAAATACTTAGTAATAAATTGAAACCTAGAGTAAATAAACATAGAATGCATATGAAATCTGAAGAAAAATATCTACAAAAGACATGACTACCATAAAATAATACTACATTTGATTTTACATTAAACTCCGTGTGAAAAAAAATCAATAAACTATGTTTTTTGATATTTTTTCTCTCATTATTTTTCATTGGAATAATAAATTCTTAATGGATTTCGTTATAATAGAAATAAGAAGATATGGTATGAAAGGCCACTGGACAGCTCTCTATCCAAGTCACAATTTGTGAAAGTAAATCATTGTAGGTCAAAGTACGATCCTCAACACGGACCTCACACCGAACATCAATCTGTAAATGGTCTTAAAAAATATTAGTGTAAAAAACATTTAAACGGGAAAACAACGGTATAATCTGTTAAACCAATAAACAAGAAAAACTTATGAACTATATCAACAAACGAGAACCACTGAAGATCACGTTCCTTTCGTAGCCGTTTTTGGCACAACATTTTTTAATTTTGGGTCCCTAATGCTCTTCAACTTAGTACTTGTTTGGCTTTATAACTATTTTGATCTAAGCATCACTGATGAGTCTTATGATGACAAAACGCACGTCTGGCGTTTTCAATTATAAGCCTGGTACCTTTGATAACTATTAGGACAGGTACAAACAAAGGTTTAAACGTTTTGATAGGTACAAACTTGACTTACCTCAATCAAAAGACATATTAACATAAACAAGTGAGCAAACACTGAACAAATAAATTTTACCAATGACACAATGTAGATACAAAATCAATACAATAAGAGGTTTGATGTTAAACAATTTCAGAAATTCAAACATAACCTTGAACACAATGCCACTTACAACAAGATAATCTACACTGGTAAATGAAAATAATTTTTTTGAAAGATATACAGTAATGGAGAGCGGAATTTTTTTTACAAAATAAATAATTTTGTTACTCATAATACGAGAACAGAAGTGAACATTCATAGTTAAAAAAAAAAACACTAATCGAAGCTTGTATATTTTTAAAACAGAAAAACGAGATATAAACTAAATAAATAAACATTAAATATCAAAAAGCATAACAATTGTATCATTGAAGGTCAAATTAACACGAATGGAATGTTTACACGAGTTATAAAACAGTTCATTTGTGTAAGGTTAAATTAAAAAAAAACGTATTAACGAAGTGCATATGCAGAATAAACGTTCAAAGATGTAATACTTTAAGGCTGCTGCCATTCTTTCAATAAGCGGGAAAATATTAAATATTAATGTTACAACTTGACAGAATAAAAACGTTCATCTATCATATCGGCAGTTTTAAGAAAATTTTAAACTAAATGATTTTTTACAATCAATAATCTTTGACATTGGATGAAAATGAAAGGTCAGTTGAGCTTAAGTCCAAATAAGATCATGATATCTTTTCAAATTTTCTTTATAAATACTCACACATTGTGGTTACCTCAAACAGAAATAAAAAAAAGGATTAATTTGTTTTGTTTGTTTATGATATGGTGGTAAATATCATATACTAATTTTACTTTAAAAACTGCTTCTAAAAGGCAAGTGACTCTAGAACAACCAAATTTGCATAAATGAAGTAATCAGAAAAATGTTTTTAGCGGATATAGGAAGATGTGTTACCAGTGCGAAGGACACAACTCTCAATCTAAATCACAATTTGTTGAAGTATTCCATTATAGGTCAAGGTATGGTCTTCAATACGGAGCCTAGGTTCACACCGAACAGCAAGATATAAAGGGCCCTAAAAATTACTAAATGTAAAACCATTCAAACAGTTAAACCAAACTGTCTAATCTATATAAAAAAAAAAATAGGAAACACATAAACAGACGACAACCATTGAACATCAGTTTCCTGACTTAGGACAGATGCAAACAATCGCAGCGGAATTAAACGTTTTTAAGGTACCAAACCATCTCCCTTTTCTGAAACAATAGTATAACATCACAACATAGAAAGACACACTATAAAATCAATATCAATTAGAATGGCTTAACTCAATAAAAAAATGTAGTAACACAAATTAACACACAATGAACGAGTAAATTTGATCTGTGTATTTGTAAATACATTATTAATAAAAATTAAGGATGAATAATTAAAGTAAAAGTATAAAACCGCAGTGAAATGTTTTAGAAATTTTAGAAAAAACATAGGAACGAACTGTATATGAATCAGGTGCAATAGGCTTCATACTCTTTACATGAATACATATATAAATACATCAAACAAAAACACAGAGTAGACGTATAGAAGTAATATATGTTTTTACAATTTTTTCAAAATATTAGGTAAATCAATACTTGTTGAAAATATTTTGTTCTTTGAAATATCTTGATCACAAAATATATAGTATTGTTCAAAACTTTTTATTTAATTCTCATAAAAGAAAAATATTGATTTAAACTTTTAATGACGTAAATTATGTGATAGAAAAAAAATTTACTGCCTGTTAGATTTGCTTCTAATTTTTTTTCTTTGCATGCTCTTTGTGAAATTCTGATTTGGTACTTCACGCTAATATAACGTTGACTGTTTTTATGTTATTTATATGGTTATATCTATTGCCAAAATCAACCTGTACATGCAATTTTAGGATGAAAACAAACTATCAATTTATACAAAAAGTAAACCTTTTAATAACAATGAATACTAAAGAGACATCCAGGATGAATGGCGAGTCATTCCAATTGAAAATAGAAAATGAAGATATATTGGATAAGGAAGGAAATTAAGCTGTGCAACAGGTCTGCGATAATTCCATCAAACAGGTGTTGCAATTGTTCTTGTACCGAGGAGAAATAGTTGCACTCTCTTTACACAAGTCGTCGAGTAAAGACTTCTTTTTTCGTATGTTCACATGTGATTTCAATATAAATAGATACTTCAAAGACACGGGCTCTTGTCTCCATAAAATATTCACCTCTATAAATTTATAACAAGTGCATGTTTTGTAGGTATTAAATAAATACTCAATGCAATGAGTATGGTGCTTCCGATGCATTTTTTTTAATCTCAAAAGTTAAAGCCCAATGATTCTTAAATACTTGAATACTTGTATGACCATAAACGATCTTTAAAGAAAATATCTGTTTTAAAATTCAAATAACATTTCACACATGTGCTTAAGAAGTTGTGCTTCACCTGTTATGACTTTTTATCAGATATTCGGTATTCTGTAGGGTCTTATCAATAAAGTGGCAATAAAAAAATAGTTGCCCGCTAAACTCTTTTTTTATTAATTATATTGCATATACTTTTAAAAAAAGCCATACATGAACAAATCTAACAAAATGCCGTTTTCTATCTTTATAGTTTTCCAAATAAAAAAGATGACTGTTTTAAGAGTATGAAATAAGATAAAATCATTCCCGTCCAAATTTTCAATTGAATACTTCTTAAAAAAAGGCACAGATATATCTATCATTTATCATTTTTAAGTTCCCTTATTTGTATTTTGTCAATTTATAACAGTTTTTTTCTAAACGGTTGTAATTTCAAACAAAGAAGTAACATTTTATACGGTTATTACTGATGTAATAAATTGGCTTAAAATGGGAGGAAAGAGTCCAAAATAGAAGGTTTCAAAATGTTTTAGCTAAATGTAATTACTATATTTACAACAGTTTCTCACACACATATCCAAATTTTTTATCACAAGAATAATCTCTCCATGTGCATGTAGCATATTCACAAAACACACAACAGCTTTCTATTTCTCCGCCGTTTGGTTCAGAAGGGTCCCAATCGTTATAAGTGAGTGTTGAGTTATCAGAATCCCAAACCCAATGTCCGTCTGTCTGACGATCAGTCAATCCTATCCACATCCCATCTTATAAGAAGAAGATAAAAAAAATGATTGTAGAAAATATATATGAATGAGACAACAACCCATTAAGTCAAATTAAAAAGGTACATATATATATCTAGAAACCAAACCAATATATACATATGTATATATATCTTTAACAATATGAGATATATAGATTCTACCACTGCAACGAGTTTAATACGATATTAATCCGCTCCAGACAGTTAAATTTTCAAATTTAAAACGCGAGGCTCGCCGAGCGTCTTAAATAATTAATATTTAACTGTCGAGAGTGGATAAATGTCGTATTACACGAGATTTGGTGGTGGAAAAATATGTGTTATTTCTATGTGACATCACCAGGCTTGGTCGTCTTTGTTCATGCCGTCACAATAGAAAATTCAGAGGAAAGCAAGAAAATTCAAAGTCATACTTGAATTTCAACCAGTGAAGAACTGAGATTCAACGAACCACACGTTGATTCATTTTTTTTTATACAATGGGTACAGAGAGGGATAAATTGACGAAGAATTAGAGAAACGTGTTTATATTCTATGAAAATCTCAAGGCTTTTTTTTTGTGTTGTTGAGTTATTCATGATACCAACATCTCTATTTGTTCATTTTTTAACAGATGCAAAGCTGTACATAACATATGTATTATTTAATGATAAATGTTTTTCAAAAATTTACAAGGTTCATTCGAAAATGGAGGAGACTTTATGCAATTTAGAGGTCATGATGTTCATGGTAATTGAAAGGTACATAACTGTTGAATAGTAAATGACTCAAATCCCAAATTCGAACTCTGTCTCAACAGTCTGTGTGTTGTAGTTCTCAGCATTGTGTATGGATGTCATTAAATTTGCATGAAGCAAAATGACGCAAAAGTGCGGAAAGGAAATGAGAGGATGGGTTGTACAACTTTGTAATTTTTTTCACTTTCGATCTTTTATATCTAGGCGTCACTGGTGAGTCTTGTGTGGACGAGGCGCGTTTTTGGCGTATTGAATTTTAAACCTGATGCCTTTTGTTATCTTTTAATCATGTGTTTCTTTGTCTAATACGTTCTCCTACTTTTTTGTATTGTAGTCCTGTAATATTATGTTGTCATTTCAATGTTATATTTAACATTGCCATTAACATGGTTAACGTGCGAGGTTTGGCATGCCATAAAACCAGGTTCAACCCACCATTTTTATCTTTAAAAATGTCCTGTACCAGGTCAGGAAAATAGTCATTGTTATATTATAGTTCGTTTCTGTGTGTGTAACATTTTAACGTTTTGTTTCCGTTGTGTCGTTTGTTTTCTCTTATATCTGAGTGTGAATTCACATTACTATAGGACGTGTCACGTTACTTTTCTATCCCAAATTCATGTATTTGGTTTTGATGTTATATTTGTTATTCTCATCGGATTTTGTATAATGCTTAATCCGTTTCTGTGTAAGTTACATTTTAATGATGCGTCTTTGTTCTCCTCTTATATTTAATGCGTTTCCCTCAGTTTTAGTTTGTTACCCCAATTTTGTTTTTTGTCCATAGATTTACGAGTTTTGAACAGCGGTATACTACTGTTGCCTTTATTTGTCAAGATGAAAACGTAAAGCTCCCGTTGCCTATGGCCGAGTCATGAAAAGGTGAACATACATATCTAGAAGCCAATATGTATAGGGCTTTAACAATCTTTAATAATCTTAGACACGTACAAACAAAATATCCAAATATCTAGATTAATGTTTTGTTTGAAGTTGTTGGGTTAATTTGTTCATAATATCCACATCTCTATTCATTCATTTTCAAGCAATGCTATACATAATTACTTAATATCACTTTCATTTTACGAGAAATATTTAGCATACATACGCCTGATTTATGTGCAATATGAACAGTATTTACGCGATTTAGAGGTCAACATTAGTTTCAGACAATGGACACATGCCTTCACATTAAACCCAACTGAATTGTCTCATATCTATAAAGCAAAGAATATTATAAAAACTAAATGGGAACGTTCTATTATTTAACGAAGCACAAACCATTATTCTTTATTTTTTAGGAGAGGGGGTATTTTATCAATCAACAATACAAATTCACCTTTTTTTTTAAAGTTAGAAAAAAAAAGCTATTTCAGGAAAAAAACATGCTACCCTTTCCACTATATAATACTAGGGGCTCTAAAGAGCCTGTGCTGCGCACCTGTATGTAGGGTTGTTTTGGAAATCATGTAAAATATGATTAAATTATCATAATAAATAGCATTATATATCCTAATCTTGATTGAGACAAAGTTTGGTTTAATTTGGTCCCGAAATTAAATTAAAAGCAGTTCATCCCATTGTAGTCAGCCAGGAACTTGATGTTCAGTAGTTGTCATTTGTTGATGTGGTTCTTGTATTTTATATAAATTAACCCGTTGGTTTTCCCGTTGGCATGGTTTTATTCTAAGCTTGTAATTTTGGTGAACCTGAATAGAGTGCTATTAGTCATGTTAGTTGTGAGCCAAGGCTCCGTGTTGAAGACCGTACTTTGACCTATAATACTGTACTGTTACAAAGTTTGACTTGGATGGAGAGTTGTCTCATTGGCACTCATAACACACCTTCTAATATATATTTACAATAGTTACTGAAGACCCTTTATCTTTATTTAAATCAGTTTTCATCATGTTCATGTCCTGACCATTAGATTTTTTTTTTATTTTGATTTTTTCATATACTTCTTTAGTAAACCTAAATGTTCTGTGTTAAGTAGTTTTAACTATGATGGTTAAATGGTAGAGTTATCGACACATTCAATCAAGATATATAGTCTATTGAAAACCAAGTTTTATTCTGATGGCCCAGTAAATTTAGTGGAGAAGATTTTTTTTCCAGAAATTACAATAATTTAAGAAAAAAATGTTTAAAAATAACTAGAGAAGGCATTAGCTCCATAAGGGGTTAATTGACAGTTTTGGCCGAAATATCTTATTTGTAATTCGTAATTTGCTGAACCATGTGTACATTGCTGCTGTACACAGTTTATCTTTATGTATAATAATATTTTAGATAAAAACCAAAAACTGCAAAAATTAACAATTCAAGGGCAGTGGGTTGTCTGATTTGTCTGCAAATTTCAAATAATGTAGAAAGACCTGAACCTGATTAGCATTTTTTACCGTGGAAGATTCAGAAATGTAAGCAAAAAAATGCGTTTAATGATCTATTTATAGCCATTTTGGATAGTTTGTTGACGAGCAGTGTAATCGGACATTTTTCTTAAACTAGATACCCTAATGATGATTGTGATCAAGTTTAGTTATTTTCGTCTCAGTAGTTTCAGAGAAGAAGATTTTTGTAAAGGTTAACGACGGACGACGACAATAGACATCGACGGACTACAGACGATGACGGACAACGACAACAGACGATGACAAATGACGACGGACGACGACAGACGACGACAAACGACGACAACACACGACTATGGACGACGACGGACGGCGGTTGCAAAATTAAACCTTTTTTTGTCAAATACTCTACATTGAGAGTTACGGATATCCCGCTCATGGAATAACATAATAGTACAAGGATTTTAATCATTTAAAAAGAGGGGCCAAAGATACCAGAGAAACAGTCAAACTCATAACTCGAAAATAAACTGTCAACGCCATGAAAAAGACAAATAGACAGATAATGTGGCACCCATTGTGTTCCTCATATTATTACAAACCAGGTTAAAAGTCTTATTCGGTAGGTCACATTCATGAAAAAGGAAGGGGATTGTAGTTACGACGTAAGAAACATATCTGATATCATCTGTGAAACGGTTATTCCATAACGGTCAACCAACTTGTGATGGTATCCGTAAAATTAACGAAGGGATGATTTCAACTTCACCATTTGGAACTCTTGGTTTAATTGCTTCCTTGTGAGCATCAACCCTCTATCAAGGAAATCGTGCTAGGAAATAAAAGCGCGGGAATATCGTCTCAATTGGGAGATATATACTCCATATGCAGGTACTACATAGAAATGAAAAGTTCACAATTGGGAAACTGAAATCATCTCGATTCAACTTACATATTAAAGACTTGAAAGATGAAAAAATTCTGAATGTTCACATGAGTTAGAGTGAGAGAGGAAGAGGGCTATGGTGTGGTTTGAATAAATTCTAAATGACATGTTTCTCGCGCTGAATACTCTGCGTACATTAGTTTAGCTTTAAACATATTTATTTAAAGTTGATTTGGAAACAAGTAATTGCAACTTAAATTAATCCCTTTACACGTTGTGGGTGAGAGTGCTGTCTTGAAGCGGCATAAGCCTACTCTTTTTTCGAAATCTAAAAGGATGTCTTTTGCGAGCACGAGTCAGCCATTTATCGTCTCCTTCCGACGGTCTATCCTCGGTTCCTGAAGACTATACTCGCAAATGGTAACATACATTTGATTTTGCCATTTGATGAGGAACTTTCTGTTCGGAGTTCAGTATTTTTGTTACTTTACCTTATATATACATCTAGTAGTAAGCTTGATACTAGTATTAGATCTGGTGTTATTTTAACTTTTAATGGGTTCCGATATTAGTGTTGGTTATATGAATAAAATGAAATGAACAGATATGTCAACGAGACAGCAATATATCAGTTCTGGTTCATTATATGATAATTACAAGATATACCTTTAACTATGGACTTAATCCATGTGTTCTCCTCACTATTTTCAATTTTCACCAAGTACCCCTCTCCTGTCTGACATTGAACCTACAAAAAAAAACATAAGCACATGTAAACATTTCTCTGTCATAGCTGATCTGGAATCACATTACACTAGTAGGATCTGTAACGATTAGGCATGATATAAGAGCTGTGTCATAACGTCAACATTTAAGATATATTACTGCCATTAAACATGTTAAAAGTGGTAACCAATTTTATTATTGATAGTAACTGTTGAGATTAAAACAATTACATTTTCCCGCAATAACAGCGCTAATTGTATTTTATATTCATTATCCAATTGACAAATCATATCAATTCAACATATGTCGTTTATTTTTCTAATGAACATATATTGTATAATAATTTAATACTAATGGAAGTTGTAATTTTATTTACCATTTTATCATAAAATGTCATGTTCCAGATCAGGAATGTGACAGTTGTTTTTACACAATCAGTTCCTATTTGTGGAGGAGTTTGCTTTCGTTGCAGTTCAGTGTTTCTGTTTTCCCGTAATATTTCTCATATTGATGTGTTTTAGTTTGTGACCCGGATTTGGTTTTGCTTAATCAAATTAGGGCCATTGAACAGCGGTTATACTACTGTTGCCTTTGTTCAACCTTTAATTAAAGGGAAATCACACTATTGTTTATACGCATCGCTCTCGGCGCCGCTATAGTGTCGTGGCCGTATTATGACGTCGCCGTTTTCGATTCCGTGGAAGTGGTTGCTAATTTCTAAAATGGCGGCCCGCTCGAAGGGACGTTTCACTAGAGCAGAAGAAAGCAAACCAAGTTTTGATTTAAGTGCAACAATGAAAATGCTACTTGAAATTGACACAATCACAATGTATGACAACAAAAATAGCCAATAGTGGTCTTGATATGGTCTTGATATGAATTACCGTCCGCTCAAGTCATTTTTGTATGAAAACAACCTTTAAGTTTACTGTAAAGTTTATTCTAATTTCAAATAAAATATTTATTGATCTCGCAGATTTCTTAGTTGTATGAAAAAATATTGTTAAAAAAAAAGAGATATTAATACTTTTTGTCGATCAGTTCAATATAATCAACACGTAAATTGGCGAATATGAAATCCGTCCGGTCAAAAAAATTTTCGTAGAAAAACAATTTGTTTTACTATAAAGTTTAAATTTTCATATAAGATAACTATTAATCTCGTAGATTTCTTATTGGTATGAAAAAATATTGTAAATCAAAAGAGATATTAACACTTTTTGTCGATCAGTTCAATAAACGTAAAGCGTAGATAGAGTGAAATCCGTCCGGTCATTTTTTTTTTGCTCAACAATATTTTTTAAAACTATTATTGTTCAATTTTCATAAAAAATAGTCTTGCATCTCAAGGTATTCAAATATTAAAATAATCTATCAAATAACAAGAAAGTTCCGGTGAATATCCTGTCACAATCCAGGCAATCGTCCTGTCATTAGTGTATCCCAGCTGTTGGCAGGGTATCGTCGCGCTGCGGAATGTGGGATTCAGCGTATATTTTCATGGAAAAAATTAACAATATATCATTACCAAGAGAAACAGCATGTAAGCGTACAGCTTCCAGAACTTGTAGTTTTCTGTCCAGCATAGGGACGTAAACAAGAACAAGGAGTTTCTGTCGACTGTACGTTTTCTCATATCACATGAAACGTCATTACTATATAGTCTTCTATACTACATGTAAAAACAATTCATCAAAACTTAATTTTACATTTGTATTTATCCGGCTCAGTCGGGTTATACAAAGTAGGGTCAAAATTCATAAATCAATATGTTCTAGTTCTGAATATGTATTCAACTTGCCACTGGCCGTTAATGTGTTCGAAATATTATTTGTTTCACATGTAACGATAGAAATTATCCAAGTGTCATCCATCTTTCCTAAACTTTTCCTTTGGTATCTTACGTCTCTCTATCCCTTTATTTTTTCTTTATCTTTTGGGGAGGGGGAGTACAAATACATGAACACGAGTGATTTCTAGAGTTGTCATATATTTGTTGAAATATCAAACGTTATTTAAGAATAACGCCATTTAAAAATCACTGAAAAGAAGCATACAAAATTTTTCATCGGTTGCTTGCTGTCGAAATCAATGAAAATATAGCACTCATCGTCTGCATTAAAAAATAATTCATACTCAATCTTTCTTTAATGCTTTGTACAGGCTTACATAATTTAAGCACCAAAAAAATATGTTGTTGTATTTATTCAAACTGTAGCTACATGCAGCAGATTAAAACATACGACCGCTAGACGTCATAAATGTAGCAATATGGGAATATCAAACACTTAAAAAATGTTTTTGTGCTGAATTTCGTGTAATATTTGCCACTAAAATATTTGCAAAAATTAAGAAAAAGACGAGGAAAAAACAAAACCAAAAAAAAACCTTAGTAGTTCAGATGTAGGTGCGTGTTCACTTGCCTTTCAAAAAACAAAGACATACATGTATAGAGATTGTCGGAATCCGATCAGGACTGAAAAGGACAACAATTTGTGTCGAGCCTTCGACTTAAGTCGAAAAAGGAAGACATAGCGATCCTACATTCTGTCGGCGTCGGCGTCCACAAATATTCACTCTGTTGTTAAAGTTCTTGAAATTTGAATAACTTTCTTAAACTATTCTGGATTTCTACAAACTTGGACAGAAGCTAGTCTATGATCATAAGATAGTATGCAGAAGTAAATTTTGAAAAAAAGAATATCCATTTTTTTTCGTATTTTACTTATAAATAGACTTAGGTTTTCTGCCAGGATACAATACATTGACTTTGTGGTTAAAGTTTTTTTTTTAAATTTTAATAACTTTCTTATACTTTTCAGGATTTGTACCAAACTTGGACTGAAGCTTGTTTATGATTAAAAGCTAGTATCTAGAAGGAAATTTTGTTAACATTTTGTACATGTACCTGTTTATCCGTATTTTACTTATAAATGACCTTAGTTTTTTCTTCCAGTTAATATTACATACATTCTACAGTTAAATTGTTTTAAACATTTATTAGATTCATAAACTATCCTTAATGTTTAGCAATCTTGGACAGAAGCTTCTTACAATGAAAAGATAGTATCGAGCGGAATATTCTTATTGATTTCCCCCCTCTCATTTTTGTTGTGGGATTAACAGCAAAAGAAGGCGAGACACTTGGTTCCGCGGAACCCTTACGATTTTTTTTAATACACAGGCAGCTGATTTTCTCTTGATACCTTGGTTCTTTTAAAATAATGGCCAACATGATATATCAGAGTGCTGAAAATGGCACACACAATTAATCAGTTATTTTCAAATTACCTATTATTAATCCGTATTGGGAAGCAAAAGTATATATACCATATTGAAACATAAATGTGATAAAAGAATATACATTCAAAGAAAAAGAGGTGCACCAACAGAAAATAAAAACTGCAATCTTTCTCTTAATTTCATCGGATATACAATAATACAACACTACACTCAACATTAACCTAATACATTTTGCCATGAATTAACAAACACATTTGATGTTTCATTTCTTTTTCTTTAAATCCCCGATACTGCACTGGTGATAGAAAGACACCTGTTTTGAAAATTATAAAATTAATACTTTAGCTTTAGTCCATTTGAATAACAAACATTTCACACAATTTGGAAAACACCTCTCACTTGAATGAACGTAAATATCAATACGTCTGGGTCTATATAGTAGAGCAAATCGTAGCAAATCGGTTATTATATAAACAGCATCAATAAGGACTTTCATTACGCCGTGTTCATCAAAATTAATGCAAGGTCAAATACAGAGGGCCATTCCAGTTAATATTTGACATTTTGGGGTGCATGAGAAGACTTATTGCTTATGTATCAGAAAAAGATGTTTAGAAATTGACCTACAAATGTATCAGAATTAAATAAAAAAACAACACTTATATACCTATATGGAGTTATTTTCTTTCAGAACAACAGGTCATTCTTTTTCAGAATCAACCAGGACGATACCATGTTTCAATGAAATATGCTCAAAGGCATACAATAATGACCTGTGTGAACTCATTTTTTTCCTTGATAAAAATGCAATCTAAAATGTACTTCAAATTTTTTTCGTCTGATAGTTTTTTGTTGCCAATTTTGAAATTTATATTTAAAGTTCAATCGATGATAGATGTAAAAGAAACCTTCATTGCCCGCATTTGAATTTCAGAAACAAATAACGTGAAGTTTGTTAATTTATCGCAACAATAAAGAAAGATTATAATATATGTTAGATGAATTTTAATATAGACTTTCATAAATAAAAAAGCCAGATTTAACATATTCGTGTGTTAGATTTTGAAAATCTTATTGAGTCACACTGAATAGGTTGGTTGATTGTTGGTTGCTTGCTTAACGTCCAGTGGCAAATATTTCATGCATTTTCAGGACGATAAACGCTGAATAGGAAATCATACTGTGACCTACATGTATTTATATTCGTCTTTGTGTCAGTTCTTAACTGTTTTAAATTTATGTATATTTTTACTCTATCAAATGATCAACTAATAAGATAATCTTATATTTTATTGAATAACATTAAAGTAACTCAGAAAAGGGTCGGGTGTGGAGGGTATATAATTATATATCTTGATTATCTGTTAATAAAATATATTGCTATCAAAAGAAAATCTTTCTGAATTTTTCATTCGATTCAATTAAAAATGCTAAAAAAATAACCATTTTTCCGAGAAAGAAATGACATTACAAATAGAAAACAAAACATACCCCTCCCTCTTTTCCATAAACCAAGTGGTACAATAAATTACTTACAATGTGTCTTTATACACCGTTATCGGATGGTAACAAAACATTTGTGTCTTATTTCATGCAGTTACAGTAATTTTTTTATTGTGTATGGATAATATTTTTTAAAAGGTTTATATCTAGATTAATTAGTGAGTTTCATTTCACATTCAAAATGAGCCGTAGGGCGTACTAAAACCTGAACGCATAAGAAAGGAATATCTCACTTTAGTGTTGTCGGTAAAATAGGATACTAGATTTTGCAAATCTTTATAAAAAATACTATTTTTTTGACGGTATATAAGTCAGATAATGCATATTTTAAGGTTTTTCTTGTCGTAGAACACACCTCGGGTTGTCAGGATTACTCAAAGAAAGACCTCCCTACGGTCGGTCTTTCATTTGATCAATCCTGACACCCCTCGATGTGTTCTACGACAAGAAAAACCTTAAAATATGCATTATCTATAACCTATCATTCAAATATGACACTGTCACGTCTTCACTTAACGATAGCACGCTAATTAAAAAAAAAAATAACACGAATCGGCACATTTTAATTCAATTCATTGTTGTTTTCAAAATCTTTAAACTTGTATCGATATACGCTAGGTTAAAATTTAGAATGAACGTTTGCCGTTTTTCCTGATTAATGCTCATTGAATTTTTATGAATTATCTTCCTTTGTACTAAATTGTGACTAGCCGTTGACAACAGCAAAAGAAGATAAGTGAGTGTTTATGTTTTATGATCAATACACAAACACGTTTTTGTGGGAGTCAATGAAAAAGGAAGATATGATCTACGTATTTATTGCATTCATTAATGGTGTCGTTGTAGCACTGGTTGCGGCAAATGTGTGTGTTTGGATATGGTATATACTAGAGATGTCAAAAGATCTCAAATTTAATACTCGAGTACTCGCAAGAACTCGGACAAATCTTAAACGTTTATTGGAAAGTTTAGATTTTAGGTGGGATGTAGTGTTTTTGCTATCGCCTTTCATAAACATGTTAAGTAAAGACAAACTTACTACCAACATGATCTCCTATTTTTTTTGTGTCAATTAAAAAATGAATTACCGACCACCGTTTTCATGGCAATTATTGTTTGTGTACTTGTGCATGAAGCAAATTTCAATAGAATTAAAAATATTTATATAAAAAGTCGGACAAAGTAGACAATAAATGTTTCATCTGTTCCTGAGGGGTTGGTATATTTGTATAATACGAATTGTCCATCAATTTGTCAACAACAATATTAAACTTCACATTACTTGTGCTTTTTCATGTTGCTCAATCTTACTTTTCTGTGTTTTTTTCCACAATCGTTTGTCTGATTGTGCTTTTTTTTGCCATGACGTTGTCAGTTTATTTTTGACTTTTTGATTTGAATGATGCTCTCGTAAATTCGCCTATCTTTAAATTGTAAATTGAGCAAATATATTTAAGTTTGAAATACAGAGTAATTGAATTAATTTTAATGTTCATCTCAAACCAATCACGTTTACACAGAAGTCTTGATTATCAAAGAAAGGTAAGTTTTTACGGTTCGCGATGAGTTGATTATTAATTCATGAATGTGTTGTTCTGTGTATAAACACCGTTAAAAATGTCTCCATCAGTTGCATAGGTTTCAACGCAGGTCTCCTTGATTTTGTTCTTGTTTAGAAATATCATCTGGTCAACAATTTTAGAAGAAAAAAACAGTTTGACTCTTTTCTTTTGTTATAAGTTGTGCACACGAAAACAGGGGAAAGGACGCTGCTGGTACTTTTGTAACAAATAATATCCTCAGGATAAACATATTTCTGTTATTAATTGATTTTATTTAGTATTACAAGGGAGACATTTCAATTGAACTAAAGTAATATATCAAAAATGTATAACAGGCAAACGAGTTTCCGAGTACTTAAAATTAAGTTGTATTCGAGTACTCGGTCTTCCGTTCGAGTACCCGAGTACTCGGTCTATCGTTCGAGTACCCGAGTACTCGGTCTTCCGTTCGAGTACCCGAGTACTCGAGTATTCGTTGCCATTTCTAGTATATACATACACATATATGTTGGTTTTTTTGTTTGGTTGATATATATCCAACAGGTCTTTGTATTAATTGTCATTCACCATGCAGCTCGATGATTCGAATAGTGAGCAACAGTTATAGGCGTATTATTTGACTTAGACTCGATCCTGAGTAATGCTCGGATAAAAAAAAGAACGTCAAACAAGTATAAAAGTGGAGCGGCAGAGATGACAATTTTAGAAATTTGAATTCCCTAGATACATCATTTGAATTTAATAGTTCGTTGGAAAGACGTTTCTCACGTATAGCTGTGAAGGTAGAAAACTGATTTTATCTCTTAAAAAATATCGGCACGTTGTCAAAATTGATGACATCTCAGGATACGTTTTGTAACGGCTAAGTTGTGTTCAAACAAGCCACATAATAAACTGCGCATGCATTACTGAGCAAATTATCTTGCTCTAGTCGATAAGTCATTTCAGCGTCGCATGCACGAACAGCAGCATACTTATTTTACTTATCTTTCAACAGATACAATAGTATGTAATGGTATTACCTTTGTATGAGATAGTTTCTTGCAAATAATACACTTTCAGAGGATGAGCATTATGTTCAGACAGCGAATAATTTGATAAATAAAGCGTTGTATCTGGTGTTTCCTTTTTCAGGAATATATCTCACAATTGATACGATATTCCCGTGGTTGCATTTCCTATCATGATTTTCTTGATTGATGGTTGCTGCTTACAAGGAAGCTGTTAAACCAAGAGTTCCAAATAGTGAAGTTGAAATCATCCCTTCGTAAATGTTATGGACGCCATCACGAGTTGATTGACCGTTATGGAATAACCGTTTCACAAATGATATCGGATATGTTCCTTGTACGTCGTAACTACAATCCCCTTCCCTTTCATGAATGTGACCTACCGAACTAGACTGTTTACCGGATTTGTAAACTCATAAGCAACACGACGGGTGCCACATGTGGAGCAGGATCTGCTTACCCTTCCGGAGCACCTGAGATCACCCCTAGTTTTTGGTGGGGTTCGTGTTGTTTATTCTTTAGTTTTCTATGTTGTGTCGTGTGTACTATTGTTTTTCTGTTTGTCTTTTTCATTTTTAGCCATGGCGTTGTCAGTTTATTTTAGATTTATGAGTTTGACTGTCCCTTTGGAATCTTTCGTCCCTCTTTTTTTTTATCCAGTTCCCATATCATTACAGAATTCAGTTTAACAAATCGAACAAATCATTACGTCTCTTTGCTGCAGTATTTACCAGACATATTGTCTAGATATTCTGTTAATTAATATTCCATCAACACCAGAATATTTTGTCAACACCAACTACAGCTCGCCTTTTCTCGGTATTTTACGGAGCAAGTTTTTATGAGCCAGTGAAATTGTCCATTTACTTGAATACAAAACAAATCAAACACACCTGAAAATCAAGCGAACCACTTTATCGGTTATAATCAACATAAACGAATAAATAGCAATACTAAACAATATAAACAAATGACAAGGCTTCAGAATTTCTAAAATGAACAAGAAATCAGAATAATAATTACAACAAATGACCTTCTTTCAATCGCGTACAACTAAAAGCAACAACAGTGTCAGTAAACGTGTAAGAAATATCCGGACTGGAAATCCTGATAAAAAGCAGATATGTGGCCAAATATATATCTTCTTACAAATCAACTTTTAAAACTAAATCGGGTCGTTTAAAGTATTATGCGGTCGCTTTTTCGGTTGTACATTCAAAACATGCATATATTGCACGTGCAAATAATGCTAGGTAAAATACGAGGATTTTTCGCTGCTATGTTTTACCATTTTCAGATACATTGTGCTTTACATGAACATATAGGGCTACTTTCAAATTTCTTATAGTTGATGAGGTTCAAGAGTAACTGTATTTACCAATTTTGTTCACAAATAATTTTTAGAGGGAGTTGCAAATTGTGTAATGTCAGTTACGGCTGTTTTAACGTTATTTGTACCACATTTAATGTTTAAACAAATTTTTTTTCTAAGGCTGAATAATCGATAAACAATTTAAGAATTAAAATTACATGAACTATTTAGGTAATTTAAACTTTAAAAAAAAGGATGTGGTATGATTGCCAATGAGACAACTATCCACAAAAGACCAACATGACACAAACATTAACAATTATAGGTCACCATACGACCTTCAACAACGAGCAAAGCCCATACCGCATATAGTCAGCTATAAAAGGCCCCGATAAGACAATGTAAAACAATTCAAGCTAGAAAACTAACGGCCTTATTTATGTAAAAAAATTATTTGTTAACTTTTTCAACATTCGTCGCTCCACTATACAGCTATGCTGGACTGTTGCCTCTAAATTGGTCTGTTTTATACTAAATACAGATATAAACTGTAAAAATGGTCAGCAAAGAAATTGTTCAATTGAGTCAAAATTACCAATATCCATTAAGAAATTAGTATTCGTTATAGTCAATTTTTTACCTTATTTTTTTGTAATCTTTACCTCATTTTACTGGGCCAAATAGAATTAGAATTAGCCATAATTTTCAAAAATGTGTATTGATTGAAAAATTTATCCGATTGCAAATATAGCCGTCATGGCTTAACATGAAAATTTGGGGTAAATGAGTCAAGGGAAAAATTGTAAAAATAAAGATATGTTTCCAATAGTCACAACTTAAACAAATTTCAAAAGAGTATATTATAGTATTGATAAGATGTCTTCAGTAACTATTGTATAACTACTAGGGGATGACCTGTTTTTATTAAACTATTTGGCCAAATTAAACCAAACTTAGTCGCAATCATTATTATTGAATATATAACTGTTAACATTATTTTTCAAGATTTCAAAATCAATAGTAGATACAGGTGAGTGACACACGCTTTTTAGAGCACTAGTTTTGTTTTTATCTTCAATCACTGTGGCAAACAGTGGAATGTTATTTATGTTTTAGAATGTTTTGTTTAGACTTGATTGATTGGCTAACACATCACTTTTAGGATTTACATCTGCAGCAAAAACTACAACTTGGGAAGGTATAAACTCTCAACTTAATTATCTCAATCTTACAGATATTCTGTTACATGTAAAATAACCCTTTCGTACATTGTTACGCTGTATAAATAAACTATATTTGTATATGTCAAATAAGTAAAGACATTAGAAAAAAACCAACATTGAGCTCCTTACAATTTGACGATTGGCACTGTGACGTTCTTTTTTTGTAACTATTTAATTTTGCAAGATGATACAAGTGAAATTACATAATACAGTATTAGACACAGAGTACAAAAAGTAATTTACACTTGTATATTGTTTGCATTTCTATAAATATTGACAATGCAATTTGCCAAAGGAGCACTTTTACTATGAACTTTTGAAATCTTATCCTATAATTTAAAGTTCATATACACCACATTTTTGTTCGAAGAACAAAATATAGGGCTGTGCGGCATATTTTCAATGTTTATATGCCCTGAACTTCTCAGGGTCTAACACTTATTTTCATAACCACTGGTAACATTCTCAAGTTATGTGAGATGGAACGCAGAGAGCATAACTGGGAACAAGTTTGTAAACAGAACTAATTTCCTATAAATATCTAAAATCTCCCAAAAAATGGCGTGTTTTCAGAAACAGCTGTATTTACAAAGTGCAACCTGTAAGATCAATTAAATCATAATGGTATAATAAGATATAAATATTGCAATTGATTTTGTTAATAAAAAGCTGCTTCTAACAATTGTCACTTCTGATCAATTTTTATTTTTGGTGTAGGGGTTAAGAAACATACAGAGCATTTTCTTTATCCAATACTTCTATCCCACCATATTTTGTGGGCATTATTCTCTTACATTTAAATGTGTATATATAGTCTTTAAATAACAACAAGATATTATTAACGGTTTTTACTGTTGACAAAATCCCCCAAAAATCTAAAATGGCATCTTTTGCACTAAAAGGCAAGGAGATGTCATAATTTCTAATCCAATCTATAATGAAAAACCAGGAGTTTTGTGTAACATTACATTTCCAAAGTTGTGAAAAATATTTTTTCTCTTACTTCTGAATAAAATGTACATAGTTCAGTTTCTTTAAATTTACATTTATATATAAAAGAATTACATGGTAAAACCGTATGAACAATCTTAAACTGAAAATTTTGTAAAAACGGAATTTCTGGCTATAATGAAGGGCATGGAATAAGTAGTCATCAAATTTTCTTTTGATGTTGTGTTTGGTTCACTGTAATCTGCCTTCGTCACTTTCAGTTTTTTTAACCATGGCTTTGTCAGTTTATATTAATAAATTAATACCGGTGTTACACATCAGCGTATAGCTTCGACGTAAGCCGGGCGTGTTAAAAAATCATGTACGCTACCAATACGCTAGTAATTTTGGATACATTCAACCTATCAATCATATCTGTAACGTTTGCACAACGAGCTTTAAGCGTATGTTTGGCGTACGCGAAGCGTAGCTAAGCGTTTATCGGGCGTTGAAGAAACGTATGGATGCGTATGACTGGCGTTTGCCTAACGTCTATGAAATTCACGCTACGAAGGAAAATAGTTTCTTGAACGTACAATGACGTATTTGAGACGGGTCTCGGTCATATCTTGGACGTGCTGTTATGGGGTGTTTGTGACAAACACACCCGCATACATTTTAGTTAAAGTCGAACGATCTCGAAGCGTATACAAAGTGCCCTAAACGTGTCTCAAACTTCTCCGTAGCGCATTAAACGCGCTTGTAGCGTATGCATAACGTACAGGTATACGCTAGACACACGCTTGAGATGGATGAAATTTTTTGTGCTGCATAAAAACTTTCTCGAGTTGTAGTGTTAACCAAGCGTATACCTTTTTATTTCGACGTACTTCAAACGTATGCAACACGCGTTTAACGCTTGCTTAGCGTTCCTCTGTTGTGCAACTAACGTATACCGACTTTATCAATTTTCTCTGCACGCCGGTCTATACGTCAATGTGTGACGCCGGCATAAGTTTGTATATCAGACTTCTGAATTCTTCAAGATGACACCAATTTGTATGTGATATTTTTGTAAGATAAAAGATTGACAATGACAACACTGCACAAGTTGTGTTTCCTCCTGTATCAATCATTTTTATGCATTGTAGTCAGAAAAGGTAATGAAGTTGTCTAGATCCTGATATACATAAAATTGAAGGCCGTACGGTGACCTATATTCGTTAATGTCTGTGTCATTTTGATATCTTGTGGATAGTTGTGTCATTGGCAAGCATACCACATATTTTTTATATGTATCTTTCAATTTGTTTAACTTGTTAATCAGTTAATAGCAACTACCCAATCCACAACAGCGGTAAAATTAAGAAGTTGTGTTTACAAATTACAATTATAGTCCACACTTACAATATTTGTGATAACTTAAGAAGTTGACATTAGTTTCAGTTTTGGGATGGGAAATTGCAAATACAATTTACACTTAAAGAACATTTTTTTCTAAATTTCTCTGAAAATATGCAGAACCAAAAGTTTATCTATGTACTCCCGTAAAGTGTTTATCGATTAATTTGAGAAATGGCAACATTGTACTTATATGTTAAATGATAAGCCAAGTTTTAAAAACACAATTGTTTTTAGATTATCGTTCAGTATTGACAATAGGCAAAACTGGATATGTGCTCAGACCTTTTATGCTTTGTTAATCTTTAAAGTGTTTTTGCGTCCATCATATTCCGTTTAACGTTTACCTATGTATGTAGAGAAATATTTATGTCACGTTCATATTTCAACTTCAGAGAAAAACCAATAAGTATTTATCGGTAATTGTACATTTTTCTTTTGATGTACACTCGTTAATACTTTTCGTACCAGTCACTGTTTAAAAAAACCGGTTCAATTCAGACTTGACACGCATTCGATTAAGCTGATGAGTATCGCTTTCTTGTTAACCAATTAAATCATTTAAAGTCATTCAAATCATAAACTGTACATATTATGACGGAAGTCGTTGTCTTGGCTAAATCGAAATACTGCGAATGTCTTTGAATATAATTATATGTAATACAATGAATTCATACAGTAATATTCTATTCTTTATTTGAAATCATACACAATTACACATACATGTTTTAAATTATATAACCCTTCAAGAGTGTCTGCGAACAAAATCAGCACGTCATGTATCATAACAGTGCAATCGGAAATGATCATTTTGACACTTCTTCTTTATAAGAAGATTATGTCCAGCTATATACTCTCAATAATCTATTGAAGAAATAATTGATGCCAGCTATACTTTATTGTAGTTTTAACATGGGTAAGCATTATATTCGTGATTATTTTTTGCCAGAGCGATAGAAAAAAACATAACCCTTAGCATGTCAACAACTGATTTAAGAACGAATAAGTGTATTTTCGATGTCAAGACCATACATGTATGAGAGAATCAATATAAATCTTTAATGAACTGACAACAGTATTGTACAATTTTCCAGCTGAATAAGTCTGTTTCTGAGCTGTTTCTGTTAGCTTTTGAGGAAAATGGCAACATGTTTGTGCCTTTTAAAGAATATTACATTAACAGAGTATATGTTGTGCACCTGAACATATAATATGTATGAACGTTGATTTATATTTAGAAATGATGACCTTGTACCGATTATGCAATAAGGTAAATGTTTTGACATGTTTGAGATATCGAGAACCGTGGTTTAATATCTTTTCAGTAAAATATACATTTCTTTTGTTAAAAACAAATTCGTTTTTAAATCAACAATCAATTCGAACAAGTTAAATTACACAAACACCATAATATAATAACAAGGGAACGTCATCCTCTAAAAATTGTTAATTGACAATAGGAAATGAAAAATCACTTCTTTTATCGCAAAAAGTTATATTAAATTTCAAATTAAAGATATAGATATCAAGATCCAAGAAAGGGCAGTGTTCGTTGCTAGTTTTGCTATATTTTAAGTCAGTTCAGCAGGATGAATCTTTTTAGCATGTTAAGTGTAGATACTTCCTTTTAGTTTCTATGGTGATTTGCTTTTCAATACAATACAATACAATATTTTTATTGTCAATCAATGACGCCTTAAGAGAGCAGTATGATTACAAACAAAGGAGAAAGAGAGCTACAAAGCAAAAATCATTCAAACCATTCATTCATCAAAACAGCCAGCGCCATTGCTGAAACAAAATGGCGAACATGCAATACAATATTGAACACGTTTTATTTATTTGAAAAGGTACACAGTGCTTCGCATTTTAAACACTTACCTCAGTGTATGTATTCGGTGTGATGTTTAATGGAAGCAAGTTTGGTGGAGATCACCGGATGTGTTCTAAAACCACATCAATTAGAAACACAACATAAACAACTACTGAATTCGAAAGAGAATTGAGCCAGGCAATGGGCTACGAGGTCATTGATGCAAATCATGAATACCCATGCATATTTCATCAACCTTAGTTTTGCAAAAAACTGTTCCTTCTCCATGATAAATATGCTGTTGTGCTACAAGATAAAGCCCCAGCAGCACCGTTTGTGTATGTCAATTACGTTACATAATCTGCTTCACAAATAAATAAGGTATTGACAATTCATTTGAAAACTCAACATATACACTCGCGATACATTCAATATACATGAGGGGAAATCATTATACATGTAGATCTTTTATATGTTCCTTTGCCAGTTCAATTAGTGATGAAGAAATGGATGCTCAATTTCATTATATTTGGTACATTAACTACACAAGTGTCCTTACAGACAATCCAATATTGGTTGGTCTTCCTTTTTCTCACGGTGGGTATAGTTGTTCTGCGAGAGAACGTTCTGTGCTGGTGATTTGGTCCTGTCAGGTGCTGGTGGGTCCTGATTCTGTGCTGGTGGGTTTGTTAATATTGTATCAGAACGGCAATAAAACGACTGTTGTGTTGCTTAATTTTTCTCTGATGCGTCCTAGGTACCATGCAAAGTATATTACAACAATGTTATATTGCAAAAGTCGTGCAAGTTCGTTAAACGAAATTGTCCTGACGCTGTGTTGGTGATAAGAAAAACGGTCCTGGTTCTGTGCTCCTATGTCCTGGTGCTGTGCCTTTATATTTTAGTTAAAAGTAGCATATATATTCAAGATCATTGATGCTGTACTGTTATTGACTAATTAACTGTGGTCTGCTTTCTTGAATTTGACATTGTTGTGAATCTGTTTACTGTTATCATAAGATAAAAAATACCCCTATTTTTTTATTTTTTTTTTAAAATTAACTGTATCTTATTTATTGGCCAGTTAATGGTACCCTTTTTACCCCCTTTTAAGATAAGAAAATATGTTTCACAGATGATATCGGATATGTTCCTTACGTCGTAACTACAATCCCCTTCCCTTTCATAAATGTGACCTACCGAATTAGACTATTTACCGGATTTGTAATTACATTACTCCACAGTTAAAAAATAAAATTAAAAATGAGCCACACAATGTTTTATCATCTCCTATTCCAGGATTTCTAATACATTAACCTTACTGCTTGTGTTGTGCATGTGCATATGTATGTAATAAGTATCTTCCGTAGATTTGATTTTAAAAAGTTAAAAGGGTGAAAAATAATTCCTTGTATGTGTATCCATGGCAACATTCTGCAATTATTTACCATAAAATATTTCACAAAGGGGGGTGAACATGTCACATATCCCCCGAAATTTGGATCAAACTAGAATTGCAATACCTTTTAGTGATACCTATAGCTATTTAGAAACTGTTTGCCTAGATCTTCCTAATGATCAAATGAAAAATGGGTGTCTTTCGCCTCATTTTTTCGTAAAATCTAATCACAAAGTTCGTGCGACAAAAAGTTGGAAAACACATCACAATAATTGCCGTACCAATGTATGTTATGGGCATGCAAATACGGACTTTCAGACAGAAAACAGCCTATATTACATGCATAACATAATATTGATGTTCAAATAAATAAAATCTATATCTTCCTACTATTTCTCACCAAAATGCCTTATATTTCTGCACATAGCAAGAAAATTTAAGGGGATAAAGGATCTCCCTGTCTTCAGCCTCTCTCTATGTTGAAGAATTCTGACAGACAGCAGTTTTGTGTCCCTGCAGCTGTTACATTGTTATAAAAGGTTTTAACCCAGGATATAACGGATTCACCAAAATTAAAATATCTTAATGTATCATAAAGAAATGACTACGATATGGAATCGAAGGCCTTCTCAAAATCAATCAGTAGGTCCGAGACCACAATTATTTCATAGTGCATTTCTTTTAGAACATAAATGAAAATTAAAAAAAATCCCATCTGCGCTTTCTCAAAGAAACTTTTACAGTGTGTTGTACTACTTTTGGGACAAATTATATCAACATTATAGAAAACTTCATCGTTTTTAACTCAATATATGGACAATTTTATGTTTAGGGCGTCTTGAAATCTTTTGACAGCTTTCGAAGTAGTAGTTTTTAACCTTTTTCAGCTGGACCAAAATCACTACTTTCCTTTAAAATTTTGGACCCAAGTGTTTTAAAAGCGTAATTTCAGCCCTCCCCCTCTACATGCAGTTTGAGGCATTAAACATGGGGAAATAAATTTGGAAGGGGTATAAAAATTTATGTCAAGTAACCCACTGTCAACACTAGGGACTATGTTCGTGAACAACGAAAATCAAGGGACGACAATTGTGGTCTCGGACCAGCAAGAGAATTCCTGAAATATTATTTTCTTCAGTAAAATGTAGAATATCATATATAAATCGACAATTTTCGCCAATATATATACTTGGAACAAAACCAGTTTGATCCGAACTTATTAATTTTGACAATGCAGGTTTTATTCTCACTGCTATACAGCTTGATGACAATTTATATGTAGAATCTAGTAATGTAATAGGTCTCCAATTTTTAGGAAATTGTTTTGGTTTACCATCTTTTGGAATACATGCATCACTTCCTGCCTCTGGGTGACAGACATTTAGCCCTTCCCATATCCAAAATGTATAGATCTACGGACAAATTTACCAATATCAATCATCAAAAAATCAAAAAATTATGCAGTTCAACCATCAGATCCGGGACTCTTGTTATTTTTCATCCTCTTTTATGCTGCAGTTAATTCAGAAAAAAAAATATTTTCCTCCAATAACTGCTGTTAATTCTCACTAAGCATGGGAATCTAGTCATAACAATAGTCCCGTATTAAATCAACCTTTTTCAAACAATATTGTTTTCTATAAAGTTTTTCATAAAACACCTTTGTCTGATTTAATATTTCTTTTTGTTCTTCCACTTTAACACCATTTTCTAAAGAAAGTTTTTGAATAGTCTTATTAATATATTTTCTAGTCTCTAGTTTTAAATCCACTGACTGCTCGACCTAAATAAACTGATCATATATACCAGTATTACATTTAGTATATACGCAAGACGCGCGTTTCGTCTGCGAAAGGCTCATCATCGACGCTCGAATCCAACAATGTTAAAAAGGCCAAAACATATTGTTCCTGAACCTTTTTTTTGTCTATACATTTTAAGTTCTACTTTTTTCTGATCAATCTCTTCCTTATTTTCTACTATTAGAGCATTTTCTTCTTATTGTTTTAATTTTGAAATAATTCATTTTCAATTTTTATACCCGCCTTTTTTTACTAACAGGCATATGAAATAGTTTTACCGCGTATTTCTCTAAGTATAGTTTCGAAAAATAACTGGTCATCAACAATAGATTCAATTTCAGAGTTGTCAATATTTTGTAAATTTTCATCTCTATATATCTTGACGGCATATTGTTCCTTTACTATATTTATGATTTTTTTTATCTCTTAAACATAGTCAGTATCATGAAAAAGGGAGTTATTGAACTTCCAAAGGCCTCTGCCTTTCATAAATTTATTAATCTTGAAAGAAATGACCACAGGTCTCGGTCAGACCTGTAAATATCATCAATTTTAACATCACTAACAAAGTGAAAAATATTATCAGAAATCAGAAAAAAATCTAAACGAAATTGTTTAAAGTTTTTTTTCCCCTCCAAGTAAATCTTTTCAGATTGGGGTATTGTTCTCTAAATGTATCAACTATATTAAAGTCTGCCATTAGCTGTAATACTTTTTCTCTAGACTTTGGGTTGTTGATATTAACATAATTATGGGTGTCAAGATTAAAACTTTGAATGAGGTTAAAATCACCAAACAGAATACAAGATTGGTTATCAAATTCCTCAATAACGTCTGCCACCATTTGATGAAAGTAAGGAGTGTCTTCATTTGGCCCATATATATTTACTAAAGTAATTCTTTGTTCTTCAATTGTAATGTCCAATCTAAGAATATTTCCACCCTCATCTTTTTTAACTTTGTGAATTTTAAGTTTACATTAAAAAAACGACGTCTCTGATTTGATGTAAATGAATTGAAAAGGGCATTCTCCCTTCCACTGATTTTTAATGCTTAATTCATCTTGTTATGTAAATTGTGTGTCCTGACGACATATTAAAATCAGTAGTATTCATAATTAATATCAAGTTTACTGGAATATATGTGATGCAAGTATTGGCTGAAATATTGGTTATTAAGTGCAAGGACAACATCAATGTATCAGAAAGTAAAATTAAAGAACTTTGCAAGGTTCTTTTTCTTTTTGCTTTTAGAAGTTTCTGATTAAAATATGATTCATAAGAATACACACATTTCATCGTTCAGTAGATCACACTATTAGTACTCATTTGAATACCGACTGTCGACTGTTTAAATGTCATACCCCCAATCTCAACAAATATATTGTCAGTCAAAAAGTTCAGCATTTTAATAATATTATCTTCAATATATTTTCAGCTAGTTTTAGTTTTGTTCTTTGCCAAAAAAAATTATCATTACCTAAAACAAGAAATTTGTATCTACGATTCCCATTTTTATAAAAAAAAAAATCTCTGTTGAATAAGATTGCGAAGTCGATCTTTTAATTGAGTTTAAAATTTCTGAAAAGTTCATCTTAGTTTTTATTTATACCAAAAGTGATATTCCAAGTCTAAATAATTATGCCATCTTTTTGAAAAGAAAATTACCTCGTTCAAGTTATTTGGACAACTATTTACAGTAGTGGTCATGTTTAAAAGTAGAACAAGCGGGAAAAGTTTGTGTGGTTAACGCTGCACTAAAAATTACACACATTTCAATGAATAACAAAGGATGGAAACTAATCATTGTTTATGGGAAGTTTAATTAATTGTTTAACCTTTCTTGTTCTACTTAGATGTCATCATTTCCTAAAACAAGAAATGTGTATCTACGATTCCCATTTTAATAAATAAAATCTCTGTTTAATAAGATTGTGAAGTCGATCTTTCAATTGAGTTTAAAAAAAAACTGGAAAGTTGATCTTTGTTTATATTTATACCAAAAGTGATATTCCAAGTTTAATTAATTATGAATTATTTATCTTTTTGAAAATAAAAAAAAAACTCGTTATAATCATTTTGACTACCATTTACAGTGGTGGTCATGTTTAAAAGTAGAAAAAGCGTAACCAGTGTGTGTTGTTTACGCTGCAATAATATAACACACATTTCAATAAAAAAACAAAGAATGGAAGCTAGTTATTTTCTGTGAACGCTAGTTGATAGTTGAACCATCCTTGTGTCACTTAGATCTTATTGTTTTCGGGGGTAGACCTGGTTTATCGGAGACAACTCTTACACATGTATTGATGTCATGTCATTAGTGCGTTTTAACATAGCAGTAAATTAAACGGTGATCAAGCATTTGTGCTGTTCACATTTGGCTGTAAGGATGATACAAACAGATCATGAAAACTGTACATGTTTGACACCACAAAGCATTTAACTAGAGAACATCTTTTTTTCTTATTGACATAATGAAAAGATATAAAGTGACCATTTATACACGAAATGTTTAAAAAAAAACACCTATAAACTGAGTCTGCGGAGTTCTGGAGCAACTATACTGACTTACGTGTCTTGTGGTATCATTTAGAAACAAATCTTGGAAGTTTTGGGAAACTCGATTCCAACAAATGGATCGAATAATGAAGTAATCTGGTTTTAGTGCTAAGTCATTGATATATTGTTATAACTTACTGTTTGTGTTTTTTTTCAAACAAAAAATGCACTATTCTAGAAGATATGACCTGAAAATCAATGCTAGTACAAGCTTATGCTAATAGATAATATACTTTATCACAAAAATAATTCTTTGAGGGTAACAGACTGTCAAAACAATGACTTCTGAAAGCGTCTGATATTGGTAACAGTGGCACTTTGTAGCATTAGGAGAGAAACCAATATATAGTAGTGATAACAAATTATGTTAATATGCCGCAAGGGTACTCGTCCCATACTGAATATTACTTCTTTTTCTTTATAAAATGTATAGCAATTATTATTGAGACAGTACAGTTTTGACTATCGCACATTAAAAGAATGCAAAGAAAGTCTGTAGAAGGTTTGGAAGAGGAAAACAAATTGTGTCCCAATATTCTACTTTTTAACCAACGTGTTAAAAGATTTTGAAAATTACAAACGGTCGACTTAAATAAAAGTTAGTAATTTAACTAATAAAATTCCTGGCAGGAATTTAACGACAATAATTTTTCTGGATAGGTTTGAAAAAAAAATTGTTATATGAGCTGGCCAGACTTTCCGACGTATCAATAATTTAAAACCGTTTTTTTTTTACATTCAGGCTATTTTTATTACCATAATGTTTCATATTTACTTTATAATATGTTACTTCTTTGCAATTTGACAGTCAGAGGTATTTCCAATGACAACATATGCAAAAACACACACTGATTTTTACCTACTAGTGTTTTCCACTGTTTTTTGGGTATCCCAAAATTGGTCACATTCAATATACCCTAAACATAAAATAAAACGTGAATTTCTTGAAGACTTTGGAAAATGTTGCACGGACCCCGACCTTTTTAATGATGTCAAGTAAAGAAAAATTAAACGAGAGGAAACAATTGGGGTTACTTAGGCCTACCCCCTTAAGCATGTTAAGACAGCTTCTAAGTTTACCTGTACTACTTTGTACGTATACGATAGACGTGAATAATTGTAGAACCAAATGCCAGTTTACTGGCGATAGTAAGGACGTCCGTATGGCGATTTTAATCCATGTATTAATCAGACAAAGATTTTGATACATTTGTAACGTTGTTGAAATAAGAGTACACAATCTGTACGTAAACAAGTATTTCTTTTCGAAGTATGCATTACTTAATTGTTGATAGTACTAAAATGATTTTCATCCTTGCATGCCTCACTTCTTCCATGTTTTTCCTTTCTCTTATCTGTTTTTTTTTTATTGCCAATAGTTCAGTCGACACAGTTGCCTCGTCTGCATCGTCGTTAGTTACAGCTTGCTACTTTACATGCTATAGGCTACACCATTGTACTATAGATATTCATTTCATTTCTGTGCTCTTTTGAAGAAATATAAGAAAATATTCTGTTGAAATCATAAAGATTATTATGATCAAGAAGTGATTACAATCGCTAATCCTCGGGTGAATTCGCTGCTCTCCATTCATCCAATGTTACGGAATCGGCCGAGTTGTAACGAATGGTAATGATTAAGGAACGTTGAATAATATATAACAGGTGTTACAATTGCAACATAAAAAAATCATAATTTGCTGATCAATCTGAATAGTATGTCAAGATTACACAGAAAAATATATCATTGTACTTTAAATGTTTGTGGGATTGTCAAGCAAGTAGTAATAAATACAAGCAAATTTTTGAGAAACTTAAGGGGAAATTATTCAAACATTGTAATGAACTTTAAAAAAATATTTGTTTACCTCTTTAAGTTATAGATCTCTTATACAAGTAGTTTCTATGGCTAAATGTAGTCTTTCTGTATTGCTTGGAAATCAATCCCGAATCTACCTATCTATCAAAACTGTAACGAGTGTTGCACACAGGTCTATCCAATCAATCTTTCGGTCTGTCAAGCCTTTTAACTATTTAACACCTGCAAGTGATTGAGATGCACCAAACCTACCAAGTCTCATCAGCCAAACTCGATATTTATTTTCCAATGAAATAATTTCAATGGTTAAGTATCTTTCATAGCTTAAAAAAAATACGCTTGTCAAATTATAACTTGAAACATAAACTTTCGTTAATGAAAAATAAACTAACTAATTAGTTATTGAGTGTTTGATAACTGTATTTTTGCGTATTCCTAACATCTCAATTGACTTATATAATACAACTAGAACAGACAACAGCAGGAGGTCTGCAATGCAGAGAGAAATTCCCTTACTGGGAGGCGTCCTTCCGCTGATCCCTAAACAAATATATATACTAGTTCAGTGATGATGAATGCCATACTCAACTCAAAATTATACACAAGGAACTTAAATTAAAAGTATTGCAAGACTAATAAAGGCAAGAAGCTCCAGACCTGGGACAGGCGCGAAAATGCGGCGGTGTTAAACATGTTTTTTTGAAATCTTGATGTTGCATTGTTATAAACGTTGTATAATATACAACTGATGTTACAACATGTACATTTACAACATAAATAAATGTCATAATTTGCATTCCAGTATTTTCTATATGATTATTTGAAAAGGCCTCCAATATTTTGCAAATTTGATGTGTGCATGGCTATCATATACAAGCTCCGTTCAAGATACAAGTTGGCTACAATTTCTGAAACAGAATAATAAAGTACTAGTATAGCAAATAACTGTTTTGTCCAGGTTTTTATTATGAAAAGTTACTATAGTAGATTTAGAAAATGTAAGTATGGTCACATAAGAAAGACTTATAACAATTAAAATTTCAGGCAGGAATTTAACGACAATATTTTTGTCTGGCTAGGTTTGAAAAAAAAATTGGTATCTGAGTTGGCCAGACTTTCCGACGTATCAATAATTTAAAACCGTTTTTCTTTACATTCAGGCTATTTGTATTACCATGAATTTTTAGATTTACTTAAAAATGTGTTCTCGCTATGCAGTTTGACAGTCAGGGGTATTTCAAATAATAACATGTGCAAAAACACACAACGATTTTTACCTACTAGTGTTTTCTAGTGTTTTAGGGTATCCCAAAATTGGTCGTATTCAATATACCCTAAACATGAAATAAAACAGTGAATTCTTGAAGACTTTGGGAGATGTTGCACGGACCCCGACCTTTTTAATGATGTCAATTGAAGAAAAACTAAACGAGAAGAAAACTTTGGTGTTACTTAGGCCTACCCAATTAAGACAGCTTCAAAGTTTACCTGTCCTACATTGTCCGTAAACGATTGACGTGAATAATTGCAGAACCACACGCCAGTTTACTGGCGATAGTAATGAACGTCCATATGGCGATTGTAATCTACGTAATAAATTGACAACGATTTTGATACATTTGTAAGGTTGTTGAAATAAGAGTACACAATCTGGACGTAAAAAGTTATTACTATTTGGAGTATGCGTTACTTAATTGTTGATAGTATTAAAATGCAAAGATGTTTTCACGATTGCATGCCACTCTTTTTCTATGTTTTTCCTTTCTCTTATCTATTTTGTGTATTGCCAACAATTCAGACGACACAGTTGCCTTTTCTGTCTCATCTTTAGTTACGAACTTGCTACTATACATGTTATAGGATATACCATTGTACTATATTTAAATTCATTTATTTTCTGTGCTCTTTTGAAGAAATATAAGAAAACTTGCTGTTGAAATCATAAAGATTATTATGATCAAGAAGTGATTACAATCGCTAATCCTCGGGTGAATTCGCTGCTCTCCATTCATCCAATGTTACGGAATCGGCCGAGTTGTAACGAATGGTAATGATTAAGGAACGTTGAATAATATATAACAGGTGTTACAATTGCAACATAAAAAAATCATAATTTGCATAATCAATCTGAATAGTATGTCAAGATTACACAGAAAAATATATCATTGTACTTTAAATGTTTGTGGGATTGTCAAGCAAGTAGTAATAAATACAAGCAAATTTTTGAGAAACTTAAGGGGAAATTATTCAAACATTGTAATGAACTTTAAAAAAATATTTGTTTACCTCTTTAAGTTATAGATCTCTTATACAAGTAGTTTCTATGGCTAAATGTAGTCTTTCTGTATTGCTTGGAAATCAATCCCGAATCTACCTATCTATAAAAACTGTAACGAGTGTTGCACACAGGTCTATCCAATCAATCTTTCGGTCTGTCAAGCCTTTTAACTATTTAACACCTGCAAGTGATTGAGATGCACCAAACCTACCAAGTCTCATCAGCCAAACTCGATATTTATTTTCCAATGAAATAATTTCAATGGTTAAGTATCTTTCATAGCTTAAAAAAAATACGCTTGTCAAATTATAACTTGAAACATAAACTTTCGTTAATGAAAAATAAACTAACTAATTAGTTATTGAGTGTTTGATAACTGTATTTTTGCGTATTCCTAACATCTCAATTGACTTATATAATACAACTAGAACAGACAACAGCAGGAGGTCTGCAATGCAGAGAGAAATTCCCTTACCGGGAGGCGTCCTTCCGCTGATCCCTAAACAAATATATATACTAGTTCAGTGATGATGAATGCCATACTCAACTCAAAATTATACACAAGGAACTTAAATTAAAAGTATTGCAAGACTAATAAAGGCAAGAAGCTCCAGACCTGGGACAGGCGCGAAAATGCGGCGGTGTTAAACATGTTTTTTTGAAATCTTGATGTTGCATTGTTATAAACGTTGTATAATATACAACTGATGTTACAACATGTACATTTACAACATAAATAAATGTCATAATTTGCATTCCAGTATTTTCTATATGATTATTTGAAAAGGCCTCCAATATTTTGCAAATTTGATGTGTGCATGGCTATCATATACAAGCTCCGTTCAAGATACAAGTTGGCTACAATTTCTGAAACAGAATAATAAAGTACTAGTATAGCAAATAACTGTTTTGTCCAGGTTTTTATTATGAAAAGTTACTATAGTAGATTTAGAAAATTTAAGTATGGTCACATAAGAAAGACTTATAACAATTAAAATTTCAGGCAGGAATTTAACGACAATATTTTTGTCTGGCTAGGTTTGAAAAAAAAATTGGTATCTGAGTTGGCCAGACTTTCCGACGTATCAATAATTTAAAACCGTTTTTCTTTACATTCAGGCTATTTGTATTACCATGAATTTTTAGATTTACTTAAAAATGTGTTCTCGCTATGCAATTTGACAGTCAGGGGTATTTCAAATAATAACATGTGCAAAAACACACAACGATTTTTACCTACTAGTGTTTTCTAGTGTTTTAGGGTATCCCAAAATTGGTCGTATTCAATATACCCTAAACATGAAATAAAACAGTGAATTCTTGAAGACTTTGGGAGATGTTGCACGGACCCCGACCTTTTTAATGATGTCAATTGAAGAAAAACTAAACGAGAAGAAATCTTTGGTGTTACTTAGGCCTACCCAATTAAGACAGCTTCAAAGTTTACCTGTCCTACATTGTCCGTAAACGATTGACGTGAATAATTGCAGAACCACACGCCAGTTTACTGGCGATAGTAATGAACGTCCATATGGCGATTGTAATCTACGTAATAAATTGACAACGATTTTGATACATTTGTAAAGTTGTTGAAATAAGAGTACACAATCTGGACGTAAACAGTTATTACTATTTGGAGTATGCGTTACTTAATTGTTGATAGTATTAAAATGCAAAGATGTTTTCACGCTTGCATGCCACTCTTTTTCTATGTTTTTCCTTTCTCTTATCTATTTTGTGTATTGCCAACAATTCAGACGACACAGTTGCCTTTTCTGTCTCATCTTTAGTTACGAACTTGCTACTATACATGTTATAGGATATACCATTGTACTATATTTAAATTCATTTATTTTCTGTGAGCTTTTGAAGAAATATAAGAAAACTTGCTGTTGAAATCATAAAGATTATTATGATCAAGAAGTGATTACAATCGCTAATCCTCGGGTGAATTCGCTGCTCTCCATTCATCCAATGTTACGGAATCGGCCGAGTTGTAACGAATGGTAATGATTAAGGAACGTTGAATAATATATAACAGGTGTTACAATTGCAACATAAAAAAATCATAATTTGCATAATCAATCTGAATAGTATGTCAAGATTACACAGAAAAATATATCATTGTACTTTAAATGTTTGTGGGATTGTCAAGCAAGTAGTAATAAATACAAGCAAATTTTTGAGAAACTTAAGGGGAAATTATTCAAACATTGTAATGAACTTTAAAAAAATATTTGTTTACCTCTTTAAGTTATAGATCTCTTATACAAGTAGTTTCTATGGCTAAATGTAGTCTTTCTGTATTGCTTGGAAATCAATCCCGAATCTACCTATCTATAAAAACTGTAACGAGTGTTGCACACAGGTCTATCCAATCAATCTTTCGGTCTGTCAAGCCTTTTAACTATTTAACACCTGCAAGTGATTGAGATGCACCAAACCTACCAAGTCTCATCAGCCAAACTCGATATTTATTTTCCAATGAAATAATTTCAATGGTTAAGTATCTTTCATAGCTTAAAAAAAATACGCTTGTCAAATTATAACTTGAAACATAAACTTTCGTTAATGAAAAATAAACTAACTAATTAGTTATTGAGTGTTTGATAACTGTATTTTTGCGTATTCCTAACATCTCAATTGACTTATATAATACAACTAGAACAGACAACAGCAGGAGGTCTGCAATGCAGAGAGAAATTCCCTTACCGGGAGGCGTCCTTCCGCTGATCCCTAAACAAATATATATACTAGTTCAGTGATGATGAATGCCATACTCAACTCAAAATTATACACAAGGAACTTAAATTAAAAGTATTGCAAGACTAATAAAGGCAAGAAGCTCCAGACCTGGGACAGGCGCGAAAATGCGGCGGTGTTAAACATGTTTTTTTGAAATCTTGATGTTGCATTGTTATAAACGTTGTATAATATACAACTGATGTTACAACATGTACATTTACAACATAAATAAATGTCATAATTTGCATTCCAGTATTTTCTATATGATTATTTGAAAAGGCCTCCAATATTTTGCAAATTTGATGTGTGCATGGCTATCATATACAAGCTCCGTTCAAGATACAAGTTGGCTACAATTTCTGAAACAGAATAATAAAGTACTAGTATAGCAAATAACTGTTTTGTCCAGGTTTTTATTATGAAAAGTTACTATAGTAGATTTAGAAAATTTAAGTATGGTCACATAAGAAAGACTTATAACAATTAAAATTTCAGGCAGGAATTTAACGACAATATTTTTGTCTGGCTAGGTTTGAAAAAAAAATTGGTATCTGAGTTGGCCAGACTTTCCGACGTATCAATAATTTAAAACCGTTTTTCTTTACATTCAGGCTATTTGTATTACCATGAATTTTTAGATTTACTTAAAAATGTGTTCTCGCTATGCAATTTGACAGTCAGGGGTATTTCAAATAATAACATGTGCAAAAACACACAACGATTTTTACCTACTAGTGTTTTCTAGTGTTTTAGGGTATCCCAAAATTGGTCGTATTCAATATACCCTAAACATGAAATAAAACAGTGAATTCTTGAAGACTTTGGGAGATGTTGCACGGACCCCGACCTTTTTAATGATGTCAATTGAAGAAAAACTAAACGAGAAGAAATCTTTGGTGTTACTTAGGCCTACCCAATTAAGACAGCTTCAAAGTTTACCTGTCCTACATTGTCCGTAAACGATTGACGTGAATAATTGCAGAACCACACGCCAGTTTACTGGCGATAGTAATGAACGTCCATATGGCGATTGTAATCTACGTAATAAATTGACAACGATTTTGATACATTTGTAAAGTTGTTGAAATAAGAGTACACAATCTGGACGTAAACAGTTATTACTATTTGGAGTATGCGTTACTTAATTGTTGATAGTATTAAAATGCAAAGATGTTTTCACGCTTGCATGCCACTCTTTTTCTATGTTTTTCCTTTCTCTTATCTATTTTGTGTATTGCCAACAATTCAGACGACACAGTTGCCTTTTCTGTCTCATCTTTAGTTACGAACTTGCTACTATACATGTTATAGGATATACCATTGTACTATATTTAAATTCATTTATTTTCTGTGAGCTTTTGAAGAAATATAAGAAAACTTGCTGTTGAAATCATAAAGATTATTATGATCAAGAAGTGATTACAATCGCTAATCCTCGGGTGAATTCGCTGCTCTCCATTCATCCAATGTTATGGAATCAGCCGATTTGTGACGAATGGAAATGATTAAGGAGCGTTGAATAATATATAACAGATGTTACAATTGCAACATAAAAAAGATCATAATTTGCATAATCAATTTGACTAGTATGTCAAGACTACACAGAAAAATATATCATTGTACTTTAAATTTTTGTGGGATTGTAAAGCAAGTTACTAATAAATACAAACAAATTTTTGAGAAACTTAAGGGGAAATTATTCAAACATTGTAATGAACTAAAAAAAATATTTGTTGACCTCTTTAAGTTATAGATCTCTTATATAAGTAGTTTCCATGGCTAAATGTAGTCTTTCTGTATTGCTTGGAAATCAATACCGAATCTATCTATCTATAAAAAAAATATTGTAACTAGTGTTGCACAAAGGTCTATCGGGTCAATCTTTCGGTATGTCAAGCCTTTAAACTATTTAATTTTACACCTGCAAGCGATTCAGATGCACCAAATCCATCAAGTATAAGCAGTCAAACTCGATATTTATTTTCCAATGAAATAATTTCAATGGTTAAGTATCTTTCATAGCTTAAAAAAAAAATACGCTTTTCAAATTATAATTTGAAACATAAACTTTCGTTAATGAAAAAAAAAATAACACACTAGTTATTGAGTGTTTGATAACTGTCTTTTTGCGTATTCCTAACATCTCAATTGACTTATGTTATACAACTAGATCAGACAACAGCAGGAGGTCTGCAATACAGAGAGAAATTCCCTTACCGGGAGGCGTCCTTCAGCTGATCCCTAAACAAATATATATACTAGTTCAGTGATGATGAATGCCATACTAAACTGCAAATTATACACAAGGAACTTAAATTAAAAGTATTGCAAGACTAATAAAGGCAAGAAGCTCCAGACCTGGGACAGGCGCGAAAATGCGGCGGTGTTAAACATGTTTTTTTGAAATCTTGATGTTGCATTGTTATAAACGTTGTATAATATACAACTGATGTTACAACATGTACATTTACAACATAAATAAATGTCATAATTTGCATTCCAGTATTTTCTATATGATTATTTGAAAAGGCCTCCAATATTTTGCAAATTTGATGTGTGCATGGCTATCATATACAAGCTCCGTTCGAGATACAAGTTGGCTACAATTTCTGAAACAGAATAATAAAGTACTAGTATAGCAAATAACTGTTTTGTTAAGGTTTTTATTATGAAAAGTTACTGTAGTAGATTAAAAAATTTAAGTATGGTCACATAAGAAAGACTTATAACTATTAAAATTTAAGGCAGGAATTTAACGACAATATTTTTTTCTGGCTACGTTTGAAAAAAAAATTGGTATCTGAGTTGGCAAGACTTTCCGACGTATCAATAATTTAAAACCGTTTTTCTTTACATTCAGGCTATTTGTATTACCATGTAGTTTCAGATTTACTTTGAAATATGTTCTCGCTATGCAATTTGACAGTCAGGGGTATTTCAAATAATAACATGTACAAAAATACACAATGATTTTTACCTACTAGTGTTTTCTAGTGTTTTAGGGTATCCCAAAATTGGTCGTATTCAATATACCCTAAACATAAAATAAAACAGTGAATTTCCTGAAGACTTTGGGAGATGTTGCACGGACCCCGACCTTTTTAATGATGTCAATTGAAGAAAAACTAAACGAGAGGAAAACATTGGTGTTACTTAGGCCTACCCAATTAAGACAGTTTACCTGTCCTACATTGTCCATAAACGATGGACGTAAATAATTGCAGAACCAAACGCCAGTTTACTGGCTATAGTAATGAACGTCTATATGGCGATTGTTATCTACGTAATAAATTGACAAAGATTTTGTTACATTTGTAACGTTGTTGAAATAAGAGTACACAATCTGGACGTAAACAGTTATTACTATTCGAAGTATGCGTTACTTAATTGTTGATAGTATTAAAATGCAAAGATGTTTTCACGCTTGCATGCCACTCTTTTTCTATGTTTTTCCTTTCTCTTATCTATTTTATGTATTGCCAACAATTCAGACGACACAGATGCCTTTTCTGCCTCATCTTGAGTTACAAACTTTCTACTAAACATGCTATAGGATACACCATTGTACTATATGTATGTTCATTTATTTACTGCTCTTAACTTTCGAAGAAATATAAGAAAACTTGCTGTTGAAATCATAAAGATTATTATGATCAAGACGTGATTACAATCGCTAATCCTCGGGTGAATTCGCTGCTCTCCATTCATCCAATGTTACGGAATCAGCCGAGTTGTGACGAATGGAAATGATTAAGGAGCGTTGAATAATATATAACAGATGTTACAATTGCAACATAAAAAAGAACATAATTTGCATAATCAATTTGACTAGTATGTCAAGACCACACAGAAAAAATATATCATTGTACTTTGTGGGATTGTAAAGCAAGAAACTAATTAATACCAGTAAATGTTTGTGAAAATTAAGGGGAAATTATTCAAACATTAAAATTAACTTTAAAAAAAACATCCGTTTTTCAACTTCTTCAAGTTTCAGATTACTTTTACACGTAGTTTCCCTCTGGCTAAATGTAATCTTTCTGTAATGCTTGGAACAGTATAAACAGGAAATTAATCTGAAAGCTTTTCAGTATAACATTGATCAATCCCGAAACTATCTATCTATAAAAAAAATATTGTAACTAGTGTTGCACAAAGGTCTATCGGGTCAATATTTCGGTATGTCAAGCGATTCACATGCACCAAATCCATCAAGTCTCATCAGCAAAACTCGATATTTACTGTCCAATGAATGAATTTCAATGGTTTAGTCTCTTTCATAGCTAAACAAAAACTATGCTTGTCGAATTATAAATTGAAACATAAACTTTTGTAAATGAAGAATAAACTAACACATTAGTAATTGAGTGTTTATTGCGTATTCCTAACATCTCAATTAACTCATATAATAGAACAGACAACAGCAGGAGGTCACCAATAGGTCTTCAATGCAGCGAGAAATTCCCTCACCCGGAGGCGTCCTTTAGCTGATCCCTAAACAAAAATATATACTAGTTAAGTGATGATGAATGCCATACTAAACTCCAGATCATACACAAGGAACTTGAAGTAAAAGTAATACAAGACTAATAAAGGCCAGAGGCTCCTGACCTGGGACAGGCTCGAAAATGCGGCGGTGTTAAACATGATTATGAAATCTTGATGTTGCATTGTTATAAACGTTGTACAATATACAACCGATGTTACAACATGTAAAATTACAAAATAAATGTCATAATTCGCATTGCAGTATTTTCTGTATGATTATTTAAAAAGACCTCCAATATTTTGCAAATTTGATGCGCGCATGGCTATCATAACAAGCTCCGTTCGAGATACAAGTTGGCTACAATTTCTGAAACAGAATAATAAAGTACTAGTATATCAAATAACTGTTTTTTCCAGGTTTTCATTATGAAAAGTTACTGTAGTAGGTTTAGAAAATGCAAGTAAAGTCTCTTAAGAAAGAATAGACACTATATATCGTTTTATATACTCGCATGTGAAACTAAATTATATTACTTTTAATGATGATGACGACGAGGTATGCAGCAATAATACATGTATATAGCAGACTTGGATATTCTTCATTCATAAAATGTATTATGCAAGTACACTTATCATAGATACCAGGAATAAATTTTATGTATACACGATGCGTGCGTTTCGTCTACAAAAGACTCATCAGTGACGCTCGAATCCAAACAAGTTAAAAAAAAAAAAAGCCCATATAAAGTACGAAGTTATGACAAATTATGACATGTTTTGATGTTGTAATTGTAACAAACTGTTGTATATTATTCAATTTTTGTAACATTTGCATTCATAATCAGTTTGACTTCAAATATATATTTGCACTTTACATATATAAATAATATGCATTGATTCTATTTAGATTTTCTTTTTTGATATTAAATTGATTATGCAAATTATGACATTTTTTGATGTTGTAATTGTTATATTTGTTATATATTATTCAACGTTAGCTACCATTGCAACATACAAAAAATCATAATCAATTTGATAAAAAAATATATCTCAACACTTTACATTTAAAAATGATATGCATTTATTCTATTTACTCTTAATAAGCATGAAAAAAAATCACAAAAATCAAAACTCAAAACGGGAAGTTTCTAATCAAAAGACAAAATTAAGAGATCAAACACATCGTACGAATATATACCAAATACCATATTCCTGACTTGGTACAGACATTTTCTAATGTACCTGGTTTTATAGCTAGCTAAATTCCCACGTATACGACACGTATTAAAATCCGTTATATTGACAACTATGCATGAACAAAACAATCACACATATTAGGTAAAATGGTATAATCCTAATCACTTAACGAAAAAGAAAACCACACACACATGTAACAAAGAAGTACAAAACAAACTAAGCATATGATTAAACATTAAAGATAGGAAAACAGAAATTTACCATAGTCGAAAGAGAATGTAAAACTTTGCTGATGAAATCAAAATGATTATGTTAATCAAGAAGTTACGTTATAGATAATGCATATTTTAATGTTTTTCTTGTCGTTGAACACATCGAGGGGTGTCAGGATTGATCAAATGGAAGACCGACCATAGGGAGGTCTTTCTTTGAGCAATCCTGACAACCCGAGGTGTGTTCGTCGACAAGAAAAACCTTAAAATAGGCATTATCTGACTTATATACCAACCAAGTCAGAAGTTGTAAAAGCAATTATAGGTCAAAGTTCGGTCTTGTCACAGAGCTTTAACTCACACCGAACAGCAAGAAACAAAGGACCCTCAAAATAGATATATCTATATAATGAACATAGTAAAACGTGAATTATCATATCCTTAAGAATGTAAGTTGAAAGAAATACCTGTGCATCATAAACTTACACAATGGCAACAGTTATAAAGTCATAGATTGATGCAGAAACAAATCCGAGATACAAACCGAAACCGAGACAAAAACGCTAATTATAGGAGCAAAAACAACGAAACAACAAAAATACTGTGGTGCAACTAAATATTTTTCAATGTAACATAAAATATTCGTATTTTTTTTATAATTCAATCCACATAAAAATATACCATTATATTAATTTATAAGATTACTCCAGCTACTTATAGTATAACCTTATCTAACAAGGTAGGAGGTTACTTGTGCAACTACTGCTTCACTGACCTTTCTAAATGGAAGTTAACGTTGTGAATTTGAATCCCTCACGTGCTAGATGCGCTTGACCACAATCTTAATTGACTAGAATTATTACCACTTTCCCTACCAAATGCAAATAGTTGACAGTGAAAAAATAACAAAATACAGCTGAAAGTGGCGTTGAATACCAATCAATCAATCACATTATGTAGGGAGTTTAATGTTTTTTTTAAACAACAACCATAAAAGCGTAACATTTGGAACAATTGTGAACACATTTTGTAGATATTAAAGTAATACATAATTCAATACTGCCTTAAATTATGGTTTGATAATCTGCAAGTACAGGTAAAAGTGCACACGTTTAACAAAAGATGAAAGATGTCGCACACCCAACCCATTTTACATATTCATTAACATGTTTAAAATGAACAAACCTGAAGAACATATGTCACTGATTATTGTTTCACACCTACAGCATTCCTCGATTGAATACCTGAATTGTATGAGCTATATAAGTAGCCACTTCGTTTACAAAATTATCTTATTCGCATTAGGTCTGCTATTACACATTGGGGTAAGTGTTCATTTATTCTCTGGCATAATGAAAATCCATCTGATCAGCTTTTGTTGGTTTTTTTTATATTCAAACACTCAAAACAAAAATATCCAATTTGTCAATGAACGTTAGTTGAAACGTTACGTTAGCTTTCATTACATGTTGTCCAATCTTAAGTTTCTTTATTGTGTTTACAATTTCTTTTTGCATACTTTCGTTTTTTTAGTGTATGTACTGATGCTACATGCAATTAGTGGTTGAAATAGAAAGCTGAGTCGTTATTTTAAAACTTACACATACACTAAACATAATTACGTTCCCATTGATAAAACAAAATGTTTATATGTAGTTTAAATCAATTTTTTTTCTACATGCAGTCGATAGTCGATGTAGGCCTTGTGTAGGTTAAGTGTACACAAAACTAGACATTTAGAACATTATTTTTACCATAAATATTTAAGGAAGAAACGATTTTTATATAAAATTGATACATATAACACTTGTTAATATAGTTCTTTACGAAATGTTTGTCTAAACTTGATATATGTATTTGTTATAAAAACACTTTACGTAGCCTTATTAACCCATTCATCTTTGCCGATCACATAATTTGTTTGAAAGATCTTCCCAAATTGATTGGACGTACACACTGACAGAAATATTAGCCACTGGTTTTTACTCAAACAACGATTCACCCATAAATGCATTACTGAAAAAGGGTGAATTTAATTGCTTATTTACCCGTTAAAATACAATTTGAAATTAAAAAAAATATGTCACCGTTTCTTTCCAAATACTCCTTGGGGAAAAAAATACCATTTGAAACAAACAGAAAATATAGAAATGTACTGATTCTTAACATCGCAATTGTTTTCTTCGTCGGTAAGCACACTAATGCAGCCTACGTTTTAAATGCGTAATCGAGACATCTTTAAACTACTGCAAATCATCCAAAATGACTTTATAATTTGTTCTCGCGTGAAGGTTTGTATTTTACTTTTTTTCAACGATACCAATTCAATATTCAACACTATAATGTAAGGGGGAACTGAGGGTTCAGGATATTAAAAAGATTTTGTTCATTCTAATCATCTGAATGACCCGGTTTTTGTTTTGATCAAATTGAGGGAACATCAATCCCCCGTTTTCTTTATAAATCTAATTGGCGTTCCCTAACAGCTAGAAAAGTAAAGTTGTTTGTTTGAAAATTTGGTTCTACGTTATGAACATTTAAATGACATATAGTTTGCAAGTGTGAACAAATCTTATGTACAGGTAACTAAACAAGGTGTATAGATGTGAACATTTTTTTTGTGAAACTAGTGTACATTACATTAAACCAAATGTAAACATGTTTACTGTACACGGCGTTTGGTGTGAACACGGCCTTATATTCTTATAAAACTTTTATTCTTATGCTAGAAAAGTAATATTTTTTATTTAAGTTTTATAAAATGATAGAACTTTGAATTTTTTCTTTATCTTAGTTCAATTAATTAGTCCATAATAGTCAAACTTAATATTTAAATCTGCTGGTTTTTTAAATTATAGTCGCCGTAAGGTTAAAATTGACAACAGGTAAAATTGACATACAGGATAATGTGAAGGTCATGATTATACAGTGCAAACACAATAAAAGCTAATTTTTACATAAATAAGGCCGTTAGTTTTTTCGTTTGAATTGTTTTACATTGTCTTTTCGGGGCTTTTTATAACTGACTTTGCGGTATGGGCTTTGCTCATTGTTGAAGGCCGTACGGTGACCTATAGTTGTTAATGTTTGTGTCATTTTGGTCTTTTGTGGATAGATGTCTCATTGGCAATCATACCACATCTTCCTTTTTAATTATAAGACAGTAGTGTCTTTGGAAAAACTGGTTGATTCTACTAATTCAAAAACATTATCTCGAGTTAACGCGGCTGACAATTAAAAATATTTCGACAACACGGTGCCAATTTCACACGAAGGTGACTATAGATTAACTCAAATAACCTAGACATCAATAATACACTTAAAGTTTATCGCTATTTAGTCCAATCCGGGAAAAACAGTCATTTACACAACTTCCTGTTTGGGACATGCCGCCGAAAATAAAGGTCATCAGCAGTGAGCTGAGCGAGGAACAACTTTAGAAAGTAACCTCATCAGATAAAACTTATTTTTCTAATCATTTATAAACTGCTAATCGTTTGAAAGGCTTAAATATGCAGTGTTTGTTGCAATTGACCTACCGTTGTCAAATTTGAAATTATACCAACTTGGATCGTTTAGGACATTTTTGATTTTTTTTTGTTTGAGGACTGCCCTCCAAGCAGTTATAACATATAAACTGTCACAACCTTTGGAAATTTAGAGTTGCGCCATTTCACATCGCAAATAACTATTTATTTTTATTTGGCATATCTTTGAAATCTTTGCGCACTGTTCGGAAATTTTAAAATTGTACTAGCGTCTGAGGTGTTCGCCTAAATTGTATAAATTACAAGATTTGGAAAAAGTTCCTCAGTTTGGATATATTGACATGATTCATTTGACATCGTGCTATTATTGAAGAAGGATTTCTGTTATCCGAAATATCTAATATTTGTTCATTTTATAGTTATTTAATGGTGATGTTGTACCCTTTTTGACTTGTTATTTATATAACATCTCCATGCCTTATATATCATGTACTGTAGTACGCCGCTAGATTAAAACTGACGTGGAAAAGTAACACATGGCCAGCAAAAGCTTCATTTTTATGAAGCCTAGGTGGTCATGTGGTCTAGCGGGACGGCTACAGTGTAGGCGATTTTGTGTCACGATATCGCAGTAGCATGGATTCGAATCCCGGCGAGGGAAGAACAAAAAATTTGCGAAAGCAAATTTACAGGTCTAACATTGTTGGGTTGATGTTTAGACGAGTTGTATATACATAATGTACACAGCCATGTATCACCATCACTGCTGGTGATCCGATGGATAAATCTGTTGTAGAGTTGTCACTGACTCAGACGTACTTATAAATATAATTATTTTCTGTTATCTATCATACGATTGGTTGTAACCCGGAGTCTTATATGTGACTAAAAGTCAGTCTGATTACGGAATCAAAATCCGGATTTCTTTTTTATGGTTTTTCTCCAAAAATAACATAAATAACTTAATCTAAAAATCATAAGAATGGATGACAAATGCAACTATGCATGCTACCTATAAAACACAATGGCATGTTGATTAATTTATCGGGAAAGGACGAGAAGCGACACACAAAATGAGGTTTTCTCGTTCAATAATATAGATTTTATAGTGTGTCTTTCTATGTTGTGATGTTACACTATTGTTTCATACACGGCTGAATGTTAGTAAAATTGCAACTGTCCTAAGTCCAGAACCTGATGTTCAGTACATGTAGTTGTCCTTTGATGATGTGGTATATAAATGTTTCTCGTTTCTCGTGTTTTCTGTATACATTAGACCTTTGACTTCCCGTTTGAATGGTTTTTTTACTAGTAATTGTTGGGGTCCTTTATAGCTTGGTGTTCGGTGTGAGCGAATTTAGACGAAAAGAGATTTTCAAACACATAAGTCGAAAACAAAATGGACAATGTTGTATAAAAAACCGAAAAACCGAAAAACGAAAACATGACAACCAACATCAAACAAAACAGAACATAATGTATATAGTTTAAAAATATTTTAAAATTTCACAGTAAAAATAAATCCTCTTTATTTTACCAACCTTTTTGTTTTTCAGACGTTTCCGTGTGCTCCAAGTTAAAATGAAAGGAACAACGATCATATTATTTGTTATTGCTTCCGATGTCCTTGGTTTCCAAAATAATGAAAAGACATCGAGACCAATAACATATAGGCAGTATTGTAAAGACGGCGAATCCCTTGATAAGATGTTTCCTGATCCGTTTCCATATACGTGTAAACCTGGACCAGGAAAAAACGTAGTGTGCAAAACTCATTGTATGTATATTTAAGCTACTTATAAAATATATCCTCACTAATATAAACGTTAAACATACTTATGACAGATGAAGTTTCATGGAAGTGAAATTAAACTAGCGATTTTATAATTCACATAGTATAAAAAAAAACACAGATTAAATGCATAATCAGGCAGGACGAGAACAGATTAATGCAAAATGGATATGCTTTGTTTTAAAACCGATTAGCTGATCTCCATTTTAAACGTGCTTGTTTACAATGTAACATTCCACAGGTGATATGGCAACTCACCGGGGCATTTTATTTTGATCTCGAGCAGACTAGTCTTTGCTCTTACTCCTTAATGATACATGCTTAGTAAAACCTGCCCTTTTTAACTGTTTTTGTAAGACCCGGTCGATTTTCGATTTAAGTACAAACTTTGTTGATGAAATTATTATTTTGTGATTTTCTATACATTCTTTTTCTCTTAAAAATTAGATGCTTTAACTTAAAAAAATCTAATAGGGAGAAAACATGAAAAGACAATATTACAGCTAAGTGCATATGTCCCGATTCATTAGTGGTTGAAATAAATGTTTACATAAGGCTGGACTTGTTCAAGGGTCTATTTGGATTAAGGGCAAAATATAAAGATAACCACTATCAACAGTTGGTAATTGGTTAAAACAGAAATATAGACCTACAAAATGACATCAACGTACCCCTAGATGGGTTGCTACATGTACAACAGTCTTTATGTGCAGGAGACGTTGCATTTTCTCTAAACGAATACCCAGGCTGAGTAAGGTGTTAAGTTCACTCTAACGAATACCAAAATTGACAAAATTTCTACTTCCCAGTCATTCTTGTGCTTCATCAATTTCAGGTTTACCATATATGCATTTAAATTGTCTGCTTGATCAAATTTAAGGAGTATAGTCAGAAACAAATATAAACGGTCATGAAAAGGTGTTTTTTAAACTTTAATTTTCAAACAAAATCTAATGTATACGCATTGATTGATGAATGAATGTTTTGTACAATACAAAAACAGATGCATCTCTGCTTCATTTTCCTCAATTTTTAGCGAAACCCGAAGCTCATTTTTTTTTATGGAAAACGAAGAAAGTGGTCTATAAGGAATGTTACAACAAAAATACTTGTTAAATAAATTGCAGTATTCTGCAAAAAATCCCAATTTTCCGAAATCAAAAATACATCAATAATATTGACAATGGTGAACACTTTTCTTAGCTGCGAAACCATGAGACATTTTAGCATTTGTTCTCATCAAATTTTCACCAAATTTTGGTAGAGAAAAAAAATCTGAATTTTAGGACCAAAATTATCAGACAATGAACCAGCTCTTTTGTGTAAAATGACAGACTAATTGTCTAACAAGATAACCAAAAAAACTAAGATGCCATGACACATGAATGTGATAATCAGTACGAAACGTAAATAACCACAGATGTTACATGTATAGAAACAAACAAATCATTGAAATAGAATAAGTTTTACGAACCAAACACATTTTTAACAATTTTTAATTGCCGGATTTTCATTCTGTATCAATTTCATAAATGTACCTAATTTTTATTTCCGTAGTTTATAATTTGAAAAACTCTTTCAAATGTCCTGGATATGGCTATGTAAGTGGATGGGAATATTTAGAAGGATTCGGTGAAAACGTTCGCTGTTGTGAAGATAAAAGTAAGTATATACAAACATGACATCTTTGTAATAAATTATGACGTATATCATGTATGCGTTATTGGTATAATTGGCACAAATGTTTTGAAAAAACTATCGAAATCTTAAAGCATTGGATATCTACCGCCATTTTTAAAGTGATCTATGATCAAGGCTTTCATTCAAATAAGATAACGAAAAGTATCAAATTCGTAAATCATAGCAATGTGATTATTGAACAAAACTCACGGATCATTAACATGTTCAAATGTAGTCTTGACTGATTGATTGATTTGTGCTTTATGCCACTTTCTGCATATGTGGATATTTTGTCACGGTAAATTTATATTGGTTGAGAAGCCGGAGTGCACGGATGGGACCACTGACCTTCTGCAAATTAACTGACAATTTTAGTAGATAAATATTGAAGTCAAACGCACGCTTTCAAAAGTAAAAGAAGATAATAATTTCACATATAATGAGTTCATATTTTCAAAAAAAAAAAGAAACACCTCTAGCATCTAAGTAACAGTTCAAAAATGCTAAAAAATATCTCTTACTATATTAACATGAACAAATAGATATGTAAGCAGTGATACGCAATAATTTTTGCAGACATAGAGTACACATTCAGAGACTGCGATTTACATTTGGATGACGCGACATCATTTGGGAGAACCTATAGAATTAATAAAGGAAAGGTTATCGTTGGATTCAACAGTAAAGATGGCGGGTTTGTAAACTTTTTTCATTACATATGTTTTATAACTGAACTAGATACAAATTTGCAAAGACCTTTTTCATCTAATTGAGTATTTCCGCTTAGCCTGATCTAGATGACGCCACGGCAATTTTGTTCGCGATATTTTATTTTTATGTGAAGTTTGAATACAAACATCGGGAGTTCCTAGTTTTATATACTGGTGGTACTGTATCTATTCGCTAATGTCGCGATGATAAATTGCCCGAGAAAACTAGTGGATTCATACATATATTTGCAGGCATACTTACATAATATATTTTAAACGTTTTATATTGCTTTATTTGAACAAACAGTGCTTTGTAATACTGATTGGTTGATTTTTTTGGTCTAAAACATTTAAACATATATTATTATTCATTATCCGTAAATATGTGTCATTGCAAAATTATAACTCATTCATACATTTCTCAGTTATCACATATTAAATTTTTGACCTCTAAATTTTTATTTTTAACTTTTATGATTAAACAACAAGTATCCAAAAAAGAAATATTCGAAAGATACTAGTTATTGAACCATTGATATTTTACCTGTGCAAAATTGTATCTCTTGTATATATTAAAAGTAAAATCACACAAATACTGACTATCGAGTAAAATTCACACCGAAAAATCCCTCAGCAATATCCAAAATCAAACGCGCAAAAACATCAAACAAATGGAATGCATCAAAAATTGACACCTTCCAGTATCGCATCTCTGTATTCCTTGATATAAAAAGAGTACATTTCTTCCATGTCATGATACAAACACAAAAACCAAAGTTATATCGCCTACTTAAAGGTATATAGTTATATTCATTTGTTTAATTTACTTTGTTTTTTATTTGTATACTTATTCACAATTTCGTTTTATATATTACAGAGTTACTTGGTACAACATAGAATGCTCATATAGAAAACGTCCAACATATGGCTATAGAAAACGTCCAACATATGGCTGGGGAAAACAAGACGGTTCAACATTTTATAAAGGAAAATAGATCAAAGAGGAAGAAGAGAAAAAATGTCGAACTCTAAGTTAACAGCATATACAAATGCACCCGTGAATTAAAAACCCAAGTATATGCACTGCTCTTACTTATTTCTAGTGAATAGCTCTTTCAAGGTATTGCCATTGGTTATGAACTTAGTTAGCTACTGTACATTTAGAAAAAAGTAATTGTTATGATTGAGATTCACTTACCTCATCATCAATGCGAGATTTCATTTTATTTTTCTCCTTCAAGCTATTTGTGTTTCACTTTGTTAATTTGTGTATACTATAGGTATTGAGTTGCACAATTGACGAGTCATACTTCGTATTTCTGGTTAGACAATTCAAAGAGTTCATATCTATAATACGTTTATTATATAAGTATGAAACACATGGTTACATTTGGCTGATGCAAGGACATGTCGTATTCTATACTAATAATATAAGTTACAAATTTATAGCAATAATACGAACACTTGTGATGGGTTGTAATATATAGGAATATATGTCACAAATCGTCAGCCGTCTACGTAGTTGAACTCCTGATGTTGTCAATATTGTTCACAGCTGCTTTTATTAAAGCACTACGATTTTCAGAAGAATCCACATACTCAATACTGATATAATCATTGAACAGAGGAAGTTCATATGTAAGCAACTGCCTTTTTGATGGCATGGCAAGCCCCGGATTACTGCTCATGACTATATCCTGTTCCACATGATCAGAAAGAAAAATGTTTTCATTCTAGTTAAGTCTAGTTTAAATATGAGAATAACGCCAGTATCTATTCGTGATCCCTAGTTGTATACTACATTAAATATGGTACCGTATGCATGTATGGAACCGTAGTTTTTCAAAAAAAAAATATCACAAAACAGTTGATGTTTGGGTTTAGTATAAAAATGAAGCATGCACTGTGTATCAAAGTCACTTGGTTCTACTGAAGGTACGTCAAAACAAAACACTTTGAAACCCTATATAATGAATATTTGTTGTTTTTGATATCATATGGCAGCCATCTTAGAAAAAGCCGCCATTTCAAAATTTCAACTTATGTCCATATGTTATATTGTTCAAAGTATCCAGCACATATAAATGCGCCTTACATTGATTTCCAACAGTCATGCCTTTGATATTGGTCTAACTTCCTCATGCACAAATATTCTATTATATCTGAGATAACGGAATCTGGTTGTAATGGATGCCAGTTGAAATATGAAATAACCGACCCATTATCATATCGCCACGAGTGTATGTGTATCCGCTGATAAATGTCAAACTGGTCTGGAAAAAATAACACACATGTTATATTAAATGTAGCATTGATATATTTACAGATGAACATATCAATTATAACTTTCTCGAATTTCTTTTGTTGAAAGCTGTATACGTCTCTATTCAAGTCTTTGGGTCAACCAGTAGTTTGGTTGCATTTTATTCGAAGTGTACACCATATTGATTTATCAGTGAAGTAATGCCCGTTAAAACATGGCAGTTGTCTCTTTTTAGCTCACCTTTCCTAAAAGGAAACGTGAGCTTTTGCCATCACTTGGCGTCCGTCGTCGTCCGTCGTCGTCGTCGTCGTAAACTATTTCAAAGATCTTCTCCTCTGAAACTACTGAACCATTTACAACCAAACTTTAGCTGAATGATCCTTATGGTATCTAGAATAAAGCTTGTGTTTTATTTTCCATTTTGTGAAAAAAACATGGCCGCCATGGCTAAAAATAGAACATGGGGGTAAAATGCAGTTTTTGGCTTATATCTAAAAAACGAAAGCATTTAGAACAAATCTGACAAATGTCTGATATGGGGGTAAAAATGTTCATTAGGTGAAGATCTATCAGCCCTGAAATTATCAGATGAATCAAACAACCCATTGTTGGGTTTCTGCCACTCAATTGGTAGTTTTAAGTAAATTTTGCAGTTTTTGGTCATTATTTTGAATATTATTATAGATAAAGATAAACTGTAAACAGCAAAAATGATCAGCAAAGTAAGATCTACAAATAAGTTAATATGACCAAAATTGTCAATTGACCCCTTAACTTTAAAAAATCTTCTCCTCTAAAACTACTCAACCAAATTCAACCAAACTTCAACTGAATGATCAGTAGGGTGTATAAAATAAAGTTTGTGTTTTATTTTCTATTTCGTCAAAAAACATGGCCTTCATGGCTAAAAATAAAACACAGGGTAAAATGCAGTTTTTGGCTTATATCTCAAAAACTCCAGCATTTAGAGCAAATAAGTTAAAGTATTTTTTAGGTCAAGGTCTACCTGTCCTGAAATTTTCAGCCGAATTAGGTAACTGTATTTTTCAGGTATAATGCCCCTGAATTGATGATTTTAAAGAATTTTGCAGTTTTTGGTTATTATCTTGAATATTATTATAGATACAGATAAACTGTTAGAAGCAAAAATGTTAAGCAAAGTAAGATCTCGAAATAAGTCAATTTGACCAAAATCGTCAATTGATCCCTTAAGGAGTTATTGCCCTTTAAAGACTTTTTTCACAATTTGTTCATCATGTTGACTTACTTTTAAAAAATCTTCTTCTTTGAAACTGCTGTATCCATTTCAGCCAAACTTAGGCTAAACGAGTTTCAGAGTATCTAGTATAAATTTTATATTTTATTTCCTTGTATGTCAAAAACATAGCTCTTATGGGTAAAATAGAACATAGGAGAAAAAGATTTTTTTTGCTTTTGAAGAAAATAGGACGATTCAAAGAACATTTGAATAAATTGAAAAGCCAAAATAATCATTGATGTGAGATTTAACCAAAAAAAATAAGGTGAGCGATTCAGGCTCTTGAGAGCCTCTTGTTTAAGAAATGATTGGTCCTAAATGCTCTTCAACTTCTTACTTGATTTGACCTTTCTAACTTTTTTTTTATTTTTTAGCGTCCTCGTGAGTCTTTTCTATACGAAACGCGCGTCTGGCGCAATTACAAATTGCAATCCTAGTCTGTATGATGAGTTTAATCCCTTACTTTTTGTTGTTAATTGGATATCAATTTGAATTAACTAAAAAGGCTGCATTTAAAGTACTGTTCTGGGAAAAAAACACCGATAGAACTGATTCAATTAAAACTCATCAGTTTAAAACGTCATATAAAAAAAAAGCATTCAAAAAATGGAAAAGCTAAAAAAAATAGCTAAAATAAGACTGTCACAATCGTTGATCAACTTGTTAGTTCATGAAGGATGAGCAGTTCCTGCTACACCTTTCGTTTACCTGAATCAATTAAGATCAGACAGCGCCTTATCGATGTTGTCAGCACCGTTGACATTTTTTGTTTTTTCTACATAGAGATAAAGATATCAAATTATTGTTGCCGGCTGTAAACCATATTTTGAAAGGGGCACGTTTTATAACTGTTTTTTCCCATAGATTGTTGTCCGTATCATTGAATGTGCTGCGACTGTCATGCATAGGTTAAGCTAGCTATAAAATCAGCTTAACTACACCATTTTCATTAGAAGGAAATACCTGCACCAAGTTTGGAATATTACAGATATAATTTGGGTTGATGTCTTTGGGCTTTTGATTTTACCATTTGAAAGGAGACTTTACAATCAAATTATTTTATTTACTTGCTCAGACAAAGCAGGAATTGCGAGATCTCCTTATCTTTACGAAGCAGTATCAGACCGTTTTTTGTTTTAAATTAAGTTCCTGTTTTTTTATGTATAGTAGTCGAAATGATTTTTCCAAGGCATTTTAATCTCGGTCTTCTGATGAATATCTGTTTAGATTCTGAAATACTGACATTTATTGCCTCTTTTTCTTACAACCCAACGTATTTTTTTAATAAAAAATGGTGTAGTTTTGTGTATGCACAATAGACATACACGTAATCAAGGCATCACAAGTAAATTATTAAGTCAGGGATTTCATTACCATAAATAAATTACAACTATTAAGATACAAATATTTGACTAGTAAATTTGGATGTTCATGAAGAAAACTTTAAATTTTTAAAAAAAGTATTTCACATCCTACATTTTACGGTTATATTGTTCTTAAAGCGCGTAAATTACTGTGTGGTCTGTATAAACTCATCAAACCTTTTACTAATTTCATAACTAAAGGTTATATTGCCACAATTGTAATTATATCTTTGAATATAGTTACCATTGACAATATCGATTTTGTCTAGAACAAATTAGAAAATAACTCAATGTGTATACTTTCAAACGGCACACACACACACGTTCATATGTATCAATAAAGTGATAAATTCCTACAGGTACTATCCTACAACCTCTCTATATATATATTTTTTTTTAATTGTACAAGTCATGCTTCTTTGACTGTTTATGACGTTAAAATACAAACAAAAAGTGGAGGGTAGCGTATCGGAACATCAGATTTTAGTGGAGGTTAGCGCATCGGAACATCAGATTTTAGTGGAGGTTAGCGCATCGGAACATCAGATTTTAGTGGAGGTTAGCGTATCGGAACATCAGATTTTAGTGGAGGTTAGCGTATCGGAACATCAGATTTTAGTGGAGGTTAGCGCATCGGAACATCGGATTTTAGTGGAGGTTAGCGCATCGGAACATCGGATTTTAGTGGAGGTTAGCGTATCGGAACATCAGATTTTAGTGGAGGTTAGCGCATCAGAACATCAGATTTTAGTGGAGGTTAGCGTATCGGAACATCAGATTTTAGTGGAGGTTAGCGTATCGGAACATCAGATTTTAGTGAGGGTTAGCGCATCGGAACATCGGATTTTAGTGGAGGTTAGCGCATCGGAACATCAGATTTTAGTGAGGGTTAGCGCATCGGAACATCGGATTTTAGTGGAGGTTAGCGCATCGGAATATCAGATTTTAGTGGAGGTTAGCGCATCGGAACATCGGATTTTAATGAAATTTGTCATTATAAACTATTGTTTCAGATCAGGGAATAGGTTTGGTACCATTAAAAAACGTTTAATCCCGCTGAAATTGTTCGCACCTGTGTTAAGTCGGGAATCTGATGTTCAGTTATTGTTATTTGCTGGTGTGCGAAGTTCATAAGTGTTTTTCTATTTTAATATAGATTAGACCGTTGATTTTCACCTTTGAATGGTTTTAAACTTTTTCCTTATTATGCCCTTTATTGCTTAGTGTTCGGTGTGAGCCAATGCGCCGTGTTCAAGACCGTACTTTGACCTACTTGTAAATCGATGGACAGAAAAACTAAATTGGGGTAACAAACTAAAACGCATGACATATAATAGAAGAACAACGACACAACAGTAAAATGTAACACACAGAAACGGACTAATCATTAGACAAAAACCGATAAGAAAAACGAATATAACATCAAAACCAAGTACATGAATGTGGGATAGAAAAGTACCGTGACACGTCTTAAAGTTATGTGAATTGAAACTCTGATTTAAGAAAAAACAAACGACACAACAGAATCACAACGTAAAATGTACAAATTACAAATCCGGAAAATAGTCTAATTCGGTAGGTCACATTCATGAAAGGGAAGCTTTAAGGGGATTGTAGTTACGACGTAAGGAACATATCCGATATCATTTGTGAATCGGTTATACCATAACAGTCAACCAACTCGTGACAGCGTCCGTAAAATTTACGGAGGGATGTTTCCAATTTCACCATTTGGAACTCTTGGTTTAATAGCTTCTTTGCAAGCAGCAACCCTCTATCAAGAAAATCATGATAGGAAATGCAAGCACGGGAATATCGTATCAATTGGGAGATATATACCCCGTATGCAGGTGCTGCTGGAATGTTGGTACTTACTAATGGAATATTTTAACCGTGTAAACTATTTAGGCAATATTTGAGAAAACACACATACCTAGAAATGTGACTATGTGTTGTTGTTTTTAGTCTGAATCAATTTTCATGAATTGTCCCCCTTCTGAGTCATGTGTTTAGCTGTAGTTGGCGTATATCAAGGTATTATCATTTGAAAATGGTTGTTCCAAGTCAGGAATATGACAGTTCTTGTTCATTCGTTTTTGATGCGTTTTGTTATTAGATTTTGCCATGTGATTATGGACTTTCCGAATTATTTTTCCTCCAAGTTCAGTATTTTTGTGATTTTACCTTTTATCATATAAATGGACTTTACAGCAATTTTTTAACGCTTTACTTAATACATAACTAGTAACATCCAGACATCTTTCTAGAAAATTAGGAAAACAGCAATCATAAGAAATGTAAGAGATCAACAGGGTTGTAAAATGACACTTATATTTGATAAAATAGCGTAGAATAAAAATGACTTTTGTTAGAAAAAATTGTGAACAATATGACAAGTAGACCTTGATTAATATATTTCTAATATTTTATTAGTAAAAAACAGAAATTTTATTATATCACTAAAAAGAATTTGGTATCTGATTAACAGAAAATATTAGGAGCTGTTCTTTTCAAAAAGAAGTCCATTGTGAAAAAAAAAATTAATGGATGCAATTAATGTTTGGTTTTCAATTCGAAAACAAGTTATGAATTTTAATTTAATTTACAAAGTTTTTTGGATTTATTGTTGTGTACAAATACTTTTGATAAACATTTTAAATGAGTAATACATAATATGTAAAGACTTTTCACACTTCCTGTAAGCGTGTTGCGTTACATGCTATGCTCTGTTGTAATGGATATACAATTAAATCCATGAACGTAAAACGTATGGAATATACCACAAATGAGACGAGAAATTGCAATATTTCCAATTGCTAAGATGGTTTATCTCAATATGAAATTGATAGAACATATCAATTTGAATAATTTTAGTTGATCTAATCACTGACATGAAGATGCATGAAATAAATGAAATACTTTTTGTTAACAATTAAAATTAAGGAGATGATATACAAAACATCAGCGAAACATTTACATTTGAAGACCTATCCGAGTCTTTATTCTACACGCTTATGTAATTCTTTTCAAAAATATGTGTATGTTTGAATATATTCATATCTATTTTAATTATAACATAATTCAGAATGGTAATGGGGAATGCGTTAAAGAGACAACCCAACCAATGATCATAAAACATCTTATGTGTCTTCATCCGGAATCGTAGCTTTCGTCCGATGTATTTCTTTTAATCTTCTGTTTATTTAGCGCATGTAAATTTAAAATATAATAAGATAATATCATGATTTTTATTAGCGATGTTCTAAACTAGAGGCATTTTCATTTTCCTTGTTGCAAAACTACATTTTGGAACACGTTAAAAATTAGATCCGAATTAATCTGCATTATGAAAATTTAACAAATATTTGAAGAAAAAAAAAGAAAATTATGCAGATTGGAAGTTTTTTATTTATCATTTATCAACACATTCAGCTTTAAGAAATACTTTATATAATGGTTGTAGAAAAGTTATATTATGGTTCAATGTTTGAGGAGATATTCATCACTAAATGCATATTTAGCTTGATGTGTTAATTGTCTTTGTTTTTTTTACCTTTCTATCTCTTTCATAAGAAGAGTCCCTTTTCTGTACTTCTAGTGTCACTGAAAATCCCACTGATATATGTTTAATTGATAACGATATATTTAGAAGATTGATTATGAATGATCAAGCTTTTATCATTTTGAATCTATTCGATGTTGTGTAATATCAAGACAGGAAACCTTGGTCGTAATTGATAAATATACCCCCAGGTTTTTTCGTCAAATCTGTTTTTTAGGGTTTTCAACATAAGATTCTGTATATGACACATGTAAGAAGGTTGTTTTTTTTCCAGTAAAATCCATATGTTACTTGAGTGTACGACCAATGTCTTTAGGAATATTGAATGATGAGTATTTGTTTTCATTGATGCTTGTTGTTGAAGACTGTAAGGTGACCTATAGTTGTTAATTTCTGTGTCATGTTTGTCTCTTGTTGAGAGTTGTCTAAATGGGAATTATACCACATCTTCTGTTTTGTGTGGTCAGAAAACAGAAGCAAAATATTACAAAAGAGAATCATCAATATGCTACTGAATGCTTTTGTTCAGACAGAGAAACTATAATTTTGAAATTTTTGATTTGGCAAAAAAAAACTGAATTAATAGCGAGAGGACTGGATATATTACGATTAGTTGCGATTAAAATCATTCTCTCATACATGTAGCGTAATTTTTTTTGTAAAATACCTGTATATTTTTTTCACCATAGCGCGTACATAAAATAGCGCACGTCCATTCTCCTGGCTGTCCTTCCGGACTTCTGGTTAATTTGATTTTTCCAGTGGACAATTCTTGTCAACTTTCTATAAAACTGAAATGGTATGGACAATTCGAAAATCAGTGCATATCAACTATTCTTTTAAAGAGTTATGACTTGTGGGAATATTGATTATATTGGAAATATTTCTGTCATTCCGTCATTTCTTTAATATATTTATACAAAGAATAAAGAATAAAATAAACAGCTGCGCAACGAGCGCATGATACACCCTTCGTCTTATAAAAAAAACACCATTATACATGTTTTTAACATAACACGAAGTTTGTACGGGAAATCATATCCTACCTCATTCATTACTCTTGTCAATATGACGTTTATATATCACAACATGTTGTATATGATCCCCAAATTGAAGCTCAATGAAAATTCAAAAACTCAAAAAAAAAATTAAGAATCATCACGCAAAGTATACAGATCTTAAAAATAATTTAACTAAAAAGTATGTGAAGTTTTATGCAATAATTATAAATAGTTTCTGAGATACGGGGCGACATTTGAACCCCCCCCCCCCCTTTTTTTATTATAATAGTTATTAAAGGTACCAGGATTCTAATTTAGTACGCCAGACGCACGTTTCGTCTACAAAAAACTCATCAGTGACGCTCATATAAAAAAATATATGAAGCCAAACAAGTACAAAGATGACGAGCATTGAGGATCAAAAATTCCAAAAAGTTGTGCCAAATACGGCTAAGGTAATATAAGCCTGGATTAAAAAAATACTTAGCTTTTCAAAAATTTCAAAGTTTGGTACACAGGAAATTTATAAAAATGACTACACTATTGATATTCATGTCAACACCGAAGTATTGACTACTGTGCTGGTGATACCCTCGGGGACGAAACGTCCACCAGCAGTGGCATCGACCCAGTGATGTTAATGGTTATCAAAAGTACCAGGATTAGAATTTAGTACGCCAGACGCGCATTTTGTCTGAATAAGACTCATCAATGACCTCCATATCAAAATATTTATAAAACCAAAAAAGTACAAATATGAAAGGCATATTAGAGCATCCAAAATTCCAAAAAGTGGTGCCAAATACGGCTAAGGTAATCTTTGCCTTGAATAAGAAAATACTTAATTTTTCAAAAAATTCAAAGTTTGGTAAACAGGAAATTTATAAAAATGACTACATTATTGATATTCATGTCAACACCGAAGTGTTGACTACTGGGCTAGTGATACCCTCGGGGACGAAACGTCCACCAGCAGTGGCATCGACCCAGTGGTGTAAATAGTTATCAAAGGTACCAGGATTATAATTTTGTACGCCAGACGCGCATTTCGTCTACATAAGACTCATCAGTAACGCTCATATCAAAATATGAATAAAGCCAAACAAGTACAAAGTTGAAGAGCATTGAGGATCCGAAATTCCAAAACGTTGTGTCAAATACGGCTTAGGTAATCTATGCCTGGAATAAGAAAATTCTTAGCTTTTCAAAAATTTCAAAGTTTGGTAAACAGGTAATTTATAAAAATGACTACATTATTGATATTCATGTCAACAGTGAAGTGTTGACTACACGGCTGGTGATAACCTCGGGGACGAAACGTCCACCAGCAGTAGCATCGACCCAGTGATGTCAATTGTTATCAAAGGTACCAGGATTATACTTCAGTATGCCATACGTGCGTTTCGTCTACATAAGAGTTCTCAGTGACGTTCATATCATAATATTTATAAAGCCAAACAAGTACAAAGTTGAAGAGCATTGAGGATCCAAAATTTCAAAAAGTAACTCAGTAACCCTTAAATCAAATTTTGAATCATTCTCAAAAGTATAATATACAAATCTTCAGATTAGTATAACTAAGAAGTGTGTAAAGTTTTGAGAAATATTCATCAATCGTTTTCTAGATACAGCGCGAACTGTGAAAAAAAACGTTTTAGTTAAAAAGTCCTGTAACCCAAAAAGTGCACCAAAAATGATACAGATCTTTTGACCGTCATGACTGATAAAAAAAAACATGTTCAGTTTAATGATAATATGATGTACCATATTTACAACGAACAGACGACTTTTGCATTTTTATAACATTTAACGTCCTGTCAAAATGTTTACGGGTGTATAAACATATTGTTTGCTATTGTCTTTTGTTAAATAAAATACGTGGAACGTGGAGGAAAAAGGAAATCTGTTCTTTTATAAAAGTTGTATCATTGTTTTTATTAGCGGCATACCATTATATTTTTACATAAATAAATTGAATAAATAATTTAGAAAGGAAATTGACTTCTTCGTGTACATAAATTTTCGATATTTGTTTTAAAATTGCATTGGTTTCCTGTGCTGTAATACAATGTCAGACAATCGGATTCGGATCAAATCATGGATGATGAATGATAATAAAATTTTAATTGACATCAATGATATTAGTAACACCAAAAGGGTCAGTCGTCTTGAGATTGCTCACTGTACATTATTGTTGAAGATCTCAAAGAAACAATAATGTATTTTATTTCTTATTACTGATGTTATTAGACAATTTTCTAAGGATGGGTTTAATTAAACTTGGAAAATTATCTTTTATTTGTCCCTTAAACAATGGCCCCTTCTAGTCATGTGTTGTGTGTTTTGGGGTTTGTGAGTGCACTATATTTTCCGCTCAATGTTGAATGTGTTTTTTTCTTAATTTTTTAGGAAGATAATTATCTATTTAATTCCCCTAACCCTAACCCAACCTGACCAGTTTTGAAATTTAATAAGCCTGTGCCTTTTATATAGCTTAACAAATGATATACAAACATGTACAAGATGAATAGTATTGGAATAAAAAAAAGTGGCTACGGTAGTACAGAAAGCATTATTCTAAAATAACAAGAAAAAAGTAACGAAATATGGTAATAACAATGTTTAGTCTTAGAGGCATGATTTTTTTATTAGTTGTTAGTGGCTATGAACTAGCTGTCAGATAACTGCGAGTACTCTCAGATCTGTTAATTGTGTTTCTTTGTGTCGGGATGTATAGGTACCCGGCCACGTCCACTCGTATTTTTGTCTATCTGATGAGTTAAGCCTTTTCAACTGATTTGTATAGTTTGGTCTTATGTTATAATGTTATACCACTGTCCCAGGTTAGGGAGAGGGTTAGGATCCCGCTAACATGTTTAACCCCGCCACATTATTTATGTATGTGCCTGTCCCAAGTCAGGAGCCTGTAATTCAGTGGTTGTCGTTTGTTAATGTGTTACATATTTGTTTTTCGTTCATTTTTGTACGTAAATACGGCCGTTAGTTTTCTCGTTTGAATTGTTTTACATTGTCTTATCGGGGCCTTTTATAGCTGACTATGCTGTATGGGCTTTGCTCATTGTTGAAGACCTTACGGTTTACGACCTATAATTGTTAATGTTTGTGTCATTTTGGTCTTTTATTAATAGTTGTCTCATTGGCAATCATACCACATCTTCTTCTTTATAGTTATTGTCATTTTTTTTTTGAAAATTCTGGGCTAGACTACATATTTTTTGTGTTGATGTGTTGTAGATAAGAGTCAACTGCAATAATGTCTTTGATCACATTAATTCTTCTCATCTGGTCTAGGTGAGGATTGCAGTTTGAAAACTACCATTTTTTGTGATTTTTTACCAAGTGAAATATTTGACAAATTCGTTGCCATGGTAACCAAGTTTCTTGGCTATCATTCAACTTTTAAAATATTGTCTGTTTAAGGTGGATATTAAATATTATAACATTAAATATTTACTTGTAAAAGAGTTGATCTGTATTCCATTATTTTTAATTCAAAAACAATACACATTTAGGGTCTTAAAGGCCATTAAACACCTTGTTGATAAGGTAGAGTTGTAACCATAGCAACATCATGAATTTTAGAGTCCAAAATATCGTTTTTCATAATTTTGACTTAGGCTAAATCAATTTAACTATACCAAATAAATATCTTTAACTATGGATACATTACCTCTTGCATGATTCGTATCCAGACTTCTACTTAAGTGTAATGCATAACAATTTTCCATGGAATTAAATGTAATGCGAAATTGAGCATTATTTTAATCACATGTAATGGTAATTTAATTAATTACAATGAACAAAGCATATAATGCCCAAATACTGTTAAATTACATTTCAATGTACTTTAATGGAGTTATTGTTAAGGATTTATGTTTAATGATATAAATTGTAAAATTATATTAATTTTTTTTCAAATTTTGATACTACATACTTTTTTAATGTATAAAGTCTGTAATTTATTCTGAAGTTTTTATGTTATTAATTTGATTTACATATTTTGTTTCTTAATAGTCTTATAATTTAAAAAAAAGTTATGAAACCATTTAAAAGTGTTGTTCAGTTACAGAAAAATCTTGAACTAAATAGGTTGATAATCAATTAATTAATCACCTTATTAAACAAAAGCATTGTGTGTGAAAACATCCTTCTTAGACAGTTCATTTAGAATTTAAAAACTCTCAACATTATAAAATAGTTGTTAAAACAAGCAGCAATTAAGGGCATATCCAACAGTTTATTTTTGACAGTGAGAATTTTTTCCCTACAGATATTTCATTCTTCAATTGACAGAGAATCATATTTTGCCAAAAAAAATCTATGTCGTCGATTTCGTTTTTGCAAAAAATACTGCTGAAAATTGAACATTTTTGTAATTTTGAAGAAAAAAAATTTATTAAAAAAAAAAAAAATATGATGTTTTTAATCAACATATACTTATATAATTGGGCTCAATTAATTCTTACTCAAATACAGCCAGAAACGTTATGGTTACCCCCAAAAACGGCAAGAAATGAACATTTAAAATGCACATTTTAGATTTTTTTTAAATATTTCGAACGGTGTCGATTTGACCAAAGTAAGATATGTTCTTCTTTGAAAAAAATGGAACGTCATAACGTTTTGAATTAATGTTGTTTATTTTTTAGTTTTCAATGTTGTGTTATGTGTGCTATTGTTTTTCTGTTTGTCTTTTTCATTTTTAGCCATGGCGTTGTCAGTTTGTTTTAGATTTATGAGTTTGACTGTCCCTTTGGTATCTTTCGACTATTTTTTATGTTGTAATTAATTAATTACATTTTTACGTTGTGATTCTGTTGTGCCGTTTGTTTTTTTCTTATATTAGAGTTTGAATTCACATAACTATAAGACGTGTCACGGTACTTTTCTATCCCACATTCACTTTCTTGGTTTTGATGTTATAGTTGTTTTTCTTATCGGTTTTTGTCTAATGATTAGTCCGTTTCTGTGTGTTACATTTTAATGTTGTGTCGTTGTTTTTCTACTATATGTAATGCGTTTCCCTCAGTTTTAGTTTGTTACCCCGATTTAGTTTTTTGTCCATCGATTTACGAGTAGGTCAAAGTACGGTCTTGAACACGGCGCATTGGCTCACACCGAACACTAAGCAATAAAGGGCATAATAAGGGAAACGTTTAAAACCATTGAAGGTCTTATCTATATTAAAATAGAAAAACACTTATGAACTGCGCACACCAGCAAATAACAATAACTGAACATCAGATTCCCGACTTAACACAGGTGCGAACAATTTCAGCGGAATTAAACGTTTTTTGATGGTACCAAACCTATTCCCTGGTCTGAAACAATAGTTTATAATCACAGATCTCATTAAAACCCGATGTTCCGATGCGCTAACCTCCACTAAAATCTGATGTTCTGATACGCTACCCTCCACTTTTTGTTTGTATTTTAACGTCATAAACAGTCTAAGAAGCATGACTTGTACAATTTAGAAAAAAATATATATAGAGAGAGGTTGTAGGATAGTACCTGTAGGAGTTTATCACTTTATTGATACAAATGAACGTGTGTGTGTGTGTCTTTATACACCCCGTTTGAAAGTATACACATTGAGTTATGTTAAGGTAACTATATTCAAAGATATAATTACAATTGTGGCAATATAACCTTTAGTTATGATATTGGTAAAAAGTTTGATGAATTTATACAGATCACATAGTGATTTACGCGATTTAAGAACAATATAACCGTAAAATGGAGGATGTAAAATACTGTTTTTTTAAATTTTTAAGTTTTCTACATGAACAGCCAAATTTACTAGTCAAATATTTGTATCTTAATAGTTGTAATTTATTTATGGTAATGAAATCCCTGACTTAATAATTTACTTGTGATGCATTGATTACGTATATGTCTATTGTGCATACACAAAACTACACCATTTTTCATAAAACAAATACGTTGGGTTGTAAGGAAAAGAGGCAATAAATGTCAGAATTTCAGAATTTAAACAGATATTCATCAGAAGACCGAGAATATGCCTTGGAAAAAACATTTCGACTACTATACATAAAAAAACAGGAACTTGATTTAAAACAAAAAACGGTCTGATACTACTTCGTAAAGATAAGGAGATCTCGCAATTCCTGCTTTGTCTGAGCAAGTAAATAAATTAATTCGATTGTAAAGTCTCCTTTCAAATGGTAAAATCAAAAGCCCAAAGACATCAACCCGATGTATTTCTGTAATATTCCAAACTTGGTGCAGGTATTTCCTTCTGATGAAATTGGTGTAGTAAAGCTGATTTTATAGCTAGCTTAACCTATGTATGACAGTCGCACCACATTCAATGATACGGACAACAATCTATGGGAAAAAACAGTCATAAAAAGTACCCCTTTCAAAATATGGTTTACAGCCGGCAACAATGATTTGATATCTTTATCTCTATGTAGAAAAAACAAAAAATGTCAACGGTGCTGACAACATCGATAAGGCGCTGTCTGATCTTAATTGATTCAGGTAAACGAAAGGTGTAGCAGGAACTGCTCATACTTTATGAACTAACGAGTTGGTCAACGATTGTGACAGTCTTATTTTAGCAATTTTTTTTTTAGCTTTTCCATTTTTTGACTGCTTTTTTTTATATGACGTTTTAAACTGATGAGTTTTAATTGAATAAGTTCTATCGGTGTATTTTTTTTCCAGAACAGTACTTAAAATGCAGCCTTTTTAGTTAATTCAAATTGATATCCAATTAACAACAAAAAGTAAGGGATTAAACTCATCATACAGACTAGGATTGAAATTTGTAATTGCGCCAGACGCGCGTTTCGTATAGAAAAGACTCACGAGGACGCTAAAAAATAAAATAAAGTTAGAAAGGTCAAATCAAGTAAGAAGTTAAAGAGCATTTAGGACCAATCATTTCTTAAACAAGAGGCTCTCAAGAGCCTGAATCGCTCACCTTATTTTTTTTGGTTAAATATCTCATCAATGATTATTTTGGCTTTTCAATTTATTTAAATGTTCTTTGAATCGTCCTATTTTCTTCAAAAGCAAAAAAAAATAATTTTCTCCTATGTTCTATTTTAGCCATAGGAGCTATGTTTTTGACATACAAGAAAATGAAATATAAAATGTATACTAGATACTCTGAAACTCGTTTAGCCTAAGTTTGGCTGAAACGGATACAGCAGTTTCAAAGAAGAAGATTTTTTTTAAAGTAAGTCAACATGATGAACAAATTGTGAAAAAAGTCTTTAAAGGGCAATAACTATTTAAGGGATCAATTGACGATTTTGGTCAAATTGACTTATTTCGAGATCTTACTTTGCTTAACATTTTTGCTTTAACAGATTATCTGTATCTATAATAATATTCAAGATAATAACCAAAAACTGCAAAATTTCTTTAAAATCATCAATTCAGGGGCATTATACCTGAAAAAACTGTTACCTAATTCGGCTGAAAATTTCAGGACAGGTAGAAACTTGACCTAATAAATACTTTAACTTATTTGCTCTAAATGCTGGAGATATAAGCCAAAAACTGCATTTTACCCTGTGTTCTATTTTTAGCCATGACGGCCATGTTTTTTGACGAAATAGAAAATACGTTATTTTATACATCCTACTGATCATTCAGTTGAAGTTTGGTTGAATTTGGTTGAGTAGTTTTAGAGGAGAAGATTTTTTAAAGTTAAGGGGTCAATTGACAATTTTGGTCGTATTAACTTATTTGTAGATCTTACTTTGCTGATCATTTTTGCTGTTTACAGTTTATCTTTATCTATAATAATATTCAAGATAATGACTAAAAACTGCAAAATTTCCTTAAAACTACTAATTGAGTGACAGAAACCCAACAATGGGTTGTTTGATTCATCTGATAATTTCAGGGCTGATAGATCTTCATCTAATGAACATTTTTACCCCATATCAGATTTGTTCTAAATGCTTTCGTTTTTGAGATATAAGCCAAAAACTGCATTTTACCCCCATGTTCTATTTTTAGCCATGGCGGCCATGTTTTTTCACAAAATGGAAAATAAAACGCAATCTTTATTCTAGATACCATAAGGATCATTCAGCTAAAGTTTGGTTGTAATTGGTTCAGTAGTTTCAGAGAAGATCTTTGAAATAGTTTACGACGACGACGACGACGACGACGACGACGACGACGGACGGACGACGACGACGGACGACGACGGACGCCAAGTGATGGCAAAAGCTCACGTTTCCTTTAAGAAAAGGTGAGCTAAAAAGAGACAACTGCCATGTTTTAACGGGCATTACTTCACTGATAAATCAATATGGTGTACACTTCGAATAAAATGCAACCAAACTACTGGTTGACCCAAAGACTTGAATAGAGCCGTATACAGCTTTCAACAAAAGAAATTCGAGAAAGTTATAATTGATATGTTCATCTGTAAATATATCAATGTGCTGCTACATTTAATATAACATGTGTGTTATTTTTCCAGAACAGTTTGACATTTCTCAGCGAATACACATACGCTCGTGGTGATATGATGATGGTTCGGTTATTTCATATTTCAACTTGCATCCATTACAACCAGATTCCGTTATCTCAGATATAATAAAATATTTGTGCATAAGGAAGCTAGACCAATATCAAAGGCATGACTGTTGGAAATCAATGTAAGGCGCATTTATATGTGAATAAAAAACAATGTAAATAAACTCATCATTAAAACCAGGACTAAATATTGTATATACGCCAGACGCGCGTTTTCGTTCTTTTATGCAATGTTTGTCGAGTTTCAACAACATTACGTTACTGCGCAACATTTCTAATTTGCCTCTCAAAAGTTCTATTCATACAATTGATAGTGCATAAAAATAAAAAGAGATGGTATGGGTGTCATTGAGACAACTCTCCATTCAAGTCACAATTTGACAAAAGAAAACCATATTTATGGTTTCGTTTTTGACAAATTGTGTCCTTTATCAAAAAGTTAAATCACAAAACTACAAAACTCCCCCAAAATATTCAAATCGGGCAGTAAATAAATAAATCGCAAAATCGAAAGCTCAAACACATGGAACGAATGGTTAACTGTCATATTATTTTTTTTCAGTACTTAAGCAATATAGTGTCTTGAAATATAAAATGTATTTGTATAAGCCTAAGAAAGAAACGGGGGAATATAGTTATTAAAGGTACCAGAAATATAATTTAGTACGCCAGCGCGTGGTTTTACCGAGCGCATGGGGCATTTCCGCATGATTCGTGCCAAATACAAATAAATTTCATATTTCAAGACACTATACGTATATAATCTTTATACTGAACATACTCAAATCGATAAAAAAAAAAATAACAAAATATGTAACAAATATTGTTAAAAAAATAATGCGTTTTAAATTTCACCCTTTGGGTACTATTTTAAGGTATATCAATATAAGCGTAGTCCAGGCGATAAGACATTCTCGTTTTAAAGAACTAGAAAGTGAAAAATAACATTTAGTAAACATGGTATATTACTTACCAATTCGAAGACATAACTAGTTTAAATTTATAAAAAAATGACTATTGTTTCTAAACTTAATCATGGTTGTGACGAAACGTTGTTGTTGAAATACAGTAGTTCCGGTTAGTGAGTAGGCAAATAGATTAGTTGAGGATATTGACGTATAAAGCTAACATTTATACGTATAGGTTTATCTGTATAGTAAAAGATCTGATTGCAGTATAAAGGCATTTTCTTGTATAGAAGATGGTGAATTAACCATTACTGTATGGCCAGCTAAATCCTTAAGTATGGCTAGCTTAGGGCATCTCGTACGGTTGTTCATATTTGGCAGAACGTTTCTATTATGGAATTTTCGAATTCCTACGTTGATATAATGACCTTCAGTTGCTAAACTTCATTACACTTTACATGCCTTTAAAATATAAGTCATTTGCTACTCAGGAGAAACAGAAACACGTGTATTACTTAAACATGCATGACCTATTGCATTTGTGTGGCATTTGTTCAATCAAAAGTATGTTTCACAGAAATCAGGTCAATAAGTTTAATTAGACCTTATGAACGTTTTTTTAATATCAAATAAAGTAAACTATTAATTGCAAAAGTGTAGGCCAAAGTTATCAAAACAATCTGTGAACATGGTGTAATCTATTAGCCAATTAAAAAAAAATATTATAATTTCGAATACAAAATTGTTTCCAATTTATTTTTTTGAAAGTGGTATAAGAAGAATTGTTATTTGAAGTTGGTAAACTAACTTTATGGAGACAAACTTTGATCTTGATGCTGATGTTTCAAATAAAATCAAACAAATGAGCATCGTAATCACAGTTCGCAACTAACAGCTGTTTCTTTGATTTACTATAACACAATGAAGTTGGATTGTTAAGACCATCGCTCGCACCTAATACTATCTTGTGTTGTTTTCCGTCAGGAGAGATACTAAGAACGTTCTGAGAGTTCATCCCGGCCACGTACACATTACCATCTTTATCGACAGCAATACCACGGGGATTTTTCAGAACGCTTTTATTTTTGAATGTCCATCTAATTTTTCCTCGGAGGCTAAAACATTCAACAGCATTTGTTGTCGGATTTGAGTGATATATTTTGTCATCAAATGTTGCCGTGTAACAGTCGTTCTGCATTTCAGCTCGGACTATGGTAGTTGTAGTGCTATCTGTTGGATCTATCATTAGTATGCCTTTGTTCTTACTGGAACAGACTAATTTATTTTTTTTAAGTGATATGCCAAAATTAGACGATTCTAGTAAAACTGTTTTCTTGATTTGTTCCTTCTCAAAATCTAGAATAGTAACGCACCTTTTTCTTGATGTACCAGACGAAACAGCTAATGTGTTATCTGCCCTTATATAGACTATATCGTAAACGTTAGACGGCATTTTTATTTCATTGACTTTTGATCCGTCGATATTGAACACTTTAACCATCATGTCACAAAAGTAAGTAAACGCCAATTTACCATTCGGCAGTATGCAACACCCACAGATATTTGTTCCTTGCATATATATCTGTCTGCTTTTCTGCAGCTTTATATTATCAAGGGAGCTTGTTGTTACGTCTGGTACCAGTATCTGAGCTTGCTTTGTCTTATTCCTACTAAGCACAATATCGCATGGTTCAGTTTCAAAATATATTTCCCCAAAGCATTTTATATCAAAAGTGATATTCTGAATAGCAGTGTTGATTTTATAGTTTAAAACACGATAATTTAAAGTCTCGCCTTGAATTAATGAATGTAGAAGATTGTCTTTGTTCATTCCGTCTTTTTCTATTTGCTTAATTGAAAGAAAAAGCTGTAAGTCAGTTGCATATCGTTTGATGTTTGCAATGCTTTTCTGGAATTTGACTCTTTCTTTTTCTTGCAGCTCTAAAGATTACATACACTGACGAATTCTCATGTTTTCACTCTTTTCAAAAGCGTCATAGTTTTTTATAAGATCGTCGTGTAGCTTATCCAGATGTTTTATAATCATTGTTCTTGTCTCTTTCATTTCTTTTTTAAATTCTTTTCTTTTTTCGTCCAAAATCAACAGATTGGTTTGTTGTTGTTGACGGATTTTCTGTAAATTTTCTGTAACTTCAACTAATATTTCCTCAATCTCGTAGTAGCCCTTAGAAGTTTTAACATTTTTAATAACGTCATCGAAATTATCAAAATTATGGCATTCTGTATGGTTTTCAACTATACATTTACTGCAACAGGGACATTCATGCTTTCTACAATAAAGTATTAATTTGTCTTTGTGTGTGCTGCAGAATTGGGAGAATTTAAGTACTTCAATTGGTATTTTATTGTATTCAGTAATTGATATTGTTTTATGGTTTCTGGTTCCTTTGGATAAACTGTGGTGTTCGCGACATTCTTCACAGAGTCCTTCGTCACATTCTGTACACCAGACTATCAATGGTTTGTCTATGGTTCGTCGTACACATACACCACAAATTGCAGAGGATGATGCCATATATGACAGTACTACAAGATAATAAATATATGATAAATAATTAAGGGTTAAGGGTTTACCAGTGTCCTTTTATATCAAACAAAATTATCGTTAATGCATATGATGATCAAAAGTAAAGGGGTACATATGTAACCAGATATTCATTCCTTCACAATCCTTGCCAATCTTACCCTTTCTGGATCATTTATTAAGGTGGTACCCAACACTTTCACTAAAATTAATTTGGCTCGTTTAATTTTCATAAAAATTGGACAAAGTATTTACTTTGACCCTTTAATAAAAATATAAAAATTTCAAATGTTTTGAACCAACCATTTTATCAGAAAAATTACACTGGTTATATAGCAGTTTGACAAACACCAATTTTAATCATTGAGAAGCTTAATTTTCCCTTTACAACGCAACGTAATTAAAACGTTTAACTGATTTTACAGAGTTATCTCCCTGTAGTGTTAGGTACCACCTTAAACAAATTAATCCACATGTGGTTGCTGATGACGTTAGTAGACGAATGGCTCAGTGAATAGTACATAACCTATATCGAAACTCTGGGTGAACTCAAATATGTTTAAACTGGTTTATTCCACCTTTTTCTACATTTGAAAATGCCTGTACCAAGTCAGGAATATGACAGTTCTTGTCCATTAGTTTTTTATGTGTTTTGTCAATTAATTTTGCCATGTGACTTTCCGATTACATTTTACTCTGTGGTCAGTATTTTTGTGATTGTACTTTTAACTGTTTTGAGAGTATTGGAAAACGTTATAAACATTTTATTTCTACATGGTAATAGTTTGACCTTCATAAATCAATGTCCAATATTATAACTATTCTAAATAAACTACTTTCATTCAAATCATTTTATTGTTGAATTAATGTTTGTCAGTTATTACTATGTGTTACCACTTGATATACCAACGTATTGATTCAGATTTTTCGCATCAATATCAAAATTGTAAGACGTATACTTTGGGAGCATGGAATACACTCACTGAAAAGGGTAAAAGTCTGAAAAGACCAACTTTTACTCGTCATTGTCCAAAAGTAGGACTTGTGTCATAATTTTTATTGACAAACTCTTATTAATATCAAATTTGTATGAAATTTTCTCGACACATTCTTGACATTCTGAATATGGTTTTGAATTTTCTTGAAATTTGAACACTGTCTTGAAATTTCTCGACATATTCTCGACATTCTAAGTTTTTTCTCAGTATGGGTTGACATCTTCTGAACATTTTGAATTGTGGCCTAAATTTACTTGAAAGTTTTGAGTTTTACAAAATATGACCAATATTCATGATATAACTTTAAAATGTATTTCAATTTCGATAATTTACTGTTGTTTCAAGGTACACTGTTTACAAAAAAAATTAAAGTTGGGCATGTAAAATAATTAAAAATTTGGGTATCTAAATATTTTTACACATGCAAATATGGCTATAAAATCTAATGTATGTAATAATCCAAATCTGGGTGTGTTGATATAAAACAATTTTAAAAAATGTGATTCCTTAATCTAAATAAGTAAATGATTAAAACCATATTTCATTCTTCATTCATAATTTTCAATGTTAATATGGTAAATAATTATTGTACAAAAAATGTGGTTTATACAAATAACCAATTATGATGATATAGAAATAATTCATTAACAGAAGAAAAAATTGTGTAATGTCATCTGTTTGAATATATATACATGTATATTAAGTATTACACATGAACAAAATTAAGTAAAATTGAGAAAGGAAATGGTGAATATGTCAAAGCGACAACCACCCGACCATAGAGCAAACAACAGCCGAAGGCAACCAATGGGTCTTCAATGTAGCGAGGATTCCCGCACCCGTAGGTGTCCTTCAGCTGGCCCCTAAAATATGCATAATAGTACAGTGATAATGGACGTCATACTAAACTCCGAATTATACACAAGAAACTAAAATTTAAAATCATACAAGACTAACAAAGGCCAGAGGCTCCTGACTTGGGACAGGCGCAAAATTGCGGCGGGGTTAAACATGTTTATGAGATCTCAACCCTCCCCCTATACCTCTAGCCAATGTAGAAAAGTAAAAGAATAACAATACGCACATTAAAATTCAGTTCAAGAGAAGTCCGAGTCTGATGTTAAAAGATGTAACAAAAGAAAATAAATAAAATGAAAATAATACATAAATAACAACAGACTACTAGCAGTTAACTGACAAGCCAGCTCCAGACCTCAATTAAACTGATTGAAAGATTATGTCTTCATCATATGAATATCAGGTACAATCCCTCCCGTTAGGGGTTTAGTATCATACTATCATAAAATATATGAGAAGAACATAACCCGTGTCATGCCAACTACTGTTTTTTTTAGAAATAAATGTGTTTAGTTCCGATGCAAAGACCCTATCAGTGAATCAATGTTAAAGCCAAAATATGCAATCTTTAATGACCTGACAACAGTATCGTAACTATATCCCCTTTTAATAAGTCTATTTAAAGGTTTTGTTAGTTTCTGAGGAGAATACTGACATTTTTGTGCTTTATAAAGAATATTTCCATAAAATTTTGGATGTGAAATACCTGAACGTATAAGATGTCTGCATGTTGAGTTATATTTACGAATTATTTCCTTATACCGGTGATAAAATTTAGTAAATGTTTTGACCAGTTTGTGATATCGAAAACCCTGGTGTAATAATTTTTCAGTAATACATAAATTTCTCTCGCTAAAATCTAATACATTGTTACATACACGAGCGAATCGTACAAGTTGAGATATATAAACACCATAAGATGGTGACAAGGGAACGTCACCATCTAAAAATGGATAATTAACAATAGGAAATGAAAAATCATCTCTTTTATCATAAATTTTTGTATTAAGCTTCCCGTTTATGATATAGATATCAAGATCGAGGAAAGGGCAGTGGTCATTGTTATCATTAGCTTTATTTAAAGTAAGTTCTACAGGATAAATTTCTTTAGTATACATACTGAAGTCGTCATTATTTAGAGCCAATATATCATCCAAATATCTAAAAGTATTGTTAAATTTTTGTATCAAATGTTGTTTTGATGGGTCTTTGCTAATTTTAGTCATAAATTGTAACTCATAACAATACAAAAACAGGTCCGCAATAAGTGGTGCACAGTTAGTCCCCATTGGAATTCCAATAACTTGACGATATACGGAATCTCCAAAGCGAACAAAAATGTTATCAAGTAAAAATTCAAGTGCATAAATAGTATCAAAGCATGTCCAATTGACATAGTTCTTTTGTTTATTGCTACTAAAAAATGATCTAAAAGAGTTTGAACATATGTACTCGCAATCCGACTTTTTAAATGCCCAGTTAATTAGGGATGTGAATTTTTTCTTAATAAGAATATGAGGCAAAGTGGTATATAGGGTAGAAAAATCAAAACTTTGAACAGATTCAAAATCACCAATATATGCATGCAATTTATCAAGTACTTCCAACGAGTTTTTGACACTCCAAAAGTAATTAATTCCACTATTTTCAAAGGCCTTATTTGAACAATTTATTATCAGGTTTTTTATTGTACCAAGTGTACTAGTAAGTAAAACAGACAATTTAGTAGTTGAACAATGGCTGGAAGATGAAATAAATCTATATTTGTAAGGTTTTTTGTGCAGCTTCGGAAGCCAGTACATAGTTGGGACTTTCATTGTGTTTGGTTCTGCTTGTAAAGAAGTAGCTAAAAGTTTATGTTTGTTACAGATGTCGTTTTCTGAAAATGAAGTCAGTTGGAATGTTGGTGAATTCGTGATTTCCTTTTGCAGAACCTCTATATAAAATTTACGTATTCATATGCATCATCCCAGAATACACGCAACTGTTAAATATAAATTACTGATTTACCTGTAATCAGCCATACAACTCAGCAGTTGACCAACCATGCCAATTTAGATGAAAATTAGGAAAATCATCATTTTGAAGAAAAAAAAATGTATTTATAATGGGTCCAATCAATGATTCCATAGAAATAATTAGACTTACATGTATGAAATGGATCTCAAACAGACATGAAAAATATAGATCTAAAGATATTTATTTCAGGACGGAGTTATCACAAATATTTATTTTTGATAAAAAACTGTAACATTCAACTTTAAATTCAATTATATTGGTAACACAAAATAAATATAATCAAAACTAAGAACGTACAGACCCCTGATCTCTCAATCTGCCTAATATTAAGCAGACATTTAGTCAACAGGAAGATACAAACGTGACTAAAAGGATTTTGGTACACTTCCTGCCTTTCATGTTTACGGAGCGTCCAAAGTGCCAGTTATATATTCAAAATATATAATGAAAACCTACCTGAGACCGCTTAAATGAGTGTGAGACCCCCCTGGTCTTTTAATGGTTGTATTAGGAGGATTTTAATACAACCTTTATGTATACAGAGTCTATGATTTAATTAAATGTTATGAACATTGAAAGACCAGGGGGGTCTCACACTCATTTAAGTGGTCTCAGGTAGGTTTTCACCATACATTTTGAATATCCAACTGGCATTTTGGGCGCTCCGTTAACATGAAAGACAGGAAGTGTACCCAAAATCCTTTTAGTCACGTTTGTATTTACCTGTTGACTAAGTGTCTGCTTAATATTCGGCAGATTGAGAGATCAGGGGGCTATCACTATTGCCCTGTGCCCTTTGTCTTCACATTTTGAAAATGTTTACCTGAAAAGTGACAATATAAGCCCTCCATAGATATCGAATATGACAATATTCTGGGAAATCCTTCTAATACAACCTTTATATATACAGAGTCTATGATTTAATTAAATTTTATGGAAATTGAAAGACCAGGGGGTCTCACACTCATTTAAGCGGTCTCAGTTAGGTTTTTACTATATATTTATTTTTTTGGCATTCCATAAATATGTCTATTTATATTTCTTAATGTTTTCTAGAGTTAGAGGTTTTTCTTTTTGTTTTAAGAAATATCATGTATAAAAGTAAATCTTTGAAGTTTTTTTATTGACAACAATCTATATTATATAAAGACAAATATGCAACTTAGAAAAGGGTTTATATTCGAGGACAACGAGAACGTACACCAGCTTGAAGAGGTCATTTAACGATTTTCTACGTATCTTATCAGTCATCTTTACTATGAAAATGATATTTTTAATGTTATCAAGTATTTCTTTTTTTATGATTTGTAACATCATTTTGAATATTCAACCGACTGCTAGCAGCCAGTTGGATATTGAATATCGAATAACGAACCGGCTGCTAACTTCACATACTACCTTAATTGGGTAAACATTTCTTTAACCTGGTAGTTCCAGTTTTAAATGTTTTTAAAATGAATATCAAATCAATGTCATACGTGTCGTTTAATAACATTTTTGATCCAAAAAGAAAGAAAGAAAAACTGTACTGTACAAATATTGAGTCTCAAGACGTAAATATCATCATCATTTGTCCACATATATTTGCAAGCGTAATCAAGCATAAATAACGTGAACAATGAATTTGTCAATTATAAATGTATTCTATTCTAAATGTAACGAAAAAAATCTTACCAACACATATAGCAAAATGGAAATGAAATGTCGAAGTCCGTTTTTTGTACACAATTGTTTAAACTTATTGTAGAATTATGTATGAATATCTACACCCAGAATGAATACACAACTTCAAGTTGCTCTCATGGAGATATTTTCAATACAAATACATTTAAATGTGATGACAATCGGTATGAATCTCTTCGGGTATTTACAACTCTGTAGAAGTTTAAATACAAGGTATTCATTTGAATTTATAATGAGTCCCATGTAACCGTATCGTGGCATTTAACACATTAATAATTAAGATCATATTCGGTATTTTAATATATCAATTTGTCAATCTAAACAGTCGAAATAGTGCACTTATTATACACAGTTATACGAACTTCAAGGTTTATTCATATATCTCTACCTGCCGTAAGCCATATGTCTCATGTAAACCCTTAAAAAAGGTGACCAGGATTAGCATATCTTAATCCAAAACGTATCGGAGTGTCCCTACACTATTCTAGTACGATTATCGACTGAAGGCTTGATATCTCATATTACTTATCTGTTATCAAGGTTTTTCCCAAATCTTAACTTCTAAATTCTATTCGGTTGTCTTTGTGTCCCTATCCGTTATTAATGTTTGGTATTTTGTATTTGATTGCTGACAAAGCCAAGAGGTTCCTTATATTAGATAACGCAAAACATACGGCGTGGTCATTCATGGTGTTAACATTTTGTACATGTACCTGTTTATCCGTATTTTACTTATAAATGACCTTAGTTTTTTCTTCCAGTTAATATTACATACATTCTACAGTTAAATTGTTTTAAACATTTATTAGATTCATAAACTATCCTTAATGTTTAGCAATCTTGGACAGAAGCTTCTTACAATGAAAAGATAGTATCGAGCGGAATATTCTTATTGATTTCCCCCCTCTCATTTTTGTTGTGGGATTAACAGCAAAAGAAGGCGAGACACTTGGTTCCGCGGAACCCTTACGATTTTTTTTAATACACAGGCAGCTGATTTTCTCTTGATACCTTGGTTCTTTTAAAATAATGGCCAACATGATATATCAGAGTGCTGAAAATGGCACACACAATTAATCAGTTATTTTCAAATTACCTATTATTAATCCGTATTGGGAAGCAAAAGTATATATACCATATTGAAACATAAATGTGATAAAAGAATATACATTCAAAGAAAAAGAGGTGCACCAACAGAAAATAAAAACTGCAATCTTTCTCTTAATTTCATCGGATATACAATAATACAACACTAATTTATTAACATCTCACCATCAATAAAGTCGAATCTCAAAATTTTAATTCTTACCAAAATTTCTCATACTATTTCACAGTAATACTATAACTTGGAAGTTTTCAGCGAAACTTGAGCTTTATCTAGAACTCTTACTCGAGTTAATATGCGAACAAAATGATACTCGAACTTGAATTCATAATCTAACTGGAACTCGAACTCATTAAAATGTCTACAAATGTTATCAACACTTCACTTGTCATCTGATAAAAAAACTAGAGTTAGATAAAATATATAAACTTTTCCACAGAAACACGGAAAGATGTAACAGAACAAGAAAAAAAACTAGTTCCGTTTATTATAAAAAGATTTATTTATTACAATTCAACTGGGAACATTATATGTTCCTGATATCAATATCAGGATGTGTCTTTTATTGTCATATGTATTAGCACTGAATTATCAGATGCATTGTATTTCTCATAACGTACCAAGGTTGTGCGAATACTCGAACGGAAATATCATATATTAGTAATACATAAAACTTTCATACCCAGACGATGAACACTGAACATATTATGTACAATAAACACGAAACGATGTATGAAAAATGGGTGCAGGATGATAGAACTCAGACAAGAAATTGGTTTCCACAGTTCGAATAATTGACTTATGAAGCGTTGTGTAATTACGGAAATGTTAACCATTTTTCAATTCCTTACGAAAATAGTTTTTATTAACGTTTTGAGTTTATGGCATTTTAAACACGGCATTTCAGGTTTTAGCTAAACGGTGCGAATGGACAAGCTCGTGAAATTATTCTGTCAACAGTATAAAAAGAACGTGTTAGTTTTTAGCACGGATACCTTCATTCTTCTGAGATAGAAGATTCTTTACCTGGAAACGGTATCATCGGAGACAAACATTCGTTTTTCCCATACAACAAATGCAATTAAGAAATACTAAAGGAAAGATGTCTATTGACTTCAACTTTGACAATTACTTTACAATAAAATGTTACTGTATCTATATTTAACGATTCGATAGATATTAATAAATAATCAAAATACCTAAAAAAATGTTCAATCATGATATAGTTATTATATTTTAATTCAGCCCAAGCGTTGCAAGAAATACTGTTATGCCAGCAAAGTCGATCTATAACGTTAACAGAAAAGTTTATAGTTCCCGCCATTCGACGATAAGATTATTTCTGTTTTAACGGAATTAATTAATTTATTTATGCTTTTAAAATCTTCCCTGAAGCTGCAACTTATGCCTAAGTTTGAAGGAAAAAAAATTAGTAGATTTTTTTTTTATTTCAAAAAAATCTATTATAAATAGCAATTAAAAATGGCGGGAAATGTCCAAAGGCCTCCAAAAATAAGGAAACAGAGACAATTAAATGCGTTTAAGGTTCAAATAACATTTGACTGTATTTGATATTCCAGTTTTAAATCGTTTTTCAATAATTTTGCAATTGTAAAGCAATTTAGAGCGCTATTTCTATATTTTGGTATAACGCGATTCTTTAAGTTTTGATCCTTCGACAAAAATATAAAAAGCTAAAAAAAAACTTGAACCACAATCTTTATCGGAAAATATTATTGATAACAAGCAGTTCGACAAACAGTTTTTTTTTTGTTTTTCCTCGAGAAGCTCAATACGCCTTAAAAATAGAACGTGATTTAAACCATCAGTTAATATTACAGATACAAAATACATATGTCCATGTAGATTTGTGTACCATCTTGATCCGATACGGTCTACAGGTTGAATGGTCTGCTTTCTTGACGTTAACTGACCTTTGTAATAATTGTCAAAGAGGCTTGTTCCCATATGCAACATGAATTTAACTATCATATTCACTTTTTTCAGTAGCAGCCCTAATTTAGAATGCATATAGGTTGAACTATGTAAATACAGCTGTTTCTCAAACCACGCCTCTTTTGAGGAGATTCATAGAAAATTCTTTTTGTTTACATACTGGTTCCCAGTTCTGATCTCATAGAGACATAACTTGGGTAAGTTACCAGAAAATATTTGTGTCAATATTGTTTATATTGAAATCAACGGTAACCCTACAGTCGAGGTAGGAATAGTTAAGAAAGGAGTAGGTCCGGTAAGGGCCGATTTTGGCCTCAAATTTCAGGTTCATCTGACGAAAGGTTTTGGACACTTTTTAAACAGTTAAGTTTCTATTTCAGTTTATTCAATTTGTTAATATAACAGATTTTAACCGATTTACTCTTTAAAAACGCTCCGATTCTAGCTCAAATATGAAAAATCTATCAAATATACCTAAAAATTACACTTTCCAGATGGTTTTTGTCAAAAATGAAAGTGGCCGCATCCGTGTTCATCCTCGACCTTTATATATGTTATGTAGTATCATCAAATACCAGTTATATTTAAATATCAAGAATGAACACAAATGCGGCCACTTTCATTTAAGACGGAAACCGTCTAAATTTAAATTAAAATGCTAAAATTTTGAAGAGTTCAGTAATTACTAGAGCACACCCGCGAAATCGTGGGCATTCAAAGCGTGGTTGAAAAGTATGTAAAGAATTTTATAAAAGTTTAATGACTAAAGAATTTCAGGAAGAGTATCAAAAATCATAGGTACTTGGGGAAAGGAAAATGTTTTTTTTTATCCCTCTTCCTTTATTTCCAAAATTCTCAATATTTTGTTTTCTTTCAATTTTAATATGAACATATATTCCGTATGTTATGAACATTCAAGTCAGGAGCCTGTAATTCAGTGGTTGTCGTTTGTTTATGTGTTACATGTTTTCTTTCATTTTTTGTACTTCAATTAGGCCGCTAGTTTTCCCGTCTGAATTGTTTTACATTGTCATTTCGGGGTCTTTTATAGCCGACTTTGCGGTATGGTCTTTGCTCGTTGTTGAAGGCAATACGGTGACTTATAGTTGTTCATTTCTGTGTCATTTTGGAGAGTTGTATCAATGGCAATCATACCACATCTTTTTTTGTAATCAATGAATGTTTGTAAAAGATTTAATAATGACTGGAAATTTTCAAAAACTTAAAGGTATTAAAAGTAGGTACTTTGGGACAGGACAATTGTTTTTTCTAGCCCGGCTCCTCCTTTTTTTTTCCAAATTCCCATTTTTTTTTATCTCACCTGGCCCGAAGGGCCAAGTGAGCTTTTCTCATCACTTGGCGTCTATCGTCTGTCGTCCGTCGTCCGTCGTCCGTCTTCGTCGTTAACATTTTACATTTTGAACTTCTTCTAGAGAACCACTGAAGGGAAAAAAACCAAACATGACATGAATGTTCCTTATGAGGTGCTGACCAAGTGTTGTTACTTTGTAGCCGATCCATCATCCAAGATGGCCGCCAGCGGGGGACTAAGTTTAACCTAGGACCCTATGGGAAATGCATACAAATGACTTCTTTTAGAGAACCACTGAATGGAATGAAACCAAACATGACATGAATGTTCCTTATGAGGTGCTGACCAAGTGTTGTTACTTTGTAGCCGATCCATCATCCAAGATGGCCGCCAGCGGGGGACTTAATTTAACATAAGACCCTATGGGAAATGCATACAAATGACTTCTTTTAGAGAACCACTGAATGGAATGAAACCAAACATGACATGAATGTTCCTTATGAGGTGCTGACCAAGTGTTCTTACTTTGTAGCTGATTCATCATCCAAGATGTCCGCCAGTGGGGGACTTAGTTTAACATGGGACCCTATGGAAAATGCATACAAATGACTTCTTTTAGAGAACCACTGAATGGAATGAAACCAAACATAGCATGAATGTTCCTTATGAGGTGCTAACCAAGTGTTGTTACTTTGTACCTGATCCATTATCCAAGATGGCCGCCAGCGGGGGATTTAGTTTAACATAGGACCCTATGCGAAATGCATACAAATGACTTCTTTTAGAGAACCACTCAATGGAATAAAACCAAACATAGCATGAATGTTCCTTATGAGGTGCTGACCTAGTGTTGTTACTTTGTAGCTGTAGCCGATCCATCGTCCAAGATGGCTGCCAGCGGGGGACTTATTTTAACATAAGACCCTATGGGAAGTGCATACAAATGACTTCTTCTAGAGAACCACTGAATTGAATGAAACCAAACATAGCATGAATGTTCCTTTCCTTTATGAGTTGCTGTCCAAGTGTTGTTACTTTGTAGCCAAATTTGATCTTTTTTTTATATGATTTCAAAAACCCAAATAGAGTCAGGTGAGCGATACAGGCTCTTGTGAGCCTCTAGTTACTATTATTTTTAATAACACATGAATAATTTTAGCGCTTATCTGTATATTATAAACATTCATTTCTTTAAAGAGGGGGATAGGAGGGGTCCTGATCCCGAAATCACGTGCTAAGATACACGAAATCCCGAGGTCCCATTTTAAATAAATTTAAATCCCGACATCCCAATATTCGAAAAAAGAATTCCCGGATCCCGAAAGGGTCAATCCCGAAATCCCGAGCTTACAAACACCCGATCCCGAAGTCCCGATAAAGGTCATATCCCTCTCTTTAAAAAAAGTGTATTTGCTTTTTCTTTTAATTCTCACTTTATATTACTAATCGTTCCACGGCGGTCATTGATATATTATACAGACCCTCTCTATTTAATAAACTCTGACCGCCGTGGAAAGGTAACTTGAAAATTATAGCAGATAGAAAATGCACTTCATTAGTAGTATATGCATGTTCAAAGTATACAGAAAAACGCAAACCGGAAGTCTAATCTGACTTAAAATTTCGTCCAATGACGGACACAATATCCGGATGCCTTTTTCTCGATTTTCTCCCAAAATAACTCAATCTGAATAATCATATGAATGGATAAAAAATACGACTATGCACTGTACCTTTAGGACACAGAGGCATGCTGATTAATTTATTGTGGAAAGAAGAGAAGCGACACGCAAATTGAGGTCTTCTCGTTTAATAGTATAGCAGCATGACTTAATGATGCTAGTACCCAAACTATGTGCATTGTATTGTAAAAAACAGTCCATATTTATGCCGCAGAAGCATTCTACTTTCCAATAAATAACTACAAGTTTACATTTTAACAATTTTGTAAAACTGCTGTATTTTCGGGTCAAAAAGAGGTCTTTCTGGATTTACTCCTTTAGTGTTAGTTTACACTCTTAGAAGTTCGGGGCATATACACGTTCAAATTTCAAAGGTTTGGCTTTGAGCGTTCCTGATGAAGGTAAATCCAGAAAAACGATCGGACGCAAGAAATTATTAAACGAGTTGTTTCTAATTTTTTGCAAACACAAAATATATAAAATTGTCGGACACAAAAATGCTATGAATTATCAGAAATCGAATTATTTAAAAATTTTAGAAAACAAACGCGCCCATTATTTAATATAAAAGTTGCAGTAGATACATGTAAGGCATAGAGAAATTGCCATATCTTTGTCAACAAAACGTAAACGAAAAACGAAAAACGATGATATAGACAAAACAACAGTTAAACCAGGCATATTCCTCATTTCTAGGTTTATTATAATCAATTTCACTAATGACGACAAATTCAACAGGCCAATATAGGAAAACGCCAGAGAGCGCATAAGAAATAAAAACAAATGAAACAGAACATAACTGTTACATCAAATGTCAGATTTGACTTAGAGTTAAGTATTAGTTTTGAGCAATAAAAAAGCTACGTTATCAAATTTATTATGGGTAATATTTTTCAAAAGCGTTTATCGAAACGTGGTTTTTGTATAATAACGTAGTAAACGATAGACATTTATCCAATGATGTGACGTTAGTTTCGGGTCATCATCATTGGCATTAACCATAATTCTTTAGATTTTGAAAGGGGGTCTCATTGGGGGGTTCTGATCCAAGCTTACTGTTTTGTCAAATTCCCGTATCCCGCTTACACAATGTACGTAAGCAATTTTCATTTTATGTCATTTCCCGTGTCCCGCTAGACTCCATTTCCCGTTTTCACGGTACAATATTTGACTTTTACGTGTCACGCTTACAAAAAACGTCAGACCCCAAATGAGACCCGTTTAAAACGGCGAAATACCAAAGCACATATGTGGACTGAGCATCGTAGCGGTAAAGTCGTATTTAATCAATCTGTATGTTTCTATGCTCAAAACACGTATTTAAGGAACAGCCTTCAACATATAGATACGATTGTGACCAACAATTAAAGTCCGAGAGCATAAAAACCAATGACATCAATTACTGCAAATTAATGTAACGTATTTCAATATTTTGTCACGTGTCATAAGCAGCACGACACGTAACAAAAGTATAACAACTCGAATGTGACCTGAACTTTGTTTTTGATTTGGCAGCAGTTCCTGTCGATTAGCGATACCTACCGTGTTATTCCTGTAAACTATGTTTTCATTTTATATAACCCTTACTCGGATAGATCATTTTAGATAGTACCTCCACAACCGGCCATACTTGTATATTTATAAATTACCTGTGCATTTTCCCAAGACATCTTCGTATACACAAACAGATAACAGTGATTCGAAAATGATATCCAATCATTCAAGCATTCTGTAAATTGAAATGCATGTTGTAAAATGTAATGTAGAATTGAAATATCATTGAATTGATTTAAGAATATCAATAATGATCATTTTATGGCACAAGAAAGACAAAAAGTAAAGGAAAATACTTATATGACGTTTGTTTATGTGCATAAGCTAAAGCATCTTGATTATGATATGAAAGCTCTATGATGATTTGTCTACCTGGGTAAAATGGGCACATGAAAGACAACAAAATAAAGAAACATACTAATATGACGATTATAATTGTATATGCGCATCAGCTAATGCAACTGGATTATGAAATGAAAGCTCTATGATGTTTTGTCGGGATCGGTAAAATGTTGCAGATACGAACGTCCCATTTCGTATATTTCAAGGATTCTGATATGATGTACGCGTCAAAATAGGTTAGGTAAAGTTAAAATGAGAAACAGTAGCTATAAATATACAGTAAAAATTGAAAAAAATAAACGCAAAAGACAAGAAGCTACAAAGACCGGAAAGATTGAAATTTTTTTTTTCGATAAGTTGGTTTTTTCCTTATTTATAAAACTGTAATCTTTTACATTCATGCTCTTCTGAGAAATACTTTTTGTTTGAGATGGAAGATTATTTCTTTTAGTTCAAATGAAAATTGTTAAATTGTCAAATATAGACCTGTAGACGTCTGTTTCTGTTGATTTGTTCTATGTGTTTACTGTATTCAAGGCCCGTTAAATCGCTCTTAATAAAATTGCCATTAACATGTAACATTTAAAAATTAATTGTCTATGTCTACATTTCATTTCAACTTCCTTCGATTTTTTATATCTAAAAATTATGCATCTACCAATGAGATGGAATAGTTTTTACACTCCCAACTAAGTCAGAAATGTTTATGGTATAAACTACTCCGTCCTTAACACTATATAGTCTTAAATTCTAAGAAGAATACGTGATATGATTGCCAATGAGACAACTATTCACCCGAGACCGAATGACACAGAAGATTACCGTACACACCATGGCAGTGGCAGTGTAATCTACCATTTTCATTTGTTTTACTTTCAATAATTTTTTTGAAAGAGAGGCAGGAGAAACAACGACTAGTTTTAAAAGCGGAGAAAAATATGACGTTTCAAGGAAAGTGTTCCCGAAAGCTGAGATTCTCGGTTTATAAAATGACAAAAACTGATGCATACATGCGTTTTCTTGTAATATACATGTTATACTATAGATAATAGAATAGATGTATATTGCTGCACCGACAGCTATTACAATAGTTTAAATATGTTTCAAACGTCATGTAATACTAATTTGCGAAAATTACTGGAGACTTGTACTTTGATGTCAGATTCAGTGTTCTATAGAAAAACAGCTCTTTTTCTAGATAAACAAATGAAAAAAAAAACATGTAAAAAACATGAAAATTATTGATAACTTTTTTAAAAGGTCGGTGACATAACGTTTTAGTGACTTTATTTAAAAGATAACAGAAATGACTTTCTTTGTTGAACTGTTTAGAAGAAATCATTGGTAGTTAGTAATGGAAACATTTTTCATTCGTATGTTTACTTTTAGAATGTAACCACCAGGAATCTTTAACTCTATAATCTAAAATCGATAGATACAAATCTACAGTTCAATGTGGAAAAGAATTATGCTTGTAGGTTCGGTATTATTGAATTATTTGAAAATATAAACAACAACCTAAAATTGTACATATTGCAGAAACACACAAAACTGGGATTGCCATAGTGACAAAACAAAGTCGGTAACCTCAAGTTTTTTCTCATATTTTATTCCTAAAAATATGAAATATCTTCTGTCAAAAGTTTAAGAAAAAATCACAGGTAGAAATTAATAGGCTGTTTGGTCTTTAAGAATATTTATGCTATCTAATTAAGATTTACTAGGGTCTAGATGGGGTTTCTCATTTTTTGCATTCTTTAATTTTTCACACCATGTTTTTAATCATTTATGTATTTTGACAATTATTATCTATTTTTTTTTTCAAATCCGATTATAATCAATTCTTTAAATTTTAGCACCCTATTATTTAGTTTATAAAGGAAGATGTGGTATGAGTGCCAATGAGACAACTCTCCTTCCAAGTACCAGTTTATTAAAGTAGAGTCAAGGTACGGCCTTTAACACGGAACGTTGGCTCACACCGAACAGCAAGCTATTAACAGCCCAAAAAATACTTGTGTAAACCAATTCAAACGATATAACCAACGGTCTAATCTATATGAAAACAAGAAACGAGAAACAATTGTAAACCATATAAACAGAACATCAGATTCCTGACTTTGGACAGGTGCAAGCAAATGCAGCGGGATTAAAAGTTTTACTGGTACCAAACCTTCTCCCTTTTCTAAAATCATTGTTTGTTCCTTATTTCTTATTTGTTTAATTTTCATTGGTCTAAATAATTGAATAGTATGAGACTGTCATACTAGAAGGAGGTCTAGCTAGCTATAAAACCAGATTTATTCCACCATTTTCATTTCCAAGTCGGAAATATAATAGTTATTACCCATTCGTTCGATGTGTTTGAGCTTTTGATTTTGCCATTTGATTAGGGACTTTCCTTTTTGAATTTTCCTTGGAGTTCACTATTTTTGAGATTTTACTTTAATTTTTTTTCTCTATTTTTTATTTCGTTTTTTTTCAGCGCGTTTATCCTATTATCATCTATTCTATAAACCCCATCCAGACGCTCTATCAGTTCATCACTACGATAACTTGAGAAAGAACCGTAAGGTCAAATTAGAAAACAGTTCTGAACTTTTCGCAACACTACAATAGTCAAAAAGACTGAAATGACTAATTTTTATCTGAAGTTTCATTTTTTTTTACTCGACATTCTTTCTTTGTCTGTATTATTTTTAAAATTCTTAACATAGTATGAATTTGTTTAATAAGGTTCTTGATTTTTCTGTGTCTTGACAGTATATAAATATTGTCTAAACATTTCTCGACACTATCTGCATCATCTTATAAGTGTCTTGATTAAAAAAAAAAAGATGTGGTATGATTGCCAATGCGACAACTATCTTCCAGAGACCAAAATGACACATAAATTACAATTAATAGGTCCCTGTACGGCCTTCAACAATGAGCAAAGCTCATACCGCATAGTCAGCTAAAAAATGCCCCGAAATGACAATGTAAAACAATTTAAACGAGAAAACTAACGGCCTTATTAAGTTAAAAAAAAACGTTACGAAAAACAAATATGTAACACATATGATTAGTCTAGACCAATTCTTGACTGTCCTAGATTTGTCTCGATCAGTCTTGACATATTCTTTGCATTCTATAAAATGTCTGAATATGTCTTGACATATTCTTGACATTCTTAGTAATGTCTGAATTGTGCTTGACACATACTTAAAAGTCTTTAAATTGTCTGAATACAGGTATATCTAGACACATTCTTTATGGTCTTAAAGATGTCTTTACACTATCACAACAGTATACATTTTTAGAGAAATAATTTTTTGGACCCTCTATAAATACAGTTTTCAAATTTTCCCAGAGTAGATAATAATTTTCTGTTAACCTTTGGGAAATTGACCAATTTTTTTATGCTAAATTATTTCACATCATAACTTTGATGAAGAAAATTCATTTTTTTCCATGGGGAAAATCCTGTCTATGTGTAATATTTAATATATATTGATGACAATGCACACATTTTCTTCTGTTAAATCAAGGATTTGTATAGTTAGTAGGACTATACTAATTCTTGGAAGAATAAGGATACAATAACTATCCTTTACTTTGTATAAAAATGCATTTTGTTACATGTACAATAATTGTTTATTTAGCATACATACTAACATTGAATATTATGCATGTAGAATAATAACATTAACGGTACCAATTTTTCTGCACCAGATGCGCATTTCGACAAATAATGTCTCTTCAGTAATGCTCGTGGCCAAAATATGTAAAATCCAAAAGCTTATATAAAAGATGTAGAGCTATAATTCAAAAGTTCCAAAAAGTATAGCCAAATCCGTGAAAGGAATCAGAGCTATGCATGAGGGAGATACATTCCTTAATTTATAATGATTTTTAACATTTTGTAACAGCAAATTTATTAACACAAAAAAATCCGTATTTTCATGCCAGTTCCGGAGTACTGGCTACTGGGCTGGTGATACCCTCGGGGACTAATAGTCCACCAACAGAGGCATCGACCCAGTGGTAGTGATAACATTAACGGTACCAATTTTTCTGCACCAGATGTGCATTTCGACAAATAATGTCTCTTCAGTGATGCTCGTGGCCAAAATATGTAAAATCCAAAGCTTATATAAAAGATGTAGAGCTATAATCCAAAAGTTCCAAAAAGTATAGCCAAATCCGTGACAGGAATCAGAGCTTTGCATGAGGGAGATACAATAAAAATATGACTACAGTTTGGTAAAAATCATTTAGCAATTATTTATAAGATTTAGGGATCACTATTTGTAATTATTCACAAACCCACATTTAAATTAGTTTATATCAACATACTAAAATTTGTATTGCTAAAACTTTAAATTGCAAAGACATATTTGCATCTAAAAAAATTGTAACAAGTGTAACTTGAAACAACAATACATTTTATAAAGAGAAATAAAGATAAAGTTATATCATGTATATTGGACAAGATTTGTAAAACTCAGAATTGCCAAGTAAATTTACAACATCATTCAAAATATTCAGAAGATGTCAATCCCGTCGAGAAATTTCAAGACAGTATTCAAATATCAAGAACTTATCAAGACATTTTAAGACCATATTCAGAATGTCGAGGATTTTTCGAGTAAACTTCATACTTAAATTCAAATGAAAAAGTGTCAAGATAGTCATATTTTTGGAGAATGTCGAATAACTGGGGTTTGTTTTGCAAATAAAGTCAAAAATTGATTTTTCAGACTTTTGAGCTTTTGTAGTGCAAAGATTAAGTTTAAAACCATGCATGCATACGGCAAACTTCACATAATTTGAATATGCTTTCGTCAAATATCAAATTATACTTATTCCAGAAAAAAAGGCACTTTTTGACAAGATTCATAAATTCAATTTTGGACGGAAACTTTTTTGTCCACAGGAAGATATCATTTCCCTCCCGCAAATGAGATTTTCCTCCTCCTACACTTAGGGAATATCGTTAAGAAATTTTCCGTTTAAATTTGTCTATTCTGCATTTTATTTTAGTCTTGTGGGCGATCGCAATTGAAAACATGTGTTAAAGATATTAGTGTTGTGTGTACGGATATATAACCGTACGGTACATTTATTATTCTTATCAAAACAAAAGGTTTTGTTATGTAATTTTCTATTGATTGGTAACAGGATAAACAAAACGTAAAAACATCAATGATTTTAAATATGATTAAATAATAGCCAACAGTTTATGAGTTTTAAATTGTATATATGACATTATACATATTTAATTACAAAAAGCAATAAAATCAAGACAATTAAAATGTTAGTTATTACTTGCTTGATAAATTTGTTTTTTACAACATAATAATATTTATTCCTCTAATCTTGCTTGTTACAAATTTCACCAAGAGTCCAAGCTTATCTTGTTTTACCCTGTTATACTCCACTGATTGTCCAGGGAAATAAACAGCTGATCCAACTTATTAACTTTTAAAAAATAATATAAAGGATGTATAATTTTCTTATGCAGAGATTTATCAATGCTAAAAATTCTTTCTAATTGACAATAACATTGGACATCTTGATTTATATGCATCTATTCCTTTATTAAATTCATTTTCAAAAATACTAAAGACATCAACAGTTTTTGTTCTCTGCTCGAATACATAGCATGACTAATAAATAGAAAAAACTTTATACTGTTAGTTACTATACTATATATAAAAATATTAATTTTCGCGAACCATTTAGGTCACGGAAATTCCAAAATATGGCATCAGTAAGGAGAGTTGTGCAAATAATGTGAATACACAGAACCCCCATCCAAATTATCTTTAGCTAAAAGTATTCATCATTTTCTATTTTATATGTACTAACAACATTCCATTTTTCTATAATTTCGATTAAAATATTCCAAAATCTGAGTTAAAAAAAGTCAAATGCCCAAAATAAACATTGTCTGATTGGTTGAAGTACTGTGGCGTCAATGATAAGCATAGCAAGCCTCGATGTAAAGCACACGCTTCACATGAATAAGGAGAGTTTTACAAATAATGTGAATACACAGATCCTCCATCCTATTTATATTTTGCTGAAAATGTTGCAATGTTCATCATTTCTGTTTTGATTCTGCTAACAACATTCCATTTTTTCTTTAATTCCGATTTATATATGTGGAACCATCAATAAAAATAGATGGCCTCAATGATTTAAACGCAACGCAAAAAATTCCGTTGACCCTGAATTCAACGGATCGATAATAGCATCATCACCATCAACAAAATGTTTACCGTTATCTTTGTGAAATTTCAGTTATATAGTTCTTTAATTAGAGAAATTTTGGTAAGTATTACTTATTAATGTTAAGGTTCTACTGATGTGCTCCTCTAGACCTTTTTGACGGTCCGTTTTATCCCATTTATCTCAATATTATCTCCGATGACAGTAATGTCAACCCGACCTATTCGTGTCAAAAGTGAAAATCGCATCGATTTATTGAACTAATTTCTTCTTAAACTGTGCATGCATTATTTCTGTATTATATGATAACCAATCACATTCACGTTGCATGTTTGCATGGAAATGGTCATGTATTAGTGAATTGTAAGGGCGATGCAACTTGAGGTCAGTGCGCGATCACGTGACATTATTATTTGTAAACAAATTTAAAACATGCTCCCCGCGTAACACGTGTCTGAATTATCCTTTCAAAGTGATATGAATCTTTCAATCACTATTTTATGAAATATTTCTAGGTTTGCATATCAGTAGTCAAAGTGAATTAAACGTAGTTCTTAGTTGTGTTTTTTTTTATATAGAATTAGAAGGTAAATCTACATAAGGGGGTCTCATTTGGGGGGGCGTGGTGTTCTGATCCCAGATCCCACTTACTGTTTTGTCAGATTCCCATATCCCGCTTGCACTATGTACATGAGCAATTTTCATTTTTTTGTCATTTCCGGGGTCCTGCAGAACCCCATTTCCCGTTTTCACGACAGACCTCATTTCCCGTTTTCATGACACAATAATTTGACTTTCACGTTTCACGCTTGCGAAAAATTGTCAATATTGGTCACGCTTAGACCCAATGAGAACCACACACTAGTCAGTTTTTAACTTCACCCAAAAAGATGACTCAACTTCCCTCTATATTTAAAACCTGCATACTAATTTAAATAGCATTTGCTCCCCTTGAACACTATTTGGCCCCTTCCGTGTCATTTCCCTTTAAATTTGCTGAAAAGTCATACTTTAAGTCCATTTACAGTAACGGCTAATATTTGATTTTACCATCTTAATTTCAATTTTCATATTGAACACATTTGACCATTCAATATGAGTTCCCATGTATTTTTGTCATATATGAAGGAGGTTTTAGGTCATGTTTTCCTAAACACCTTATTGCTATTTGTCTGTCTGGATTGTTAAAACCACAAAATCAAATATTGATGAATATGCAAGTTTTCAACAATCCCGGAACATTAACAAAGGTGTGTGTGAGAGGGTGAAAATTACCCTTCTGATGTACTGATATTTTTAGCACCCCAAGTGAGAATCTAACTCAGGACTTTCAGCACTGTAGCCATCGGTCTTAACCACAAGATCACGAACTCACATTTGATGAACTAATTTCTTCTATATTAACTGTACGTGCATAAATTCTGTATTATTTGATAACCAATCACATTCACGTTGCATGTTTGCATGATAATGGGTTCTGTATGAGTGAACTGTAGTGTATTGCAAAATTAATGCAAATTGTGACGTCAGTGCGCCTTCACGTGACATAATTATTTGTAACCAAACCGGCTTCTCATGTAATGTAACGGTTTATTTCGTCCTCTGTGATATTTTATCCTGAGGATAATTTGTCCCGGTAATTTTTTTCCAGGCATGGTATTTCATTTCACAGGTTGATTTTTCCCAGAGGAGTGAAAATCTATCAGATTTCTGTGTTATGCGGATAGTATGTACGGGTATATATTTGCCGTATTATACTTCACAGAACCGTGTGAAAAAGAGTCCCATTAACTACTATGTAAGTTACTCTCAATCAATATATACCTGACTATAATTATAAAATGTTTACAAAGGTAAGCAACTGTCTAGGGCCAGGTAAGGGAGGGGAAAAATTAGTATTAGTACTATTTCGCAGAACGATAAACAGATGCATAGACAGACCAAGGGGGTGGGGGAAATTTAGCTTATGACATATATGTAAGAAATCATTGAAGCTTGATGGGAGTGGGCAACCCTCTGGTCCATCAGAGCCCCCACACCTTTTTGAAAAGTTCTGGATCTGCCACTGAGATTTGCAGGTTTTCTTAGTAAAGATACCTTAAAATATCACAAACTGTGTGCTTTCCAGACCATAGTTTACATTTTTTTTCATATTTTGCCGTGTCAAAATGACCTAAATTTATAAAGGACAGTATATAGACCCAAAAATGGTATATCACATTCTACACATCAAGATTTTAGGCAGCAACCATTTGATTTTCTGGGGGGGGGGGGGGGGGGCTATGGTTTTTTTTGGAAAAAAAAGTTTGTTTCCAGTTTTTGGAGAAAAAAATAATTTGTTTTTGATTCTGAGAAAAAAAAATTGTTTGTTTCACCCTCAGCTGCCACTATATGTAATGCTAAAATTGAAAGAAAAAAATTGTTTTCGACTTGTCGCGAAAAAAAGATTGTTTTTCGCCGCAGGCGAAAAAAAAAGTTTGCACAGAAAAAAAAACCATAGCCCCCCCCAGAAAATCAAATGGTTGCTGCCTTAGCAGGAAAGACTGCCATTGGAGTTTTTAACCATTGTGACTTTTTAATTTGATCTACTCCACTAATTAAAGTCGTTGAAGTAGAATATTTAATGTAGGTTTGTCCACATTTTGGTATATATTAATACATGTTTAGAAATAATGTTGAGCCTGTTCCTAGATGCCTGTTATAGACTTCAATATTTATTGTTTATTGAAAATAAATGGAATCAATTCTTTCAGAAAAGTTTAATTCTATGGAAATGTATCCCCCCTTTTATAAGTTGAAAAGGCTACATAGAGGTCAATATACAGTCTCCAACAGAAAACCAAAAAAGGAAAAATAAAGTGAATTTTGGAGAATTATTAAATGTACATGCATTTGAAATATTTAAGATATATTGTTTCAATTTATTTAGTTCTAGGTTCCACATAACTACCATTTTAGAAAACGATTTCAATGCTAAGTCTATTAGAGGGATATTTGATTTTCATTGGTTGTAAATATGGAATCTTATTCAGTGGCAAAGGAAATAGACACTGACAAGTCTTAGATAACATTTTATATAGTTTTGAATTTTTCTTCGTCAGTTGACTAAAATTAGATGGAGGTGTGTTCTAATTTCCAACAGAGGAGCAATCAACCTATATCAATATGTGCATGAAGCAAATTGATAGTTGCTAGATACTGAATGATTATATCCACAATAAAGGTTTAACCTGTGCATATATACTTAAAACAAGATAAAAAAAGTCATGTCTTTTTCAGGACTTCTGAATCCAATCATGTAGTATGGAATGTTATTGAGATATGGTTTGGGTGGATGGATGGTCATGAAGGACCTGTAGTACAAAGTATATCACTGGATTTAGCTCTTTGTCTAAGTGTATTATTAAAGTACTTTGCTTTGAGCTCAGTTCATTGTTATGCAATTCATTCTTTGTGAAATTAAGATTTGACAGACAACTCTAATGGACAAGGATTTGTCAAAGTAGTATCATCTCTATGTACAATGTAAGTATTCAGGAGATAAAAGCATTCTATTTTGATTTGAACCATACATTTTATAAAAAAAAAGTGGGAACAAATTTACCGGACAATGCTACTCCCACTACTAGCAATATGATGCTAGGTTGTTTTAATACATCTGTATTGCCTGCTGATGACTCGGCCCTGAGTGTAAACGGTCCTTCAATTAGGAGGGAAAAAAATTATAAGGCCTATCCAGTATAAGGGAGCTACCATTTGATTTTTATGGGGGGAGCTAGGATGAAATTTGAAAAAAAAGGCAGGACAGGATTTTGAGTAAAAAAAAAAGGCAGGATGAGTAACTTGGCAAAAAAAAAAAAAGGCAGGATGACAATTGTTGTAAAAAAGTCAGGATAAGCTAAGAAAAAAAGAGGCAGGACCGAATAGACTGAAAAATAAAAAGGCAGGACAGAGATTACAACTAAAAAAAAAGGCAGGACAAAATTTTTCATCCTAGCCCCCCCCCCCCCCCCCCCCCCCCATAAAAATCAAATGGTAGCTCCCTAATCGATTTCTAAAACTATACTTCATTGCACATGTTCAACATTTTTATACAACCACAAAAAATTTGGGGTCGTAAATTGGTATCCTGTCCGAAAGATGGTTTCTGGATAATAACTTTATTATAAGTCAACAGAAATCAACAAAATTATAACACAACGTTTATAACCACAAAAGGAAGCTTGGGATTGATTTTGGGGGTTATGGTCCCTAAGGTTTAGGAATAAGGGGTACAAAGGTGCCCAAAACAAGCTTTAATCTAGTGTCGGTTTAAAAAGTTGTGTATAAGTATTTCAATTGTTCTGAAATTGTACCACAATGTTTAATACCATAAGTAGAAGGTTCGGATATATTGTGTGGGTTATGGGACAAACAGTCTAATAATTACGGACCAAAAACAAACATTTTTGTAAATTCAAGACCCTTAATTGGAGTTTGTCCAGAATGGTTCTTGAATTACCTAATACCAATGCTTTATGAAATCTTCTTTGAAAATTGGAGTTATCTTTCTTTGTTCAGTCAACTTAAATCAATTATACAATATACAATGCAATATTCACTTTATTACCAACTGATAAATTAAAGCAGTCATTAATAACCATTCAGTGATTGCAAGCACTTTCTAGGGTATGCCCTTTTACAAATGGAAAAATTATACATTTTTTTAGTTTCTGATCTCTTAACTGAAGTTTGTCTCCTCTAAATGTTTCTCATTTCAGAAATTAAAAAGAAAATTTCTTTAGATATTTTTGTTTGAAAGGATTAATATTCAGCAGCATAGTGAATTGCTCCTAACACAAAAGCAAAACAAATATTTAAGTTCATTAGACCACATTCATTCTGTGTCAGAAACCTAAGCTGTGTCATCTATTTAATCACAATTCAAACTCAGAGCTGTTTCCAGCTTGAATGTTGTGTCAATACTAGCCCCAACTGTTCAGGCTTCGACCTCTGCAGTCGTATAAAGCTGGGCTCTGCAGAGCATCTGGTCCATTCATTTGTTTATTTTTCAATTTGTGTGAATTAACATAGTTACAGTAAATGCTAATTACTGCACTTTCATACCACAACAAATATTGTATTGGTACATGTATCACTCAAATGTGTATCCATATAACAAAAAAAATGAAAAGGAATAATTTTGCATTACCTTTTGAATACTATGACTTTTTAGATATGTAGACATATTAAGACTCATTAGTAGATGTTGATAATATTGGCTTAAAATGCTTGAAATTCTATCAGATTACTTTTGGAGCAGTTATGAGTTTTGAAATTAGAAAGATCATATCATATGCAACAAGTGTAGTAAGTTTCAAGTTGATTGGAATTCAGCTTCATCAAAAACTACTTTGACCAAAAACTTTAACCTGAAACTCCCACTTCCATTTTCTATGTTCAATGGACCGTGAAATTGGGGTCAAAAGTCTAATTTGGCTTTAAAATTAGAAAGATCATATCATAATGAACATGTGTACTAAGTTTCGAGTTGATTGGACTTCAGCTTCATCAAAAACTACCTTGACCAAAAACTTTAACCTAAAGCGGGACAAACGAACGATTGGACCCACAGACCAGAAAACATAATGCCTATCTACTATTGTAGGTGGGGGCATAAAAAATTTAATAAATAACACTCATAATGCTCAGATTGGTTGTCATCGTGCAACATAGTTAATAACACCATATAGAAAAAACATAGAACTCATTTTGTCATAAGACACTGTCAAACATCCATACATACTATCCACACTCATCTGTGTCCACACTTGTATATAATTCAAAAAATAATATTTACTATCTGTGATTTTATATGCAAATACCAGATGTTGCAATTTAATATCAAAATCTATTTTACTTCTTTTAAAGAGTTCATAGATTTTTTGCCAAAATTTATTCAAATATCTACACTTCAGAATATAGTGAGCATAATATTCTTCTTGCTTACAAAAACTACACTTATCTGTCTTAGTTACTTTCCACTGCAATAACAGTTTTTTCAGTTGGAACAATATAATGTAATAATAATAACTTGCTTAATAAAGTTATCACTGTGAATCTTCATTATTGTAACGAGAAATAATTCTACAATCTAAAACACTTTATCTCTTGTCCAATATCTCGGTTAATATGCTTGTAATTAAATGCAACTGTTTACATCTTCTTCGTTTAAACTTTGGTGGATAACTGTCTCATTGGCAATCATACCACATCGCCTTATTTTTTAAACCAAACGATACTTTGTGTTTTGCTATTCATTATATAAGTTTTTCTTTCTTTTGGACCAATCTAATGATAAAGACCATTCCCAACTTATTTCTACAGTTTCGTCTTTGGATGTGCCGTTGAACCATTGTTACAGGCGAGCAGAGCAGTTGCGCGCTCATAAATAAAGGCAACAGTAGTATACCACTGTTCAAAACTCATAAATCTATGGACAAAAAACAAAATCGGGGTAACAAACTAAAACTGAGGAAACGCATTAAATATTAGAGGAGAACAACGACACAACATTAAAATGTAACACACACAGCAACGGACTAAGCATTAGACAACATCCGATGAGAATAACCAATATAACATCAAAACCAAATACATGAATTTGGGATAGAAAAGTACCGTGACACGTCTTATAGTAATGTGAATTCACACTCAAAAATAGGAGAAAACAAACGACACAACGGAACACACAACATAAACCTGTGTATTCCCACAACAAATTAATGTGGCTGTCTATAGTCAGGTGCTTGGTAGTCATTAAATGACGTTATCGATGTCTGTTATGTGTACTATTCGTCATTTTTGTTGTTGTCATAAATCAAGACGTTGACTTTTCGTTTGATTTGTTCAACACTTTCACAATTGAATAAACGGTAATTATGGACTTTTCGAATTGATTTTCCTCTAAGTTTAGTATTTTTGTGATTTAACTTTCTTGGAATTGGTTCATTGTATTTTTAAATTCTGTTTGATGGGTTTCTCCTTGGTTATCATACCACACCTACATATTCTATCACAACATACATTGTAAAAGCAATTTCACTTGCAGATTTCTAAGACAAATACATATATATATGTTAGCGGCAATAAGTGAAATAAGGCATTAATGTTAAATCCTAGGCAATAAGCTAACGCCTAGGCAGTAAGTCTATTGCCTAAATGATTGTTCGGCATTAGTCTTAAATCCTGAAAAATGTGTGCAGGCATTAAGCTTAATGCCTAAAATATAAATACAAGTAAATAAAAGAAATGTATTCAATTAAATACAAATATTTTTGTTACACAATAACATTATGAGAACTGGGGCCTGTTTATATAAACTGTCCTAAGATCGGTCTTTTAATACTATATTCTGAGGATAGAATTTAATGATAAAGTTAGGACCGACTTACGACATGTCCATGCATGCACATCGAAGATATCTTAGGATTAGCTTAGCTAGGATGTCCTAACCGCGCGTAAAAGAAAATAGCAAATGAGAAAACATTGTATCAAATTTAACCAACAACTTTGATTTATAAAGTGATTATTTATTAGAAAATAATTATTAGTTTTGAATTAAAGGTAATGAATAATTTTAATATTATACATTAAAACTCTATGAAACAAAACATACGTCAAGAAAATATAACTACGTTTTATATCAGAATTGAACAAACTAATTGTAAACAAATAAAATTGAATATATAATCGGTAAAATCATTAAATGCTTTGAGGGAGGTGAATTTGAAGTGTCACAGTTTCATACTTACAAGTTCGAGGGCAAATCTCGTGCATCTTTCATATAAATGCTGAGTACTTCAACTACTTCGCTTTATTACTGTGAATAACATACGTGTGAATATAAGAAAGAAAAGAAATTCGAATTTTAATGATACCATACTATATGGCACAGTTTCATCCTAAATTTAAAAAAGAAGATGTGGTATGATTGCCAATGAGTCAATTCTTCACAAGAGACCAGAAATAAATCACTAAAAATATGTTATTTATATTAAGACGCTTCAAATAATAATTCAATAATATGAAACTTGGTAGAAATTTGTGTCAATTTGCTATCACAAGTTTTGTAACTGTTAACAAAGATAATACTTATCAAATAAAAAAGCTTAAGATTTGAAAATGGTGTGAGCACAAAAATCATATCTTAATTTTGTCTACTTTCGACCGGTTTAAACCAGCTCGACTTGTGAAGTGTAAAAAAATTCAAATAGATATTATAACTATTCTAAAGAATCTCCCCACTTTTTTAATTGGAAACAATCACTGTTTTAAAATCTTTATAATACTACAAAAGCATGTTTTAACTGCTAAAATTACTAAATAAACTTACTAAATTTGAAGATCTGTCAAATGAATTCATATTTATGCATGTAATATTAGAAATATAAATAAGAAACTACTTTATATCGATAATAAATCACCAAATAATGGCAAATATGCATAAATTCCAGAGTTCACTTATTGCCTAAAATTATGTTCGGCAATAGGATGAATAATCATCATCAAATTTCAGGAAATAAGCTTAATGCCTGAAAATTTCAGGCAATAGCTTAATGCCTAGGCGTTAGCTTATTGCCTAAGATTTAAGCTTAATGCCGAATTTCACTTATTGCCGCTAACATATATACAAAAGACAGAACGAAAAACACGTTAAAAGGAACAATGAATAAAATTGAGAATGGAAATGGGGAATGTGCCAAAGAGACAACAACCCGACCATAGTGTACTTTAATGATATAGATAATTTAACTGCAATGATAGCTTTAATGATAGCTATATAAAAAAAAACAATTTTACCTTACCTTTCACATCTATATTACATATATTTATGTTATCTTTCAGAGTCTGGCAGAATTCTCCCTCAACACAAGCATCGCTGCCGGGACATGGATCATAATAGGAGTCCTATAAATAGTATAAACAAAGAAAATAATCAGTGTCAGTAACCCATGCTTTTGCACATAAAGCCGATTTCTAAACAAATTATTATCATAATTGATATAAACTACAACGCTATATAATGATATAATCGACGAGAAAGGCAATTCAGAATATTTTATGTTGAAGTGGAATCGGTAGTATGTATGAACCCACAATATATTAGGACACAACATGACGTACGTTGTGTTTTTGTTGTTTTCCGCTTTTCGTTTTGTCGTAATGTTGTTAGTTTGATTTTGACCTATATGTTGAAGTTTGATATCCCTCTGTTATCCTCAATCTCCCATGTTATTATACTAATCACTAGATTTGGATAAAGTTGATTTAAGATGTATTATTTTCTAAAAAAAGATTATTGGTTGAAATATTGTAAAATTTATCACTTCAGCGAAACTGAAAGGACGTAGTACGAACGCCGGTTAGATTCAGGGTTATGTTTTATCTTAAAGTTGTATTATCGACGTGGCCAACTCTATTAAACAAATTAGTTTACTCATGTAAACCACTTAGCTAATTCGTTCAAACGATGTAGATTGTCTGGCTCTTTATATCAACTTAGCTTACTTTTTTATTGTATTCTTATACATGTTATAGATTTCTAAATTTCGACTACAAGTGCAAATTGGTGAAAGAGAAGTTGAAAGACATAAAACTGTAAAAAAGAAAAAAGAAATTGAAATACTTTATAACTTGTCAGTTTTACTGATGAATCTACATTTTTTAATTGTATTAGATGAATTCTTCAAACGGAAGAGATACGTTACAGAAGACCTCTTTTGTTTTGTTTGTTTTATCAGTAGCAGATCAGGAACGAATGAAGGATTCAACAAAGTATATTTCACTTATGGTGATACTTATTCTAAATAAGAAAACAATCAGTGAATTTAACTGGTCAGCTAAAGAAATCAAAAAGAATACTAGATTGCATAAGCATTTATGTACTTTTTAAGATATTGAAAAATAAAAATATATTGAAAAATTGTTGGCATGCTTCAATTCAGATAATGAAATATTGCTTCACCCGAGTTATTTAAAGGTTTAAAGAGTTTGCTACTTGGCTTAGTTGTGATAACGAGTTAAATAAACAAAGTCGCTATAACAAATAAGTTCAGTCAAATGTTCATGGACCTCTCTTTTCATACATGACTTGATTATGTATGCAGATTATTTATGCCAATTTTTATGAAACATAATAATATTTTTTCTTTTTATTTTGATAAAATATGCAGCAAAAAATGTAAAAAATGTTTTTTTTTACCTATGTCATACAAATGTAGCATTATTAGATATAGGAAGATGAATTGTTAATAAAAATGTGTTACCAATAGTTATCAAAGGTACCAGTATAATAATTTTATACGCCAGACGCGCATTTCGTCTACATAAGAATTAGTGACGCTCAGACCAAATTAGTTGTAATAGGAAATTTATAGCAATGACCATATAATTGACAATCATGTCAACAACGAAGTGTTGACTACTGGGCTGGTGATACCCTCTGGTGAAGTAATCAATTCATATTAAGTAAATCCATATTATCTGTGAATTTTATCCAAAACAAGAAAAAATCTACTGAACAATAAAACAATAGATGCCATTATAAAACAAAACAAAACATGCTCAAAAAGGCAAATCACCAACACCCCTCCCAATAAAAGAACACCAATAAAAAAGAATTACTAAAAAAACATACAAATGCAATCAAAAGTAAAAACCACAAATATACAAAACGAAGAATAAAGAATAACCTCAGTTACTGAAACTCTACGATAGTCCATATCAATGCCCTGAGCATAAATCTGTTAGTAACAATCTTACTCACCCCTCTGTATTGTGTCATATCAACATACACACAATTTGTTTCGTCCACAAAATCTGTTTCTGAGCTACTAGACATTTTGTTAATGTCACATCTTCGTGTTATACTGTTGTAGTTAAATGAGCGGCATTTTGTTCTTCGGATACATTCATTGTAACATGCATTCGGGCCAATATTAGAGAAAGTGATATATGTATATCCGTTTAACCTAGCCCCAGTCTTATCTGCATCTACACGTAATGTTTTGACGGTGCATTGCTGAAAATATGCAACTCCAACATTATAGAGAAATACCACTACTGTAAAGACATCCATAGTTAGTGTATGATTATCAGCTTGAAATCAAATCTATCGTTTTTAACACATTCTCATCCGTTTCAACTCGGTCGATTCCGTACCTTAAAATAAAGAGTAGACTACTAGCTAATTGATCCCAAAATTACCCACACATGAACACATTCAATGTGACACTGTATATATACGGCGTTATTAATTATTTTTAATGCATTTTATTTTTGTTATTATGTATATTATTTCTTTAACTTCTCTGTAACATTTGTACTTGCATGGTTTTATGAGAATACACTATCTATCTATTATCCCCAAAACGATAACTTGCATTAAATAAACTGGTTTTGCGTCATTGATAACAATGCTTATTTAATATTTTATCGAAAATGTTACCGTTATGTTTAAACGTTTGTCATATTTATTGATTATCAACGGGCAAACACATTAACATCTTTGTCATGCAGTTTTGTTCGCGGTTGGTATATGCATTTCATTATTAAAATCCATCAATTGTATTTGGTTTCCAGATAATAGTTGATAATATTTCTACATAATTTATATTTATTTTTAAAATGTTGTCGTTGGTTACTGTTTATTTCTTTCGTACATTTTCTATCATTAATCAGGCCTTCGGTTTTCTTTTATGAATTGTTTAACGCTTTAACATGTCGGGGCCTTTTGTGATTAAAGGCAAGAGAAGTATACCGGTGTCCAAATGTCATAACTTGATTGAAAGAAAATATATCCGGGTTACACACTAAAACCGAGAAAAACACATAAACTATAAGAGGATAAGGAACTACAGGAACACTGAAGTGCAAAAAAAACAAAACACACAAAAAACCCGATAACATTCATAGAAACGAACTTTTGTCAACAACTGCCATATTCTTCATTTTGTACATTTAAAGAACATGGGGGTTGAAACTGGTTTAATGGCTAGCCAACCCTCCGCTTTATAACAATGTTAAATAATATATTGATAAAATGACAATACTACGTGGCAGAAACACAACACAAACACACGCAAGAATATTCATTACAGAGAAACACACAAATAAATAGTATAATAGTCGATACCACATGGGTAACATCAACGAACATATTCCATCAACGACAAATTAAACATCACAGGATAACAAAACCTGTGACGCGTTACGTAACTTACAAAATATAACTTACAATACAGCATGGGCAGTGTGCATTGCTGAACACCGAACAGTGATATATATGAGTCTTTTGTAGACGAAACGCGCGTCCGGCGTATATATAAAAATTAGTCCTGGTATCTATGATGAGTTTATTTACATCCACTGGGTCGATACCACCGCTGGTGGAGATTTATTTCCCCGAGGGTATCACCAGCCCTGAAGTCAGCACTTTTTGTGCTGACATGAATTATCATTGATATGGTTACATTTATAAATTAACTGTTTACAAAATTTTTGAATTTTTGAAATACTAAGGCTTTTCTACCTCAAGCATAGATTACCTTAGCTGAATTTAGCAAAACTTTAAGGAATTTTGGTCCTCAATGTTCTTCAACTTCGTACTTTATTTTTTTTTTTTTTTATTTTTTTTTTTTTAACTTTTTTGGATTTGAGCGTCACTGATGAGTCTTTTGTAGACGAAACTCGCGTCTGGCGTATATATAAAATTAAGTCCTGGTATCTATGATGAGTTTGTTTATATACATGGTAAATAGTTATTTATATATACACCATTTAATCTCTGGTAGGTAGTTGTTTGATTGGCAACCCTTCCACATCTTTTTATTCTTTTATTATCAGCTTTTTTTTTCCAAAATAGGTGCCCATAGCACCGTAGAATAATATCACAACTACTTTGCGTTATTGTGTAATTTTACTGGTATTACATGTTTATAACTATTACACAACTGGATCGATGCCACTGCTGATGGACATTTCGTCCCCGAGGGTATCACCAGTCCAGGTATCAGCACTATTGTGTTGACATGAATATCAATTATATGGTCATTTTTATAAATTTTCTGTTTATAAAACTTTTTAAAATTTTTTCTTATCCCAGGCATAGATTACCTTAGTCGTATTTGGCACAACTTTTTGGAATTTTGGAACTTTTTGGAATTTTTGGTCCTCAATGCTCTTCAACTTTGTACTTGATTGGCCTTATAACTATTTTGATCTGAGCGTCACTAATGAGTCTCATGTAGACTAAACGCGCGTCTGGCATATTAAATTGAAATCCTGGTACCTTTGATAACTTTTAAGAGGATCTAAGTAGATATAATCCTTTCACGGTTTCAAAGATTACTTCGGCTTTTGGGATGAAGTCTGTCGTACTAAGTCTCTGGCCTTCTATGTAATGTTTTGTTGTCTGTTCGTCATTTTTAGTTATTCTCATTGTACGACTAAAAAGGGTTTCAAAAGGGTAAAGAAAATAATTTGTTTCCTATTATTCACATCGTATACCTTATATTAATGTATTAAAAAATGAAAATCATATATCTAAAATGAATAAATGTAAGAATAGAAGACTATAAGATCTGTAGTATTCTACTTTAAAACAAAAGTTTAACAAAACATCACAAGATTCAAAGCAAGACAAGCATATATATATATATATATATATATATATATCTGATCATTATGTCGTCTATTACATTAAAATGATTCTATCTTTCCGTTTTAACTTTTATTAGACGCATGATGGTTCTTGCGTCCTGCATTAATTAGGCCCATCATGGGGGTGTCCAAGTAATAACATAATCACAAATGTTTGCCAATGTAACCACATAATCATTAATTATTTTATTTTAATGAGATAATCAAAAATTCAATCCAAAATAAACAAGTAATCAATAATCATGAAATATTGGGTCTGGTAATCAAACAATCACTATAAAAACGACCAAGTACTCAAATAATTAAAAAAAAAACCATTAGAAGACTCATTGATACACCAATCATCTCTTTTCCCAAACACACGTTACAATGATCTGTACGTCAAATCATGAATCATTTATTCCATTATTTAACCTTCCTGTCGAGTACAACATATAATGTACATGTACATTTTTATTGTGTGTTTTTTTTAGAAACTTGTCAACAGAAGAAAAACATTAAAAGAAAAAAGATTGACCCAAAAGAGGAGGAACGGATCATGAAGACGTTACTAATAGAGAATATGTCGTCAGAAGATTCCGATTCGGAGGACTCAGTTTTTGTCACACGTCCTCTGTGGTAGGTATCTTAAGAATTTAGGCACCTCATTCAAAAGTTAGACAGGAAGTATTACAGAATGCTTAATGCTCAGGGGAAACGGTTGAAATCAAAACGGACAATTGGAGAGTCATCTATCAGAATGTGCCCAAAAAAAACCGAAGGGATCGGAATGGATGTTTGCTTAAGGCCATTTATACAATTTTTAACCAACGGGGATTTTTTACGACAATTTGCACGCAAAATAGTTATATTTACCCATTCAATTAAATAGTTAATTGTATCGTGTGCTCTTAAGTTAATATCAAAATTCGGCAATTAATCATTTCAGATAAATGTCAGTTTAAAGCCATGTTTTAACTTTTTTACAAAGAATTAGTTTCATTTTGTCCAATGTATATAATATAGTTTGTTTTTGTTCTGTTTGATATTGTGTTGCATACAAATACATATTATATTCTGTTTTATTGAGATAAGAAAGTGAATACAAATATGTAACACTACTTACATATAACTAATATAACTGTGATTGAATAAAGTAGAACCACATAAAATATTATATTTACGTTACATTATTTTTTCTGCATGTATAAAGGTCTACGGAATTGCTAGTTCCTTTCCCAAGTAAATAAATAAAAATGTTTTAGATTGCAAAACAGATTTGTAAAGTACCGGCACTATGGTGCAGTTTTGCATCTTGATGGCGATTATCGTTGTAACTTGGTGATCTTGTTTGCTCATTCTGGTTCGTTTGATCAAAATGTTTTAGTCGCATCTTTTCAGACCTACTTTGACTGTCCCTTTGGTATCATTCGTCCCTCTTTTAGGATCATAATCATTAGTCATCTGGTTGATTTAATTGCTTTGCAGAGGTCTATATGTCGGTATCTTTTAAATTAATATAAATTTGTTTAACAAAATGCAGCTTTTATTTGACCTGTTGAGGGAAGCTGTAACGAATAATGACATAAATTATAATGTACCTATATATAGGTACCAATGTCCAATTGGTCGAACTAAAGGCTTGAAACTTTATAAGTTGAGGTGACAGCGACCTTGTTGGTGAGACCATGACCAGACTGTCGTTTCGGAAGTTACTATCAACAACATAAATAATCTCGTTTTCATAGATCTGTGCAACATCAAACCATCAATACATTTTATATATAAAAAAAAAGATGAGGTGCGATTGCCAATGAGAACCCTCCACAAGAGACCAAATGAAACAGAAATTGACAATTATAGGTCACTGTACGGCCTTTAACAAGTATAAGCATCTTTTTCCCTCCCCTCTCACACAAATAGCAATAAAAGATAACAAAATAACAACACACGAACGAACGAAAAACCAACAACAACGAAGAATGAATATTAAATCGAAACAATATCACAATTTAGTGTGGCTTACAAATCAGTATAAATGTGATTTATTTAGAAATTACCAGTGTTTAAATTTCAAATGTAACAAAAATTTCCAAATTAAATTTAGAAAATCAGAAATTTATAGAGATCATTATATTTGTAAACGTGAAATTTTATTTATAATGAAATGTTTAAATCAGAAAATTAAAGAATTTATTTTAGGCTTTAAACTAATTTAATCAAAAGAAATTGTCATTTAAATTTTAAATTTAAAGACATTTCCTGAAGTTTAAAAAATAAATAAATTTGAGATATTAGCAAATTTAAAGACTTCTTTAAATTGGGTTTAAAATTCAGGAATTTGTTGGTTAAATTAAATCAAAGGTAAATGTAGTGTAAATTATATATTTAAAAATTGTTTAAATTAATATGAAATTTTGAAATTTGAAAATTATATTAGCTTTGATACGGCGTTAATATCCAATTAAATGCATCATTTCATGCAGTGATGGTCATTTTTATAGATTTACTGTTTGCAAAAGTATGAATTATTCTTAATACTAAGGATGTCAAGATAAGCAGATAGCTTTAGCCGTATTAGGCACAGTTTTTTTTTTTAACTTTGGGTTCTTACTTAATGCTCTTCACATTTTCGCACTTGTTCTGGCATCCGAACTTTTTGATCTGAGCTTCAATGATTAGTATTGACGAAAAGCGCGTCAGGCGTATTAAATTATAAACTTAGTACCTTATGATAGCTATAATTTGGATGCAGCCTGTCCTATATGTGCTCCCATTTATTTGTATTGTAGTCTTGTCATGTGTAATGTTGTAGTTTTTTTATTATATTTAACATTGCCATAAAAGCGAGAGGTTTGGCTAGCCACAAAACCAGGTTCAACCCACCATTTTTTCTTAATATGTCCTGAACCAAGTCAGAATCATGACCATTGTTATATTATAGTTCGTTTCTGTGTGTGTTATTTTTAAGTGTTTTGTCGTAGATCTCTTATATTTGATGGGTTTCCCACAGTTTTAGTTTGTAACCCGGATTTGGGTGTTTTTCTCAATTGATTATGAATTTCAAAAAGCGGTATACTACTGTGGCCTGTATTTAATGTGAGTCGATTATTGGATTTTTGTAGAAGGAGTTTTTATACGCCCGTCAAAATTTGACGTATTATGGTGTTCAAATGTCCGGTGTCCGTCCGTCTGTCTGTCCGTCTGTCCGTCGTACCGTCTGTCTGTCCGTCTGTCCGTCTGTCCTGTCCGTCTGTTCGTCTGTCTGGCGTAAACATGTCGCATCGTAACTTGAGAAAGACTTATCCAAATTTCATGAAACTTAATATAGTTGTTTCTTATAATGGTCAAATGATCTGTATACTTTTTGGTGAAAATCAGATTTAAACTTTTTGAGTTACGGCACTTTGTAACTAAAACAGGGTAGTGTTTTTTTTTCCCACATGTCGCACCGTATCTCAATACAATTCTTGATTATTGCTTTAAACTTTACACAATTCTTAGTTATATTAATTTTTAATATCTGTATACTTTTGGTGATGATTCAAAATTTCATTTTTGAGTTATTGAGTATTTTGTAAAAAAGGAGGAGGGTTTTTTGACATGTCGCGCTGTATCTCAAAAACGATTTATGATTATTGCTTAAAACTTAACACACTTCTTTGTCATATTAATCTAAAGATCTGTATACTTTTTGGTGATGATTCAAAATTTCATTTTTGAGTTATTGAGTATTTTGTAAAAAAGGGGGAGGGAGTTTTTACATGTCGCACCGTATCTCAAAAACGATTTAGGATTATTGCATAAAACTTTACACACTTCTTTGATATATTTATTTAAACATCTGTATACGTTTTGGTGATGACTCAAATTTTTATTTTTGAGTTATTGAGTATTTTGTAAAAAAGGGGATGGCTTTTTTCACATGTCGCGCCGTATCTTAAAAACAATTTATGATTATTGCTTGAAACTGTACACACTTCTTTGTTATATTAATCTAAAGATCTGTATACTTTTTGGTTTGATTCAAAATTTTATTTCAGTGATATTTAGTTTTTTGTTAAAAAAAAAAAGACGGGGGGGGGGTGTTTCACATGTCCCGCCATGTCTAAAAAATGGTTATTGCTTAAAACTTTCTCAGAAACTATTGATGATTATTGCATAAAACTTCCGAACAAGACGTCGGGCGTATCATGCGATCATGGCGCAGCTGTTTATTAGATATTAAACTCTTGTTTTAATTTTTTGTCCAACTGTTAGTCCGAAAAAATGTCTTATGTGTCTTAATATGTTTTACATATACTTTAATCCAAATAAATGTGTACTTGTCTTGGCCAGCGGATGATGACTTTTATCTCATTGTGTAAGGCAGAAAGAAACTTATAGTTCATTAAAACGTTTATTTAAAAGAAAAAAAGTAATAAAAAATGTTAAACAAATTTACACACAAAATACCAGCAGTTTCACTTTTTTAAGAATATAAAAAAAGGACATATTTTTTTTTATAATTTTACCATTTAATCGGTATTTGACTAAACTTAAGTTTTACCTAGTGAAACTGCTTTACATAATTTTACAACCATACTAAAATATATATAAACATATCAAAATAAGAAATATAAGAATACTAATTATCCCGATTAAGGACTCTTGATGCATGGCATGACATTTACACACAGAAAACAATATACACTGATTTTTTAAAAACATTTTTGTTTCACATTGCAGGTATATATGCAAAAAGTAAAATCACAAAAACACAGAACTCTGGAAAAATCAACATTTGGAAACTATGAATATGAAAACTTAAGAAAAGTATTTACAAAAGAAATAACTACAATAGCATGCATTAAGTATTATTACATTTGATACCTCATTAAACTGCGTGTTTAAAAAACAACATCAATAAACTATGCTTTTTGATATTTTATTCTCTCGTTATAAATCATTGTAATAATCTCTTAATGGATTTTGTTATGATAGAAATAAGAAGCTATGGTATGAAAGAACACTGGACAGGTCTCTCTCTCCAAGTCACAATTTGTGAAAGTTTACCAATAATAGGTTATAGAACGATCCTCTGCACGGACCTCACACCGAACAGGAAGCTGTAAATTGTCTCATAAATTACTAGTGTAAAATCATTGAAATGGGAATACCAACGGTCGAATCCGTATAAAAATCATCGAGAAACGAGAAATACTTCGGAAACACATCAACAAACGACAACCACTGAACATCAGGTTCCTGACTAAGCTGTTGTTGGCACAACATTTTAGAATTTTGGGTCCCCAATGCTCTTCAACTTAATACTTGTTTGGCTTTATAACTATGTTGATCTGAGCATCACTGACGAGTCTTATGAAGACGAAAAGGGCGTCTAGCGTATTAAATTATAAGCCTTGTACCTTTGATAACTATTAAGACAGGGGCAAACATGCAACGGATTTGAACGTTTTGATAGGTACAAACCTTTACCCTTTCCAAACAAAACAATAGTCGTGTTACAGTACAAAATAGAAAGACACACTATAAAATATCAATTAAAAGGCCTTAACTCAATCAAAAGACATAATACAATAAACAAGTGAACACACATCCAACAAATAAATTTGACCAATGACACAATGTAGATACAAACTCAATACAATAAGAGGTTTGACGTTAAACAATTTCAGAAAGTTAACCAAAATCTAAAACACAATGCCACTTACAACAAAATAATTTACACTGGTAAATGAAAATAATTTTGTTAAAAGATATACAGTAACGGAGAGTGGATTTTTTTTTATAAAATAAATAATTTTGTTACTCATAGTACGAGAACTGAAATGAACATTTATAGTTAAACCAAACTCTTATCGAAGCTTATATATTTTAAAAACAGAGAAACGAGATATAAACTAAATAAATAAACATTAAATATTATAAAGCATTACAATTCTATCATTGAAGGTGAAATTAACACGAATGGAATGTTTACACGAGTTATAAAGCAGTTCATTTGTGTAAGGTAAAATTTAAAAAAAAACGTATTAACGAAGTGCATATACAGAATAAACGTTCAAAGATGTAATACTATAAGGCTGTTGCCATTCTTTCAATAAGCGGGAAAATATTAAATATTAATGTTACAACTTGACAGAATAAAAGCGTTCATCTATCATATCGGCAGTTTTAAGAGAAATTTAAACTAAATGATTTTTTACAATCAATAATCTTTGACATTGGATGAAAATGAAAGGTCAGTTGAGCTTAAGTCCAAATAAGATCATGATATCTTTTCAAATTTTCTTTATAAATACTCACACATTGTGGTTACCTCAAACAGAAATAAAAAAAGGATTAAATTGTTTGTTTTATGATATGGTGGTAAATATTATATAATAATTTTACAGTAAAAACTGCTTCTAAATAGCAAGTGACTCTAGAACAACCATGTCTTTCAACTATCTTCTCGCCACGAAATTTGTATAAATGAAGTAATCAGAAAAATGTTTGTAGCGGATATAGGAAGATGTGGTATCAGTGCGAAGGACACAACTCTCAATCAAAATCACAATTTGTAAAAGTATTCCATTATAGGTCAAGGTATGGTCTTCAACACGGAGCCTAGGTTCACACCGAACATCAAGATATAAAGAGCTTTAAAAATTACTAATGTAAAACCATTCAAACAGTTAAACCAAACGGTCTAATCTATATGAAAAAAATTAGGAAACACATAAACAGACGACAACCATTGAACATCAGTTTCCTGACATAGGACAGATGCAAACAATCGCAGCGGAATTAAACGTTTCAATGATACCAAACATTCTCCCTTTTCTAAAACAATAGTATAACATCACAATATAGAAAGACACACTATAAAATCAATATCGATTGGAATGGCTTAACTCATTAAAAAAATGTAGTAACGCAAATTAACACACAATGAACGAGTAAATTTAATCTCTGTGTTTGTAAATACATTATTAATAAAAATAAGGAATGAATAATTTAAGTAAAAGTATATAACCGCTGTGAAATGTTAAACATTTTAGAAAAACATAGTAACGAAATAAAAATAAATCAGTTGCAATAGACTTCATACTCTTTACATGCTTTAGATGAATACATATATATAAATACATCAAGCAAAAACACAGAGTAGACGTAGAGAAGTGATATACGTTTTTACAAATCTTTTCCAGAAATGAGGTAAATCAAAACTTGTTGAAAATATTGTGTTCCTTGTTATATCTAGATCACGAAGTATATATCAGAGTTCAAAACTTTTGAGTTAATTCCCATAAAAGAAATCAATTGATTTAAATAGTAACCATATTTCAATCTTTATATTTTTAAACTTTTAATGACGTCAATTGTATAATAGAAAAATAATTTACTCTCTCTTAGTTTTGCTTCTATTTTTTTCTTTGCATGCTCTATATGAGATTCTTATTTGTTACTTCATGCTGATATAACTTTGACTGTTTTTATGTTATATGTGGTTATATATATATATATATATATTGCCAAAACTAACCTGTACATGCAATTCCAGGATGAGAACAAACAAAAAGTAAACCCTTTAATAACAATGAATACTCAAAAGAAGTCCAGGATGAATGGAGAGTCATTCTAATTTCAATCGAAAATAAGGATATATTGGATAGGCACGGTTTAGCCGTGCAACAGGTCTGCGATGATTCCACCAAACATCTGTGGCACATTGGCACTCTCTTTACAGAAGTCGTCGAGTAAAGACTTCTTTTTTCATATGTTCACATATGATTTCAATATAGATAGATCCTTCAAAGACACGGGCTCTTGTCTCCCCATAAAATGTTCCCATATATAAAGGCAACAGTAGTATACCGCTGTTCAAACTCATAAATCCATGGACAAAAAACAAAATCGGGGTAACAAACTATAACGGAGGGAAACGCATTAAATATAAGAGGAGAACAACGACACAACATTAAAATGTAAAATGTAAAGCATTAGACAAAATCCTATGAGAATAACAAATATAGCATCAAAACCAAATACATGAATTTGGGATAGATAAGTTCCGTGAATTCACACTCAAAAATAAGAGAAAACAAACGACACAACGGAAACACAACGTTAAAATGTAACACACACAGAAACGAACTATAATATAACAATGGCCATATTTCTGACTTGGTATAGGACATTTTTAAAGGAAAAAATGGTGGGTTGAACCTGGTTTTGTGGCATGCCAAACCTCCCTCTTTTATGGCCATGTGAAATTTAACATTAAAATGACAACACAACATTACAGGACTACAATATAAATAAATAGGAGAACACAATTGACAAAGAAGCACACGAATAAAGCGAACAAAAGGCAACAAGTTTAAAATTTTAATACGCCAGAAGTGCATTTTGTCCACACAAGACTTACTAGTGACGCCCAGATACAAAAGTTTGAAAGCCGAAACAAGTACAAAGTTGAACAGCATAGAGGACCAAAAGTTCAAAATAGTTGTGCCAAAAACGGTCAGGGTTTTCTGTTAGGTACCAGAACATCCTATTATTAAGAATAATTTATACTTTTGCAAACAGTAAATTTTATAAAATGACTATACAAAAGATATACATGATAAAACTGAAGTATTAACTACACAATGTAATTACAGGAAACAACCGAAATACATTACATAACCCGACACATCCGAATGAGTCAAAACCTCAACGCCATGTGACGTCATATTTGAAATTGTAAACAATGACAAAAAATGACGCCACATTTGAATTTGTAAAACAGATCATCAAAAAATGAAAAATGACGTCACATTTGAATGAATAAGATAGAATTAGGATTGATTTAAGATTATATTTGAACTAAATACTGATATTACATTTGATAACAATGCACATTTCATTACTTATTAATAGCAAACTAAGGTAGCAATTAACTATATTATATAGCTATGTCCGGTTTGTTTTGAATCTAACTTCAAACGTAAAACATCGTACAGATTACGTTGAACAAAATCAAATCTAATAAATGAAGGCGGTGATTAATTTTTTTACCATAACACATGAATAACTGTAGATAACAAGTGCGTGTATTTGTAGAAATTAAATAAAAACTCAATGACTATGGTGGTTCCGACTCTTCTTGAATTTTCAATCTCAAATAGTAAAGCCCAATGATTCTTAAATTCTTGAATGACCATAGGAATCTTTAAAGAACATATCTGTTTTTAAATTCAAATGACATTTCACACATGTGCTTAAGAAGTTATGCTACACTTGTTATGATTTTTTGTTAGAAATTTGGTATTATCTAGATTTTAAGCAATAAATAGGCAATAAATACATATTTGGATATACTGTAAAAATCCACAATTGCCCGCTGAATTTTTTTTATTGATTATATTGCATATATTTTTAAAATAAAGTCATAGGTGAACAAATCTAACAAAATGACGTTTTTCTTTCTTTATAGTTTTTAAAATTAAAAAAGATGCCTGTTTTAAATGTATGAAATAAGAGAGAATCCCTTCCCTACACATTTTCAATTAAATGCGTCAGAAAATAAGGACACAAAATCTATAATGTATCATTTTTAAATTCCCTTATTTGCTTATAATCAATATTATTATAACAGTTTTTTTAAAAAGGTTGTAATTTGAAACAGTGGAGAGAACATCTTATACAGTTATTTACTAATGTAATAAACTGACTTACAATGGAAGGAAAGAGTCCAAAATGGACGGTTACGAAATGTTGAGGCTAAACTGTATACCTCTCTTTACAACTGTTTCTCACACACATATCCATATTTAAAATAACATGGAGCATCATTCCATCTGTAACTACTAAACAAGCATGATGCTTTACAAAACATACAACAGCTTTCTTTTTTTCCGCCATTTGGTTCAGAAGGGGACCAATCGTTATACGTGAGTGTTGAATTATCAGAATCCCAAACCCAATGTTCTTCTGTTTGACGATCATTCAATCCTATCCACATTTGATCTAAAAAAAAGTTAGTAGACAAAAAATGATTATGGGTAATATATGTCAATGAGACAACAACCCAATAAGTAAAATTAAAAAAGTAAAAACATCATATGTCAAGAAACCAATATATATAGAGGTCTTAAACAAAATGAGACATTTGGATTCTACCACTGCATCGAGTGTAATACGATATTTATCGACTCGAGACAGTTACATATTCAAATATAAAACGCAAGGCTCGTCGAGCGTTTTAAATAATTAAAATTAAACAGTCGAGAGTGGATAAATATCGTATTACACAAGATTTGGTGGTGGATATTTATTCCTTCTTTTCGAATTTTCGGCAAAAAAGATTTGTTCTTTCTATGTGACGTCATCAGGCTTGGTCACCTTTTTCATGCCTTCACAATAGAAATTCGGAGAAAAGCAAGAAAATTCAACGTCATACTTTGATTTTAACCAATGAAGAACTGAGATCAAACGAACCACACGTTGATTTAATTTTCTTATAGGATGGGTGCAGAAAGGGAAAAGTTGACGGAGAATTAGAGAAATATGTTTTTATTCTATGAAAATCTCAAGGCTTTTTTTTTGTGTTGTCGGATTTTTCATAATACCCACATCTCTGGGTTTTTTTTTAACAGATGCAAACCTGTACATAACATCTCTATCATTTTATGAGAAATGTTTAACAAAATTTTACAAAATTGATTCGAGCTGGAGAAGACTTTATGCAATTTAGAGGTTTACATTTTCAAATTGATTAAAAGGTACATAACTGTAGAAAAGTAAATGACTTAAAACCCAAATTCGAACTCTGTTCGTATGTTGTGGTACTCAGCATTGCGTATAATTGTCATTAATAAAATTTAGAATGGAAATGGGGAATGTGTCAAAGAGACAACAACCCGACCATAGAACAGACAACAGCAGAAGGTCACCAACAGGTCTTTAATGCAGCGATAAATTCCCGCACACGGAGGCGTCCTTCAATTGGACCGTAAACAAATATATATACTAGTTCAGTGATAATGAACGTCATACTAAACTCCAAATTGTACACAAGAAACTAAAATTTAAAAAAAATAGAAGACTAACAAAGGCCAGAGGCTCCTGACGTGGGACAAGCGCAACAATGCGGCCGGGTTAAACATATTTAGGAGATCTCAACCCTCCCCTATACCTCTAACCAATGTAGAAAAGTAAACGCATAACAATAAGCAATTTAAAATTCAGTTCAAGAGAAGTCCGAGTCTGATGTCAGAAGATGTAACCAAAGAAATTAAACAAAATAAACAAAATGACAATAATACATAAAAAACAACAGACTTCATTTGTACTAGCAGTTATTTAACATGCCAGCTCCAGACAGTTAAACTGATTGAAAGATTATGTCTTCATCATATGAATATGAGACATAATCTTTTCCGTTAGGGGTTTAGTATCATACCATTACAACATATATGAGAAGAACATAACCCGTGTCATGCCAACAACTGATTTTAAATAAATGTGTTTAGTTCTGATGAAAAGACCCTACAAGTGAATCACTATTAACGCCAAAACATGCAGTCTTTAATAACCTGACAACAGTATCGTACCTATATGCCTTCTCAATAAATCTATTTAAGGAATTTGTTATCTATGACATGAATACTGACATTTTGGTGCTTTATAAAGAATATTTCCATAAAAAATGAATGTGAAATACCTAAACGTATAAGAAGTCTGCATGTGGAGCTATATTTACGAATGATGATACCGATGATAAAATTTAGTAAATGTTTTGACTAGTTTGTTATATCGAAAACCCTGGTGTGATAATTTTTCAGTAATACATAAATTTCTCTCGTTCAAATCTAAACCATTGTTACATATACGAGTGAAATGAAGCAGGAGTGTGGAATAGGAAATGAGACGAACGAACGGACGGAGGAAAAATGAAAAATTAAAGCTCCCGAGTCATAAAAAAGGTTCACATGTATATCTAGAAGCCAATATGTATAGGTCTTTAACTATCATTAATAATCTTAGAAACGTGTCTACATGATATCACAATATTTAAATTCATTTTTGTTTTAAGTAGTTGGGTTTATTTGTTCATAATATCCACGTCTCTATTCATTCATTTTTAAGCAATGCTATGCATAATTACATAATATCACTTTCATGTTATTAGAAACATTTAGCATATGTTTGCCTGATTTATTTGCAATATATACAGTATTTAGGCGATTTAGAGGTCAACATTGTTTTCAGACAATGGACACATGCCTTTACATTAAACCATGCACTTAATTGTCTCACATCTAACAAGCAAAGCATATCATCAAAACTGAATAGGAAGGTTCTATCATTTAGCAAAGCACAAACCATTATTCTTTATCTTTTTTAGGGAGGGGGTATTCTGTCAATCAACAATACAAAATTCAACCATTTTTTTAAATTTAGAAAAAAGCTATTTTAGAAAAAAAGAAAAACATGCTACCCCTTCCCCTATCAAATACTAGAGGCTCTCAAGAGCCTGTATTGCGCACCTGTATTTACGGTGGTTTAGGAAATCATTTAAAATAAGATTAAATCATCATAATAAATAGCATTAGATACCATAGTCATGATTGAGACAAAGTTTGGTTTAATTTGGTCTGAAATTAAATTAACAGCAGGTCATTCTATTGTAGTCAGCCAGGAACTTAATGTTCAGTGGCTGTCATTTGTTCATGTGGTTCTTGTTTTTTATATAAACTAACCCATTGGTTTTCCCGTTGGAATTGTTTTAATTGCTGGGCCTCTTAATTGAGTTCTGTTAGGTGTGAGCCATGGCTCCGTGTTGAAGACCTTATCTTGACCTATAATGGTTTACTTTTACACAGTGTGACTTGGATGGACAGTTGTCTCATTGGCACTCATACCACATCTTCTAATAACTATTTACAATAGTTACTGAAGACCCTTTATGATTATTTAAATTATTTTTCATGTCTTGACCATTAAAAATGGTTTAATTTTTTTTTAATTTATTCATAAACTTCTATAGTAAACCCATATGTTCTATGTTTACCAATTTTAGCTATGATGGTTAAATGACAGAATTATCGAATACATTCAATCATATATGGTCTACTGCAAACCAATTTTTATTCTAATTTGCCCAGTAGTTTTAGTGGAGAAGACTTTGTTTGTCCAGAAATTACAACAATTTAAGAAAAATTGTTTAGAAATTACTAAAAAGGGCAATAGCTCAGTAAGGGGTCAATTGACAGTTTTGGTCGAACTATCATATTTGTAATTCGTAATTTGCTGAACCATGTGAATATTGTTGCTGTATACAGTTTATATTTATGTATAAAAATATTTTTTATAAGAACGAAAAACTGCAAAATTTAGCAGTTCAGGGACAGAGGGTTGTCTGATTTGTCTGAAATTTTCAAAGAATGTTAAATACGTTATTTTACCGTGGAAAAATCAGAAATATAAGCAACAAAATGCGTTTAATGATCTATTTATAGACATTTTGAATAGTTTGTTGGCGAGCGGTGTAATCAGACATCTTACTAAAACTAGATACCCTAATGATGCTTGTGACAAAATTTAGATATATTTGTCTCAGTAGTTTCAGAGAGGAAGATTTTTGTAAAGGTTAACGACGGACGACGACAAAAGACACCGACGGACTATAGACGACGATGGACGACGACGACGACAGACGACAACAGACGATAACAAACGACGACGGACAAAGACGGACGGCGGTTTCAAAAACATGAAAAAAGTCCACTTGACCCTTTGGGAGAGATGAGCTAAAAGGGACGGCTAATTAATATCTTAAGCAAGCAATTGATTGATTTGGCTGTTTTGCTAGGTCCTTTGTGATATAAAGCTCTTCAGCTGTTTGTTCAATTAAAACTTTTATTCAAATGCTCTATATTGGGAGTCCCGGATATCCCGCTCATTGAATAACATAAAAGAACAAGGATTTTAATCATTTCAAAAGAGGGGCCAAAGATACCAGAGGAACAGTCAAACTCATAACTCGAAAATAAACTGACAACTAGAAAACTAAAGAATGAGCCACACGAACCCCACCAAAAACTGGGGGTGATCTCAGATGCTTTGGAAGTGTTAGCAGATTTTGCTCTACATGTGGCACCCGTTGTGTTGCTCATGTTATTACAAACCCGGTTAAAAGTCTTACTCGGTAGGTCACATTCATGAAAATGGAAGGGGATTGAAGTTACGACGTAAGAAACATATCTGATATCATCTGTGAAACGGTTATTCCATAACGGTCAACCAACTCGTGATGGCATCCGTAAAATTTACGAAGGGAAGTTTTCAATTTTACCATTTGGAACTCTTGGTTTGATAGCTTCTTTGTGAGCATCAATCCTCATCAAGGAAATCGAGCTAGAAAATAAAAGCGCGGGAATATCGTATCAATTTGCAGATATATGCTCCGTATGCAGGCACTACATAGAAATGAAAAGTTCACAATTGGGAAGCTGAAAGCATCTCGCTTCAACTAACATCTTAAAGACTTGAAAGATGAAAAAATTCTGAATGTTGACATGGGTAAGAGTGAGAGAGGAAGAGGACTATGGTGTGATTTGAATAAATTCTAAATAACATGTTTCTCGCGCTGAATACTCAACATACACAGATACATCAGGTTAGTTTTAAACATATTTATTTAAAGTGGATTTGCAAACAAGTAATCCCTTTCAAGTTATGGGTGCGAGTGTTGCCTTGTAGCGGCATAAGCCTACTCTTTTTTCGACATCTAAAAGAATGTCGTTTGCGAGGACGGGTCAGCCATTTATCGTCTCCTTCCGACGGTCTATCCTCGGTTCCTGAAGACCATACTCGCAACTGGTAACATATATTTGATTTTGTCATTTGATTAGCAACTTTCCGTTTTGAATTTTTCTCGGAGTTCAGTATTTTTGTTACTTTACCTTATTTATACATCCAGTAGTAAGCTTGATATTAGATTTGGTGTCATTTTCTTACCTTTAAATGGGTTCCGACATTAGTGTTGGTTATTTGAATAAAATAAAATGAACAGATATGTCAACGAGACAGCAATATGTCAGTTCTGGTTCATTATATGATAATTACAAGATATACCTTTAACTATTGACTTAATCCATGTGTTCTCCTCACTATTTTCAATTTTCACCAAGTACCCCTCTCCTGTCTGGCATTGAACCTACAACAAACATTAGCATATGTTAACATTTCTCTGTCAAAGCTGATCTGGAATCACATTACACTAGTAAGATCTGTAACGATTATGCATGATATAAGATCTCTGTCATAACGATAACACTTAGATATATTGCTGCCATTAAAATTGGCGACCGATTGTAATATTGATAGTCACTGCTTAAATAAAGTTAAAAAAAAATCCCTTCCCACAATAACAGCGCTCGGTTTGTTGTATTGTATTCTATATTCATTATACAGTTGGCTACTCATATCAATTTAACATAGGTCTTTTTTTAGTTATTTTTCTAAGGACCAAATATCATATAATAATTTAATACATGTACTTATATTGGATGTTACAATTTTATTTACCATTTTTTCATAAAATGTCATGTTCCAAGTCATGAATATAACAGTTGTTATTACACAATCAGTTTCTATTTGTGTTGAAGTTTACTTTAGTTCCAGTTCAGTGAATATGTTTTTCTGTAATGTTCCTCTAATAGTTGATTTGTTTCAGTTTGTAACCCGGATTTGTTTTTGCTTAATCAAATTATGGCTATTGAACAGCGGTATACTACTGCTGCCTTTGTTTAACACTTTAGGTAGTAGCAGACACTTTTACGTACATTAGTTTTGCTCGTGTAATTTAGGAAAAAATAGACAAAAAAATTTATCTTGATCCTTCGAACAAAAATATAAAAATTTAAAAATAAATTGAACCACACTTTTATTGAATATAAATCAGTTTGAAAAAACTTTTTTTTATCCTCAAGTAGCCAAATACACCCTTACAATAGAACACTATTTAAAAGTTCAGTTAATATTACAGCTACATCTCTCTTGTATGTGTTGCTGATCTACTTTGTACAACATATGCATTGCATTTATTGATAACTTGTTCTCGTCATGAATGAGAAGTGTATATTACAAACACAGATATACAATAGTCGGACACAAAAGTACTCAATTTATTTCACTTGACTGGGCGGAGTTTGTCCGGTTCGCTCAAAAATAAACCAGTCTATCTATAGATAGGTGTTTTAGGATAAACTCATCAATGAAGTGTCCGGTCATTATTTTTTTTAATTCCTTTGACACAAATGTTTGATGACACTGATAGGTGATTATAAATCAGTGATAATTATAACGACAATCATCCTAATTACACACATTTTCAAATAGACCGTCCTTATGCAAATTAAACGTAAGCTCCGCCCGATCAGTTGAAATAACATTGGTAATACGTTATAAGAAATCGGATTATTTAAAACTTTCGGAAAAAAAAACTTGTTTACTATTTATAATAAAAGTTACAGGAGATACCTATAAGTCGAAGAGAAATCGACAAAATCATTGTCAAAAAACGGATACAAAAAACAACGATAAGACAGAACAGCAGTTCAACCAAAGATAGGAGTAGTATTTCTAGGATTATTGATATCAATTTCACAAATGACCACAAGTTTAACAGGCCAATACAGAGAGCATATAAGAAATCAAAACAACTGAAACGTAACTGTTAAATCACATGTCAGATTTGACTTAGAATTAAATATTAGTTTTGCGCAATTAAAAAGCTACGTTACCAAATTTATTATGGGTAATATTTTTCAAAAGCGTTTATCAAAAGGTGTTTTTTGTATAATAACGTAGTAAACAATAGAAATTTAGCCAATGATGTGACGTTATTTTCGGGTCAATTTCTTTGACATTAACCATGATGCTTTAGATTTTGAAACGGCGAATACCAAAGCACTGTATCCTAAGTGGACTGAGCAGCGTATCGACACAGTTGTAGTAAAACAACCTGTATGTTTCTATGCTCAAAACACGTATTTTAGGAACAACCTTCAACATATCTATACGGTTGTGACCAACAATAAAACCCAATGATATCAGTTACTGCAAATTAATTTTAAGTGTTGCCACATTTTGTCACATGTCATAAGCAGACGACACGTAACAAAAGTATAAAAACTCGAATGTGACCTGAAATTTGTTCTTGATTTGTCAGCAGTTCCTGTCAATTAGCGATACCTACCGTGTTATTCCTGTAAACTATGTTTTCATTTTGTATAAACCTTACTCGGGTAGATCATTTTAGATATGTACCTCCACAGCGGGCCATAATTGTATATTGTTATTAATTACCTTTGCATTTTCCCAAGACATCTTCGTATACACAAACAAATAACAGTGATTCGAAAATGATTTCCAATCATTCAAGCATTCTGTAAATTGAAATGCATGTTGTTAAATGTAATGTAGAATTGAAATATCATTGAATTGATTTTAGAATATGAATAATGATCATTTTATGGCACAAGAAAGACAAAAAGTAAAGAAAAATACTTATATGACGTTTGTTTATGTGCATAAGCTAAAGCAACTTGATTATGATATGAAAGCGCTATGATGATTTGTCTACCTGGGTAAAATGGGTACCAGAAAGACAAAAAAATAAAGAAACATACTAATATGACGTTTGTATATGCGCATAAGCTAATGCAACTGGATTATGATATGAAAGCTCTATGATGTTTTGTCTAGCTCGGTAAAATGTGTCAAATACGAACGTCCCATTTCGTATATATCATGGATTCTAATATGATGTGCGCGTCAAAATAAGTTAGGTAAAGTTATAATGAGATACAGTAGCTATAAATATTCAGTAGAAATTGAAAAAAATAAACGCAAAAGACAAGAAGCTACAAAGACCAATTTTTTTTCGATATGTTGTTTTTTTCCCCCATTCATAAAACTGTAATCTTTTACATTTATTCTGTTCTGAGAAATACTTTTTGTTTCCGATGGAAGATTATTTCTTTCAGTTCAAATGAAAATTGTTGAATTGTTAAATATAGACCTGTAGACATCTGTTCCTGTTGATTTGTTCTATGTGTTTACTGTATTCAAGGCCCGTTAAATCGCTCTTAATAAAATTTCCATTAACATGTAACATTTAAAATTTAATTGTCTATGTCTACCTATCATTTCAACTTCCTTCGATTTTTTATATCTAAAAAATATGCATCTACCAATGGGATGGAATAGGTTTTACACGCCCGACTAAGTCAGAAAGTTGCATGGTATAAACTACTCCGTCCTTAAACACTATATAGTCTTAAATTCTAAAAAGAAGATGTGATATGATTGCCAATGAGACAACTATCCACCCGAGACACAGAAGGTTACCGTACACACCATGGCAGTGGCAGTGTCATCTGCCATTTTCATTTTTTTACTTTCAATAATTTTCTGAGAGAGAGGGAGGAGAAATAACAACTAATTTTTAAAGCGGAGTAAAAGGAGATTTCGAAAGACGTTTCAAGGACGGTGTTCACGAAAGCTGAGATTCTCGGTTTATAAAATTACATCTGACAAAAACTGATGCATACATGCGTTTTCTTGTATTATACATGTTATACTGTAGATATTAAATTAGATGTATATTGTTGATATTATTATAGTTTGAATATGTTACAAACGTTAATACTAATTTGCGAAAATTACTGGAAACTTGTACTAAGACGTCAGATTCAGTGTTCTATAGAAAAACAACTTTTTTCTAAAAAACTAATGAAAAAAAACCAGGAAAATAACATTTTTTTTAAAGATCGATGACATATAGTTTTTGTGACTTTATTCAAAAGATAACACAACGCACTTTATTTCTTGAAATTGTTAAAAAAAAAAATCATTGATAGATAATAATGGAAACTTTTTTCATTCTTATGTTTTATTTTTGGCGGGAGTGAAATACATCATACTTTTTAGAATCAAACCAAGAATCCCTAATTAATAGATACAAATCTATTGTTCAATATGAAAAAAGAAATATGCTTGTACGTTCAGTATAATTGATTTATTTGAAATTATAAACAACAACATAATATTGTAAATATTACAGAAACACACAAAACTGGGGTTGAATTGCTATAGTAACATAACAATTTTTTTCTTTTTATTTTATTCCTAAAAGTATGGAATATCTCCGTCATAATTATAAGGGAAAAAATCAAAGGTTGAAATTAATAAGGCGTCAAGTCTTTGAGGAGGGGCATTAAAGGGGGGGGAATCTGCACGGAGGAACGCGAAATAAAATTGCTATTTAATGATGAACGAACATTTGAAAATTTTATGCACGCTGATCTTTTCACCGATTTCACGAAACACGGTGAATAACGAACCTTTTTCACGGCTGCACGTGAAATGAAAACACGTTGCAATAAAATAACCCATTGCCACCCTCCTATAGCTATTCGCAGGAAGCATTTACAATTAGCCCGGTCGGACAAAAATTGACGATGGACTAGATTGGGGCATCATTTTTGCATTCTTTAATTTATTAGACCATTTTTTTTTTTTATTCTTTATGTATTTTTACCACTTTTGTCTATTTGTTTTGTTTTAGCATCCGATTATAATCAATTTTTTATATTTAAGCACCCTATTATTTATTAAATATATGAAGATGTGGTATGAGTGCCAATGAGACAACTCTCCATCCAAGTAACAATTTATAAAAGTATACCATTATAGGTCAAGGTATGGCCTTTAACACGGAGCCTTGGCTCACAACGAACAGCAAGCTATACAGGGCACAAAACATAACTTGTGTAAACTCATTCAAACGGAAAAACCAATGGTTTCATCTATATAAAAACAAGAAACGAGAAACACTTATGAACCACATAAACAGACGACAACCATTGAACATCAAATTCCTGACTTAGGACAGGTGCAAACTTTTCTAAAATCATTGTCTGTTCCTAATTTCGTATTGGCTTAATTTTCAATTGTCAATATAATGGAATATTATGCGAATGTCATACAAGTAGGAATTTTGGCTAGCTATAAAACCAGATGTATTCCACCATTTTCAACATAAGAAAAAGCTTGTACCAAGTCAGGAATAGGATAGTTATTATCCCTTCGTTTGATATGTTTGAGCGTTTGATTTTGCCAATTGATGAGGGACTTTAACAATGTTGGCACCAAATGGGATAAATGAAAAGATGTAGTTCGACTCCGTGCAGTGCTTAACATTTGGGTTATATTACTTAACAGTTTTGTTTCTATTTCTTTACCTTACAAATTTCTAAAATAAATTTGTTGAATATACCAATTTAAATTGCTTAATTTTTTGAGGGATGTAAAAGTACCAAGCCACGTTCAACTAGTTAACCTTAACCTAGTCAAAATTTATGATTGTATTTTAACGACCGTTTATTAGCGATGTTTAAATACGCAGACTCTGTTGTAACTACTCTACCGATGTCAAATTTAAAATATTTACAAATTTATATCGTTCAGTGCTGTTTTTGGAATTCTTATTGACGCAATCGTTCTTGTTACATCATAACTGTCGTCACCGTTAAAGTTTAGAATTGTGCTAGTTCATATCGCACATTATTATTTTTATTTAAAGCATATATTAGAACTCTCTGTTGTAATTAGCCATATAACTTATATCGTGTTTAACAATTTTTAGAATTGTGCAAGCGTCTTACCTGATGTTCGGTTTGACTTTTTTATTGTATATATTTCAAGATTGTTATAGTTTAATCTAAGTAGACTGGACTGATATATGATTCAATTAACATCACAATCATACTGATGAAGGGTATCTGTTATCCGAAATGTTTATAGATAATTACATTTATATTTTTTTTGGTTATTAGTATTGTTGTGTACACTATTTATGCGTTTATATAATTTATTTATAGTATACATGTATCGTTATTCGTAACGATCAAGCAACCTCGTGGGAAAAATCGTTGAATATTATTCAGACGTTTTATACATATATATACAAAAGGTAGAACGAAAAACAAGTAAAATGGAACAATGAATAGATATTTAACTTATATGTAATATAAGTTTTGTTTATACAAACAAAAGTATAATTATTATCTGGTGAAAGATGCTGACATCATTGATACATTTACATCTTTGACCACCTGTTTTGGTTACGAAAGAATTCTATGGTATTTGACACTTTGAGGTTATGGAGTCTCACCAGGACAAACATGTATCTTTTCCTAATCAGATACATGTCACAAACAATTACTCTTGGTGAGCATGGTGAGGAAATGCAGATTATGATAACAGATCTTATAAAATTTATTGCACAGCAATCAGTATATCATTCTGAAGGGCAAGTGAGGTCAGTCTCCTCCCACTGTATGATTTGATGTACCCAATCTGTGTGTGAAGCCATATGCATGGTCTTTGTATAGTCACTTTCCAGGTTCACAGCAGTCTGACTAGTTGATATAGTTTACAGTGCTATTATTCAATTTAATATTATTTCATTTTAAACTACTGGATATAAACATTTTTCGTTTTTATTCTTTTTGGATTACCTTACATTGTCTCACTGTGGCTGCATTCACTGATCAACTACTACTGAGACTTTTATTTAGTGCTTTGTACATAAACTTTTATTCACCTTGGGATCTTATTAACCCATACACAACTGAGTTTTCAATGTTTGCAAACTTGTGTAGTACCTAGTACATATACACTATCATATCGAGATAATCTGAGTATGGGTGACCAATATAATTAATATTTGGTAATACTTGTAAAGTTTTTAACTGTGTAAGACAGTAAATTATGAGACAGAGCAGGAATTATAGCTGATCTTTACTACCAGACTTGGGATCCGTATGCACATGTGAGTCCTGACCATACAGAGAGATACTTTCAAACAACTATTTCTAGGCAAGTATTTTTGGACTGAATTTTATTTCTTATACCCAGATGTATCGTGCTTCAAATTTTCTTTGAAATTTCTTAAATTCAAGCAAACAATAAATAGACTTACTGATCTAACTGGTTTATAAATATGAAAATTTTATCATGTTTATATGCACTTTATTCATGTTTAAAATGGGTTTTTTTTCAGAAAACAGCTTCATCCAATATGGATCCTTTTCATTATCTTTAATAAGTTAACAAGTTGTGTATTATATTTATTTATTTCATTTATTTTTATTTTATTTATTTCATTTATTTTTATTTTATTTTTTTCCCGCTTTCAGTTATTAATGTTTGCTCCACCTAATGAACATTTACTAAAGTAGTTTCATTATCCTAGATAGATTAAATAAGATAATTTATTCAAAATCTAAGGGCCTGACCATGTTGGACAAGCAGTTTATTATAATTTTTCTTTCGCATATTTAAAATGCATATTCAGAAAACATAATATGGTTTTTATGATCTCTAAATAACTGCATATAACATGTATTTAATGATGAGAATTTCTAGTCAAGGATTTATTTATTAACTGCAAAAAAAATCAACAGATTGGCATCTTCACAAACTTATTCAATTTTTTTTATCATACTGAATATGGTTTGTTACATCCTCATGCCTGTTTTGCAGAGCCAGTTTTGATAGACCCCTGCTACTCTACTAGCACATGGGCTATCCCCTGATGCAGACCTTGCACAACCCGGCTGCAGATGAGATGTCTATTCTCATCCTCTCCGTGGAAACCCCTTGCTCCACATTCCCGAACTGGCATATTGACATACAGGCAGTTTTTCATCCTCATTCTTAAATGCATACTGAATGCATCTACTATGAGTTTCAAAATCTATAATTAATAGATCTGGTGTAGCTTTCTCATTTTAGAATTTTGACATTGAATATCCTTTTTACAGCATTCTCATCATTGAATACTGAAGATAATTTTATAGCATTCTAATGTTTGAAACTTTGATGTTCTAGCATTCTCATAATTTGAACACTGATTATCATTTTTATAGCATTTTCATCATTGAGTATTATTTTTATAGCATTCTCATAATTCGAATAATGATTATCATTTTTATAGAATTTTCATTATTGAATAGTGAATACTATTTTTCTGGTATTTTCATTATTGAATACTGAATATTATTTGCTGGCATACTGAATTTAATTTCATATTATAGCATTCTCATGCTTGAACCATTTTGACCCATCTGTAATTTATGTATTGGAGATATTATATTTCATAAAGATATGACCGTTTTGAAACAAAAACAGTCTGAAAAACAGATCCCTCCAGGAAGGGTATAGATATTCAACTTCATAAAGTACAAAATAAATGTGTCCTTATAATATCTTAATAATTAAATATTTTCAAACTAGAAAAAAGTCTACCGTAATCCCTAATCTCCAATCTGATTTTTTTTTATTTCACACTATTTTTTAGCCTTGGAAAGAAATTATTTCATTAATTGTATTTAACATGTACTTAATAGTTTATGTGGCTTCAACCCTGATCACTTTAATGGTCATAGCTTACGCATTGGAGCTGCCACAACTGCCGTTACGGCAAATATTGAGACCATTTGGTCAAAGTACTAGGACGCTGGTCCTCTGATAGTTACTGCAGGTATATAATAGTGTCATCTTATGCAGAAGATTTGTTAGGTAATTCTTAACACATAGCATTATGATGTTTTTATCTATCAGTACAAAATGTATTTACATTATAATGGTTTAATATGTAAAGTTTGTAAACAGGTGTATTATTTTTTTTATTATTATTTTTTTTTTCTCTCATGACTTTATTGAAGGTGAATAAGTCCACACTCCTAAATCCTTGGGGGCACTCAGCTGTTCCATCTGAGTTTTTGGACCTTGATGGAATTTTATCACTGGTCATTTCTAAAATTTCATTCATCCCCAAGCATTTCGGGGACAAATTTTATCTAAATTATTCCGGCGCCAGTTTAATAGACCCCTGCTACTCTACTAGCACATGGGCTATCCCCTGATGCAGACCTTGCACAACCCGGCTGCAGATGAGATGTCTATTCTCATCCTCTCTGTGGAGACGCTCCACTTCCTGACTGGCGCATTGTCGGGCAGGCAGGTTCTTCCTCTAAGTGAAGGTTGCAAGCTGACTTGCTCAGGCAGGAACTCAAAATTTTATTTTGTATGCTGAGTGTTTCTCAAGGGCCAAAACTGTTTTGATTGTTTATAATAAAATTATCATTCTAACATATCTTCCTGCTTTAAGCCAGAGTGACTTGCAAGGATTATGTCTTGGTTAACACACATATATCCCTTATGTTAAATTTGGTTTAGTTGTGTTTTGAGCTGGTAATTGGTGTACAATGCTCAAATATGTTGGGTTGCTGTCTTGACTTTAATTGAGATTTGTTTTATCCGGAGAGTTTACTTGAACCAATTATTGAACTTCAGGACTTCTTATCAAGACACACAGAAAATAATTTACCTAAATTACAGCTGTAAAATACAGGTTGATGCATGTGATCGTTAACTTTTCTTTTCATCAATGGAAGGCTTACATTATAAAACTTTGCTCTTTGGAATAGGTAAATGAATATAACTCAAAATATTTAGTACGCCTGTCATTGGTGACCTCCATTGTTTTGTTTCACTGACACTACACATTTATACAAGAAGTGTTTGCATACCACTGGACAACAACAAAATAATAAGCAACCACCTTCTTAAACTACAGGAAATATTTACATCTACAAAATTTTAGGAAAGATAAGAGACTACAAAAATTACATTATGAGACATAATACAGACTGACTACATACAACAATTTTGTATAAATATTTAACTTATTTGTAATTTAAGTTTTGTTTATACAAACAAAAGTATAATTATTATCTGGTGAAAGATGCTGACATCATTGATACATTTACATCTTTGACCACCTGTTTTAGTTTGAGAAAAATTTCTATGGTATTTGACACTTTGAGGTTATGGAGTCTCACCAGGACAATTATGTATCTTTTCCTAATCAGATACATGTGACAAACAATTACTCTTGGTGAGGAAATGCAGATTATGATAACAGATCTTATAAAATTTATTGCACAGCAATCAGTATATCATTCTGAAGGGCAAGTGAGGTCAGTCTCCTCCCACTGTATGATTTGATGTACCCAATCTGTGTGTGAAGCCATATGCATGGTCTTTGTATAGTCACTTTCTAGGTTCACAGCAGTCTGACTAGTTGATATAGTTTACAGTGCTATTATTCAATTTACCACCCACCGTCCACCTTCCTAACACCTTCAATAATGTTTCATGACAAGGGAAACATTTCAGCAATTTTACTAGCGATATATATTATTTTTCTTTTCATATTATATTTCCTTGATGGAATTTTATCACTGGTCATTTCTAAAATTTCATTCATCCCCAAGCATTTCGGGGACAAATTTTATCTAAATTATTCCAGCGCCAGTTTGATAGACCCCTGCTACTCTACTAGCACATGGGCTATCCCCTGATGCAGACCTTGCACAACCCGGCTGCAGATGAGATGTCTATTCTCATCCTCTCTGTGGAGACACTCCCCTTTCTGGCTGGTGCATTGTCGGGCAGGCAGGTTCTTCCTCTAAGTGAAGGTTGCAAGCTGACTTGCTCAGGCAGGAACTCAAAATTTATTTTGTATGCTGAGTGTTTCTCAAGGGCCAAAACTGTTTTGATTGTTTATAATAAAATTATCATTCTAACATATCTTCCTGCTTTAAGCCAGAGTGACTTGCAAGGATTATGTCTTGGTTAACACACATATATCCCTTATGTTAAATTTGGTTTAGTTGTGTTTTGAGCTGGTAATTGGTGTACAATGCTCAAATATGTTGGGTTGCTGTCTTGACTTTAATTGAGATTTGTTTTATCCGGAGAGTTTACTTGAACCAATTATTGAACTTCAGGACTTCTTATCAAGACACACAGAAAATAATTTACCTAAATTACAGCTGTAAAATACAGGTTGATGCATGTGATCGTTCACTTTTCTTTTCATCAATGGAAGGCTTACATTATAAAACTTTGCTCTTTGGAATAGGTAAATGAATATAACTCAAAATATTTAGTACGCCTGTCATTGGTGACCTCCATTGTTTTGTTTCACTGACACTACTCATTTATACAAGAAGTGTTTGCATACCACTGGACAACAACAAAATAATAAGCAACCACCTTCTTAAACTACAGGAAATATTTACATCTACAAAATTTTAGGAAAGATAAGAGACTACAAAAATTACATTATGAGACATAATACAGACTGACTACATACAACAATTTTGTATAAATATTTAACTTATTTGTAATTTAAGTTTTGTTTATACAAACAAAAGTATAATTATTATCTGGTGAAAGATGCTGACATCATTGATACATTTACATCTTTGACCACCTGTTTTAGTTTGAGAAAAATTTCTATGGTATTTGACACTTTGAGGTTATGGAGTCTCACCAGGACAATTATGTATCTTTTCCTAATCAGATACATGTGACAAACAATTACTCTTGGTGAGGAAATGCAGATTATGATAACAGATCTTATAAAATTTATTGCACAGCAATCAGTATATCATTCTGAAGGGCAAGTGAGGTCAGTCTCCTCCCACTGTATGATTTGATGTACCCAATCTGTGTGTGAAGCCATATGCATGGTCTTTGTATAGTCACTTTCTAGGTTCACAGCAGTCTGACTAGTTGATATAGTTTACAGTGCTATTATTCAATTTACCACCCACCGTCCACCTTCCTAACACCTTCAATAATGTTTCATGACAAGGGAAACATTTCAGCAATTTTACTAGTGATATATATTATTTTTCTTTTCATATTATATTTCCTTGATGGAATTTTATCACTGGTCATTTCTAAAATTTCATTCATCCCCAAGCATTTCGGGGACAAATTTTATCTAAATTATTCCAGCGCCAGTTTGATAGACCCCTGCTACTCTACTAGCACATGGGCTATCCCCTGATGCAGACCTTGCACAACCCGGCTGCAGATGAGATGTCTATTCTCATCCTCTCTGTGGAGACACTCCCCTTTCTGGCTGGTGCATTGTCGGGCAGGCAGGTTCTTCCTCTAAGTGAAGGTTGCAAGCTGACTTGCTCAGGCAGGAACTCAAAATTTTATTTTGTATGCTGAGTGTTTCTCAAGGGCCAAAACTGTTTTGATTGTTTATAATAAAATTATCATTCTAACATATCTTCCTGCTTTAAGCCAGAGTGACTTGCAAGGATTATGTCTTGGTTAACACACATATATCCCTTATGTTAAATTTGGTTTAGTTGTGTTTTGAGCTGGTAATTGGTGTACAATGCTCAAATATGTTGGGTTGCTGTCTTGACTTTAATTGAGATTTGTTTTATCCGGAGAGTTTACTTGAACCAATTATTGAACTTCAGGACTTCTTATCAAGACACACAGAAAATAATTTACCTAAATTACAGCTGTAAAATACAGGTTGATGCATGTGATCGTTAACTTTTCTTTTCATCAATGGAAGGCTTACATTATAAAACTTTGCTCTTTGGAATAGGTAAATGAATATAACTCAAAATATTTAGTACGCCTGTCATTGGTGACCTCCATTGTTTTGTTTCACTGACACTACTCATTTATACAAGAAGTGTTTGCATACCACTGGACAACAACAAAATAATAAGCAACCACCTTCTTAAACTACAGGAAATATTTACATCTACAAAATTTTAGGAAAGATAAGAGACTACAAAAATTACATTATGAGACATAATACAGACTGACTACATACAACAATTTTGTATAAATATTTAACTTATTTGTAATTTAAGTTTTGTTTATACAAACAAAAGTATAATTATTATCTGGTGAAAGATGCTGACATCATTGATACATTTACATCTTTGACCACCTGTTTTAGTTTGAGAAAAATTTCTATGGTATTTGACACTTTGAGGTTATGGAGTCTCACCAGGACAATTATGTATCTTTTCCTAATCAGATACATGTGACAAACAATTACTCTTGGTGAGGAAATGCAGATTATGATAACAGATCTTATAAAATTTATTGCACAGCAATCAGTATATCATTCTGAAGGGCAAGTGAGGTCAGTCTCCTCCCACTGTATGATTTGATGTACCCAATCTGTGTGTGAAGCCATATGCATGGTCTTTGTATAGTCACTTTCTAGGTTCACAGCAGTCTGACTAGTTGATATAGTTTACAGTGCTATTATTCAATTTACCACCCACCGTCCACCTTCCTAACACCTTCAATAATGTTTCATGACAAGGGAAACATTTCAGCAATTTTACTAGTGATATATATTATTTTTCTTTTCATATTATATTTCCTTGATGGAATTTTATCACTGGTCATTTCTAAAATTTCATTCATCCCCAAGCATTTCGGGGACAAATTTTATCTAAATTATTCCAGCGCCAGTTTGATAGACCCCTGCTACTATACTAGCACATGGGCTATCCCCTGATGCAGACCTTGCACAACCCGGCTGCAGATGAGATGTCTATTCTCATCCTCTCTGTGATGACACTCCCCTTTCTGGCTGGTGCATTGTCGGGCAGGCAGGTTCTTCCTCTAAGTGATGGTTGCAAGCTGACTTGCTCAGGCAGGAACTCAAAATTTTATTTTGTATGCTGGGTGTTTCTCAAGGGCCAAAACTGTTTTGATTGTTTATAATAAAATTATTATTCTAACATATCTTCCTGCTTTAAGCCAGAGTGACTTGCAAGGATTATGTCTTGGTTAACACACAGATATCCCTTATGTTAAATTTGGTTTAGTTGTGTTTTGAGCTGGTAATTGTTGTACAATGCTCAAATATGTTGGGTTGCTGTCTTGACTTTAATTGAGATTTGTTTTATCAGGAGAGTTTACTTGAACCAATTATTGAACTTCAGGACTTCTCATCAAGACACACAGAAAAAAATTTACCTAAATTACAGCTGTAAAACACAGGTTGATGCATGTGATCGTTAACTTTTCTTTTCATCAATGGAAGGCTTACATTATAAAACTTTGCTCTTTGGGATAGGTAAATGAATATAACTCAAAATATTTAGTACGCCTGTCATTGGTGACCTACATTGTTTTGTTTCACTGACACTACACATTTATAAAAGAAGTGTTTGCATACCACTGGACAACAACAAAATAATAAACAACCGCCTTCTTAAACTACAGGAAATATTTACATCTACAAAATTTTAGGAAAGATAAGAGACTACAAAAATTACATTATGAGACATAATACAGACTGACTACATACAACAAGTTTGTATAAACGTGTACTTTAATGATATAGATAATTCAACTGGAATGAAAACTTTAATGATAATGATATGAAGAACCAATTTTACATTACCTTTCACATCTTTATTACATATATTTATGTTATCTTTCAGAGATTGGCAAAATTCTCCCTCAACACAAGCATCGCTGCCGGGACATGGATCATAATAGGAGTCCTAAAAAAGTATAAACAAAGTAAAAACAGTGTCAGTAACCAATGTTTTTGCACGTAAAGCCGATTTCTTAACGAATTGTTGTCATAATTGATATAAACTACAACGCTAATATAATGATATAATTTACGAGGAAGGCAATTCATAAAAGTTTATGTTTACATGGAATCGCTAGTATGTATATATGAACACACAATATATTAGGACTCAACATGATATACGCTGTAGTATGTTAAGACACGTGTTTGGTTGTTCAATGCTGATGTGGAACGATTTGTACACTATATGTGTCTATCCTGGCTTTAGGTGCACTTTCAATGACGTTCACTCAACATTTGTTTTCATAAACAAACGACAACCACTAAATGACAGGCTCCTGACTTGGAAGAGGCACACACATACATAATGTTGCGGGGTTAAACATGCAAGCGGGATTGCAACCCTCCTCCTAACCTTGGACAGTGATATAACAGTACAACATAAGAACGAAACATTAAAATCAGTTGAAAAAAGCTTAACTCATCAGATGGACAAAAATACAAGTGGACGTGGCCGGGTACTTGTACATCCCAAAGTATTTCCTTATGAGCCAATTTTGTTCATTCGGAAACCGGCGTTTTTTTACCAAATTTATAAAAAATCAGTTGAAAAGGCTTAACTCTTCAGATGGACAAACATACAAGTTTGAATCTCTTTATATTCTTCCCTAAGTTACTGAACGGACGTAGTACAGAGGCCAGTTATTATGAAGGAGGGATTTTTTTTTCAGTCGTTATAAAGACTTAACTATCTAGTTATAACGACTTATCTCGTTTTAACGATAAAATACCGTAGCTTACTCGTTTACATCAGTAAGCCTACTCGTTATAACGACTTATCTCATCTTACTTCGCGTTCTAAATACTTAGCTAACTTATTTAAACTTATTTAAACGACTTAACTAAGTCGTTTAAGCAACAAAGCTGATTATATAACTCATTAAAACGAATGATCTTCTTTCTCCAATTCCAGGACATACCTCCATACTTTTTTTATTGTTTTCTTGTAGATTTCTAAATTTCGACTAAAGTGCATATACAAAACAAAAATTGAAAGACGTACAACTACAAAAAAGATATTTGAAATTGATCTACTTTATTATTTGTGAGTCTTTACTGATAAATCTACATTGTTTAATTTGTTTTGATAAATTGTTCAAACGGAAGAGATAATTAACAGAAAACCTTTTATGGTGTGATTAGTTTTATCAGTAGCGGATCAAGAACGGAGGAAGGATCCAAAACTTATATTATACTTATTTTCAAGAAGAAAACAATCAGTGAAATTAAACGGGTCAGTAAAATAACCAAAAAAGAATACCAGCATGCATAAGCATCTAGTACGTACTTTTTACGATATTGAAAAATAAAAGTATATCGGCAAATTGTTGGCATGCTTAAATTCAGAAAATTGAATATAGCTTCAACCGAGTTAGCTAAGGGTTTAAAGAGTTTGCTACTTAGCTTAGTTGTTATAACGAGTTAAATATATATTAAAAAAAAGCCGTTATAACAAGTTAGTTAAATCAAATGTTCACGGACCTCTCTTTTAAAGAGTTTGCTACATGACATGTGGCTTGATTATGTATGCAGATTATTTGTGCCAATTTTAATGAACAAATAATTGTTTTGTTTTTAATTAGATAAACTTTGCAGCAACATTTTTTTCCCTTAGTCATAAAAAAGGAACAAAGATAAATTATTTCCGAAGAAATGTTACCAAAACTCATCTTTATCATAAAAAAAATATATTCCAAATATTTTACAATTATCTTTTGAAAGAAAAAGGTACAATGTATGTCTCTCAAACGGATACAAATTCCAAAAACCAACATTTCCAATAAAAGTATGATTCAATTCATACTGAAAGCAGCACATTTTACAATTATCTTTTGAAACAAAAAGGTATGTCTTTCCAAAGGGTAGAAATTCCATTATATATATAACAGACATTTCCAATATATGTTTACCCAATTCATATCTAAAAGTAGTACATGAAGGTGTATTTTTATTAGTTATACATATTTGAAATTACTATGTGAAAATTAGCTTGAAAGCAAAGTTTATTCAAAAGTTCAACGTAAGATCAAAACTGTATCGTACCCTTAATGCATTTCCTTTGTCTGGATGTTTTTAACCAATCACAATGTTTAAGTGTACGCTTTTAAAAATATAAACCAGAATGCATTTGCTTCTGAAATGTCGAATTATAATTATATTTTTCAATTATATATGCATAAAAAGTTACTTTTCATTTGGCAGTTTCTGATTTTTTTCTCTCTCAAATTTCTACATACTTGTTAAAGAGGGGCAACAGATAGCAAATTGATATATTTGTTCAGGTATTATCTTATCATGCAAATTGTCACAGTAGACAGAGTACATTTGTCGGGTCATCTTATTTTCATAACTTTACCCCAGTTCGGTTTAACAGTGTTCAAAAGAGGGACAAAAGAAACCAGAGGGACAGTCAAACTCATCGATCGAAAATAAACTCACAACGCCATGGCTAGCAACAAAAATTAAAAACAGACAAATAATAGTAAACACGACACAACATAGAAAACTAACGACTAAACAACACGAATCCCAACAAAATTAGGGCTGATATTAGGAGATCCGGAAGAGTTAGCAGATCCTATTCCCCATGTGGCACCCGTCGTGTTGCTCATGTTATAATTAACAGTCTTATTCGTGAAAAGGAAGTAGTTACGACATAAGGAACATATCCGATATCATTGTAAGTGTTACATGTATCGCACAAATTCCAAGTATTTTATTAATTATAACTTCGTGTTAGAGAATGAAGCATGCTCTTGTATTCTCTGTCAATCATATGGCCCAAGTACACATTTATAGTCCTTTTGTTTCGTTGTCTACGAATATAGTCCTTAGTGTGAACAGTGTTTAACTTCCATTTTTTTTTTGGATACACTTTCCCAATTCATTTTTGATTTTTAAATGCATGAAATATTTAAGTGGTGGGTAGGGGATGACATTACATGTTAAAAAAATTTGGGTGTTGAATCTTTATATTAAGTAGTAATTTGGTCCATTTAAAACAAATATTACGTCTGAAGCTGAATTTTAGACCCCCTGAACACAGAATTGTCAATATTTTGAATTAGAACTGGTAGAAGTTTCTTTAATTTTGATATTGTTTGTCCCACTAGTAGTACACTACAATGTAAAAATCTTTTTGAGATAGATCTAGCAGGTGCTTTGAATGTATTGCCTTAAAGACAACTGTGTAATCACGGGCCAGTTTTCAATGTTTTGTAATATAACTGCAAATGCAACTGGTTTCATGTTGAATCTTTATAATTAGTTATCAAAGGTACCAGGCTTATGATTTAATAACGCCAGATGCGTGTTTAGTCTACCTTAGACTCATCAGTCACGCTCATATTAAAATGGTTAGAAAGCCAAACAAGTACAAAGTACAAAGTTGAAGAGCTTTGATGACCCAATATTCCAAAAAAATATTCACGTAGGTTGTCAAATGAAGTAATGAATCGATATTGAGTGCATCCATATTATCTTGGATTTAATTTTTAAAAATCTACAAAAAACCCTCCCAATAAAAAGAACAACAACAAAAAAAGAATTACTAAAAAAACCATACAACTGCAATTAAAAGTAAAAACCACAAATACACAAAACGCAAAATTAAAAATAACCTAAGTAACTGAAACTCAAAGATAGTCCATCTGTAGTTCAAAGCTTACTCACCCCTTTATATTGTGTCATATCAACATAAACACTATTTGTTTCGTCCACTAAATCTGTTGCTGAGCTACTTGTCATTTTGTTTATGTCATATCTTCTTGTTTTGCTGTTGTAGTTAAATGAGCGTCACTTTTTTCTTCGGATACATTCATTGTAACATGCATTCGGACCAATATTAGAGAAAGTGATATATATATATCCGTTTACCCTAGCCCCAGTCTTATCTGCATCTACACGCAATGATCTAACGGTGCATTGCTGAAGGTATGCAACTCGAACATTATAAAGAAATACCACTACTGTATAAACATGCATAGTCAATGTTTATTAGCTAGAATTCATATCTTCTAAGAGCACAGTCAAGTTAGTACTGACTTTATAGCTTTAATTGATCCAAAGTTTAAAAAGGTTTTACGCCATTAGTAACGATACAAATTTTAATTTAAAGCACAATCTGAATATGAATTATTTACTACAATCAATATACAATTTCAAATTGACTATTAAAGCGTATGATCATCCTGTAAATTAATTTATCTTCGTTTCTAGTCGAGGGACAAACAATACGTAATTCTGTTGTGCTGTTGCTATGTGCTGTCATAGGCAAGTTTGTATCTTCCCATTGACAAAAAGTCTGCATAATATTAGAAAGATTGAGGGATCAGGGGGCTCTTACCATTGTCCTGTGCCCTTGTCCTAAAATTTTGAAATTTTTTAGCTGAAAAGTGACAATATAAGCCCTCCATAGATATCTAATATGACATTATTCTGGGAAATCCTTCAAACACAACCTTCATATATACAGAGTCCTTGATTTAATTATATTTTTTGGACATTGAAAGACCAGGGAGGTCTCACCCTCATTTAAGTGGTCTCATGTAGGTTTTCACTATATATTTTGAATATCCAACTGGCACTTTGGGCGCTCCGTAAACATACAAGACAGAAAGTGTACCAAAATTCCTTTAAATGATGTTTGTATCTACCCATTGACTAAAAGTCTGCATAGTATTAGAAAGATTGAGGGATCAGGGGGCTCTCAACATTGCCCTGTGCCCTTTGTCCTAAAATTTTGATAATTTGTAGCTAAATGTGACAATATAATTCCTCCATAGATATCAAATATGACATTAGTCTGGGAAATCCTTCAAACACAACCTTCATATATACATAGTCTTTGATTTAATTATATTTTTTGGACATTGAAAGACTAGGAAGGTCTCACCCTCATTTAAGCGGTCTCATGTAGGTTTTCACTATATATTTTGAATATCCAACTGGCACTTTGGGCGCTCAGTACATAAACGACAGGAAGTGTACCAAAATTCCGTTAAGTGATGTTTTTACCTTCCATTGACTAAAAGTCTGCATTATATTAGAAAGATTGAGGGATCAGGGGGCTCTCACCATTGCCCTGTGCCCTTTGTCCTTAAATTGTGATATTTTTTAGCTGAAAAGTGACAATATAAGCCCTCCATAGATATCAAATATGACATTATTCTAGGAAATCATTCTAACACAACCTTCATATATACAGAGTCTTTGATTTAATTAAATTTTATGGACATTGAAAAACCAGGGAGGTCTCACCCTCATTAAAGCGGTCTCAGGTAGGTTTTCACTATATATTTTTGAATATCCAACTGGCACTTTGGGCGCTCTGTAAACATAAAAGACAGGAAGTGTACCAAAATTCCCTTTAGTCACGTTTGAATCTACCCATTGACTAGAAGACTGCATAATATTAGAAAGATTGAGGGATCAGGGGCTCTTACCATTGCCCTGTGCTCTTCGTCTAAAAAATTTGATAATTGTTAGCTGAAAAGTGACAATATATAGCCCTTCATTGATATCAAATATGACATAATTCTTGAAAATCCTTCTTACACAACCTTCATATATACAGAGTATTTGATTTAATTAAATTTTATGAACATTAAAAGATCAGGGGGTCTAACCCTCATTTAAGTGGTCTCAGGTAGGTTTTCACTATATATTTCTTTTTTGGGCTTTCCATAAATATTTCTATTGATATTCCTAAATATTTTCTAGAGTTATCGGTTTTTCCTTTTGGTTTAATAAATATCATGTATAAAAGTTCATCTTTGAAGTTTTTTTTATTGACAACAATCTATATTACATAAAGATAAATATGCAAGTTATAAAAGGGTTTATATTCGAGAAAAAAGAAGAATTTACGACACCTTGAAGAGGTCATGAAACAATTTCCTACGTATCTTATCAGTCCTCTTAACTATGAAAAACATGCTTTTAATGTTAGTAAGTTTTGTTTTTTATAATTTTCAACATAATTTTGAATATCCAACCAACTGCTAGCAGCCATATGGATATTGAATATCGAATATCGAATAACGAACCGGCTGCTCACTTCACATACATGTATTATCCTTCTAGTTGTCTCGTCATTTAAAAGACGTTTTATCAAGGGTCATTTTACTATATTGCATGCAATAACAAGATTGACTAAATAATAATTTAGAAGTATAACAAGATTAGATTTATCCACTAGTCAATTAAAATTTTAAATGTATGGTTATTACCGCTTCGTTATAACGATCCAAATTATGATGTTAAAGAACTGTCAAACAAGAAGTCAACTGTTTAACTAACTGACAAAACAGTCACCATGATAAAGAGTGTACACGTTGCAATCATGTTACGATATTAGAGATCTAGAGCTTCTTAAAAAAAACCATCGGAATGCATGGCCCAAGACCTCGGTCTTACAATTTTGCAGCGTACTAGTGGCTAACAAAAGCGCAAAATATCCCTTTACTTCTCACAGGAAATTCAGGACCTCCAATCAACCAAAATTCAAATTCTTTTTATTCCATCTTATCATGTGTCGTAACTTTTAGCTTCTTGTGTAAGACAGAAAAAAAGTGTTGTAGAACATATGATCGTTTATTAGAATGTAAAAACTTAGCAAAAAAAGTTTAACAATTTAAAACACTTATTTTAAAACATGAATTTAAACAAAGGACATTTTTTTTTATAATTTTACCATTTAATCGGTATTTGACCAAAACTAGGTTTTACAAAGTGAAACCGCTTTACGTAATTTTACAATCAAACTTAAATATATACATATATACATATAAAAATAAGAAAAACAAGTTGCTTTAATTGAATTAAAAAAAAGTGAATACGTGAACCTTAGTTGTTTTTTTTTTTTTTTGCTTATTACAATCGTGTCTATTTTTCGTCGTTTTGTATATACATGTGGCCATTGATTCACATCTTGTTCGAATTGAATAACACTGTGACCAAGATTGCTTACACAAATGCCATTTGATCTGTGATAAAACGTTGTCTCATTGGCAAGGACACAAAATATTATCTAATCATTTCAGTCGCAGAATAATTCGATTATAATGAAATGCGGTTCCTTCAACCGACATACGTAAAAAATATCAAGACTTTACACAGTTTTTGCTAACTTATGTTTGTTGCCTATAATTTAGAATTTTTACAGGGTTTAAGGATTTTTTGTTTTAACCTGTTAAAACATGGGTCCCTATTCAAAAGACTCCTAACTACTACCTTGATTTCGCAGTTGCGTTTATATGCTATAATAGAAACCTGGGAGAAAGGTTCACTGCAGGTATGAATGGGTACAGATAATTGTAGAACTGGGCATGCCCAAAAAGACAAAGATCAGAATAATCGGGCATGCACAATTCAGCAAGTTTTATAAGTTCCTAGCACTATTAGAAAAATGCTGCATGCATAGTATTACAAGATTTATTTTAGCAAACACGGCAAAATTATTGAAAGTCAAGTGCACAGTTTTACAACTTCTTGCATGATTATGCATGGCTTTATTTCAAGTGCACAGTTTTACAACTTCTTGCATGATTATGCATGGCTTTAATTCAAGTGCACAGTTTTACAACTGCTTGCATAATTATTCAAGGTTTAAATTCAAGTGCACAGTTTTACAACTTCTTGCATGATTATGCATGGCTTTAATTCAAGTGCACAGTTTTACAACTTCTTGCATGATTATGCATTGTTTTAATTCAAGTGCACAGTTTTACAACTGCTTGCATAATTATTCAAGGTTTAAATTCAAGTGCACAGTTTTACAACTTCTTGCATGATTATGCATGGCTTTAATTCAAGTGCACAGTTTTACAACTTCTTGCATGATTACTCATGGCCTAAATTCTAGTGCATAGTTTTACAACTGCTTGCATAATTATTCAAGGTTTAAATTCAAGTGCACAGTTTTACAACTTCTTGCATGATTATGCATGGCTTTAATTCAAGTGCACAGTTTTACAACTTCTTGCATGATTATGCATTGTTTTAATTCAAGTGCACAGTTTTACAACTGCTTGCATTATTATTCAAGGTTTAAATTCAAGTGCACAGTTTTACAACTTCTTGCATGATTATGCATGGCTTTAATTCAAGTGCACAGTTTTACAACTTCTTGCATGATTACTCATGGCCTAAATTCTAGTGCATAGTTTTACAACTTCTTGCATGATTATGCCTGGCTTTAATTTAAGTGCACAGTTTTACAAATTCTTGCAAGATTATGCATGGCTTTAATTTAAGTGAATAGTTTTACAACTTCTTGCATGATTATTCATGGTCACGATTATTCAAGGCTAAATTCAAGTGCACAGTTTTACAACTTCTTGCATGATTATGCATGGCTTTAATTCAAGTGCACAGTTTTACAACTTCTTGCATGATTATTCATGGTCACGATTATTCAAGGCTTAAATTCAAGTGCACAGTTTTACAACTTCTTGCATGATTATGCATGGCTTTAATTCAAGTGCACAGTTTTACAACTTCTTGCATGATTATTCATGGTCACGATTATTCAAGGCTTAAATTCAAGTGCACAGTTTTAGAACTTCTTGCATGATTATGCATGGCTTTAATTCAAGTGCACATTTTTACAACTTCTTGCATGATTATGCATGGCTTTAATTTAAGTGCATAGATTTACAACTGTTTTTTTTTTTACTTTTTTTGTTTCGTTTTGTTACACCAATATCCATACTAAAAAGACATTTTTTTTTAAAACACAAATATCTAACACCACTTCTGAAGAGCTTTCTTCATATGTGTTACTGTCACATGTCTGCTATTACGTGATTGTAGATGTGACTGTCTGCCATATATAGTATGTTATTGTTCATTGCTGTAGTATGTATCTCTTTTTGTATTGCTTAACATGGTGTCAATCGGGGCATATATAGAAAAATGAAAAATAAAACTTAATCATGTTAATACGCTTGTGGTGTCTGAAGCGATTTTCTGTATTTACGTTCACGAGGAACGTACCTAAACATGTGTTGGCCTAGTAATTGTAAGTATATATACATGAACATATCTTTTTATATGTTAATTGTAGTCTTTGTCCATTGTTGCGTTTGTTTGTTTTCTTGTATGTTGCATGTATAATAAAATTTGAAGTGAGTAGTCAATAAAATTGAGAATTGAAATTGGGAATATGTCAACGAGACAACAACCCAACCATAGAGCTTACAACAGCCGAAGGCCACCAATGGGTCTTCAATGCAGTGAGAAACTCCCGCACCCCGTGGAATCCATCAGCTGGCCCCCAAACAAATAAGTACACGGGTTAAGTGACAATGGACGTCATACCAACATCCGCATTATACACAAGAAACTAAAATTAAAAATCATGCAAGACTAACAAAGGCCAGAGGCTCCTGGCTTGGGACAGGCGCACAAATGCGACTGGGTTAAACATGTTTATTTTAGATCTGAGCCCTCCCCATACCTCTAGCCAAAGCAGAAAAAGCATACACACAACAATACGCACAGTAAAACTCAGTTTAAGAGAAGGTCGAGTCTGATGTCAGAAACGGTAACATAAGAAACTAAACCAAATGACAATAATACATAAATTAAGAAAGGACTACTAGCAGTTAACTGACATGCCAGCTCCAGACATATAGAAAAGAAGATGTGACATGATTGCCAATTATACAACTCTACACAAGAGACCAAATGACACAGAAATTAACAACTACAAGTCACCTCACGACCTTCATCAATAAGAAAAGCCCATACCGCATAATCAGCTATAAAAGGCCCGGTAATAACAAATATGAAACAATTCGAACGAGAAAAATAACAGCCTAATTAACGTACAAAAAGATGAATGAAAATCAAATATGTAACACATCAACAAACGAACAAACAGATGTTTGACTTTTATATACATGTATATTTCTAGAAAAACAACTATTAGAAGGCAAAAGAATCTTTATTTGTCAGTTATATCTTTTCCTAATTTAATGAAAGTTTTTACCATATGTTAATGAATCCTGAACGAAGATAAACATGAACAACGAAAAAATAAAGTGATATGTGCATGTATTATGAATATTGCTCTTATAGAAAAAAAATCTTGCATTTAAGGAATGATTATATAACTTTCAGTCAATTTTTAGTCATTTATTTGGAGTAAAAGGTATTTTTCTCCTTTTCAACCTTTTTCCTCTTCCAACGGGGGTGTGGGCTACTCTTTTCCGCAACAATAATGAAGGTGAAGGGGATTCAGGCGAAATTAAACTGGTTTCCTTTGAGCTTGACGAGTCTGTTGTGGAACTGTCCTCCTTGTGGTTTGGTGAGCCTGGTATGTTGATCTCTGGGGAGGACGAAAAGATTGGTGAACCCAGTGATAATTCGGAATTATTTTCCTTTGCTTTAAAATCTGAAGATGAATCTGATTCCTTAAACGAACTTGATTTGTTCAAACTACATTCCGGAGAGGTTTGAATGGATGTTGATTCACTGGATGCACTTTCACTCAATCTTCTTGTGGGGATGAACGGAGCACCAATATAATGTGTCTCTGGTGTAAACCCATGATGAGACAGACAACTTGAGATTACAAGTCTTAATGCGTTCATCCAGTTTCCTGCAGAAAAAAAAAAAATGAAACTTGCATTTATGCATAAAAGCGTATTTATATAATATTGTCTTGGTATATAACTTAATTACATCTGTGCGTGAGTCACTGTTTATTTTTGTTATTAATATGATTGCACTATTTTATATGGTAAACGTTTAGGCTCAACTAGAATGTTAATAAATTTGGCTGTAGGAAATAATGGTGGTCGATTTCTATACTCAACAAATATGTTAAACACAAACAAAACAAATAGGAAAGCTTGAAAGGCAAAACCGTGCCTCAAAAGCCTTTGAACATGAAGAAAAATGATCAGTCTTGTACCTTCAAAGTCTTGTGGCTTCTGATTTACATTCTTGAAAGGTAATGCATCCAACGGCCACCATACTGGAATACAATTGTTTTTTCCCCATCCGACTTGTTTCCTGCCTCTTTCCGCTCTTAACAGTTGAGGAATAGTTGTCCTTAGGTCTATAAGACTCATCTTCTCAATGGGCTTTTCTAACAGTGGCAAACATACTTTGGTATTTGTTGACCACTTCTCCATGTCATCCGCTGACTGTATCCATCTTGGATCACCCATAATATTTTGGCTGAGGCTTTTAATATTATCTGTTATTACCTAAAATGATATTCACAGATAAACCTTTATAAGTACACTACTCCATAAATGGATAGCTATACATTCCGTCTATTTTTTCGTGTTATCTATGAATGTCTACTAGTTATTGTCTTTCAAGAGAACCGGATTATTTTAAGAACACAAGATTTCTAGTTGACAAGTTTCACTGGAAATGCCATATTGCTTGTTCGGAAGGATATAACATGGAAAGATATACAGCATGTGTAGATACACAGACTATAAATTCACAGATAAACGAGCAAGCAAATGCAGGACTCAAGCGGTTGCAAAGTCAACTTACATACATGAATGCTGACAATTTCATGTTTCATATATCTTTATTTTTGAGTTTGAAAAATAGAGAGAAGATTGATAAGCTGACAGTGAATCTTGCTAAAAACTTCATTGACAATTTAAACTTGTAGAAATAGTTATATATTAGGTTACTCACATTCTAAAATAACAGGAGATATGCAGTTGATAATCAAAAAATGAAATTCACATATCATATATTAACAAAATATTTTATATTATATACTAGTCAACAAAAGAAACGAAACAAGACTTTGGAATAAAATTTATTAAAAAATATTAAATGTAAAACAAAATTACAGAGCTCCATTCATTTGGGATGGATGTATAAGTACGTAGCCACGTTCAATTATTTTACCTTATAGATAAAACTTATTTTTCTAACCATTATTAAACTGCTATTAGTTTGGTAGGTTTAAATATGTAGTTTCTGTTGCAATTGCCCTACCGTTTTCAAATTTGAGATATTATACCAACTTGGATTGGTTAGGGCATTTTTGTTGTTTTTGTTTGAGAACTGCCCGCCATGCAGTTACAACACAACCTTTGGCAATTTAGAGTTGTGCCTGCATGTTCACATCGCAAATAACTATTTTTATTTGGCATATCTTTGTAATCTTTGCGCCGTGTTTGGAAATTTTAAAGTTATACCAGCGTCTGTGGTGTCCGCTTAAATTGTATATACTTTCAAGATTTTGATAGTGTCTCAATTTGAATATATTGACATGATTCATTTGACATCGTGCTATTATTGAAAAAGGATATTCGTTATCCGAATAACTAATATTTGTTCATTTTATAGTTATATAATGGTGATGTTGTACCCTTTTTGACTTGTTATATATATTTATATATATATATAGCCCTCAACTATATGCAATGTGCTTTCTATGCATGTTTCTTATTCTTGTCCATATTTTGTACCTATATTTTTACCGTTCCGTTTTCATTTTCCCCTGTCAAAATTGACATTGGTTTTTTTTTCAGCTTTAAGCTCAGAAATCACCGCAGAAATTTAAAATAAAATAGTCGAGCCTTAAAATGTAAATTGAAATAGTAGCTGTATATATACACTTTTCTATATTTACAACTATCCAACATTGCTTTCAACTGACTTTTGCAAGAATCTACACACATTTACATATTTCAAATCAATATCTTATTTCATTCACAGTCACTTATTTCAAATCAAAAGCAAACAAAAGTATTTGGTGACCAGTCAGCTGTCTAGGGTTCATATATTATTTTGGTTAAATGTTTTATATTTTTTTAATTGTGTTTTAATTCTTTTCTATTTATCAGTTGGCTAGGTCTTATTATTTGTATGTAAAACAAGTTGCTTTCTTTTAAAAGAAAAGAAACTCGTTCTATATTCAACTTCTACTAGAACACACCCGCGAAATCGCGGGCATTCAGACAGTGGTTGAAAGTATGCAAAGTGTTGTAGGAAGAATTTTGTAAAAGATTTAATGACTTGAGAATTTCAGGAAAATTATCAAAAGTCATAGGTACTAGGGGACAGGAAAATGTTTTTTTTTTAACCCTCCTCCTTTATTTCCAAAATTCCCATTTTTTGGTTTTGTATTAATTTCATTATGAACATACATTAGTATATTATGAACATTCAAGTCAGTGGTTGTCGTCTGTTTATGTGTTTCATATTTGTTTTTCGTTCATTTTTTGTACATAAATAAGGCCGTTACTTTTCTCATTTGAATTGTTTTACATTGTCATTTCGGGGCCTTTTATATCTGACTATGCGATATCGGCTTTCTTCATTGTTGAAGTCCGTAAGGTGACCTTTAGTTGTTAATTTTGGTGTCATTTTGTTCTCTTGTGGAGAGCTGTCTCATTGGCAATCATACCAAATCTTCTTTTTTTGTAATCAATATTTTTTTGTAAAACATTTAATGACTGGAGAATTTTAGAAAAGGTATCAAAAGTCATAGGTAATTTTCGACCAGATAATTGTTTTTCTATCCCGGCTCCTCCTTTTTCCACACAAAAAAAAAATTTTTTTTGTTGTTCTCTATTAATTTTTATAACACATGAATAATTTTAGCGCTTATCTGTATATTAATATGAACATTCATAAAAGGGGGCGGAGGGGTCCTGATCCCGATATCCCGGGCTTAAAAAAAATTAAATCCCGAGGTCCAGAATTTAATAAAAATTAAATATCCCGACATCCCAAAATTTGAAAAAAGAAATCCCGGATCCCGAAATGGTCAATCCTGAAAATTTTCGATCTTTAAAGCACCCGTTCCCGACGTCACGAAAAGGTCCTGCCCCTCCCCCTTTCATTCATTTCTATAAATAAAGTGTATTTTCTTTTAACATGTTTAACTTTCAATTCTCAGTTTAATAATCGATCCACGGCGGTCATTAATATATTATACAAGACCCTCTCTATTTATTAAACTCTGTGACGGGCGCGGGTAGTAAACGATTTGGGGCCCTTTATAGCTTGTTGTTCGGTGTGAGCCAAGGCTCCGTGTTGAAGGCCGTACTTTAACCTATAATGGTTTACTTTTTAAATTGTTATTTGTATGGAGAGTTGTCTCATTGGCACTCACACCACATCTTCCTATATCTATTGAAAATGATATCAGACAGAAAATACACTTTATTCGTAGTATATGTATGTTGAAAGTATACAGAAAAACGCAAACCGGAAGTATAATCTGACTTAAAATTTCGTCCAATGATGGAAACATATTCGGACGGCTTTTTTTTTCTCGTTTTTCTCCCAAAATAACTCAATCTGAATAATCATATGAATGGATGACAAATGCGATTATGCACTGTACCTATAGGACAAAGAGATATGACGATTAATGTATTGTGGAAAGAAGAGAAGCGACACACAAAATGAGGTCTTCTCGTTTAATAGTATAGAAGACGTAACCTGTAAAATTTAAATTCAACATTCATTCACAAACAAAAATAAATTAATTTACGTCTATTTCTGTATTTTTATTTTGTAAACTTTTACGGTTTTTGCATATGATATAAAATTGCTAAAGTGACATACAGGTCCAATGGGCCGGGTGTAAATAATATCAAATTGCCATGTATATAATTGTATAAATGTATGTTATGATACACATCATATGTCAAGGACATGTTTCTGTATAATAAACAATTACTTGTACTGACTTACTCACTATTGATATCTGTAAAGAAACACTTCCCAATCAATGAGTTTTTTACATTTTCGCATATTTAAAAATTTATACAGTTTCACTTTTCCGCAATAAGTTTTACTACGGTATCTGCAAAAAAGATCTTTATATAAACATATAATGATATAAGCATGTATATGTATTCATAGAATCGAGAATGTTTTAATGGAAATGTGTCAAAGAGAAAACAGCTAAGGAGCAGAAAAACAGTCAAAGGCCAACAATGGGTCTTCAATTTAACACACCTAATAAATTAAGCACATGGAGGAGGGCTTCAGTTATATATTATATATTGTACACTGACCGCTACGAAATATCACGTCCCGTGTTAAAAGTTGCTTTCAAATACAGACCAATTAATCAACCGTTAAAGAAAGATACACATTCATGTACGTATACAAAAAAGAACAAAATATTTGTGTATTTTTTTATTTTTACAATAGCAGACTGACTGCGAGATAAACAAAATTACACAATTAAAAAAACTCGTTTTTTGATACTTAGAAAAATTAATATCCTATAAAAGTATTAAAGGAATTGTGGTATGATTGCCAATTGAGACAACTGCCAAATATTTTATAGTCCCTAGTGTAAACAGTGTATAACTTGCATGTTTTATTTGATACACTTTCCCAATTTATTTCTTGATATTAAATGCATGAAATATTAAGTAGGGGGATGTAATTACATGTAAAAAAATTGGGTGCTGAAGTCAAATTTTATCACGTCTGAAGCTGTCAAACTGAATTTTACACCCCCTTAACACAGATTTGTCAATATTTTGAGTTAGAGCTGGTAGAAGTTTCTATAATTTTGATATCAATTGTCTCACTGGTAGTATACTACACTGTAGAATTCTTTTTGAGAAAGAGCAGGTTCGATTTTTTTAATTTGAATTTATTGTCTAAATGAAATGCACTACTAAATAACTGTGTTCTCGGGCCATATTACTAACATTTGCCTGGCTTTAAGAGGGCAAAACAAATATATATACAGTTACGCACGGCAAGGATAAATTTTGTATAATAAAAATCTTTGCGTACAGCAATTGTTAAGTTTCTGTGCTATATTGGTCAATAAACATAAAGAAAGCAAAAATGTTAAGATTTTTAGGTGAGGTTTTAGAATTTGTGCAAGATATTCGGACTTCTTGGTGTTTTCCCCTGCAATACAATGTAAAATTATTTTGACACATACCACCCATTATTTTTTTTTCTTAGAAGACATGATAGTTCATAAAAGGTCATTTACCAAATTAAGGCAGATTCTTGATGTTCTTTTTTGTATTGATATCCAAATATAACCATTGCAAATATAAGGTAAAAATCCGAGTCAGTCATTACCCGCCATATGTTGAAAATCCAATATCTCGAAAAAGAGCTATCAATATTTGTTTTGCTTATATTGATACTATTTATTGCTCTTCCAGATTATACTTATCAATTTTAAATTTCACCTAAGTACATCCTAAAGTTAACTAAATAAAAACTTTGTTGTTCCCACACCAGATTATAAAGTTATTAAATTAGTGATTAGTCCTTTTCAAAATCCCTTTTAATCTACATAGTTTGCACTTTATAATTAGCTTCAGAATTTGCGGGTTGCAATTCTGACACTGCATGGAATCACATGATCAAATGATAAGTGTTTGACACTTATGAATGTAGTTAAATGCAATTATTACTGTATGTGTTAATTTTAATCAGGTGTCAATTAATCGTAATTTTTTCCAGACATGGGATCAATCGAATTTGTGATAACTACCGAAACTCTTCCAGGGGGTAACCGAATAACTAACAAATTACGCAAAATGCGCGAAAGAAAATAGTTCTCGAAAGTTTACTTATTAGTTTTTTATTCATGTATATACAAATGATATTATTTTAAAGGACAATTCATTTAAACATGATTCGTTTTATATATGGTAATTGAAATTGTGGTACATTTTCACCATATTTACTAAAAACGTCTTCACCGCTCACGAAAGAAACAACATCATATCCATACACGTTTCAAAATTTGTTCAACCGAGTAAGACAGTTGGAAGATTAGATTCGGAATCGACGCGTGTGAAATATTAGTCCGGAAAACAAGGTTTGGTTTTTCGTCTTATTCATTTTCATTTAGTATACATTCTTTTTTTAAAATGAAAATGATCATTGAAACTTTTAACAAACGAAGGCGCTATACGCATTGCCGATTAAGTATATTTAAACATGTACTCGGAAAAGATGCCGCACGTGAATGATTTCAGCAACGCAAGTCGGCTTCATGTAACTGTCCAAACAAATGACGAAGGAAATAATAAAATTACCTGTTTCGATTTTGAGTCGGGATTCTAACCCTTGTTGGGAAGTATGCGGTGCAGATTTCCAGATGGATGGCATGCCAAGTGAAAATTGTAAAACAATGCACGCCCATTTCAACAAACTAAGGTAAAACTGCGCATACCATAATAATAAACGAATGCGCAGTTTAACAATTATTTGATGATCTAGGCTTCATTGTTTTATATGCATGTATGAACTGCTCACTTGTACAATTTCCTGGGGAATTGTGCATGATGTACAGATCGTATGAAAATTGTAAAACAATGCACGCCCATTTCAACAAACTTAGGTAAAACTGGGCATTCCATAATAATAAACGAATGTACAGTTTAACAATTGTTTGAAGATCTAGGCTTCATTGTTTTATATGCATGTATGACCTGCTCACTTGTACAATTTCCTGGGGAATTGTGCATGATGTACAGATCGTATGAAAATTGTAAAACAATGCACGCCCACTTCAACAAACTTAGGTAAAACTGTGCATACCATAATAATAAACGAATGCACAGTTTAACAATTATTTGATGATCTAGACTTCATTGTTTTATATGCATGTATGAACTGCTCACTTGTACAATTTCCTGGGGAATTGTGCATGATGTACAGATCATATGAAAATTGTTAAAAAATGCATGCCCGGTTCAACAAACTTTGGTAAAACTGCGCATTCCATAATAATAAACGAACGCATAGTTTAACAATTGTTTGAAGATCTAGACTTCATTGTTTTATATGCATGTATGACCTGCTCACTTGTACAATTTCCTGGGGAATCGTGCATGATGTACAGATCGTATGAAAATTGTAAAACAATGCACACCCACTTCAACAAACTTAGGTAAAACTGTGCATACCATAATAATAAACGAATGCACAGTTTAACAATTATTTGATGATCTAGACTTCATTGTTTTATATGCATGTATGAACTGCTCACTTGTACGATTTCCTGGGGAATTGTCCATGATGTACAGATCATATGAAAATTGTTAAAAAATGCATGCCCAGTTCAACAAACTTTGGTAAAACTGTGCATTCCATAATAATAAACGAACGCATAGTTTAACAATTGTTTGAAGATCTAGGAGTCATTGTTTTATATGCATGTATGAACTGCTCACTTGTACAATTTCCTGGGAAATTGTGCATAATGTATAGATCATATGAAAATTGTAAAACAATGCATGCCCAGTTCAACAAACTTTGGTAAAATCGTGCATTCCATAATAATAAACGCACGCATAGTTTAACAATTGTTTGAAGATCTAGGAGTCATTGTTTTATATGCATGTATGAACTGCTCACTTGTACAATTTTCTGGGGAATCGTGCATGATGTACAGATCGTATGAAAATTGTTAAACAATGCACGCCCATTTCAACAAACTTAGGTAAAACTGTGCATTCCATATTATAAACGAATGCACAGTTTTACAATTGTATGATGGACCTGGTTGCATGCCTTAACGTGCATCAGCATGCACAGTTTTACAATTGTTTGATGATCTAGGCTTCATTGTTTTACATGCATATATATGAACTGCTCGTTTTCACAATTTTCTGGGGAATCGTGCATGATGTACAGATCGCATGAAAATTGTTAAACAATGCACGCCCATTTCAACAAACTTAGGTAAAACTGTGCATTCCATATTATAAACGAATGCACAGTTTTACAATTGTATGATGGACCTGGTTGCATGCCTTAACGTGCATCAGCATGCACAGTTTTACAATTGTTTGATGATCTAGGCTTCATTGTTTTACATGCATATATATGAACTGCTCGTTTGTACAATTTCCTGGAGAATTGTGCATAACGTACAGATCATATGAAAATTGTAAATCAATGCATGCCCAGTTCAACAGACAATTGTAAAACTGGGCATGCCCAGTTCTACAAAATCATGTGACAAAACATACCTCTTCACTGTAATGTTTGTCTTTTTGCAGATTGTTCCAATGCTTTCAATATTTTCAATATTTTCTTATGATTTTACTCAGGGTTTTCACCATTCGCTTATACTTGGTATAGAGAGTACGTGAAAAATCTTTTGGTTCTGTTGGTTTTTTGTCTATCCGTTGCATTTTTAACATTTTTATAACAAATTATGTTTCCTCTTTACAGTATCCTCTATCAATTTACTTCTCTTGTAAGTTTATTATTTTTTTATTCAATTCAATGATATCACTATTATCTCTAATGTTGATTCATACACTGCACTACTCTTAAATGTGTGCTTTGTGTGTGAACTTGTGATTTGTAAGAATTGATGCGTTTCTGTTGTTATATATACCTCTATGGAGTTATTTTATTTCAGAACGATAGGACATACTTTCGAAGAATCAACCCGGAAGATACCATGTTTCAATGAAATATGCTCAGTGAAAAAGATTTTCGTTAAAGTTAATGAACAGCGACGGGTGCAAAATGACGAGAAAAGCTCATGTAGTCCCGTTGGCCAGGTGAGCTCAAAATATGTGTTAAAGAATTTAAATCTGATATCACAAATTACAAAAAAACTGTGATAAGTAATTTCACAAATTCTTATCACGAAATTCAATAAAAATCGTTAAAACCAAATATACAAATCGTTATTACATAATAACGATTTTAAATCGTGATCACAAATTACAAAAAAACGTGAATACGAACTTAGAGATAAAAACGAATTACAAAATCTGTTATAACGATTTTCACTAACTCGTTTTCACAAATTAAATCTGTTAGAACGAATTATACAATTCCTGATAACGATTTCAATCCGTAATTTCGAATTCAAATTATTGTATTTTTTAAGGTCTAAATGGGCTTCCGTATATTAAAGATATATTTAAAACGTCGCAATAGAGAATTTTTCACAGATCGCTATTTTACAAATATATTTCCATTGTCTAAAAGAAATAATTAATATAAGACCTCTCATTTCATACATGACATGTGGCTTGATTATATATGCAGATTATGTGTGCCAATTTTTTTTTAGATAAAATATGCAGCAATTTTTTTTTTATTTTTTTTTTACCTAATTCATAAAAATGTGGCAAAGAGGAATTATTTCCAAAGAATTGTTACCAATAGTTATCAAAGGTACCAGGATATTAATTTAATACGCCAGACGCCTATTTAGTCTACATAAGACTCATCAGTGACGCTCAGATCAAAATAGTTGTAAAGCCAAAAAAGTAAAACGTTAATCTATTCCTGGGATAAGAAAATCCTTAATTTTTCGAAAAATTCAAAGTTTTGTATCAGGAAATTTATAAAAATGTTTATATAATTGATTTTCATGTCAACACCGAAGTGTTGACTACTGGGCTGGTAATATCGTCGGTGAAGTAATACATTGATATTGAGTAAACAAATCTGCTGAACAATAAAACAACAAATGCAATTATAAAACAAAACAAAACATTCACAAAAAAAACAAATCACTAAAACCCCTCCTAATAAAAAGAACACCGACAAAAAAGAATCACTAATAAAAAACATACAAATGCAATCAAAAGTGAAAACCACAAAAATACAAAACGAAGAATAAAGAATAACCTAACTTAGTGAAACTCGAAGAAAGTCCATATCAATGCCCCAACCATAAGTCTGTAGTAACAATCTTACTCACCCCTCTGTATTGTGTCATATCAACATACACACAATTTGTTTCGTCCACAAAATCTGTTTCTGAGCTACTAGACATTTTGTTAATGTCACATCTTCGTGTTATACTGTTGTAGTTAAATGAGCGGCATTTTGTTCTTCGGATACATTCGTTGAAACATGCATTCGGACCAATATTAGAGAAAGTGATATATGTATATCCGTTTAACCTAACCCCAGTCTTATCTGCATCTACACGTAATGTTCTGACGGTGCATTGCTGAAAATATGCAACTCCAACATTATAGAGAAATACTACTATTGTGAATACCTCCATAGTTAATGTATGATTATCAGCTAGAAATCAAATCTTTCGTTTTTAACACATTCTCATCCGATTCCGTACCTTCAGATAAAGAGTCGACTACTAGCTAATTGATCCGGGAATTACCGAATGAACACATTCAATATGACACTGTATATATACTGCGTTATTAAATATTTTTAATGAATTTTTATTTTTGTTATTATGTATATTATTTTTTCAACTTCTCTGTAACATTTGAACTTGCATGGTTTTATGAGAATAAACTATCTATCTATTAATCCCAAACAATAACTTGAATTAAATAAACCGGTTTTGCGTCATTCATTTCGATGCTTATTAAATATTTTATCGAAAATGTTACCTTTATGCTTAGTGGGGGGTAAAACGTTTGTCATATTTATTGATTATCCATGGGCAAACACATTAACATCTTTGTCATGCAGTTTTGTTAGCAGTTGGTATATGCATTTCTTTATTAGAATCCATTAATTATATTTGGTTTCCAGAGAATGGTTAATAATATTGGTACATAATTTATATTATTTTTAATGTTGTCGTTGGTTACTGTTTTTTTTTCGTATATTTTCTATCATTAATCAGGCCGTCGGTTTTCTTGTATGAATTGTTTAACGCTTTAACATGTCAGGGCCTTTTGTGATTAAAGGCAACAAAAGTATACCGGTGTCCAAAAGTCATAAATTGATTGAAAGAAAATATATCCGGGTTACACACTAAAACTGAGAAAAACACGTCAACTATAAGAGGAAAAGGAACTACAGGAACACTGAAGTGCAAAAAAAACAAAACACAAAAAACCCGCTTACATTCGTAAAAACGAACTTTTTGTCAACAACTGCCATATTCTTCATTTGGTACACTTTAAGAACATGGTGGGTTGAAACTGGTTTAATGGCTAGCCAACCCTCCGCTTTATAACAATGTCTTTTCGCCACTTTTAGTTATTCTCATTGTGCGACTAAAAAGTGTTTCAAAAGGGTAAAGAAAATAACTTTGTTTCATATTATTCACCTCGTATACCTTAATTAATGTATAAAAAACTGAAAATCATATGTCTGAAATGAATGTATGTATAATACTATAAAATCTATAGTATTCTACTTTAAAACAAAAGTTTAACAAAATATCACAAGATTCAAAGCAAGACATGCATATATATATATATATCTGATCATTATGTCGTCTATTACATAAAAATGATTCTATCTTTCCGTTTTTACTTTTATCAGACGCATGGTATTTTTTGCATCCTGCATTAATGAGGCCCAGCATGGGGATGACCAAGTAATCACATAATCACAAATATTTGCCAATGTAATCACATAATCATTAATTATTATTTTAATGAGATAATGAAAAATTCAATCCGAAATAAACAAGTAATCAATAATCATGAACTATTGGGTCTGGTAATCAAATAATCACTATAAAAACGACCAAGTAATCACATAATCAAATACATTAATCATCTCTTTTCCGTAACACACCTTACAATGAACTGTACGTCAAATCATGAATCATTTATAATTTATGGGTGAGGCAAAAAAAAGTAACACAGTCAATACTTCAAGTACATTAATACCACAAATAGATAAGCTGACCATTTTCTTGCAGTCAATTCAGTTTACTTTTCAGCAGTTTTCAAGACGGTACAGTATTATGTTGATGTGTACAATTAAATAGAGACTACAGAACAATTTGAACATAGCCTGGACAGATCTGAATTGACTTACTTCAAAGTACTGAATTTACATCATTGGAAAAATCTGAAAATTGACTAAAAGACTAAAATGACCTTTACAGATCTGAATTTATGTATTTGTGTTAAAATCAGGGGGTCATAGGGCTCAAGATTCAACACACTGTGACAGTAATTGATTTATGCAAACTTTAATTTTTTTTGCCGTACTCAAACATGTTAAATGTATTTTTTACATGTAGCATCCAGATTTCAAAAGGATTATTATCCGCAATAACTGTTACAAAACCAAGCAGGAGTAATGTGTTTGTGTCAATTAAATAATAAGATTAACGGTACTAATTTTTCTTGCACCAGATGCGCATTTCGACAATACATGTCTCTTCAGTGATGCTCGTGGCCAAAATATTTGAAATCCCAAGCTTATATAAAAGATGATATATAGTTTGTTTATGGACACAACTCTTATAAACACTGGAAACAATAAAGCCCTTTTTGTTGTCGTTTTTGTAGCGACATCGTGTGACATTGTTGGGTTGATTTTTTTTGTAGTCTCCGTAATATATTGACTAGTTTTATATATAGTTGAGGAAATTGCCACAGAGTTAACAATAAAATAAAATACCAACTTACAAGGAACTTACCAACTATTTTTATCGAACAACCTTCAACAATGAGATAAACTCATACCATAGAAGCTATGATATTATACAGGATTACAACATATTGAACGAGCCAAAAGAATAATTAACCCAAAGCATTTGCTTATAGTGTACAAACAAAACTAATGATAAAAACACTTAGACGGACAACAATGTATAACATCGTATAAGAATAATACAATGACTATCTATGTGAACATTTTTCGATGGATTTTTAACTATCTTTCTGCTCAAGTTATTGGCGAGAAAACTAATGTATACCAATGATGTCAACAAGAATGACACAACCTGATATGTTTATGTGTGCAAGTCATGTGCCTCTTGACAATCAGCAACAGACATGTCCATTAAAAACAAAGCAATTAACTACGAGTACTGTGGATTCATTTTTTTTCTTGAGTACCAATTTTTATGGATTAGGGAGAACTTGCATGTTTGTTGGTGTCTAATTTCGTGGTTTTCCCGAAGTCTGCATACAAGCCTATAGAAAATTTGTCATTCGTTGAACATTTAATTTCGTGGTTCACTTGTACCAACGAAAATCACGAAATTGGTATCCAACGAATAATAATGCATCAAGAGTATCTTTGTGTTGGAAAGCCTGTATCGATAACCATGTGTAGGATATTGAAGGGCATTATTTGTTTGAAATTTTTTTACTCGGATACTTTAGTTCACGTGTAGTCTTTTTAGCTGCGAATTTATCTCCCGATTTTTTAAATTGACTTGAAGTATTTTTATCAGATACGATCCATGTTTTACATATTTGCCATGATTTATATTCGCGTTATTTGTCTACTTAGTAAAATTAGTCAGTTTACAGGAAATAAACAGTAATAGATAGCTTACAGTCGTTCAAAATTGAAATCCATTCTACTTATCACCATTTTGATTAGATACGTTCGGGAATTTGCGTTTTGTTATTTCCAATTAGTTAACTAGAGCAAACTCAAATACATTTAATTTCATAATGACTTTTGAATAAGTAATTGCAATTTTGAAAATATATTCCTATTCACTATAAATTTTTATTAAGTAATGTTATACCACCTTTGAAAATATATTCCAGTCGTCATTAGTTTCAGTTATTAAGAAAATCAATGAATCAATATATTCAATTTTATTATAACATAGTTTAAACCAGGAATATCTTTATATATATAATTAAATCCCTCTTTTATTCAACAGGTATGAGATGTGGTATGAGTGCCAATGAGACAACTCTCCATCCAAGTTACAATTTGTAAAAGCAGACCATTATCAGATCCAGTTCATGCACATTAGTTTCATAATGTTGCGTATTTATTGTTCTTCTGGAGGTTCAAGCGGAAGAGCGGAGGGGGGTTTTAAGATGAATATTATACTGAAAACCTTGTAGATAACACATAGATATAGGAAGATGTGATATGAGTGCCAATGAGACAACTCTCAATCTGAATAACAATTGAGAATAGTAACCCATAATAGGTCAATGTACATACATTGATAATATCAACACTAGATGAATACATTCCATATGGGTTCTGATAGTTATTCTGCATGAACATATTTGCATAATCCATTGGTTTTGCTTTGGTCGCTCGTGTTGGTATAGATGGGGTTTCAGACTTTGATGTTGAAACTACATTTTGAACTTTGGGGGTTTCCTCATCAGAGGTCTTCATACATTTGTATTTTTTTTTATATCTTGCAAGTGTTGGTTGTTTTTTATTTGGCACGATTATAAAAAGTTTGGAAAATTTCTTCTTCGTCAATGCTTAGGGAATGATTGCATGGGTATTTCATTCTTATAATATTCTTTCAAATAGTTGACAAACCTCTTCAACACGTTACCTTTAATGTACTTTTTTTTGTCTAAGTCTTCCCATTACTATACTAAGGAATGAAGATACGTTTTTGTTCCGGAAATGAAGTCAGCCGAGCTATTCCCTCGATATCCAACCGATCTCTTTGTCTGCATTTTAAATACCTTGGTCTATTTGTCTACATTGCATTTTATATTATGCATGCTTGTCGTTTTGGACGCCGTCTTTCCACGAATTAAATGTTGAGAGTGGATGGCTTTTATCCCCAATTTCAATCGGCTTAGTGGCCTCTTATGTGACAGTTGCCACATTTTGTGGATATCAATGCTCCTAGTGTGTCTGGGTCCTTCACCATTAAGTTCCTCTGCCTTCTTTTAGGGATGATATCAAACCAATTTTCGAGATCTCAAATTCTTCTGAACAACTGACAGACTTTAAGTTTCTTAGCACATATTGTAATTTCCGTTAGTGTGCTAGTCAAATGGAATATTCTCAAACATACTACCTAAGTTAGTTTTTTTTTTATATTCATTGCACGAGCGAAATGCTATCACAAAATTCATTCTCTGTAAAAGTTTGCTTGTATTTCATGAATTTTAACTAAATTGTTTCAAAAAAAGTTAAATCACAATAATACTGAAAACAAAGGAAAATCAAATCGAAAAGACCCTAATCAGTCACAGATATATCGATCTTTACGGAGTGAAAATTAAAAAATTTAACAAAGATGGTTACAAAAAAAATCCCTGTTTTGTTGGTCACTGAAAATATATATTCAAATTTGAGAAGAGGGGTAAAAAATTATGGCTTGTTTGACATTTCATTTTCAGGATTGTTTTGTTTTTTGAATTCACTTAAATTTACTTTTAGATTTGAATATTATCAGAATGATTATAATTAAGAATATAAACAAAATTAAAATGCTATATAACTTTTTTCCATAACCTATTTTAGAAAAACCTAAATGGGACATCACGTGAAAAGAAAGTTTTAATGTCACAAGGCCAATTCTTTTGTAAGAAAATAAAAGAAATAGGTATCAAGAATGTGTCCAAAGTACACGGATGCCCCACTCCCACTATCATTTTCCATGTTCAATGGACCGTGAAATTGGATAAAAAATATAATTAGGCATTAAAATTAGAAAGATAATATCATAGGGAACATGTGTACTAAGTTTCAAGTTGATTGGACTTCAACTTCATCAAAAACTACCTTGACCAAAAACTTTAACCTGAAACATGCACTTTCATTTTCTATGTTCAGTGGACCGTGAAATTGGGGTCAAAAGTTTAATTTGGCATTAAAATTAGAAAGATCATACCATAAGGAACATGTGTACTAAGTTTCAAGTTGATTAGACTTCAACTTCATCAAAAACTACCTTGACAAAAAACTTTAACCTGAAGCGGCACAGACGGACGAACGAACAGACGGACGGATGGACGAACGGACGCACAGACCAGAAAACATAATGCCTTTACTATCGTAGGTGGGGCATAAAAATATACGCATTACATTTATTGGAACAAAGGATGATGATTAAACAATCAGACAAGATTCTATCAAAATGAAATTAAACTTGATGAAAAAAATCAATATCAAATATATCATCTAAAGGAAAGTGGAAAAGAAGAATTTCTTAAATAGGTAGGAAAACTGGAATTGAAATTTCTACGGTCAAAACAATATTTTATAATGATACAATAGTAAAAGGACCTAGAGAATACTTAGACCAAATATGAAGAATGACTACTGATTTAAATTAGTGTATTGCATTTTTTTAGTAGAAAATCGTCGGTCGATTAGAAAAAAAAGTTATAAGGTACTGGTGTTTGTATATTAGAAACTTGCATTGTTCGACTGAATGTTCAATATGTAGAGCTTCAAAAATAACTACTTGCATTCTTTTTTTGTGAAAGTTAATTTTTGAAAACCTTTATTAACAGTAAATATGGATATTCATTGTATGGAAAGGCGGCAATAAAAATACAACGTTTCGCATCTGATTTTATATTGACACTTAAATATACAGTCGAACTGAAATAGTTCAACAAATATATCGAACTCCAAGGTATATTAAAAACTATAGAATATTTCAATATCTAGCAGGAAATAGATATAGGAAGATGTGGTGTGAGTGCCAATGAGACATCTCTCCATCCAAATAACAAATTTATAAAAGTAAACCATCATAGGTCAATGTACGGCCTTCAACACGGAGCCTTGGCTCACACCGAACAAAAAGCTATAAAGGGCCCCAACATTACTAGTGTAAAACCATTCAAACGGGAAAACCAACGGTCTAATCTATATAAAAAACGAGAAACGAGAAACACGTATAAATTACATAAACAAACCGTGAAACGACAACTACTGTACATCAGATTCCTGACTTAGGACAGGTGCAAACATTTGCAGCGGGATAAACGTTTTAATGGTACCAAACCTTCTTCCTTTTTCTGAAACAATAGCATAACATCACAACATAGAAAACCACACGATAAAATATCAATTGGAAGGCTTAACTCAATCAAAAACCGTAAATTAAGCAGGAAGTCCATATTACAGTTTGCATCTGTTACAATTGTTTGTGATGTTTTTATCCATGTGTTATATGGTTATACCTATATTAAGTCCTGTGTGTGCTGTAATTATGGATAACTGTAGATTTCAGCACGCAAGACTGATTCAAAACAATCGAGTATTTATTTGAAAAATAATGGTGTAACTTTTATTCATCAGCCACCATAGCATCCAGAATTAAATTCTTGTGAGTATTGTTTTAAACTTATCAAAGATGGAACTAAAGTGACAATCAGTTTCTTTGAATATCATATGGAACTTGCAATTTGCTGATTTAAAGTAATAACTAGTAATGGTAATAGACTACTCAAACAAAGTTAATTTGATGCAAAATCAGTATAAGGTATTATAATAACTACAAAATATAAGATTTTTATTCAATATAAATCAAATCAGTCATGCTTCCACATGAACACAATCAACTATAAAAGGTATTAATATAACCAGAGACATATACATTGTATATATCATAACATGGCACAAATATATTTATTACCAGTGGATTATCGAATTTATTGAATCACTCGGCGTAGACTTTCAACTTTTATAATTTAACTATCCAAATTGGATAAATCCTCTTCGAGTGCCTTCCACATTCTTCAAAGTTTTCAATTTCATTACATATTTTGATTCATCCAGTGTGCTCTTTCACTCACCCAATCATCTTCTGAGATCACTGGTACACGTTGATTAAAATGTTTTATACAATGAGTAAGGGTTAAATTGCCACAGAAATATATCTAATGATGTTGTTACTTTTCCAGCTTGTGATTTAACTTTATTTGAATTGAATTTCTAAACGAGGTAAAAAAAAATATAAACTCGACCCCGACTTCTGATTGTAAAATCAAGCTTAAAAGAACATCAGTAAATCAGATTTTTCATATCAAAGACCATTAAAGCTTTTTTAATAAATTTTATTTCTTGATAGATTGTTGTTTGCTTAGCTTGCATTGGCGAATATTTAATGCATATTCAGGACAAAAGCAAAATAGTATTTTAAAGATAAGTGCAATATATTTATGGACTTGGATGAAGAGACAAATTTGAACTACCTATGGAAAATAAGACATTTTAAGGGAGAGAGCAATTATCAGTTCAGCAATCAACGGGTGCCACATGTGAAGCAGGATCTGCTTCCCCTTCCGAAGCACCTGAGATCACCTCTAGATTTTGGTGGGGTTTGTGTTGTTTATTCTTTAGTTTTCTATGGTGTGTCATGTGTACTATTGTTTGTCTGTTTGTCTTTTTCATTTTTTAGCCATGGCATTGTCAGTTTATTTTCGATTTATGAGTTTTACTGTCCCTCTGGTATCTTTCGTCTCTCTTTCAGAAATTATACCTTTCACTAACCACCTTAGCACGATCAAAGAGTTGTTGCAAAATTTCTCTAAAATGCAGTCAGATATACAGTAAAGATATGAGGTTTCTACATATACTTTCTGCACAGCAAATGGAGGCGCAGGGAGTGTGACACTCTCATCAAACAAGGGGTCAGATTTACAGTACCCTAAAGTATAGCCAGAGTTTAACTGGCAGAAGGAAGTAGTCCCAAAAATTAAATCTGTAATCAGATAACTAACTTTCAATGAAGTGTTCAAATAAAGACTTTACAATACTCTAAAAGTACTGTTATTTTTGTTTGAAACCAAACTGTTTCTCCAAATGGCATCACTGTAAAAAAAAAACAAAGAAGGGAAAATAAATTTGACATTTTATTTAAACAGTAATATTTAATACTAACAAACTCTTCAATATCAAAAGGGTTAAGTTGAAACCGGTTTCATTGCATATATAAAGATATAGATGCATGATATTTTAAATAATAACTTAAAGAAAATAAGAATATCTCCGATATTAAACAAACAATGTATTGAACACATTATGAAATATGCATGTAAAACAATACTATTGCTCTTATATCAACAAATAAATATCACAATCTATCAAAATAATCATACAAAATGAATATTCATAAGGGACTACTTTTCATGAATTTAAATGAGGAGGATACAAACTAAAAAATCAAAAGATGCATTTATTTGAAATAGTTCCTTTGATTGGATACAAAGTCCCCTATTGGTAACAAATGCATTGTACTGGAACAAAATGCTAGCTTGGTCTATAATTTGTCATGGTATGATTCCCCCGTATGAACTATAATATAACAAAAGTCAAAATATTCAAGCATGATGAAAAAAAGTATGGAAGCCTGAATATTTAAGTGAATTTTCTAAGTTCAATGACCATATATAACTCTGCACAAAATCATCAGGTCCGAAAAAAAATTAAACAAGAGGCTGTCAGAGCGACAGCAAACCGGATTTATTAATATTCATTTGTGTCCTGGCATTTTTCAATATCACAAGAACCATAACTGATTCACGGATTAAGTGAAAATCATCAATATCAAACTTGACCTCCATTTTGTCATAAGTAACAACATATTAAAATTTTAAAACCTTTGGTTGAATGGTTCATGAGTAAATGCAACAACATGACTGGTTACACAATTTTTCAATCTTTCAAGAACCATAACTCCTGAATAGAAAAAGTGAAAATTGCCATTATTGAACTTGACTTCAATTTTGTCATCAAACAACATATTTGAAATTTAAAAGCTTTGGTTAAACGGTTCATGAGTTAATGCACGGACAGGACTGGAAAAGACATTTTTCAATCTTTCAAGAACCATAACTCCAGAACCGTAAAAGTCAAAATCGTCATTATTGAACTTGACCTCCATTTTGTAGTCAGTAACAACATATTAAAATTTTTAAAGCTTTGGTCAAACGGTTCCTGAGTTAATGCACGGACAGGACTAGAAATGACATTTTTCAATCTTTCAAGAACCATAACTCAAGAACTGTAAAAGTCAAAATCGTCATTATTGAACTTGACCTCCATTTTGTTGTCAGTAACAACATATTAAAATTTTAAAAGCTTTGGTTGAACGGTTCATGAGTAAATGAACTAACAACATTTGGCGGCCACCCGCCGGGCGTACATCCCCAAATCAATAACCGACATTTTTGTCACAATAATCTGATTAAAAATGATCTGTAATTTGTCATGAAATAAATATATACCAATTATCAAAGCACTATCTTCAAGAATGATGGAAGAATGATGGAAAAAATGGTGGAACACTAATTATTTTAGTGAATTTTAAAGTCCAAGGACCATTACTCTGCACAAAATAATCAGACCACAACAAACTTGAGCTTGATCTGCAACTTGTCATGATTAAATTTTATTCCAATTATCAAATCAATATCGTCAAGCATTACAGAAAAAAAATCAGAAAACTGATCATTTCAGGGAATTTTTTCTAAGTCCAAGGACCATAACTCTGCACAAAATCATTAAACCACAACAAAATTCGGAAGTGATCTGTAACTTGTCATGATAAAACAGTATACTGTGGATTCATTTTTATTCGTGGTATACCAATTTTCGTGGGTTTCGAGGATCACAGCGAACCACGAATTTAAGAATTCAACGAAGAATAATCCCGATAAAAATGTATGGAGTCGCATGTTTTTTTCCGGTTATTTTATGCAGTTCTAGTATAGTGTTGAATAGCAATAAACATTGTAACATAACACATGTTTTTTTTTATTAAAAGAAGATACAAGTATTTTTATTAAATCAATAATTAATATATCGAATATCAGTGAAAATTTACTTTTTAAAATTGATTAAAACTGTTCATGGAAAATAACTGCAAGTTGTTAATTACCGTGTCATAGTTTGGTTTACTAGTGATTGAAAATCAATAGGATTAAGTACGGGGATATTGCCCGTAGGTAATATTGTTTATGACAGAAACATTTATTTTCACACCTTTTACTTATATGACTGTTTATTGTATCGTGATTAGGAAAATGAGCTTTCAATCATAAAGTTTTGATTGCCTTATAGAATTCCGACAAGTATTTATAAATTGTAAAACAAACAAATAATTAGTTGTCTTTGTCCATTATTGTAATAGAAGTTTTCAATGAACACTTTAACCTAAAATGACCAAGCGAGGATTTTGACAATTCAAAACTTTTTCAATGAATTCCTTCTTTTTTGTTTGTTTTATTATTGATTAAACCAAGGAGGTTAAATGATCTACTAAATAAAAAAAAATCCACGAATTACGTATCTGAATTTTTTGTTGTTGTAATCAGCGATCCACGAATATACGTATACCACGAAACGTCTTTTTTTTCTCTATCCACGAAAATTGATACCCACGAAAATAAATGAATCCACAGTACTTAATATCAGATTAACATGGAAAATTGATGTGCCGAACTGACTGATGGACAGACAGACAGACAGAGTGCAAACCTAAAGTCCCCTATTACAACTGTAGTATTCATCTTAAATAATAAAAAATCTCACAGAGAAAAAAGATTCTTGTTGACTCTTTTTGGTTATATGTCTATGACATTTATAACGAAAGGAAACAGCATCCAAACAACATAAAAATATGTTATTTTGTAATCTTTAATTAGTTTTATCATCTTTTCATTGTTTCATTGTGTAATTCTAACAAACAGCTTACCCTCCATGCAAACACCTCTGACCACCTGCTTATTTGCATTCAATGATACACTTAGTGAGATTTAGGAATAAGTGTCAGATATTCCTATTCCTTGGTTTTTCCTCTTCAATACAGGTTCAAATATTTTGCCCTATAACACCCATTTTTTTTGCTTATAAGACTTCAATAGCTTATGTAAGGTCATTTACCAAAATTTAAGCAGATTAAGATTTCCTTTCTTTCAAATTGAGACACAAATAATAGTTAATACCAATGCAAACATAAGGTTAAAGGTTGAGTTAGCCTTTCGCCATTTAAAAAAAATCAAATATCTTATTTTGTTCCTTAACTCATGCTCTTCTGACATATAGAATAAATATTTAGTTCTATTTTTATTAATTACACCTAAGTACATCGTTAATACCATGACAACAACAGCAACAAATGTACCGTGAAAACAACTATTAACAATTACCTATAACAAAGTGTTTCGACTTGTTACACTTACAAAGCATACTGACCATTGTTATATATAACATAAATAAACTTTGTACCTTTAACATGCTTGAAAAATGAAACATTTTAAATGCCTAACAAAGTATTGCTTTTATTTTTTAAATCAAACATGTAGAATAAAAAATATTCAAAAATACACAATACAAAGTAGGATTTGGACTTTCAAATTACAATTAACATACAAATGCATAGATCTTTTTCTTAGCACCTTACTTTTTACCACTAGACATGAGGAGAGCTTTTTATTTCAAATATTTTCCTTTCAACGTCAATCTTTATATAAAGTCCTTCAAACATTTATTTCTTCTCTAGACAAAATAAAACAGTTTAATCTTGATTGACATATATAACTCTATCACAGAACTTTATCACATTTTTAATCTCTCTTTCAAATTTAATAAATAAAAAACACAACATTCTGATGATCATAAAAATACGTCTGACTGGTTCCTACTTCAATAAATTGCAATCATGAAGGACATTTTATTCTCTTTCTGAAACATCATACATAAATATAACATTTATTACTAAGTAGAAACAAGAATGTGTCCATAGCACACAGATACTCCACTGGCACTATCATTTTCTATGTTCAGTGGACTGTGAAATTGGATTCAAAACACTAGAAAGATCATATCATAGGGAACATATGAGTACAAAGTTTCAAGTTGATTGCATTTCAAATTCATCAAAAGCCACCATGACCCAAAACTTTAACCTGAAGTGTGACAGACGGACTAACAGATGGACAAACAAATGAACGAAGGGACATACAGACAAACAAAAAGACACACAGATTGAAAAACGTAATGCTCCTAGCTACTACATAAAATAGAAATATATATTTTGTAGTATATATAAAACAATGAAAAATGACTTGACTGAATTGAAAATTGCTGAGATTCCTATTCTAAACAGTGGGGAGTTTTAACATTACAATATTATGCATATATTCCTTCTTACTCACATGTATATATATAAATGAATAAATGTTGAACACATCATAACATGTGAACAAGTAAACATTTGCATTATAGTAATTTATCATATATTTTTAAATTGTAAGTAAAAATCTATAAAAAATATGTACAATAAAAATATTTTTTTAAGGCAGATCAGAAGGTTGTGTGATAGAGAATAGGTGAAATACCGTAAGACAATTTTAAAAGCTGTAGTTACAGAATTATCTCCCTTTCAGACATGCTTGAACGTAATCATACTGTCATGATATATATTATGTATATAAATAATGAAGTAAAAATGATGATGTAAAAGTGAAGATATAAAAGATTTAAAAGAAAATATTAAAGAAACAAAAACAATATTGCTCACACAATTTTATCAAGTAGCACTGCTCATGATTTACTTATCCCTTTCCATGTCATAATTGTAATCACATATTCATGTGAATGTTTTTAATAAAATAATAAATTCATTGGATTAAACTATATATAATTATTTAAAAGGTGGCTTTCCTCCTTTCATAAAAACAGCAGTTTAAAGACAATAAAGGTTACCATCAAAGTTATGAAACCACAAAAAAATCATTGAAAAGTAAATTTGCAAGTTGTCAAGTCCTATCATATCTGTCGAGTGTACACCAATGAATTTTTTATGAACAATTGATTAAGAAAATAAATATTTAAAAATCTCAACATCATAACAGTTGCAATACGTTGTAAGTACAAAAGTAGACCAATTGTTTGTCTTTTAAATAATCAGTCTGAATTTTACAATTTCAAGACCTCTTTTTTTCTACAAACTGGCCTAAGATTAGGATATAATCATCATCCATAAAATGTAATATAAATTAAAAGACTATGGAAACACGTCAAAAAGACAGCAATCTTACATAATAAAAACATCAACATCTATATATATCTTTTGTTCTTCAAAATGTCTTCCGCAATAGACAAGTGTAATCAAAATATTTAAAGTTCAAAAATAAAAAAGATACAAAAGAGGCATAACCAGAGGCTACAAATTAGGGAAAACAAAAATTGTTCAATTTCATTAAAATAAATTAAAAATAAAACATGGTGAATATATTATTGTCTTGCTAGTCAAAAACTTTTCCTAATCCCTATTCATGCAAAATTAAAGGAAACTCTAAGTGGGGATTCCATGCCCATGTGTTAAGCATGTGGTCACCATTGTTCATTTATTAAAAAAAAAAAAAAGAATGTCAAAATTAAGAAGTGAAACAAGGGAGCCACCTGAAATAGCCATTTTATTGACAGATCTCTATAAATCATTCTAATCAATTAGTAACATATATTTTAAATCTGAAATTGAAAAAGACCTAGACAAATTGCCCCATTATGATTGCACATGCTTGTATATATGTCAATTGGAATTCATTAGATCAGGTTGTATGACCATTAGTTTTTTTGGGGTTAAATGACCATAAGTAGCATAGTAGGTCATCTTGATGTGTGATCAGATGAAATATAGTCTTAAAAATTGCACAAATTAATGATACATTATAATCAGTCAATGCATTGCCTAAGGTTTCTTTGGACTTTCTATAATAAGTATGCAAGTTTTAGTATGTAATTATTCAAACATAATAATTGATAGCTAATAAACCTTTATTAATTACATAAAAAAATTCTCTCAGAAAATTCCTCATGAAAAATATATATTTTGACTATAAAAAATGTTAAAAAAAATATGAAATTATCTGTTATATACTGTGGATTCATGTATTTATGTGTGTACTACTGTGTACCACTTTCATTGATTGAGAAAAACTTAAATTTTTATGCATACATGTATATATCTTCTTTCATTGTTTTGGAAAAGTCTGCATATATTTCTTTAAAAAACTTGTAATTTGTTGAACATTTAAAATCCAGGTTTTCCTGTATCCAAGAAAATCCCTTATTTTGGTTTCCAATGAATACATGTACTACTGAATCCACAGTATGATAATTAATAAAAGATAAAGATCTAACAAGAAATATATTCTAAAGATATAAAAGCTTATAACTAATAAATTGCTGTAACAGTTCTACAATTCCATTAACAACCAGAAATATAAATAACAGTAAAGTCTGGATAGATGGCAATGAGAAAACAACCCATCAACACAAAAACAATATTGAAATATTAAAATACCTATTGCAATTACAGGCAATAAGTTATAATTTCTTCCCTATTTGACAAGAGAAGTAAATATATTTAACAGATTTAACCAGCTTTCTGCCATTAAAATCAAATTCCCCAAAATGACACAAAAATTATGTGACAAAAGGACACCATTCAGTAGGTGTCTGACAGGATTAAAATAATTCAAATGAGATCTTAACTTTCCCCCTTATAATCTCAATCAGTAATCTTAAAAAGAACATGAAAGACTGTACAATAAATATCTGGTTTCCAAATCATACCATTAACACATTAAACTTTTTTAACATATATAGCAAATACTTAATTGATAGGTATGAATTGAACACTTTTAGAATTGCCTTTCCACATAATTTACATGATCTAATGGTTTTACATAAAAAGAAAAATTATATCGCTGTAATAAATTCCTAAGTAGAAATAACTGATCAAGTTGTGATAAAGGATGAGTTTCTCAATCAGTTGTTTCTTTTTTTATGGTGTTCGTCACTAATTCTCCTTATATCCTCTGTAGATTCAGAAAAAGATTGTGTCACAGTTAAATAGAGCCTATTACACACACCACAGTCTGTGTGATGCTGCTTGATAAACTGTATTACATCTTCTCTAAGAGAATCACACTGCACAAAGTATTGGACAATGTCACTTATGTAAAGTCCTTGGCCAGTGTATTTTTCAAGAGTGAAGAGAAAATGGCCTTTATCAGGATTTCCAATGGAATGATGTCTGTTAAATATATAATTTAAAGCATATTTACATATACATGTATCTAATATTATTTATTTATATCTAATACCAGAATTAATATAGAGTTCATTTCATTGAATACATATGGCATTTAAGAAATTAGAGCCTTATGTTAATAATTATTTTTTCTATTACCTCCCTTTATCTGTTTAGAAATTTCTGTTGTCTGTTTGCTAATAGTGTTTTCTAAATGTTTGAGTCTCCTGTTTAATGTAAATTGATCAAGCATATTTTTTAGTCAATTCCTTGAAACAATCTAAAGAATTTAAGACAAAATGTATGTGAAGAAATATCTCACTTATGTGACGAGATTGCTTCCCTTAGAATATGTGGTAGATTCCAAGTCAGCCGTAATTATAACAGGTTGAGCTAGGGACCTACTTCTTTAGCTCAGTCGATTAACACTCTGCCTTGTAACATAGAGGTCCCGGGTTCGAGTCCCGGTGGAAACAAAGTTGACTTTGTAATATGAATCATGTTCTCCAGTTACAATTATATCCTACAAACTGTTTCAAAATAATGACAGAATGAGAATCACATAGGTTTGGAAGGCAGATTTATACAATTAGTTTGGTCAGGTAAACTTTCCAATATCTTTCTTATTAGATTAATGGTTTCATTTTTTTTTTGCTGTATAAGTGAATATTTTTTTAACAGCGGAAAGATTTGTCCAATAAACTGAATTACCTTATACTTCGTACTTCTTCTTCTGACAATTTAAGCACTTGAAGAGACAACCCAAACCATGACTTCAAAGGTCCATAGAAAGAATCAGGATCTATATGATAGCCTAACCTCACAAAAAATGTCAGACTTAGTGAATCCTTTGCTTTACTTATTGGCATGGTACATGTACTGCTCACTAAAATAAAAGTATAAAATCAGAGGTGCATTATAGTTGCCATTTTATTTAGGCATTCTGTGTAGCATTTTTTTAACATGTTTTTCCTTGGTTACAAAAACTTAACAATGTATAGCCAAACGTAATTATCTTTTGATGTATTTACTATTAAAACATGAATGATCATGAATATCCTGTTTGATTCTAAATGACAGATTAAACATATGTATGAGTTATGCATATCTGGGTTGATATCTCATATTATGTAGACTGTCTGTCATTGATGTCATATACCCTATATGATCACATTGGCTTAAAGTGTTAATTAAAATCTAAATCTATTTTTATCTTTTTGTTTATAGTGTCAGTTATTTACCTCTGTCTCCATTACTTTCAGTTCTGTAGTTTGACTGACACACAACAGCTGGTCCTACAGGGAGTGAATGACATTCTTGTGATATATCTTCTGAACCAGGACAGGTATCTTGACCATCTGTCTCAATGCTTTGTCTATTGCTTGGTACAGGTCCCGTTTGAGGCAACAATAGTGGTGAGGGGAGTCTCCTCTGAATTGGTTCACATTCTTTATTACTATTTGAGTTGGCCCTTCTTGTGTTCTGGTCCCTAAAATTGTCAGAATTATTTAAATTTGTGCCCCTTAGTCTTCTAACTGATACATTCTGATTAGCAACCTGATTGTTCATAGCATCAATGTCACATGAACTTCTGCCCCCTTGGGAGGGACATGTCTGATTGTTACTGATACTAGCATGAGCTGCCAATTGATTATGTCTGCTGTTCTGATGTTTCAATGTTTTTGATTCTTTCTGATGACTTGGTGATGATGAAGAAGAACCAGAATAATCAAATGAATCAGGCTTAGGCATTACACAGTGATTCCCATAAACAAGGGGATGAAACTCTGCTGCTGCTGCTGCTGCATATGGCTGAGCTGAAAACATTTCAGAAGGAGGGTCCATTGCATGTAGAGAACTAGCTTGAGACCCATCTACATTTACATTTTTATCATATTCTGTTGGTTTTGGTAAGTCTGGACTATTAAAATTTACACCAACAGAAGCCAATTCTGTAGAGTTGTGGGTTAAATCATCTAATCCTGGAACATCTGAATCCAATGAAACCTTAATAAAAAATACAGGTTCAATCTCAAGTTCTCTTTCACAATGTATAATCTTTTCAGTGCCATTATTTTCAAAAGATGAGTTACATTTTTTTGAAGGAATTAACATTTCTTTCTTGTCTTCTTCTTGTGTATCACATGCTTGAAGTAAACCTTTCTTCTCTTCATCTTTTGTTAAAAACAGTGTTGGTTCTTCTAAGGTGTTGTTTGTTGAATCATGTTCAGACATAGTTTCCTGATGAAGAATTTCACTTTCAAATATTGAACTGTAGTCATCAGTTTCTTTCTCTTCTGGCTGGCTCCTACCACACAACATAGCATTCAGGCAAATATCTTTTTCATTAATACTGTTGATCTTTCTGCACTCTAACATATCAACTTCACTGTTAATTTCTTGCTTTTTCCTATCATTTGTTTCAGCACTATCCACATCGATTTGGGTTCTCTGTTTTGTATCACCACTATCAAAATCAACTAGCTTCTCTTTACTCTCTTGGTAAGACTTTCCATTTTTGTTAGGAAAATTAGGACTTTCAGTTAAACTTGAACTGCCTGAGTGACTAACTTGACTACTATCAGAAAAAGAAGATTCCTTTTGTACGCAGCTGCTAAAGCAATTTCTTTGTCCAGAACTGTTTTTTGACAGTGGAGAGTTTACCATGTTTACTGAAAAATAAATACAGTTTCTATGCCAACTATATTCCTTTATTAACCTTAAATCAATAGTTAAATACTCAAAACCCAAAATTGTGACAGCAACTTGCCATAAATACTGAAATGCTTCAAGAATATTTTTTTTTGTTCCTTTAAAGGAGCATTAGCTGTCAAATTCTATCATGTTCACTAATTTGACTCAAATTCTCATATTTGAATATAACATAATAAAACGTATATCCAAATTATCATCATGATCATGGTTATAAAAAGTCTAAAATAAACAATTTATAATGCGATGGATCCATAATATGTATCAGCATTTCATGTGTATTTTATTTTAGATGCTTTCTAATTAACCATCAAAGTGACCTCCTAATATACCTGTTGATGGTCATATAACCCAATATAAACATAATAATAGGTATTAATAGATAGTGAACTCGTGCAATCTAACTTTTCTAGGTCTGTTTAATTTCATGTTATTATAAGTTAAAAACATATATGTTAATAATCTTAGTTACCTGTATAAGATTGAGTTTTTTGGGAATCAAATCAGTCAATAAAATGGTTTGCCCTTCTTTCACTTTCAATGCTGAAATTGTTTTCCTTTTAACTGAAGTAGGCTCATAGATGAATAACCTAACTCCAGCTAAGTGGTTAAATTGAAGGTCACATGAATATGATTTCAATGAGCAGAACTTAATTATAACTATCTAATAAGAAACTCTCAAATATATCAAAACTCAACAATATGAAACGTGTTGCAACAATACCTCAGCTTGAAAAAATAATATTTCAATGAATTAATTTATACTTTTTATTGAATATTGAGAAAAACTTGTGCCAGATGTCTATTATGCTTAACATAAGTTTTGGGGTTGCTGTCTCATTGACATATCCTTTTAAAAATATAAAATAAATTCATAAGCATAGAATGGGTACTACAATATGGAAATTGTCCTCAAATACTCAATATATAGAAATAAAAATATTTCTAAAATAGTTTTAACTACCTGATAATTCATTGTAGTTCACTGAAGATGAAGTATTCTGCCTTCTAGATCTACATTTACAATAAACTACAGTCACAATAATCAAAAGCATTAATACTCCACCAATTGCACCTGTAAACATAAAGAAAAGAATTGTCAATCATAAAAATGTATTTCTAAATGAGATATTAACTAAAATTTGCAAGTGCTCTAATTTGTCCGTCATCTGTATTGAACGAGGTTGCTATCTTGTCATTAAATGGATTTTGGCCTTGTTTATGTAAGGCATTGCACTTGACTATATATATTGATGTCTTATTTCATTTTAATGCATGATACAATTTTTGCTACCAGTATGCCATAGAGAAAACTGGAGTTATCTGGTACATGTATAAACTGCTTGCAGAAGGTAATAGATAGGATAACAAATATACACTGTTTAGCTAACTACTAAGTATACAAATAATGTGTCCAGAGGACACAGATAATGCTCCAGCTTGCATATAACCTTATAAGTGACATAACTAGCTATAGAGAACTGTAAACTGTGGATTCATTTATTTTCGTGGGTACAATTTTTTCGGATTGAACAAAACTTACACTTTCGTGGACATTTAATTTCTTAGTTCTGCCAAAGTCTGCATACAAGCCTATGGAAATTCGTCATTATTTGAACATTTAAATTTGTGGTTCACCTGTACCAACGAAATCCATGAAAATTGGTATCCAACGAAAAATAATGAACCCACAGTAAGTGAAGCAACTCAAATTCTAACTTGATCTGTGTTTAATAGTAACCAGATGCTCCGCAGGGCGTAGCTTTATACGACCGCAGAGGTTGAACCCTGAACGGTTGGGGCAAGTATGGACACAACATTCAAGCTGGATTCAGCTCTAAATTTGGATTGTGATTAAATAGTTGACACAGCATAGGTTTCTGACACAGAATGAATGTGTTCTAATGAACTTAAAATTTTTGTTTTCTCTTAGAGCAATTCACTATGCTGTTGAATATTAATCCTCTCAAAACAAGAATGTGTCCTCAGTACACGAATGCCCCACTCGCACTATCATTTTCCATGTTCAGTGGACCGTGAAATTGGGGTAAAAACTCTAATTTGGCATTAAAATTAGAAAGATCATATCATAGGGGACATGTGTACTAAGTTTGAAGTCGATTGTACTTAAACTTCATCAAAAACTACCTTGACCAAAAACTTTAACCTGAAGCGGGACAGACGGACGGACGAACGAACGGACAGACGGACGGACGCACAGACCAGAAAACATAATGCCCCTCTACTATCGTAGGTGGGGCATAAAAATGTTTGAAGAAATTTTCTTTTTTCTTTATGAAATTTCAAATGAGAAAAATTGAACCCAATTTTTTTAATCACATCCCCCTTTCCCTTATTCCAAAACTAATCTCAATTAAAATTTCTAATGGAGTTTGCAACAATAACTACTCATTTAAATACATCATAAAATATTAAGATGTAAAAAAACTGCTTGTTATCACTGAATGGTAAAGATTATTTTAATTTATCAGTTGGTAGTAAAAAGTGAATATACATTGTATATTGTATATAACAAAGATTTAAGTTGATTCTGGACAAAGAAAGATAACTCCAATTAAAAAAAAATCTTGCTATTGCACAATATTTTGCAATTAGATATTTCTTGCTTACTATTCTGGACAAAGAAAGATAACTCTAATTAAAAAAAAATTTGATATTTCACAATATTGTGCAATTAGATATTTCTTGCCATTGCGCAATACTGTGCAATTGAAAAGACTTGCTATTGCTCAATACTTAATATAATAATTTTAGATCCTGATTTGGACCAACTTGAAAACTGGGCCCATAATAAAAAATCTAAGTACATTTTTGGATTCAGCATATCAAAGAACTTCAAGATTTCAATTTTTGTTAAAATCAGACTAAGTTTAATTTTGGACCCTCTGGACTTTAGTGTAGACCAATTTGAAAACAGGACCAAAAATGAAGAATCTACATACACAGTTAGATTTGGTATATCAAAGAACCCCATTTATTCAATTTTTGATGAAATCAAACAAAGTTTAATTTTGGACCCCGATTTGGACCAACTTAAAAACTGGGCCAATAATCAAGAATCTAAGTACATTTTTAGATTTAGCATATCAAAGAACCTAACTGATTCATTTTTTGTCAAAATCAAACTAAGTTTAATTTTGGACCCTTTGGACCTTAATGTAGACCAATTTGAAAACGGGACCAAAAGTTAAGAATCTACATACACAGTCATGACAGTTAGATTCAGCATATCAAAGAACCCCAATTATTCAATTTTGATGAAATCAAACAAAAGTTTAATTTTGGACCCTTTGGGCCCCTTATTATGTTGGGACCAAAACTCCCAAAATCAAACCCAACCTTTCTTTTATGGTCATAAACCTTGTGTTTAAATTTCATAGATTTCTATTTACTTATACTAACGTTATGGTGCGAAAACCAAGAAAAATGCTTATTTGGGTCCCTTTTTGGCCCCTAATTCCTAAACTGTTGGGACCTAAACTCCCAAAATCAATACCAACCTTCCTTTTGTAGTCATTAACATTGTGTTTAAATTTCATTGATTTCTATTTACTTAAACTAATGTTATTGTGCGAAAACCAAGAATAATGCTTATTTGGGCCCTTTTTTGGCCCCTAATTCCTAAACTGTTGAGACCAAAACTCCCAAAATCTATCCCAACCGTTCTTTTGTGGTCATAAACCTTGTGTCAAAATTTCATAGATTTCTATTAACTTAAACTAAAGTTATAGTGCGAAAACCAAGAAAATGCTTATTTGGGCCCTTTTTGGCCCCTAATTTTCAAAATGTTGGGACCAAAACTCCCAAAATCAATACCAACCTTCCTTTTGTGGTCATAAACCTTGTGTTAAAATTTCATAGATTTCCATTCACTTTTACTAAAGTTAGAGTGCGAAAACTAAAAGTATTCGGACGCCGGACGACGACGACGCAGACGCCAACGTGATAGCAATATACGACGAAAAAATTTTCAAATTTTGCGGTCGTATAAAAAGCATCTAATAGAGTTTCATAATATTTAGATGAGGCAAAATGAAGTTAAGAGAAATAATAATTCTTTATTCCATAAGCAAATATACAGCTCATAGGATAAGAGAAAAGAAAAAATAAATACAGCAATATTTCCATTCAAAAAGGGGCATAAAATGTGAATGGAAATGGGAAGGAACCCGAATTCAAACTTAATAAAATTTAGCTGATTTAGCTTATGTCTTACATTAATTGCCAAACCAAATTAAATGAATGTGTAAAATATCAGTGTTATTCAAATTTACTGCTTTCAAACTAGCCAAAGAGTGATAACTCTTACACATTAGAAAAACTAACTTTTTTCACAAGCATCAAGAAAAATTACAAGTTTGCAAATGTCTAAATATAAACAGAAGTGAAAATGTTGTATCCTTCAGGATGTGTTTAAGCTTACAGATGATACATCTATAAAAGATCAGTCCAATTGTAGTGCAAAAGCTACATGTACAGCTAAGGCTACTATTCACTTAGTCAATGTTGATCATAAACTTGGTTGTCTTTAGTTCCATTTTTATGCTTTTGGTTATCTAAGAACTTAATGGGTGTTGATTGCAGATCTTTCAATTTAAACAATTTTTCTGGACTAGGCAATTTAAGCCACTTATATTTTATCAGAGATATTTTCTATGATGCCCTTTGTGAGCACAGGAGCAGATCCAGCCATTTTAAAAAGGGGGGTTCCCAACCCAGGACAAAGGGGGGGTTCCAACTAAATGTCCCCATTCAAATGCATTGATCGTCCAAAAAAAGGGGGGTTCCAAACCCCGGAACCCTCCCCCTGGATCCGCCACTTAAACATTTTAGTTTTTGTTGAAAATATTTGTTAGTTAGATTTCAGGTCTCATTGACATATACCCAATATCTCTTTTTTAATGTTTGTGGTCATTCTATCTAGATAAATTCGAGGTTTCAAACATTTGGTCTAAGGCATACCAAAGAAAGTTATGATTTTATTAAGATGCTGGATTTTATCTTAGCATAATTTAACACAATTTATTGACATTCAAACACACATGTACTACTGTGGAAATTGGACATATTAGTTTCATCTCAAATACCTCATTGAGGGAATATAAACAGCATTTTATTTGGGATTGTTGCGATTTGTATAATAGGGCTGTTCAAGAAAATACTATGTCCCCCAGGGGAGGCATTTATTTTTAAATTTTATGTGGGTAGTTGTATTTGAAATACCAAAATGCAAGGAGAGTGTTGTTCTAATTTGTTTATATTTCTGTGGGTGGTGGGGGCTTAAAAGAGTGCCTTCCATAAAAGATTTGAATTAATTTGTATTGTTGAGGAATAACTTTTAGGTGAATTTTTTTATGAACAAGTTTTTTGTCTGCTTCATATTTTGCAACTGTGTTATATGTACTTCAATTTTGAAAATTCTTAATCATTCCTTGGTATCTTATTCAATATCATGTCATAATGTTCAAGAATACAAACGGTGTTACAAAAATAAAGGTCATCAAAATAATAATTAAAAAGATTAAAAACCATGTCTCTCTCATCATTTTTTTTTCTCATTGTCTGAGAACTACAAAATTTATTTGACATGGCCTTTAATAGTAATATAAACTTTTTTGTGTTTTATCTTTACTGTAGCTCAGGGTCATGCAGACAGTCACTGGATATAAATATATATACCAGTAGGCAGTACTTCTTATTGTAAAATTGCCACAAGCAAAGCAAGTGTAAAACAATCCTGCAGAAAAACATTAATTCTTACCTGTTATTATTATGTAAACTATATCTATGACATTAGTGGACTGTGCCTTTCTTTTTCCTAAAATGAAAAGGTAAACATGCAGTTGTATTGATTACTTGTTGTAAAACACAGTTCTGTATTTTTGTCACAAACTCACACAAGAATGTCATTAGAAATCCTAAATTCTAGCCAGATTTAATATACCGAAATTTATTACATTTTTTTCATAAGAACTGATTCAACTCTACATGAAGTGAAAATATTTTGAAAGTTTAAACAAAAAAATGATAACAACAGTATTTGGCAATGATACACATTCATCTCATACTACTTATAATTATTAAAATAGATTTTGGAGGAAAGGAATTCCCCAATTCCCCTAGAACCAAATATACTTCTATCTGTAATTTGTTTTCATTAATTAAGGAATGACTGTTATATCTATTCAGTCTATGAAAAATGACATTAAAAATGTGGTGCACACTGAATTTAAGGATTTACTTAGGTTAGGTTTAGGAATTTATGTCAGATGCTCCTTGTTTTTTTCCCCCATTGATACAGGGTAAAATATTTTGCTCCATAACACCCTTTTTTCTTTTCAAATAAGCCTTCAAAAGCTCATAAAAGGTCATTTATCAAAACTAAATAAGATTCTTGATTTCCTTTTATTTGATTTTAGAAGCAAATTATACCAATGCAAATATAAGGAAAAAATCTGAGTCAGTCTTTTCCCACCTATTTTGAAAATCAAAATATCTTGAAAAGGATCTCACTTTTGGGGTTATTTGAATAGATAAAAAAAACTATGTGCATATTAAACAATAGACACAGATGGATTAATGACAAAATTGTGTTTTGGTGATGGTGATGTGTTTGTAGATCTAACTTTACTGAACATTCTTGCTACTTACAATTATTTCTATCTATAATGAACTTGGTCAATTAGTTACAGAGGAAAATATTGTTAAAATTTACCAAAATTTACAAAATTTATGAAAATTGTTAAAAATTGACTGTAAAGGGCAATAACTCCTTAAGGGGTCAACTGACCATTTTGGTCATGTTGACTAATTTGTTGATCTTACTTTGCTGAACATTATTGCTGTTTTTTAGTTTATCTCTATCTATAATAATATTCAAGATAATAACCAAAAACGGCAAAATTTCCTTAAAAATTACCAAATCAGGGGCAGCAACCACAACCAGTAGTCCAAATTCATCATTCAGGGCAGATAGATTTTGACTTGATAAACAATTTAACCCCCATGTCAGAATTGCTCTAAATGCTTCGGTTTCAGAGTTATAAGCCAAAATCTACATTTTACCCCTATGTTCTATTTTTAGCCATGGCGACCATCTTGGTGGGTTGGCCGGGTCACCGGACACATTTTATTAACAAGATACCCCAATGATGGTTGTGGCCAAGTTTGGTTGAATTTGGCCCTGCAATTTCAGAGGAGAAGATTTTGGTAAAAGTTAACGACGACAGACGACAGACGCCAAGTGATGAGAAAAGTTCCCTTTCTACCTTCCCATGCTAATTTTAATGTTACACCTCTAACCTAAAAGAATATATTGCAATAAGGATGAAAATGTTTCAGATATTTATTCTGTTTCAAATGTCTTTCATTTATTTATATACAAGTATATATAAGCAAAAAATGATAAGGAAAGATGATCAATACAAAATCTAACCTCCAGCTTTAGTTTGTACAGTGGTATTTGTACACCTCTCATGTCTTTCATCATTTCCTTCCACACACAATTTGATGAAGTACTTTGAGTCTGGTTCCAGCTGTGATAGTATAGCCTTGAGTGAATTGTTTATTAAGACTGTAGAAAGAGTTGTCCTTCCTAGTATGTGGTAAACTAATGTGTATGTTGTATGATTATGGTGAATTCCTGGTACCTGTATAAAGAGAAGAAACAATTATTGAAATTACATGCATATATATCTGTTTTACTTTTAACTACAAAAAGAAATGCAGTTAAAAATTTGAGACATGCAACACCTTTCATATGCTGATATACATTTTCTTACTTTTACATATTCTTTAACTTATGATAGATTGATTATTGCTCGCTTAATGTCCAATGCAAGAATAAATTAAAATCAACACATTTATAAATAGGTTCTGCAAGGTAGGGAGCCTAGGATGAAGGCATGGAAAATTAAGATAACATTTTATAAATATTATTATTCTAAATATAGAAATACGAAGATGTGGTATGAGTGCCAAATGTGACAACTCTCAATCCAAGTCACAATTTGTAAAAGTAAACCATAATTGGTCATAATGATTAAAGGTCCAAGTATGGTCTTCAACACGGTGCTTTGAATTTCATTAATGAATAAATCTTTATCATCAGCAATAATCAGCTAAATATCTTAAAGCCAAAGATGTTCCAACTACAAAAAACATGTGAAGACAAAATGACCTATATTCATCTACGGTCATTTTTGCTAGGGTGATTGAGGCCCATTAATTCATAATAATTTCTTAACTTTGGATTGCCACAATTCAACATATAGGGACAGAAATCTTGATATGCAATAGGCATCTACCACTCAAGTTGTTGGGAATAAAGCTTGGCATTTTCCATACACAAGGCATCATATTTAACATCCACATTTGATATTATGATATTCATACATTACGTACAATAAAACATAAGCCTCACCAGCTACTATAGCAAGGCTAAATACTGAATGAACAGCAGAAATCCAGGAATTACTTATTTCTTCTGCCTACTCAACTCTTTCAAGCTTGAAAATTTGAAAAGATTAGGAAATGTCAATAATATTAATAACCGGTTAACTTCACAAATAACAAAAAAACTAGACAAAGTGATGTGCCCACCCTCCACTCCACTTTACTCCACTCTCAAGTAACTGTATTATAACAAAGTCAATGTGAGAATTTCTTTGAGATATTATTGGGTCTGGGAGACACAAATGATGTCCCTGCAGATGCAAAGTCTTATTTTAAAATACACAAAATTGAGCATGGGAGCAGATAGGTGTATGGTTCACTATAGGACTACATCTTGTACAATTGAATACATAACAAAAATGACAAAGTTCAACTTTCTCCCAAAAGAGCAATTATTATAATAAAAAATCTAAACCCTGGCCACATGCACATTTTCAATATATATATTTACAAACAGCCAGCAAAATGATAACATCCTAGCATTCAAACTGTAGGAGAAATTTTCCTGAAATGCTATGCACCTCTTATATATATGCAAGTATATACTCCAAAAATGACAAAGTTGAACTATCACCCAAAAGAGCACATTTTAATCAAAATTAAAACCCTGACCACATGCACACTTTCAATATATGTACAAGCTGGCAGCAAAGTGAAAACTTCCTAGGATTCATACTGTAGGAGAAGTTATGCAGAATAACTATATACCCATAATGGGACAGATGGAAGGAAGGACAGACACTAGGGTAAACAATTAATATGCCCTCAATTTCCAGTTGCAGAGGCATTGCCGGGGCATAAAAACACTACTCTCACCTTCCATGTTAATTGAATAGCTGTTTGATTAATTGGAATGGCACTTAAATCTGTAGGAGCCCAATCTGCTTCATAATATGGCACAGTTTCCGATGAAAATGTGCTTGTTTGTTTCTCTAATGGTGTTGTGCTAGTAGGTTGGCGTGAGGCTGCAGAGCTTGGAGGTCGGGTTGAGGTCACAGAGGTCAGATGTCTATCTGAAGGAGCTTTTGCTGAATCTAACAAAAATAGAAATACAGGAAATAGAAATAAAAATAAATGATAAGTAACAGTATGCATAATGACATATTTGACAGGATTTGTGCCACATAATATGCATCATTAAGCATAACAAAACTGTGACCTATAAATAGACAGTGCTACTCAACTGGATTTATGTGCCTCTTCAGCAATGACCACTCTCTAACATTGTAAAATAAATTATAATTGATGACAACAGTCTCTTTTTGTTTGATTGTGTTCTACTGACAATGACTGATAATTTTAACTGTTTAGTTACTTTCTATTGCCTATAATATTTGCTCATGAAAAGGAGTACATGTATAAATTGTTATTAAAGGGTAATAACTCCTATAAGAAGTCAACTAACAAATTCTGCCATGTCTAAAAAGCCTTGTTTAGATCAAATTTGATTTTATAATTTCTTTTGATTTAAAATAGTTTTTAAGATAAAAGACAAAACTGCAATAACAAGATACAAATAATCATTTAAGGTCAATAACTATTACAACATGTTGTACGGTTACACCACAGTCCCAGGTTAGGGGGAGTGTTGGGATCCCGTTAACATGTTTGTATGTGTCTATCCCAAGTCAGGAGCCTGTATTCAGTAATTGTGGTTTGTTTATGTGTTACATACTTGTTTTTCATTCTTTTTTTGTATATAAATTAGGCCGATAATTTTTTTGGTTGAATAGTTTTACATTTGTCATTTCGTGGCCTTTTATAGCTAACTATGCAGTATGGGCTTTGCTCATTGTTGAAGGCCATAAACATTAAAGTAACGTCAACTAAATAGGAAATAGATCTGAGGTTTGTAGTAATAATTACTATTGTGTATATTAGTTTCATAACATTTAGTTGAGTCAAACTAAAGTTAAAAAACAGAAACCAACTTTGGAGTGGATGTACGTACGAACGTAGAGACACACAAGGATAACACTTAATACCCCCTTCACTACAGCAAAAGCTATCAGTTTTACAACAGGAATGAGGTCGATTACTTTAAAATGTAATCGATTGAATTACAATTACTTTGCTAATAAAATGTAATCGATTACATTACAATTACACCCTATTTCATATGTAATCAATTACATTAGATTACTTTTCTTTAAAGTAATCATGATTACTAAGATTACTTTATGATTACATTGTATATTGAAATTTCAATGTTTTTTATAACTTTTTATCCTCACAAAAAAGCTAATTTTGGTGATTTTTTTAAAAGCCTGAATTTATTCATCTTATTTAAAAGAATTTATTATAGACAAGTACAGTGTAACATGACTGTAATTTGATAAAAATAGCTATAGACAAGTGTCCTTTCTCTATGTAAAAGATATCTTTTTATTTTTTTCTACAAATTTTAACCAACTGCCTAATTAACAAAAAACCTGAACAAATGAGGAAAAATTAATTATAAGTATAGTTTTATTGTCTGTTGGAACATAATTGACACATCCATTAAAGTCATAAGAAACGAGTAACCAGTGAAAAATAATGTTTCTCCAATTCTTTAACCAAAGCAATTTTTTTTCTAATTTGAGGTTTTATATGACTTAAATGTTTTACAGGTGTTAATCACTACATCCCTTTTATTAACAAACAATAGGTGAGCTTATTTGTCAATAAATGAAATCTGGTTTTAACTTCAAATTTGAATTAAGTGGGCTCATGATTTATGTCGACCATCAAAGTCAAATAGGAACTAAATGTTTTCTGCATTTGAGTTTCAATGTAGTTATGTAAAAATATTGGGTAAACTTACATGAAATTGGAGTTAATATCAGAAGTTTTCAATCAAGGGGAAAAAATGCTTTCAAGGCATATTCTTGTACATGTATCATAAGAGCTCAATCTCACAACAAAATATTGGAGAGGCAATTTCCTTTAGTAAACTGTTAACAAAATAAAACACTTGATTATACAAATTTGTTATATAGATGATACAATTTATCACATTAAACAAGGTCCCATCATTGTGAATACCAGTTTCATGATTTTTCATTCAAGCTTTACATTTTCTTATTTTCATATTGTCTATCAAAAACTATTTTCATATATATACAAGATTTGTAATCAGCAAGTAATCATATGAATGTAATCTTAAAGTAATCTAAAAGTAATCATGATTACACCTGTTTTTTGCAATGAAATCGATTACATTATGATTCCTTGTAATCAGAAATGACATGATTACTGATTACATAGGATTACACTGCAAAATGTAATCGATTACAGCTGATTACGATTACTGATTATGTTTACCCCATGCCTGGACTGTAGAAGGAATTGATTACCTAAAATATGTAGGAGGAGTCAATTACCTTGAATCTAAAGGAGGAGTCAATTACCCAACATGCTGTTGTTTTTTATTTGGTCGGGTTGTTGTCTCTTTGACACATTCCCCATTTCCATTCTCAATTTTATATATAAGTGTACTCTATTCAACAAACTGTAAAAATATAAAAAAAAAAAGATGTGGTATGATTGCCAATGAGACAACTCTTCACAAGAGACCAAAATGACACAGAAATTAACAACTATAGGTCACCATATGGCCTTCAAAAAGGAGCTAAGCCCATACCACATAGTCAGCTATAAAAGGCCTTGAAATGAAAATGTTAAACAATTCAAACAAGAAAACTCTTGAAATGAAAATGTTAAACAATTCAAACAAGAAAACTAACGGCCTTATTTATGTACAAAAAATGAACATAAAACAAATAGTAACACATAAACAAACAACAAACACTGAATTACAGGCTCCTGACTTGAAACAAGCACATACATACATAATGTGGCGGGGTTAAACATGTTAAGGGGATCCCAACCCTCCCCCTAACCTGGGACAGTGGTATAACAGTACAACATAAGAACGAACTATAACCAGATGCTCCGCAGGGCGCAGCTTTATACCATTGCAGAGGTTGAACCCTGAACAGTTGGGGCAAATATGGACACAACATTCAAGCTGAATTCAGCTCTAAATTTGGATTGTGATTAAATAGTTGACACAGCATAGGTTTCTGGCACAGAATGAATGTGGTCTAATGAACTTAAAATTTTTGTTTTGCCTTTGAGCAATTCACTATGCTGTTGAATATTAATTCTCTCAAAAAAATGTTTGAAGAAATCTGAAATGAGAAAATTTGAACCCCCCCCCCAATTTTTTTTTCAAATCCCCCTTTCCTTTATTCCAAAACCAATCTCAATTCAAATTTCTAATGGAGTTTGCAACAATAGCTACTCATTTAAATACATCATAAAATATTAAAATGTAAAAAAAAGTGCTTGTTATCACTGAATGGTAAAGATTGTTTTAATTTATCAGTTGGTAGTAAAAGTGAATATACATTGTATATTGAATAAAACAATGATTTAAATTTATTCAACTACTATTTTGGACAAAGAAAGATAACTCCAATTGAAATTTCTTGCTATTGCACAATATTGTGCAATTAAATATTTCTTGCTATTGCGCAATACTGTGCAATTGAAAATACTTGCTACTGCACCAAATACTGTGCAATTGAAGATTTCTTGCTATTGCCCAATACTGTGCAATTGAAAATTTTGTGCTATTGCACAATACTGTGCAAATGAAGATTTCTTGCTATTGCTGAGTACTGTGCAATAGAAAATTTCTTACTATTGCACAATACTTAATGTAATAATTTTGGATTCTGATTTGGACCAACTTGAAAACTGGGCCCATAATTAACCAGATGCTCTGCAGGGCGCAGCTTTATACGACCGCAGAGGTTGAACCCTGAATGGTTGGGGCAAGTATGGACACAACATTCAAGCTGGATTCAGCTCTAAATTTGGATTGTTGTAATAATTTTGGATTCTGATTTGGACCAACTTGAAAACTGGGCCCATAATTAACCAGATGCTCTGCAGGGCGCAGCTTTATACGACCGCAGAGGTTGAACCCTGAACGGTTGGGGCAAGTATGGACACAACATTCAAGCTGGATTCAGCTCTAAATTTGGATTGTGATTAAATAGTTGACACAGCATAGGTTTCTGACACAGAATGAATGTGGTCTAATGAACTTAAAAATTTTTTTTTGCCTTTGAGAAATTCACTATGCTGTAGAATATTAATCCTCTCAAAAAAATGTTTGAAGAAATTTTCTTTTTATTTATGAAATCTGAAATGAAAAAAATTGACCCCCCAATTTTTTTTCACATCCCCCTTTCCCTTATTTCAAAACTGATCTCAATTCAAATTTCTAATGAAGCTTGCAACAATAACTACTCATTTAAATACATCATAAAATATTAAAATGTAAAAAAAACTGCTTGTTATCACTGAATGGTAAAGATTGTTTTAATCTATCAGTTGGTAGTAAAAGTGAATATACATTGTATATTGTATAAAACAATGATTTAAGTTGATTCAACTACTATTCTGGACAAAGAAAGATAACTCTAATTGAAATCCAATTGGAATTTCTTGCTATTGCACAATATTGTGCAATTAGATATTTCTTGCTATTGTGCAACACTGTGCAATTGAAAATATTTGCTATTGCACAATACTGTGCAATTGAAGATTTCTTGCTATTGCACAATACTGTGCAATTGAAGATTTCTTGCTATTGCTGAATACTGTGCAATTGAAAATTTCTTGCTATTGCACAATACTGAATATAATAATTTTGGATCCTGATTTGGACCAACTTGAAAACTGGGCCCATAATCAAAAATCTAAGTACATGTTTAGATTCAGCATATCAAAGAGGCCCAAGAATTCAATTTTTGTTAAAATCAAACTTAGTTTAATTTTGGACCCTTTGGACTTTAATGTAGACCAATTTTAAAACGGGACCAAAAATTAAGAATCTACATACACAGTTAGATTTGGCATATCAAAGAACCCCAATCATTCAATTTTAGATGAAATCAAACAAAGTTTAATTTTGGACCCCGATTTGGACCAACTTGAAAACTGGGCCAATAATAAAAAATCTAAGTACATTTTTAGATTCAGCATATCAAGGAACCCCAAGGATTCAATTTTTGTTAAAATCAAACTAAGTTTAATTTTGGACCCTTTGGACCTTGATGTAGACCAATTTGAAAACGGGACCAAAAATTAAGAATCTACATACACAGTTAGATTCGGCATATCAAAGAACCCCAATTATTCAATTTTTGATGTAATCAAACAAAGTTTAATTTTGAACCCTTTGGGCCCTTTATTCCTAAACTGTTGAGACCAAAACTCCCAAAATCAATACCAACCTTCCTTTTATGGTCATAAACCTTGTGTTTAAATTTCATTGATTTCTATTTACTTAAACTAAAGTTATTGTGCGAAAACCAAGAATAATGCTTATTTGGGCCCTTTTTTGGCCCCTAATTCCTAAACTGTTGGAACCAAAACTTCCAAAATCAATCCCAACCTTTCTTTTGTGGTCATAAACCTTGTGTCAAAATTTCATAGATTTCTATTAACTTAAACTAAAGTTATAGTGCGAAAACCAAGAAAATGCTTATTTGGGCCCTTTTTGGCCCCTAATTCCTAAAATGTTGGGACCAAAACTCCCAAAATCAATCCCAACCTTCCTTTTGTGGTTATAAACCTTGTGTTAAAATTTCATAGATTTCTATTCACTTTTACTAAAGTTAGAGTGCGAAAACTAAAAGTATTCAGACGACGACGACGACGATGCAGACGACGACGCCAACGTGATAGCAATATACGACGAAAAATTTGAATGCGGTCGTATAAAAATTTAAGTACATGTTTAGATCAGCATATCAAAAAAGACCAAGAATTCAATTTTTGTTAAAATCAAACTAAGTTTAATTTTGGACCCTTTGGACTTAAATGTAGACCAATTTGAAAACGGGACCAGAAATTAAGAATCTACATACACAGATAGATTTGGCATATCAAAGAACCCCAATTATTCAATTTTTGATTAAATCAAACAAATTTAATTTTGGACCCCGATTTGGACCAACTTGAAAACTGGGCAAATAATCAAAAATCTTAAGTACATTAATTTTTTAGATTCAGCATATCAAAGAACCCCAAGGATTCAATTTTTGTTAAAATCAAACTAAGTTTAATTTCGGACCCTTTGGACCTTAATGTAGACTAATTTGAAAACGGGACCAAAAATTAAGAATCTACATACACAGTTAGATTTGGCATATCAAAAAACCCTAATTATTCAATTTTTGATGAAATCAAACAAAGTTTAATTTTGGACCCTTTGGGCCCCTTATTCCTAAACTGTTGGGACCAAAACTCCCAAAATCAATCCCAACCTTCCTTTTATGGTCATAAACCTTGTGTTTAAATTTCATAGATTTCTATATACTTATACCAAAGTTATGGTGCAAAAACCAAGAAAAATGCTTATTTGGCCCCTTTTTGGCCCCTTTATTCCTAAACTGTTTGAACCTCAACTCCCAAAATCATTCCCAACCTTCCTTTTGTGGTCATAAACCTTGTGTTTAAATTTCATTGATTTCTATTTACTTATACTAAAGTTATTGTGCCAAAACCAAGAATAATGCTTATTTGGGCCCTTTTTTGGCCCCTTATTCCTAAACTATTGTAACCAAAACTCCCAAAATCAATCCCAACCTTTCTTTTGTGGTCATAAACCTTGGGTCAAAATTTCATAAATTTCTATTTACTTAAACTAAAGTTATAGTGCGAAAACCAAGAAAACGCTTATTTGGGCCCTTTTTGGCCCCTAATTCCTAAAATGTTGGGACCAAAACTTCCAAAATCAATTCCAACCTTCCTTTTGTGGTCATAAACCTTGTGTTAAAATTTCATAGATTTCTATTCACTTTTACTATAGTTGAGTGCAAAAACTAAAAGTATTCAGACGACGATGACAACGCCACAGACGAGGACAACGACGACGCAGACGACGACGCCATCATGATACCAATATACGACCAAAAAATTTTCAATTTTTGCGGTCGTATAAAAATCAGATAAAAAGGCTTAACTCATCAGATGGACAAAAATACAAGTGGACATGGCTGGGTACAAGAAAAAGACAATAAGTACAGATCTGAGAGTACTCGCAGTTAACTGGCAGCTAGTTCAAAGCCACTAACAACTAATAAAAAAATCAAACATCTAAGACTGAATCAATGCATGAAACCTGGATAAAATTGATAAATAGTGGCCAGTTCTTCAAAATGTGAAGTTTTACAATTATAGTGACCTTGATCAATATGCCTCTTATTTTTTCTGTTGGTCACAATATCATTGACATAAACTCTTTCATTTACAATATTAATCCTGCTGACATCTGCATACATTTTATCAATTCAAATACCTGCAGGGAAATGTGTCTTTTCACAAAACTGTCTATCTTTATCTCCAAACCAAGTCCATGTTAGATTGACACTACATCTAGCCGTCACATTGTGTAGTAAGGTATATCCCTCATTACACACTGGTGTGCAATTCCTATATGGGGTTACTTCATTTAGGAGTAGGTTTTTCTCACAGTTCCAAGAATAACTGTCAGCAGCTGACAATGGATCACAGGCTGAAATAGCATAATGATAGTAATCCAAATATGTAATTTAAATACTTATGATACAGATTTATAATAACAATTTTTTTAATTAAGTCTTCATATTTCTTGAATTCTTCTTCACTTTATCCCTTTCTGCACCCATTGTATAAAAAAATTTAATCAACCTGTGGTTCATTTGATCTCAGTTTTTCATTGGTTAAAATCCAATTATGACGTCGAATTTTCTTGTTTTCCTCTGAATTTCCTACTGTGACAGCATGAAAAAAGGTCGACCATGCATGATGACTTCACATAGAAAGAACACATCTTTTTGCAGATCAGTCGCAAAGAAGGAATAAGTTTGCCTGCGTATTGTTTGAAAATCATTAGAGAAACAGATTCCACCACCAAATCTCGTGTAATACGATATTTATCCACTCTCGACAGTTAAATTTTAAATATTTAAAACACTCGGCGAGCCTCATGTTTTAAATTTGAAAATTTAACTGTTTTGTGTGGATAAATGTTATATTACACTCGATGCAGTGGTAGAATCTATATATATACAATTCTATATAAAAAATACATACTTTGTTATACATTTAAATTCAGGTTAACCCATGAAATCATGAAAAATTGTAGCTTACTTGGAATCTCTGTGTCAGGAACACCAGCATAAAACCAAGCATATTTTAAATAAGGATGTTTGTTGTCCCAGTTTTTGTTGGAACAGTTGTCATTGATGTATCCCTTTTTATTATATTCATAAGGGCTTATAACACTGCTGTTCACCCTGCATAAATGCCATTCGTGCACAAATGTATTTTCATACAACCTGAAATAAAAATCCAAGGATATTAAATATAATGTTGGACAGTCTATACAGATACCAAATGTTTCTCGTTTCTCATTTTTATATAGATTAGACCGTCGGTTTTTCCATTTAAATGGTTTTACACTAGTATAATTTGGGGCCCAGGTTTATAGCTTGCTGTTTGGTGTGAGCCAAGGCTTTGTGTTGAAAGACATACCTTAACCTTTAACTGTTTACTTTTATAAATTGCTACTTGGATGGAGAGTCGTCTCATTGATTGGCACTCATACCACATCTTCCTATATCTATTGACAACATCTTGACAACGTATATTATTGTTGTATGACATCAGCAAAGTCATATAAGTGAGTTTATTTCACATGAAATTATCAGTTTTTATTTCACTGGGAAATCACAATCATGACAGTCATGAGAGTTATTCATTGCAACCAATATAATTAACATATTTCTTTATGTCATCAGTCCTTCCTAATTCTTACCATGATTACTGTTCAAAATGTATATCAATTCAAAATTTACATTACTACTTATACACTTACAAATTCTCAGGTTCATCGTCCAATAAGATGAAATCTCCTCCACCTTTGAACTTTAAACATACAGCTTTATGCTAAAAACAAAAATTGAAACAAACTTGATATTTTTATTAAGTAAAATCTCATTCTAGTGTCTTTTTTTAAGTTGACAGTGAACATGATGAATGTACAGCTAGAAGAATTTTTGTTAGTTAAAGTATGAAAGGTTGACTTTATACATCAACATAAACTTATAAACCTTTATCAATGTGGTGACTGGTACTCATTATTCCTGATAAATGCACTAAAGAATGTCCCTAGAAAATATGTCAAAGATATAAATTTGTCCATTTTGGCAACATGCTTTATCACATGTCGGTTTGTAGGGAAATCAGGGTCAAAACATTTATTAAAAGTTATATATTTTAGGAATGACATATCATATATATAATAAACATGATTAACATGTGAACTAAATTTTAAGTTTTTTGTTTTGTATTAACATGTGAACTAAATTTTAAGTTTTTTGTTTTGTATTAACATGTGAACCATAACTTGATGGTAAATTTGTAACCTTAAGCATAACTTTAGCAGCATATAACATGTATGTTTGTTGTTGTCTTGTTTAGTATATAGATTAGACCATTGGTTTTTCTGTAAGAATGGTTTTACAATAGTAATTTTTGGGGCCCTTAAAATGTATAGCTTCTTGTAGGGTGTGAACCAATGCTTCTTATTCATTGTTATTGAAGGCCGTCTTTTGACTTAATATGGTTTCCATTTACAAATTGTGACTTGGATGGAGAGCTGTCTCATTCGCACTCATACCACATCTTCTTATATCTAAACATGATATATTGGACAGACTTTTTAAAATGTATGGATTTATCTAAAAAAGATAAATATATAATGTGCCTCTACTTTAGTAGACAGGGGAAACAAACCCACACAGAACAATATCTCCTGTGTAGGACTTATAAGGCCACACCACCTTGGGGCGAGCGAGCGAATTTTTTTTGTTCTTAAAAAAAGTTTTTGACAGGGGAGTGGTCTGCAAGATGAGTGAGCGATATTTTTTTTTTTTTTAACGTGTTACAAGCTAGGTTTATCAAACAAAATAGGAAGGAAAAGCACTGATGTTTTGATGCATCAGGATTGTTATCCCATTTGAATACATTATTCTGACTCTAAGCAAACAACTGTAGACTCTTTCACCTTGCAGCAGCAAATATTTGAAAAAAAACCTCTTAAATGTGACTTAGAAATGGCAATACCAATGGCCGTCACAAATGTAAAGAGCATGCAAAACACATGACAATAACTAAATTGATACTTTCAGTTTGTAATTTTTTGGTGAACAGCCTTTTTTGACAATGTTTAAGGTTTAATTAAATTCCACCAAGGGCTGTTCCAAAAATAAATGTATGGGGGGAGGAAAGGAAGGCACTTTTTATTTGACCCCACCATGCATACATTTTAAATTGGATATTTCTTTTAAATGTTCAAGCAATCTTTCTTAAATACCCACCACCAATAAAATTTTAATACAGGTGCCTTCCTCCCCCCATACAATTAATTCTGGAAAGGCCCTAAACAAAACATGGGATTTTCTCATGGTTGAAGAATTCTTGGTTGCCTATAACTGCTTACATCTACTTCTTTTGAATTTTGGTGGATACATTTTGTAGTTGTCTTATTGGCAATTAACCACATCTCCTTATTGTTATATTAAAAGAGCTGTGCTTGGAAACTAAAAGACAAACAGAAGGATATGTGTTCTCATCAAAAGTAGCTACTACTGTGAATTGTAAGATGCACTCTGGGAATGAATAAATTTTTAATATCAGATAGATTTATTTTGATAGTAGGATCTTGATATATTTCACAGTAAATTGCAGTCTTCTATGGATGTAGTCTACATTTGTATATATACCACAAAGCATTTTAAAGTTTATTCTGCACAATTGTCACTGATTCTAAAGTATCTGAAGATCACCCACACTCTATAGTACTAGCCAGGTCAATAAGGTCACACAACTGTTTCTCTGGGCCTATCAATTTCTCCTTGCCCTGTTCACACGATTTTGGTTTAGGGTTTTAGGAAGTTCTATTGGTTTTTTTTCATTAACACTGCGAACACAGTTTTTACGGGGACCTGTTGGTAATTCATTTAAATTATGGGTTTCTTCTATCTAATTCACAAATTTCCTTTTTATTGATTGATCACACATGCGTTTAAACCCAGATTTGATAATATGCAAAAATAAAGCGTCAGTGAGAAAAAAAAAATTCAAGGCAAGACTAATTTCGGAGCGGCATGCGGACCAAAAAAATACGGAAGTGGTAGTTTTTTTGTTTGTTGAAAACTTGATTTCTCAAAAACAGGAGCAGGAAAATCCAAAGAACTATAAATGAAATTGGTGTGGCCTTATATACTTTTTCACTTTAAAAAAATTGTTATGTATAAATATACCTTTTGGTTGTCATGAAACTCACCAATGAAAAAGACTTAATTATACAACACTGAATTATTGTATAATAAACTTACCAAAAATAAAGCAAAAAACAGACAGATACTAAAATCTGTCATTCTTCATACTGCTACTACTTTACATTATACTGATACTAGAAGTAAATGCTGCAGATTTCTTTCCTTGTGCATTTACTACCTCCAGACAGGAAACTCTGATTTTAAAGTAGCATACTCAAATAAACATGATAAATAGTGCTGGTGATTTCTTAATCAATCTGGAAAATAAAATTATATATGACAGATTCATATCTTGATCATTGCTAAATATGCTGCATAGTCACATGCATTAACAGGCCCTTTTTTGTGAGTTGGGAATAATATCTGAAGAATCACAGACACAGGGCGCTAGGGCTGCCAAGTCTCACATATGAGGTTCACATTTTCATGCTTATTTGTCTGCATTTTCATTTGATCTATTGTTTTTTGCTTTGATCTTTACAGTTTTTGCCAAATCTCACACATTTGCTTCATGAAAAGTTGGCAGAATTGCAATATTTTTTCAACATACTGGTATTTATGGTAACAAATTTTGGAGGTAGAGTTAACTCCCTTATATATCCATTCAGATTTTTAAAATTTAACCTGTAGGATAAAAAAAGTCATAGAGGCTTCTTTCTAGAATTTATCTTGACTGAACTTATATAGTCTTTAATAGTTGTCTTCGTTTTTCATAAAGTTTTTATTTCATGGACAATATGTCATGAACAATATACCAATTATCAAATCAATATCTTCAAGTATGACAAGCCTCAACACCAATAAATATTGACAAGATGGAGCAAGAGTTATCATCACACCCTAATTATTAGTAATAAAAATTTTGTATCATATTTATTTAATGGACTGAGACAAGGTTTTGATAGTTTAGTTTAAGGAAAAATTTCAGAATCAAAAGAATGGAAAATAATTTTTCAGCTAATTCTCAGGCCTCGACTTTTCTGTGTTGGTTTTTTTTGAATCTGGAATTTAGGGAAATCAAAACATCTTTCAAAAAATGTCTTCCGGTTTGTTAAATATGTTTAAAAAATACAGTGAGCATGGTGAGAGTGAAACCTTTTATCATGTTTATCTCAATAACAATAAAAATAAACCAGGTGCTCCGCAGGGCGCAGCTTTATACGACCCCAGTGATCGAACCCTGAACAGTTGGGGCAAATTTGGTCACAATATTAAAGCTTGATACCGTCTGAATTTTGATTGTGATCAAATTTTTGACATAATATAGGTTTCTGCCACAAAATTAATGTGGTTCAAGATCTAACACATCTATTGCACAATACTCTGCAATTGAATATATATTATTGAAACTTTTCAAAATTTGAAATTTGAAAAATGTTGAAAAAAAAAAATCCCTTACAAAAAATGGTAAACTGAGATCTCCCCCCCCCCCAATTTATTGAACCCCCCCCCCCCCCCCCCCTTGGAGCAATAACCCTTAAACTCAATCCGATGCTTTCCTTTGTAATATTGAACCTTGTAGTACGATTTCAGAGAGATCCATACACTTAAACACAAGTTATTGTCATGATTGTTTGGAAGCTAGAAACATGCTTCTTTTTGGCCCTTTTTTGGTCCTTAATTCCTAAATATTTTAGGCAATTAACCCAAAACTTAATCCCAGCCTCCCCTTTGTTATATGGTACATTGTGGTACAATTTCAGAGCAATCCATGCAATTACACACAAGGTATTGTCTGGAAACTAGAAAAATGCTTGTTTTGGCCCCTTTTTGGTCCTTAATTCCTAAACTTTGGCCCCATAACCCCTTAAATGAATCTAAACCTTCTACTTGTGATTTTAAACATTACAGTATACTTTCAGAGCAATTGAAATACTGGTAAACAAGTTATTATCCTGAAACTAGAAAAATGCTTGTTTTGGCCCCTTTTGGGCCCCTAATTCCTAAACCGTTTGGACCATCATCCCCAAAATAAATCACAACCTTCCTTTTGTGGTATTGAACCTTCTGAAAAAAATTCATTATGATCTATTCACTTAAACTAAAGTTATTATCCGGAAACCAAAGTGTCTTCGGAGGACGACGACATCATACCATTATACGAACCCAAAATTTTTTTGGGGTCGTATAAAAACTAAAGGTCAAAGCTATAAAGTAACTGCAAATTGCCTAAAATCAGATGGAATATTTTATAATCTCAAATTTGTGCTCATGTATCTATTATTATGCATGTTAGTATACTGTTATTTTAAAAAAGATTGACCCCTTAAATAACATGAATAAGGATCCTGCATATACATGTACAAATATGCAAGTCAAATAATCTAAAAGCAACAAACATACATGTGAAAAACCCTTCATAAGCCTAAGACTACAAGAAAATGTTGTTGGGTTGCTGTCTTTGTTAACAAAACTCTAGCATTATTTTATCAAGGTGTATTTATGACTAACTATCAAGGGTACTACTTGTACAAGTCTTTTAAAATTTCTTGAAAAAGTAAATATTAATGTAGCAGAGTGATTTTTATGATCATTTTATATATTGTAAAAATCATCTATTTAATTACTATATTTATTATAAAGCTTAATTACGTATTTATAATATTGTATATTTAGTTTAAATTATTACTTGCAAACTTTACTTTTATGTATAGTAATATTCACGTTATTTTCTATGAATATTCATTAGGGATTTACTTGAATTGTTGTATTTGATTGGCTGTTAGTATTTCGCGGTCAAGTTTAATTTCCTTTGTTTTGTACCTGTCTATTTCCACGCGGTCAAGTTTAATTTCCTTTGTTTTGTACCTGTCTATTTCCACGGACGATTGCCGTGACAGTCCATTGAATTTATGTCTGTTAATATTGACCACATATAGTTTACCTGTATCATGTGTAAACCTTATATTTTGGACAACATAATTATAGAATACTGTAAGTTACTTCTTTATTAACATTTTTTATATTTTTTCACGTAAATGATATTCTAGTAAAGTTTATATTTGTCTTGTAATGTTCTCCTCATATCGCATGCATGTACATGATGTAACACAAGTACACAAGATGTACGTGAGAGTATTTTATTAAGCTATAAGTATATGATTTTATAATCTACGGTTTATTTGCGAGGGTAGAATTGTATTGTTAATTTGCGTACGTTACTATTTGATTATTATCATGAATAGTCTATATTTTCATAAATGACGGCTTATTAAGTGAAAGACGGAAAAGTGTTTCCATTTATCATGTTTATATAAAGTAATAGTTTTGTAGTAAATAGTTTTTATCAAGTACAAATATGAAGGAGTAAAGAATATTTATTACATTGTATATTTTTATAATTAGAGTCCGAGTATTTATGTTCGTATTTTGGTTTCAGGACTCCATGTAATGTGTAATTATATAGGACACATGATTGTGTGATGTTTATTTGATGTGCCGTTAACCTTACTAGTACAACTCACTCCACAAGTGGTAAGAGTATATATATTTATAGTTTGGCATTCTTAATATTGTATTGTAAACATTGATAATACATGTAATATTGAAATCATTAGTTTTTATGATTAATATATTTGCAACTTTAGGATTGTTGTATAATATTATGTATTTGATTATTATACGTATTATATATTTTAATGAATTTATTATTAATAAATGTAGATATAACATTTATTATATACCGTTTGTAAGGGTAAATCAGTAGTGAATACATATACACGGATACACGTAAATTACATATCACAAAGTATTTAGGTCAATTCTATTGTATGAGTACACATGACACAATGTCAATTTCACTGACTGTAAACAATGAACAACTTATCCTGCAATACATTTTACTTGCTACTTAGTTAATAACAGATAAATGAACTATTTATTTTATTTCTGTATTACATAATCTGTGATATTTTAAAAGTATATATTTATGTTATATGAAATAGCTTGTTATTTATACTGTATATGTTGTATTGCTATTTCAGACTTGTTTTTATCTACTGGTACAATAAATTATCAGGGATTGTAAAAAAAATATGCATACAAACAGTTTTTCTTTGGAAAAAAATGAAGGGGAGATTATTCAAACCTTATACATGTCATGAATGTTAAGACAGTATGAATAACAAATTTACTTATTTAACATATCTGTATATATATAAAGCATATTATTTGCTTCTTCAATTTTAAAAATAAAAGTAATTTGTACAAGTATATCAGTTAGTACCCCTGTAAGACTGCCTGTCAAACATGTTGAAGGCTTAATTAGCAGATGTATCTGTGATAAATATCAAACATAAAATGAAATTGAAACATAATCATCTGTGTATTTACTTTAGAAGGGGGAGGACAGTTTTCGGGACTCTGGATGGGGTGAATTTAAGCTCGGGATTTCCGGATCCAGGAAGTCTTTTTTTTCAAATTTCAGGATGTTAGGATTTAGATTTCTTTAAATTTGGGACCTTGGTTTTACGCCCTAGATTTTGGGATCAGAACCCATCCGACCCCACCTATTTAGAAGTAAACATGGTAAGATAGGAGAGTTAAAACAAAAAATTGAAGAAAAAAACCTTGAGTTATATCTACAAATGTTCTACATGTTCTATATATATCATGTATATCTGAAGTCACCATATGATACTAACTTCATGAATATAATATATTAAATCTAATGAAATATCAACAATTCTGCTTATTTTTGTACTACATGTATATTCTCAGTGTGCAGTATCCCAAACTCTATCTGACGGACTATTAAAATGTCAGACAAAAATTCAGACAGAAATTTTTTAATTTTTTAGTTGAAAATATATATATGGGCGTTTTTCAATAAAAACGTATTTTCTTGTCCTATCCACTTTAAAAAAATGTTTTTGATCTTTGCAAGTAATTTTTTGTGCAGTCAGTACATTGAATTAGATTTAACATTTTTAAGCAAAGAAACAGTTTATTTTTAGAGGGATTGATAAGATATTGACTCCTGAATGGTCCAAAACAACCAAAATGGCATGTCCCTAGACCGCCTGTTCAACATTCATACTCTAAAATATCGTAAAAAAATGAAGAAATAAATGTTTTTTTTACTTTACATAAGTTCTTTAATAATTCAAAAGTATGTTCAGAGCCAACATATTCTAATAAACACATTTCAATATAGGTTTTTTAATTTCAGAAGGTGTGTCCCTCACAAAATGTCCACTACGAAACGAAGTCATTAAAATTTGCCAATAAACAGTTTTATAAAATCAATGTAATTTTTGTTTGCAAGAGATATATACATTAGGGTCTTACAAAAGAAGTGATGCATTTATAATGGTAAATAAATTGTTGGTAAGAAAAATTGAGCACATCAAATGGACCAGAGTGATACCGTATTTTTGATAATGTCCCCTACGAAACGGGTCAAATCTCCTTCAGTATCTGGTTTTAAAATTATGAAAAAAATATCAGTGTACAGCTTGATAAATGCTTTGATGAATACAATCAGTCTTGTTATTATTGCAATATAGAGATTGTGGGGGGAAAATAAAACATCCGAATACGTCCCTTACGAAACGGTCCCCTACGAAACAAGTATGGGAGAAAAACGTTTCGTAGTGGACACTACCACTACCATGGAGTCTTTTTTTAATCTTTTTTCAATTATATTCGTGCAAAACAAATAACAAGGGTTAGTTTCATGTAATTTTTATTATGTTTTTATTAACATATAATAGGGTTGATGTCTACTACGAAACTTTTTGTCCACTACGAAACGGTTTTGTCCACTACGAAACGCCTCAAAATGTCAACTACGTAACGTGAGTTGAACCTTCATATGTGAAGTACTGTCTAATCTTTATCGATAAAAATGGTTTTCCAATTCAGAAAAAAAATGATATTTTTCTAGTATTTAAAGTAAACAAACTGGAATGTCTATAGGAAACATTTAAAATTGCAAAAAATATGTGTGTTTAGAAGAAATTTCGTAGGGGACAAAAGTCCCCTACGAAACAGTACACAAATTACATGAATTATGAAAATAATATCATTTTAAAGAATATTTAAGATTGCACTTTTTGTTTACAAACAGGTCTATTATAGAAGTATTCAAAATAACTCTTGAAATTAAATTTTAGACAAGTTGATTTTCCATTTTTTTTAGGTCTGAAAGTTACGCTTTTATTGAAAAACGCCCATATACATGATATAGTACATGTAGTAGAAAATGTCATATTTCTTTTTGGGTCAGACAAACCCTAAAACAGTTTGGCACAATCTATATTCTTTGACACCATTGATTTGAGGGACTGGGTTCCCCGGCTTCCCCTTATAAATGGAACTCTTTTTATGGTTACTATAATTTGACAGTTTTTACCTTTTCCACTGCAAATGTTAGATCATTATGACTTCGTGAAATGCTATTTATTATTTTTTTCTGTTACACCTTCCTTGCAAGAAGTCATATGATTTATACTATTTATGGGTCCCCCTTTTTTCTATTTTTTTGGTTCGACAATCTTTGTCGAAATGTTCTGTCAGAATATTCGATTTTCATTTTACTGTTACCTAGTCGCATGTTAAATCTGCAAAAATCATAGTGAGATGCTTATCTGTTTATCAAAACAAAACCAAAATGTCATCATCGCATTGCTTCCTTCTCAGCCTTGGGTCAGAATTTCATGTACAAAGGTGTTTTCGTCACCTGATAGATCGGCACTTACACTGAAATATAGATCATTATCCTTTTTCAAAAACATTTCTGCTTCAAAAATCAAATAATTACCAATAAGGGTATTGTTACATTGGAAACTAATTTCCGGAATGCAAGAGGTGTCAGATAACCAATTCAAAATCTTTATCTATTCAACCGTGTGCATAGTGTTTAGTGTAACTTCACTGATAGAAACCAGGTTTTATCATGAGTTGTACTTGTAAGAGAATAGGAGGACGAAACTGATAACAGAGGGACAGTCAAACTCATAAATCGAAAATAAGCTGACAACGCCACATGGCTAAAAAAAGAGAAGGACAAACAGACAAACAATAGTACACATGTCACAACATAGAAAACTAAAGAATAAGCAACACGAACCCCACCAAAAACTAGGTGTGATCTCAGGTGCTCTGGAAGGGTTTAAGCAGATCCTGCTCCACATGTGGCATCCGTCGTGTATTTATCTCACCTTTCTACATGACAATTTTCAACCCATGTTTATAAAGTATTATAAGAAAGAACTGTCCTTCGGAAGACTATTTTAAATTATAATAACTTACTTAAATTAACCCCTGATTTTCTGTAAATCTTAAATAAGTAATAGTATACTATAAGGAATCCTCAATCTTTATTACGAACACATAGATAATTTCATTTTGGCTCAAAATGAACTAAATAATTTAAATTTCGTTTTCCCCATAACTTTTAATTTCTGCATTGATTAGTTTAAGCAGAGATATATAATACAATTATTATTTTTATTATGGTAAATATTTTAAGAAAGATTTATGTTCCAAAACAAAGTAAAAAGCTACAAAAGACCTATGTAAATTTTCAAATGAAGACGTATCGAAGTCACATGATGTCTTACTTTATACTTGGATATAATTTGAGGGACATAATCTGATAATCCAAGAGAATGATTGAAACATTATAATATACAACAAAGGTTTTTTTTTTATAGTTTTAGTTGTCTATGTTGTATGTTGTATACTGTTGTTTTTCGTCCTTTTCTCTTTTTTTTTTGCCATGGCATTCGGTTATTTGTTTCCGACTTTTGAGTTTAAATGTAAATTTTGTAGGCCTATATATTTTGGATCTTTATCTTTTAGCAATGGCACTAGCTACGAATACCAGCAACAAGTAATAATAAAAATATTTAATCATATATGAGGGGGGATAGGAGGGTCCTGATCCCGAAATCCCGGGCTTAAAAACACGAAATCCCAAAATCCCGGGCTTAAAAAAACGAAATCCCGATGTCCCGAAATTCGAATAAAGAAATTCCCGGATCCCGAAAGGGTCAATCCCAAAATCCCGAGCTTAAAAACACCCGATCCCGGAGTCCCGATAAAGGTTTTACAACCCCCCCCCCCCCCCCCCCATATATATACTTCCCGGAAACTTATTACCGAAATATGTCTCCAGACGGGACCCCGATATCATACCGAAATTGTTTGTAGTTACTTGCAAAATTTTACGTTTACAAATAATCAGTCTATGATCTAAGCCCGAGAATTTGCATCAAAATGATGTTGAATAAAAAGTGAACTTATCTCCTGCACCACTTAGAAAACACCATATTTTCAAATTAAACTGTCACATGGTTTCTCTCTCAATCTATAGGTGACAATTGTTGCAAGAAGGGATAAAAATGAAATACACAATACCAATCAAGAAAAGTATCTTTTTTTTCATTATATATGTGATTTTGATTTTTTTACAAAATTTAATTTTTTCAATAAATTGCAAGATTAAAATAATTTAAAAACCATATATAAAAATAATTAGTTTTCAAATAAATCTTGAAACGCAGGATACATCAAAGGATATTTCTAAAATTTTATTTTTTTTAAATTTAGAAAAAAGGGGGAGGGTCAACCCCAAATGTGCCTGTGCATTTTCCTGAAATTTTCAAAGTTTTACATTTTTGTGTTTAAAACATCTGTTAGTTAAGTAATGTTATCGGTCGCCTTATCAGTATTAAATGACAGATTTATAGCACTACTTAACCATTTTATTATTGAGAGAAGATATCAAATTTTCGCTTTCTTGTGCATGGATCCATGACTGTAATGTTTTTTTTTCTGTATGTTGCATCGATATACTTTTGCCGTCTTCTTAATTGTCAGTGTCACGTATGGTTTGTTCTACACATTTCACCAAATTGATATGACTGAATAAAAATAATATTTATAGAACAAAGTAATGATGAATTATAATAAATTAAAGGCCACATGCATGAGTCTTACACGTATCTTGAGGATTAACCATGTTAACAAAAATAACTTTCAAAATTTCGTATTTGAATTCATTTCACAGATTTCTCATAAATCAAACATTTTTTTTATATAATCATTTGCCTAGCTGTCTGAATAAATTTTACGGATAACAGTAGCAGCATTTTCACGACCGTCACTCGGCTAACCGAGAAATTGGTCGGTTAATCTACCCAAGGATTTGTATAGTAAGAAGGATTGGAATCTCGCGGTTTATCGTAATCTCTTCCGCGGCGAGACTTCGGTACTCGCCACTATTACTACTACTACTACTCGTCACTTACGATATCGGAACGTGATTTTTTGTACACATGCATCGAGTTGTGTTCTTATTTTTGTCACGTATAGACAATGTTGTAATGGTTAAGGACATTATTCATTCTTAAACGTAATAATTATTGATTTTCACTCAAGTTTCAATTAACGAAAAAGCATAATTTAACTGTTTTATTTGATGGACATTGTAATGCAATGTGTATAACGGCAGTTGACAATGTGTTTGTATGTTAACTTCTGTAATTTTTTATTTTCAGTCAATTGTCAAAGAAATTTTAAAAAATCTTATTCTTGTAAATTATGTCATTATAGTTATATGCGAATTTGCATCTTCGGAAACTCTTTCAATCTCGGGAAACAGGTGCAAAACATTTTTTTGTGGCAAAAAAGAACTGACTACACATTTCAGGACGAATTACTGCATTGCGTTTTATATACATGGTGGCTAGTCATTATCATAAGTTTGGAACAAGTACTGTTAAAGAGGGAGCCCATTGGTAAACCCTATAAAACTGCCTCTGCATGTTACTGTAGCCGGTTTCAATCATCTTAAACATATATAGGCATAAAAGAAACGTTAGCCAGTGTGTTATAAATTATCAATGCAAGCAAAATTTTTTAATTGTACTAATAACATTACATCTTTAAATGCACTTTTGTTTCTTATCAGAGTACTTTCATCAATTTGTGCATGAATTTGATAGGGCAATTTTATAGTGTCAGCTCTCTGTCATACATGTCATACATGTATAACGGCCTCTCAAGTAGTCAGTCATGGAATTATTCCTGGTTATGTATTATTCACGTATAATACAGAAATTAACTTGAAAAGAGCGACTTGTCATATGCATATATCAAAGAAGACTATCTTTTTCTGATTGTACATTGGTACACTTTCATATGAGGTACGCAACAGTAGTTTACAGCAAGTATTAAAACAAAAGTAATACTTTTCTGTTTGTAACTTTCATGCTTGGTAGGTCTAAACTGTAGTGTCTATAGATATTTATCAATAAATGTCTTTGTAAACATAACTAAAATGATTCTTGTCTAACAGAAGATACTTTTTGTACAATTTTGCCTTGTATTGATTATATAGTACACAGTTACTAATATGCATGTACAACATTGACTTTTGTCTATCAAGGAAAGATTGAATAATTGCTTACCGGTACTTCAACATCATTTGAACTTTGGTGAACTGAGCTGTCTCATTCGATTGACAATCATACCACATCTCTTTACTCTTAGGTCTTAACTTCAAATTTGGTATAAAAACTATTTTTACAATAAATGTCTTTGTTAAGACGTACATAATAACTATAAAATGGTTATTGTCTAACAGAAGATACTTTTTGTACAATTTTGCCTTGTACATGTATTGATTTTATAGCTCATAATTACGAATATACTGTATAATACATGTAAAACAATTTTTGTCTATCAAGATAAGAAATAACAATAGATTGAATAATTGCTTACATCAACATCATTTGTTTCTTTGGTGAACTGAGCGGTCTCATTCCATTGGCAATCATACCACATCCCACATCTCTTAACTCTTATGTCTTAACTTCAAATTTGGTATAAAAACAATTTTTTATGCATGTATTATGTATGGGCTGTTGGTTTCATGTGATAATATTTATCGACCTGCTATGCTGCATTGGTTTTGTTGATGGTGATTGACATACATTCATTGATTCAATCATTGTACATGTAGACTACTAGTTTTTAAAATCTTCATTTGATATTGAATGGATAGTTGTCTCATTTCCATCATATCCCATGTCTCCATGCTTATTTTACTACACATACATGTACATCGTCAATATACACTCAACACCAAGCAGATTTGAAGTATTAAATTTACTATACAAATCCTTGATCTACCTGAATTCTGGCTATATGGGCAAAAAAAAGTTGGTCTGTTAATCGGGTCGGTGATACAAATGAACGTCTGCTAAGAGTTAAACGCATAATCTGTATATATGTGATTTTGATTTTTGAAAAAAAAACATTACAGTCATGGATCCATGCACAAGAAAGCGAAAATTTTATATCTTCTCTCAATAATAAAATGGTTAAGTAGTGCTATAAATCTGTCATTTAATACTGATAAGGCGACCGATAACATTACTATTAAACGAGAAGACCTCATTTTGTGTGTCGCTTCTCTTCCTTCCACATTACATTAATCAGCATGCCTCTGTGTCCTACAGATACCATGCATAGTCGCATTTGTCATCCATTCTTATGATTATTCAGCTGGGGTTATTTTGGGAGTAAATAAAGGAGTCCGGATATTGTTTCTGTCACCAGACATACTTTTAAGTCATAGACAAGACTTAAGCTTCCTGTTTTAAACTTGCACATAATTGTCATAAGTCCTGGGGGACAGGACAATTATTTTCGCGTTTATCTGCATGTATACTATGATTATGATATAGCAGTGATCGCCGTGAAGAAGAAACTTGGAATTGATAGTAAATAGGAAATACACTTTATTTATAATATACGTATGTTCGTAGTATACAGAAACGCGAAATTAATGGAATTTATCAGAAACAAATATATAACAGTCTTTGGGAAAAAAGGGAGAGGGCTTAAAAAATGTTCTGTCTGAATTTGATACCTTTCCGAAATTTTCCAGACATAAAATCTTTTACAAAAATCCATCCTACAAAAGTTTACATACTTTCAATCAAGCTCTAAAAGCCCGCGATTTCGCGGGTGTGTACTAGTTTAATGTTTAACTCTGTAATGATTTTCTCGATAACACCTGATTAACAGACTTTAGCTAGCCCTATTAACAGACCAACCGCCCATATATAGCCACATATTCAGGCAGATTAACCGATGAATCGCGCTCGGTTAGCCGAGTGACTGCCGTGATTTTATAATACTGATTGATATTGTTGTTACCTGCAATTTCCGTATGAAGTTGGTGTCTTCGTCTAAAATACGTATTTTTTTCCAATTAGTCTTTACTGTAGTTATCCGTTATCATACAGACAACCCTCCCTGCCTAGGATCATATCAACTATTCGACACAGAGGTCCGCAGATGTGCATCGCTTCAATTTTGTTCAATTTCAAAAAGCGTTGAAAGAGAACTCATTCAAATATTTAGTAACGTCTGACCGTTATACATCTTTTGTGCGATGTGTTTTTTTTTTTTAAAAAGAGGGGGATAACAGTATTGCTATCGTGATACAGTTAATTAGTTTTAGAATAATCCAAATAATCCAGTCGTTATATTTAACTCATGTTGATCAACACATCTTCTGGACACGAACGATAAGGACCCTGTAATGATTCGAGTTATTTTGTTCAAAATATAATTAAATGTGCAATTGACGTGTTTATACAAAATTACTGTGTACATGTAGTTCAAACGAAGAAATACTCAGTCCAGCAGAGATCATGATGCTTAATCATATTCCACACAAGCTAATTTTCTTAATAAATGATCTATTGATTTGACTTGATTTTTTGTGCTTTAACTCCACTTTTAAGCACTGCATTTAGGGTATTTCGTGGCGGACAGTTTTTATTGGTGGATTAAGCCGGAGTGCCCGGAGAAAACCATATGATCAATTGAAAAGATTTCTGTAAATCTGTTGCGAACTTTCGTTGTATTTAGTTTTATCAATTCTTCTATGTAAGGAGTTTCCATTAACCACTAAAAAAAATTAGCAATGTCATGCAGAGGCTCTGCTCTCTCTGGACTTGAAATATTAAATTAAAATAAATTCATAATATTTATAAAGCTGGATATTTTGAAAGATATCTAAAAAATATTTTTAAGTAGAAGATTGCCCAATTATATTCAATCATGTGGAAGTGGCAATATTTTCCAATAAAATTACCGCCCGTTATAACATCTCTTTCATTCGTTTAACAATAACGATAATATCATGTCTGTGTATTGAATCCATTATTGGATTTGTTATAATGATTATATACATTATGCAATGACTCTGATTGTATGTCCGTCTTTTATTGGTATTCTCTGCATGTATCCTTTAGAAGATACTTGTATATTGCTCTTCGAATTGATTTCAATGATAATTGAAATATTTACTATTAACCATAACTAACGATGAATGAATTCGGAAATGGACATCTTATGATGATAATGAAACTGCAATATAGAGATAATGTTTATTTTAATTTAAAATTCGTTGTATCAACAGTATGATATAGTCACGATTTATTCAGATGATAAATTATATGATCAATGTTTCCCATGTAACAAAATGATTCGAATATGTTGTTAAATCTTCGAAACTTCATATTCTTATCATAGTTAATGTAAAATACGTTTCATTTGCAAACTGCAAAACCAATAGTTAATTGTATCATAATGTCAGTGAAAATTATGTCTTATATAACGACAGCAGCAACTTTTGCACTTTTTATACATTTTGTGGCAAGCTTTGAATTAATTTCACAAACATTTGACAAAGAAACAGACACACGAATTATTTCAAGTGGAGCATCAATGGTGACAACAAAAGCGAAATCTGGATTCGAATGTGCTATCACGTGTACAAATGATGATAACTGCTGTTCCTGTAGCTATAACAAAGACTTGGAACAATGTCAGCTTTCTTGTTCATGCAGTCCTTCAATGGAACTCCATAACGGAACATTTACATTTATAAAGACTCCTCAACCAGGTATTGATTTTACAAATAGTTTCAATTTCAGTATATATGTTTGTAACTGCACTTTAAACTAATTCTTCTATTTATATCTATATTTATCTTTATATCGCTTATTAGACCGTCGACAGTCTTCGTAGGTCAGCTCAATAGTTAATTTGATGGCGTCACGACTAAACCATACACGAAACGCTGATACATATTATCGAGCCCATTTTTTTCCGACTTTTTATAATAAGAATGTCCCTTTTACTATGAAATAAATCAAATATGAGAATTTGAGTCAAATCAGTGATAATGAATTTGACAGCCAATGACCTTTAACCAAACTCAATATTAAATCAAGGGTTTCATCATTGTTTAACTATCCCCGGGAAATATTTTGTCATAACTTTTTAAATGTTTTTAACTTATTGTCTTACAAAGAAAATTTAAACACGAAAAAGAAAAAGAAAAGGCATACAACAAGTCGAACTAACGATATTTCATTTGTTTTGTCCGTTGTATTTTTGTCATGCGTAAATAACCCTCTTTATACACAAATTGTTTTGGAATTAATCAGGGTAATTTTCGGTTACTAGTAATCGATACTAGCGTGATAACCAGCATATGTTTTAATAAAAGAAATGATTAAGGAACTACAATTAAAATTTTCTCAGGCAAAGATTACCGTTGATTAATTTATCTTTTAGATCATTTTTGGTTGTATGGTTACTCACATGTCTCTGTATTCATTCATATATGATTTACAAATGTTCAGATTTAAGCGTTCGTGATAAAGGTAAATCAAGCATGATGTTTCAGACATTTATAAAGCTCGATTTCCATTTCAGTGCAAAATAATGCATTTATTTAAACAATTTACTGTACACAATGTTTATTCATATTTCAATTAGCTGTAAATTAAACTATGCTTGTTTTAATGCCAATTCAGATTGCCTCTTTCTTGTAAAAGTTTTACTGTAATTTTGCCTTCCATAACACGGTCTTATTTATATGAAGAAAAAAAAATGAAATGAAAATACCAAACTCAAAGTCATAAACATTAATGTTTGGTACATCATACATAAAATGGTAGACTGAACCTTCCACCTGTATGAAAGTTGTTTACAGCTAGTTCCGTTATATTGGCAAAATTGGCTGGGAAACCTAAAACATGAATTGTTTGTTGTTGTTGTTTTTTTTTTGTTTTTTTTTGTTTTTTTTTATAGCAAACATGAATAAGAAAATTTATTTTTATATAGGACGTTTTTCATTCTAAACGAAAATAATTCTAGCCAAAGAAAAGAAAGTTTTAGATAATATTATATTTTACTTCTCATATTCTATAATATACAACAACGATTTATTTATTTATTTTTTGATTTGGTTAATTGATTGATTGACTTATTATCTGTTTGTTAATTAATTAATTTACTCGTAATTCACGTCTTGTTTTAGTAAAAGAAAAATCGGAAACAGAATTCATTGTCAATTTTTGAATGACTTAAACGGAACAATATTTTGTCAAAATGTGATATTGTTTCAACTTTATTGGTGATGCACTATATCACATGGTCACATTTTCTAAGTTACCAGCAGTCTTTATTTACAGATGACCTTTAATTTTATTACACATTTTCATACCTATCAAGAACTTTTCCACACAAAGCAACCGCAACATGGCATGCCATCAAATGAAACTTTAGTGACACATTCGTATGCGCATTATTTATTAAATACATTGGAAATTGTGTTTGATAGCTCTGATAACCAAATATCAACATTAAAAAAAATATGTAATATATATATACTGTTACTAGAAACTGTCGTTGAGATGGATGTAAAAAGAGAATATACAACAAAACAAGCGTATTATAATGCTTTAATTCCAAGAAATAGTTTTCAGTGTTCCAGTAACGGACTGTAGTGAATTGCCAGCTGGAACAAAGAGTGGAGTGTATTGTATCCAGCCTGAAAAGGGATATGAAATTGCTGTTTACTGTGACATGGACATTGATGGTGGGGGATGGACTGTAAGTTATTTAAAAGTAGAATTTGGTGCGACTGTCTCATACAAGTGAGAGGTTTAGCTAGCTATAAAACCAGGTTTAATCCACCATGTTCTATTAAAAAAAATGCCTTTACCAAGTCAGGAATATGACAGTTGTTGGCCATTCGTTTGATGTGTTTGAAGTTTTGATTTGGCATTTGATAAGGGACCTTCCGTTTTGAATTTTCCTCGTAGATCAGTATTTTTGTGATTTTATTTTTTTTATACCTTGCTTGAAAGGAATAGAAACCACATATAAAAAATGTTCTGGGTTTAATTAACAGACATATTATGCACGAATTTTTTACAATTTTTGAAATATCTTATTTTTTGTTTTAGAATACCACATTTATCAAGAATGTTTTTTGCAAATTTTTCATGTTTTTTTTTCTAATTTACAGTAGTTACTGTAACGATTGGTTGTTATTTGGTACTACGCAATTTTATGAACATGGGGGTTGTGTTTTACGTTTATTTTTCTCCCTGTCTCTCTACATTTTTCATAAATGTTCTCATATTCAAAAAGAATTGAGTAAGATCACAAACTTTAAGTTTAAATATTGGGTAGAAAATTATGTTTCAGTTTGATTTAACAAAATATCTTTGTACTACAGTTTATCTATTATATACACAGACTGTAACTTAAAAAGCAAAACCAAATTGAATATACTAATGTTTAAAAATCAGGAAAATGGCAATTTTTATCTTAAAGTTCATTTGCTTGTGTGTTGCATTGTCGTTTTTTTGTTGCACTTCAGTGTATCTGTTGTTTCGTTCTTTCCTCTTATATTTGATGTGATTCCCTCAGTTTTTGTTTGTAACCCGGATTTGTTTTCTCTCAATCGATTTATATGACTTTCGAACAGCGGTATACTACTGTTGCCTTTATTTAAAATGCTACTTGAGGTAATTATTATTATGTCAGAGGTAAATTGTATAACAAAATGAATAAAGATCTCATAAACTGATGTCTAAGTATGGCGTCTATTCAAAGACTAGCCTTGAAATAAAATTTCGAATTAACACAGAAATACCTGAAAACGGAAAGGTCTTTTGAAACGTGTTAATTTTCAAAACAGATTTAACTTGCATTTTCTTATTATTAATTAAACAGGTAGTATTAATTTGGTCTATGAAATATTATTTGAATATCTTACTTTATCAGACAATCCAGAGAAGATATGACGGCACTGTGGACTTCTATCGGTATTGGGAGGATTACAAATCTGGATTTGGAGACATAGCTGGTGAACATTGGCTTGGTATGTGACTTAACATAAAATTATTATCCCTTTAACCCGAATAGTCAATGTTTGGCTATGTAGATGTCTTTTTAGCACTCAACAGTTGCATATTTTGAGACATTTTAGATGAAACTCATGCAAACCATTGCTAAGTTAAAGCATACTGATAATATCTGATTAACAAAACTTTTCCAATCCACAATACAAATTAAATCAAAAACAAAAAATACAAAATCAAAAAGTCTCCAAATACATTACGTCTTAAACTATGTTTGAACTGATGATTGAGATTATATATATATATAAAAGGACTTATTATAATGAGTATACAATGTGTGTTCATTAAACCTTTGCCATATAACAAGTGCCACAAACTGTGTGGGTAGCAATATTTACCAAAAAGACACGTTTTTGAAAAGAAATCAATAGAAATACTAAAACAAAACGAACATTAAATTCCGCCAGTATTTGGTATAATTGAGAATGGAAATGGGGAATGTGTCAAAGAGATAACAACCCGACCAAAGAGCAGATACAAAAACGAAGGTCACCAATGGGTCTTCAATGCAGCGAAAAATCTCGCACCCGGAGGCGTGCTTCAGCTGGCCCTTAAACAAAAATGTATACTAGTTCATTGATAATGGACGTCATACAAAACTCTTAACATATTTACAATGACAAGTAATGAAATAGAATCTCTCATTTCATTTAAACATCATAAGGGTTTCGAAGATTTTTCTTCATGCAAATTCTTTGATTCAAGGTATACATGTCTGTATTTTCTCTAAAAAAAAATATACAGAGATGAAGTTTAATACTTATTTTAACTGAAACTTTACTTTTAATAAAAAAAAAAACATAGATTGGTTTTTTAATTTCATTAAAAATAATTACTGAGAATGTCTTTCCAAACTATATAATAAACACATGAAACAAACAGCTTAATTTATGACCTAGTGTCAAAATGGGTAACAGATTGATTGTAACACCAATTAATTAGTGTTTTGTGACAATGTAATGCTTTTCTAATATCAATCTCTTTATGCAGGAAAATGTATGAACTTAAACGAAACTAAATAAGAACTTAATTAGATATCCAGTGTTGTCATGTTCATTTATAATTGTAATTGGTCTATTTTATTAAACTCTATCTGGGGCAATTAGGCTTTATCTCTGAATTCCCTCTTGTTTAAATGTTAAAATAGATAGAAAATAGAAAATAGATATTTAAATTATAATTTTCTTAGTTAATCAACAAATTTTAAATTCATTATTAATTAAAAAATCTCAAACAATCTGCTAATGACATATAGAATGTGAAAAAAGTAATGCCATGTAATGCAATAAATTACTCAACTTTTGCTCAAATAATGCATTAAATTGCAATTACATGTAATGCAAATTTACTGCATGACACATTACAACTACAATTAATTACAATCTAGCATTACCCAATGTCTGGTCTAATCTGTAGGAAATTGGTGTCCAGTTCAAAGGTACAAAGTATGTCTAGTTGCAAAGTTTTCGTAAATGAGTATCTATGCATTTTTTCAGGGAATGATAATTTGAATGTCATTCTTCGACAAGGATATTACGAAGTGCGATTTGACCTTGAAGACTTTACAGGGGATACATCGTATGCTATGTATGATACATTGCATGTTGGGGATGAGAGTACAAACTATCGTATCTTTCTGGCGGGTTACACTAATGGAACAGCAGGTAAAACAGATTAAAACCAATACTTTCCCCTGTACAGGACTGCCCCATATACCCTTTTATCACATATCTTCCATAACTTAATACCTAGTTTTATTGTTGAATACAAAAAACTGAAATGATCTTATACTATTTTAAATGAATCTGATAATCTATTAAAACGAAAATATGAATTAGGAAATATTTATCTCTATGTATAGAAAATATAAACCAATTTATAATTGGAGATTTAATCATTCAAGAAAAAATTAGATTTAATAACGTTTCATTTCGATTCGATGTGGTATCTATAGAAATGTAATTTTTTGTTGAAAGATTAAATGTGCAAACATTTCTAAAAAATAATGATTATACCTGTATTTTCAGCTAATGTATGAACATTTTTTCCTAAATCTGTGACATAGCTCATTTACCGTATTTCGACCGAAAGTGAGGTTACATTTAGTGTTTATTTCGTTATTATATCAACATGATTTTCAAAAACCAAAAAAAGGCAACAGTAGTATACCGTTTATAAAAACTGTATAAGAGTATTTATACATCGGTTTCTTCTATATGTTAATAATTATCTTTTGATGTAACATGTCTTCTGATTGGCTGAACATTTTTTTCCCATCAACTCATAGACATAATTTTGTGACCGTGACAAAACGTTTCTTTCATAATTACCTCCTTTGAAATTGAATGTATATCTTATTAAAAAAAGACTGATAATCGAATGAACCCAAAAGATGCAGCACACTTTTTAAAAAAATCGCTACGCCGGTATTAAATTTGCACCACACTTTTTTTACATTTTTTTTTCACAGACAGGAAAATTTTTACAGTCATTCGTAAAAACAAACAAAGGAAATATGGCTTTATTTTACTATAACGTGTATGTATATAAACATGATAAAGGGACGAATTCAGGCAATGCACTTAATATACAGATAAAATTGTGAATGGAAATGGGGAATGTGTCAAAGAGACAACAACTCGACCATAGAACAGACAACAGCAGAAGGTCACCAACAGGTCTTCAATGCAGCAAAAAATTCCCGCACCAGAGGCGTCCTTCAACTGGCCCCTAAACAAACATATATACTAGTTCAGTGATAATGAACGCCATATTAAACTCCAAATTATACACAAGAAACTAAAATTAAAAATCATACAAGACTAACAAAGGCCAGAGGCTCCTGATTTAGGACAGGCGCGAAAATGCGGCGGGGTTAAACATGAGATCTCAACCCTCCCCCTATACCTCTAGCCAATGTATAAAAGTAAACGCATAACAATACGCACATTAAAATTCAGTTCAAGAGAAGTCCGAGTCTAATGTCAGAAGATGTATCAAAAGAAAATAAACAAAATGACAATACTACATAAATAACAACAGAATACTAGTAGTTAACTGACATGCCAACTCCAGACTTCAATGAAACTGATTGAAAGATTAAGTCTTCATCATATGAATATCAGGCACAATCCCTTCCGTGAGGGGTTTAGTAACATATATACCATGATAGCATATATGAGAAAAACATAACCCGTGTCATGCCAACAACTGATTTTTAAATAAATGTGTTTAGATCCGATGCAAAGACCCTATAAGTGAATCAATATTAAAACCAAAATATGCAGAGACTTGAATACACTAATACTGACTAATTTGAACAGAAAGAATAACCAATAATAACTTTTGAAATAAATCTTTATACAGTTACAATTACCGTTTTGATATAATGAATGTATATAAACAGTTTCAAATATATATTATACATTATTGTTGCATAAATACTTTTAAGTTAACTATACTGGAAGCCTTTACTTTCAAATATTCGGTTTTGAGACTTTCCACGTTATGAGCAATCAACCTGAACGCTTCAGGCACATACAAGTCTGATATAATGATTTTTATATGGTTTTTTTGTTTGGCTCGTCATAATATTGCAGATTAAGTAATACAAAAAGTGTTGTATAACGATGTATCCGGTTAATCATGCTAACATGTTACTTGTTGCAAAGTTTATCCAATTTTTTTTGCAAAGAATACCACTCCAGCGGATGCTAGGGGCCTTCTTAACCTTGCAGCGAGCTGAGAGTTTGTTTGCATCATGCTGAAGGTCTCGATGTGATTTTGAGATAAAGAACAGCAATTAAAGCGTTGTTCCTTTGCTCTTTCTGTTTTTTTCTTCTGTTGTGTATATAGTAATGTTGTGTTCTGGTTAGTTATCCCATAACTTTGTTTTTCGATTTGCAGGTAATGCAATGGCGGATTTGAACCCTTTATTGAATCATATGTTTACAACTCGTGACAGGGACAACGATTTTAGCTCGGACTTCAACTGTGGTATTAAAACAGAAAGTGGTTGGTGGCATAATGAATGTACATCTGCCAATATCAATGGTGATTATGGAGGGATGTATAATAGTACTACGAAAATGCATTGGAAAACATGGAAACCAAATGCGCTAAAACAAACAAGAATGATGATCAAACCAAGTAGAGTTATAGGATAAAATGTTTAGCCTTCAATTTGATTGGTTAGTAATTGTGTTTTTTATTGCAGATATCTGTCATAATTATTCATTTGATATTGCATTTTTATTCAAATAGACCGATTCATATATTCAAACTTTCTCCTGACAGTGTGTGATATTTCTGTTTATAATCAAGCAATAAAACTCACTGAATTATGAATTTATGCTTTGATTTAAGATTTTATTTTTTGCAAAATTAGAACAGTGATATGGAATCATTGTTACGAATTCCTGGGAATTCGAAATTTCTTCACAAGCGATCTTTTACGGTAAATTATTGAGAAGGATTTATCTTTTTTGTATACTTATCTGACTTTTCATACTGAAGATATTCTTCGTATCTGTTTACAGATAGTTTTAGTACTTGTGTAACAGTTGTATTGTATTTTCTCTCTCTCTCTCCCCGTATGTATATTTTTTCTTTATATTGGGTATGTTGAATAACTTGCAAGAAAAGTTCACTACATGTCAATAAGACAGCAACATAACGCCAAAACAAATGATAACTAGATGTCAGTATGACTAATTTATATAGAACATATTCAATAGAGCAGTGTTGGTTCATTAAAATTATAACATGAACTCATAGAATGAGTTATATCATGTAAACGATACATCGCTCACCATTGTGTCTATTATTTGAACTCTTGTTGATACGTCTTTCCGAAGTTTTGTATATTAGTAATCAATTAAGCCCTTTTGGTAGGTACATCAAATCACCACATTACTATCTTGACAGATTGACAAGAAAAGGTCAAAAGTAAGAATTCTAGAGATAGTGGATTCAAATGATGAAATTATATCTTTAAACAAAATCGCATACACTTCAGTATGTTCAGGATACAGGCCCGGATCAAGAGCTTGAAGCGTGTGGGGTGGGGGGATGAGAAATGTTTACTACAGAACTTGAGTTTTCTTGTTATACCAAACCATATGTTGCTCAATAAATGGCACACTTTTTGTTCATTCGGCATATGGTTACCCTAAATAGACTTTTGATTAGTTTAATTGTTTAATCACAGATAGTATCTTCCCGTTTTGCAATTGCTTTATCACCCCTTGCATCTATTCCAGCGTCTTATCATGTGTGTTGGTAAAGTTTTATGATCTTAATAAAGCTGTTTGGTGGTATTTTTTTGTTTGTTTGTGAGATTAACATTCACCATTTGCTCTACACAATTCTGAACGTGTTTTTTTTTAACAAACTGTCCTGGGTTGTTGTCAGTAGCGAACACCACGCAACATTTGCAATAAATTTCGTCCTTTGAAGTTGAATAGACAATGCGTGGGTAATAATGCAGCCACGCATATTAGAAGCATCTTTTTAACCCGTACATGTCACATTTATGAAAAAGGAAAACAACTAGGTGGATTCCAGTTTTCATTTAGAATGCCATACATTTGAGCACTAGGTACAGATGTGGAAATAAAGTTTGCAATATCATTAGATTCAGCAAGTGTCATTTTCTAAAAAAAAATCTTATATATGATAGGGTGAAAAAGTTTTTTTTTCAAATCAAGCTAACAAAAAACGTCGTTTTGATCATAAAACCAACAAAGTAATAAAATATAGGGATACCTGCCTTTGATTGTCTTAAGTAAATCCTTTGATCCTCTAATTATCAAGTTACCCTCAGGCCTATGTAATTATGACATGTGTATATTTAAAGGAGTGTAGCGACAACACTATTCCGTGCTAGATATTCAATTTATAGTAAAGATAACATTAAAACAAGAAATGGTTAATACAAAAATTATTTTAAGATTTTCAAACCCCCTATATCCGCTAGTGGGATAGTGTATTGTACTAAACATTCCATTTGATAACTATAAATTTGATTGTATATTATCCGTATTTGAAAAACTGAGGCACATTTGAACTTAATAAAATTGAGAATCGAGTCTTAGTAAATGAAATACGTATGTCACTAAATGTTTAGCTAGAAACCAATTTTTACACACATATTCATTTGTTTTGAAATGCCTTGAGAAGTCAATAATATATATAAAAACAAACCAAACACAAATGAAAAATCCGTACTGGTTACAAAAATATCAACAATCGTCTATTCGTCATCACGAGATGTTTGACCGTTATGGAACATTGACTTCACTTACGACGACGGATATGTTCTAATCCCCTCGAGCTCCCCTTTGGTAAAAATGTGACCAACCGACAGATTCATACTTACACGAGGAACACGACGGATGCCTACCCATTTAGATCACGTTTCCGAGCTAACCTCTGGGTTTTTTGTTGTTGCTCAACCTTTAGTTTTCTATGTTGATTTTATGTTTACTGGCATTTTCGACTTCTAGATTTGAATATCCGTTGGCATGTTTCGCCTTTCTTCAGAATACAAAATCAGATAAAAAGGAAAGGATAATCTACAGAGAAGATAGAAAAAGAAGGAATCGACATATCTGTATTTCTAATTTTGAATCTATAATTAATTCCTCTACACCATGCGACAACCAACTTATGTCATAAAAGTTTTAAATACTATATTTATATACATGTGGAAGCCTCTATAAAGGGACTAGTGTAGTACAAAATATGTTTTTCCAAATAATTCTGTCGATAGATGATTGCTATATTTGATTTTGTATAAATTGATAGATTTAATACAAGATATTTAATAATTCTGGTAGTCATCGAAAATGTTTCTATTTTGATATCGCACTTTGGTGGAATTAGAACATGATTTTTTCAAAGAATTTATACAAATATTTAGGAAATTTTGTTAATAAATAATAACGTAACATGTGTGTTTCTTTTCTTTCATTCTTATTTAGTGTTTATGAGGTGTCAGAAACTGTCAGCTGCAAGCTTGTTTTAACGGGGAAACTCGAAATACAATTAAAATGTCAATTGTTCTTGAACAATTGAGAGGTCTTTCCTTTTGTTATGTAAAATACATGTTCCAATAGACGTAGAATGTATTGAAAAGCTTTTAAACACACTGAAAATCCTTCAAATAAGGTCAAAAACACATAATTCGCTATATACATTGTAGGACATGACCTTGACCTTTGACCTTTTGACCTTTGTCAAGGTTATTAGTCCCCAATGTCATTGCTGAAGACCCCATGGGTCTAGGACCTTTGGTCATATAGTAAAAGCTGATTTTGCCTTTTCGGAAACCTAAAATAAGAGTTATGCCCCTTACAGAAAGGTCAAATCTCTTCGGTCAAAATGTAACAAAGTTGCGCATTAATGACCCAAACATTTTCCACTATACAACACTTCTGAAAGTATTAAGGTTGCTGAGATTATCCGCTAACAAGGTGTTAGGTCAAAGGTCAAGGTCAACATACACATTTGACCTTGAGGTATTTTTCAAAATCACATGAATTGATGATGAATGGTGAAGATCCTAGGTGTCTACGACTTACGGTTTCTGAGTTTTGGTGGCCAACCGACACCGCTTAATTTTAATAGGGGCATAACCCTACCAATGAGTCGTTGAATCTTTTCGATCCAAATGTAATGAAGAACCAGGGTCTGGTCCTGTACAGATTTCACCTTTCATTTTTTTTCTACCTATTATGGTTACGGTGTTGGAACGATAACAAAATATTTCGACTCACAGGGTGATTTCCAGATAGGTATTCATGACACCGATACAAAGTGTGAACATGAAAGCGACACGTCTTACGGTTAAAGCTGCTAACTTCGTCAAAGTTTGGCGGAAGAATAATAATAATAATTTTAAACCAATTGTTCAGAGAACAATTGAAGGTCTTTCCACAAAAACAATGTATTTTAATATGAAAGTTGTAAAATCAAGTTTAAAATGTCATTTCAATCGTCAAATGACAGCTTATTGTACGCTGATTCCAAAAATCTATGGTTTCTATACAATATTTATTTTAAATAAGGGAGATGATTTCTTACTTCCGGTTTGAAAATGTTACTTCCGATAATATTTGAATATTTAGTTGACACTGATTCCAAAAATATTTGGTTCTATATACTTTTTTATTAATAAAGTACAAAAAATAGCCACTTCCGGTTTACACAAGGTCACTTCCGGTTGTTTTTTTCAAGGTTAAATGATTTGATACCTTTTGCCAAAAGTCTCATGGCTTTATCATGTATACATGTGAGGCAAAAGCAAAGGTCAAAATCTAGATCGTCAAATTAAGCTATGACCTTGAGATCAATTTCAAGGTCATCAACCAAGGACCTCAAATCAAAAGACCATAGGTCTTAATTATATTTGGTTAATCATTTATATCACCATACGCGTATTCTTAAATCCAAGAGGGAGAAAACTCACATTTACGTTCAACGTACCCTTGCAATCAAAATTTACATGTTACGACATGTCGCAACTAACAATTTAGAAAAACTAGTTTGTCGATATCTTATACGGTTTCTGGAAATCAGTGAAAATAAGCCAAATTCAAAAATTAGAATATGATCTTGACCTTTGACCTTGACCTAATTTTAATTTTTTTGGACGAAGGACCTCAAATCAAAAGATCCTAGGTCTCTATCACTTATGGTTTACAAGATAGAAATGCATATCACTTATATTAAATGCATAAGGGGAAATAACTCTCATATGGAGCGTTCATATTGCTTCGATCAAATTAGGACAAATCATGCGAAGGATATAACGAGCAATTTTGTAAAATAAATTTGTTGTAATCTTTTATGGTTGCGAAGGAGTCGTGGACACAAAGAAAACAGTGTTTGGGGAGATAACTCCTACAAAGAAAAGTATTCCGTTACGCAGGTTAAATTTCAAAAGCTCATAATAGTTATCAAAAGTACCAGGATTATAATTTTATACGCCAGACGCGTAACTGTTCGATATCATATACCAAATACATTGTATCTAACCGAAATATTGCGAAACAAATATTTATCGCAAGAACAAAATTAGGCGGAAGAAAAAAAAAATAATCAGAAGAAAAATAATAGGTCTTTCCACAGAAAAGTGGAAAGACCTAATGAACAGAAGAAATACAGTAAGGTCTTTCCCTTTTGAAAAAGGAAAGACCTTAATTAAGACTTTAACTGATTATAATTTTCTATCCAGCTTTGAAAACGGACTAAATAAAGGCAACAGTAGTATACTGCTGTTCAAAACTCATAAATCCAGGGACAAAAAACTAAATCGGGGTAACAAACTAAAACCGAGGGAAACGCATTAAATATAAGAGGAGAACAACGACATAACACCGAAACATAACACACACAGAAACGGACCAAGCATCAGACAAAACACCACGAGAATAACAAATATAACATGAAAACCAAATACATGAATTTGGGATAGACAAGTACCGTGCCACGTCTGATCTCAATATCTCAAAAATAAAAGAAAACACAAACGACTCAACGTTAAAATGCAACACACACACGAAATTCGTCTCAAATTGGCCGATTCTGTACCCTCATCTAACCTCGTCCGTAATACATAGTTTTCCATTACTGATCTCATGTAAAGGAAGGGAATACAGTGTTAAAATATTAACACAGCAGTAAATAGTTCAGCCTCCGGCGAAGAAATGTAAGGCGTTGACACATATCACATATCATATTACAACCGAGGGATAGAAGGATAGTAGTGGATACTACCGGGGATTGCCGAATTTAAAACGTCCCTTCCTGATAACTTAATTATGATTACCAAAAAAAATTACAAAATTCGATTTTCTGCGTTAAAAGATGGAAGATAGAGTTATACAACTTTGTGAATGTGTTTATATTATGATGATCAAATTTAGATAAATAGTAAAAAATCTCGCGAATTTAATATCGTGTAAGGGCAACGAAATGAAAATATGTAAAACAGTTTTAAAAAAATCCAACTGCTTGATTAGTATACAAAATTAAAAACAAATATGGTATTCAGCAAGAAACGACAATGTAAACACAGAATAACAGCGGCTAACTTCTTCATAATGTGGCGGGGAAAACATTTTTTTGCAAGCAGACTACCTGGGAGGGTAATGGTATGGCACAACATAAAACATACTGTCAAAAATCAATTTGAAAAGACTTGATACAAATCACACATCAACAATTAAGAAAACAACTACCTCTCTAGGGGAACCTTCAGCTACTGAAAGATAGTTCGACGGAAATAACAAGTAAACATAAACAAGACCAAGTATCAAATTCATATTGTAATTAAAGACGCCATAGACAATCTGTACCATAGGTGTTTACAGGTGGAATATATATTTTGTTATGATATCGAAACATTAAATGTCAGTGTTGTAAAATCAATTTTCAAAGTATTTCTTTCGACATAACATTGATAACCTCTGAAAATAAGTTTATCTTACGGATCTATATTATTTTTTCATGGCTTATATCAAAATAACGACATCAGCCTATAAATAAGGATGCGATATCTTGTTTGTTAATACAGTGTAACCTGCCAAATCCGACACATGAGTATTCCAAACATCCTGCTTTAACCGAAACATTTTATGGTCCTAAATTAGCCCCATCCTTGCAGCAAAACCTGAGAATTCAAACACCCTGCTTAATCCGTCTTTTTTTCTGATCCCCAAGTGTATCGGATAAGGCAAGTTCCACTGTTTTATTACAGATGCAGCAAAACTTCATGTTCAATTTTTTGTTAAAAAATGAGAAAAACTCTTTATAAACGAAAAACACTTATAAACCACATAAACAGACGACAATCACTGAACATCCGATTCCTGACTTAGGACAGGTGCAAACAATTGCAGCATATTATTAGCTACATATATAGTGTGTTAGTGACCTGATATGATATATACAGGGTCAGTAAATTCCATGTGGGGTGAGAGCGAAGGGAATTTACTTACCCTGTATACATCATATTAGATCACTAGCACACTACGTAACGAATTTATCTTACCGACTATCTTTATTTGTTGAATTTAGACTAAAGTTGTCTTATTTGCTATCATAACATATCTTCCTATTTCTGTATTAAAGTGTTCAAGTGTTCAATTTTAAGAACCTTCTTCAATTGGTCTGCACTAAAAAACTAATGTAAACGATAAATATCTATATTATCAACAAACTTGATATAATAATATTAAACAGAACTTTCAATACTTTTAAATAATCAAACAGTGCCTAAGTCGTAAATCTACTACTAACCGTTTATTGAAATAATCACCGCCTCCCTACTAACCTCATATGGACGAGATCGCTTTTAACCAATGATATTCCCTAGAAATGTATAGGAGGTAAGATAAATATATAAATATATATATCTGTTCTCTACAGTTCATTCATCCGGTTTTCTCTTTCAAAATACATAAAGGTAATGTTTATTGTATGTTCTTTAGTCAAATGTTGTTCTTTAAAGAATATAATTTGAGGAGGATATTATTCGGGTTATTCTGAAAATATTATTTTATATAATATCGAACACATTCATGTTTTAATAAGTATCGTTAATGACAAAAACATTGATATCACGATATCAGATTATCAATAACATCTTATCAAATATGCAATCGCACATGTTAGTCGTTACGGAGATGTATAATGCATACAGTGTTTGACTAATAGTATTTTATTTTTGTCGCATCATAAGTAATTAAAAGATGTGATGTGATATGATTGCTAATAACACAAAATCAACAAGAATTTATATGACGTAGATGTTTGCATGCGAAAGTTTCTATACGGGCTTGATTAGTAAAACACACACCGTAAGGTCATTACGATAGGCCCTGATGCAATGCAATGTGAAACAAGTCAACGAGAAAACTTCAACTTTGTTAATGTTTGGCTTTATAACTATTTGATCTGCGCGCCACTGATGAGTCTTATGTAGACGATACACGCGTCTGGCGTATTAAATCATAATCCACTTACCTTTGATTACTACTTACGATCAAATACACTACAATACAATAAAAAAAATATAATATGAAAGACATGAACCGGCAACAACGAATGAATAGCAGACTCTTGACTTAAGCACGGTAGAAATCCCGGTACAGTACGAATGTAGAAGGGTAAAACATGTTTGTGAGCTCTGAACTTTTATTATCTAAACCAGTGGTCCAACAAGCGTTAGAACTACATTAATTTATTGGTAAGGAGCACACACAAAAACGAACATAAACCAGTATTTACAAAGTAGCGATGTAAGAGTACTCACAGCTACTGAATCTTGTTTAAATAAAATCAAATTATAAATTTGATGAGTTCATACTATAAGCTGTGTGATTAGCTATTATTTTATTTAATGAAAATTTTCAAAATTGCATAATGTTTTCCGATGAGACTTTAAAAAATTAAAACACAAAATTACACGAATACTTTTATTTCGTTGGAATGTTAAATAAATCAACTTTTCAGCCTTTTAGAAACCAATTTGTTGTTCTACTGAAAATCGATAAAGGTCCAAGTAGTTTTTCATGCCATATAACTCATACGATAAATCTCCGTAAATTGTTATTTTATTACATTTGAATAACAGTAATAATTAGTTTTATTAATATAACATTTTTGTATTAATGTATTTAAACTTGTCATTCATATTCATTAAAAAAAAACAATGTTTGGTCCATTTATTTTGTTCACTATTGTCCTTGATTATTATAATTTCTACAACCGTTGCACTCAATATTGTGAATCTGAGAAAGAAAAACAATGGAGTAATTGTTTTTTAATTGAGTAAATGCTTTTTTTTTAAATTGGAAATTTATAATCTTTTTTTAATTTATATACTACTGTTAAGAATGGCATAATATAAAATCACGTAGGTACCACGTTCTGACTACGGAGCTGATGTCAACCATCAAATGTATCTGCAAACTACAAAATAGAAATAAAACTTTATAACTGTTCTAGGTAGAGTGAACATTTATTCTGCACACAGTTGTTATCGTGTGAATTAGCACCTTTACAATCCGTTGACGGTCTTGAAAATAGCAGGGTTCATTTAACAACCATCTATCTTTATGTTCATTGTTAATTTTCTGTACATTTATATTTAAGAAGTAAACCAATTATCTATTCCAAGTCGAAAGGTGCACAATTATCATGATATACAGTAAAAACTACAGCATTACAAAATCGAAACAGTCCTACCCGAAAATACTTCATAGACTAAAGGGTAAATATGTCTTTTCGGAATGTTTATGTTAACATTTGATTTCGTAAAAACATTGGGGAGTAAAGTAACTATAAATTTACATATGATATTATGAAGAAGTTTATGAAATCATTATAGAAAAGACAATATTTACCCATTAAATGGCCACTCTTTATACATGTTTTAATATCTATTTCATTTTTTTAACAATAAAACTAATGCCATTTTATATATATATAAAAAAATGTTTTACTTTCTGTTTGTGATCTGAATCCTGTGGTTATGTGTTACATAAATAATCTTATTGCACGTTCGCCTTTTGATTGTTATTCTCTACATGTGTCATTTAGACTTAAGTTGTACTGCTCTTCAAATGGATTGTATTGATATTCAATATATTTAATACTAGTACCAACAATAGCGATACATTATTTGGAAATGGGCATCTTGTGATGCAATATAGTTATAATGGCTATTTTATTCTGAAGATGTTGTATCAATATTATATTATAATATAGACACAATTTATTCAGATAATCAATTATACGATCAATGTTTTACATGTATCTCCGTTAAAGTTTGATTCGTATCCATTGCAAACTCCATTAAATTAGTTTATCATATCGGAATTTAGATAAAAACTATGTTGTATATTACAACAATAGCAGCAATTTTTGTACTTTTTATGCATTTCATAGCAAGTTTTGCTTTGCAATCACAAACATTTAACAAACAAACGGACACGCGTATAGTTTCAAGTGGAGCATCAATGGTGACAACAAAAGTGGAATTTGGATTCGAATGTGCTATCATCTGTACAAATGACCATAGCTGTTGTTCCAGTAGCTTCGACAAATACTTAAAACAATGCCAGCTTTCATGTTTATGCAATCCTACAGTGGAACACCATAACGGATCATTTACATTTATAAAGACTCTGAAATCAGGTATAGATTTGACAAATATTTTCAATTTAAGTTAGTACGTTTATAATAGTTATTAAAGGTACGAGGATTATAATTTAGTACTGCACTATAAGTTTGTAAAATTAAATTGGATTCAACATTAATTTTCACTTTGCCGTGCAAACAAACTCGATTGTATTTTATCACTGTACGGAGGCTGAGGCTAGAAATACAACCTAGCAGGCATAAGATAATGCAAATTTGCAAATCTAATGCATCGTAACGCATTACATTTTTCCAATAAATTGCATGAAATGTGTAATGCAGCAATTTTTGCATTACATGTCATTGAAATTTAATGCATAAATTGTGTAACGTCATGCATTCCATTGCATTACATGGCATTACTTTTTTCACATACAATATATTTTTCAAAGATTATTGAAGATTCAGCTAAAGCCGAATTTAAGATTTTTTTGGATTAATTAAGAACATAATCATTTGGATATTTCTTTTTTTAATCTGAAAAATATTACTATAATAGTGTTTTATTTTTGTTAACACATCAATGAATACCTTGTCATGTCATAAACACTAATTAGTTTGTTTGACAATCAATCTTTTCAACATTTTCACACTTGGTCATAAATTAAGCTGTTTGTTTATTATATAATTGGAAAATATTAAACTTCATCTATATTATTTCTGTGGTTTTTTATACTTTGAAACCCTTATGATTTTAAAATGTAATTGTTGTATTGAAAAAACTCTTTATTTGATACTTAAATTTTAATAGGTATACGGAACAGTTATTGTATAGGCTAGAATTTTTTGTGACTTCATGTTGTTTTTCAAAATATTTGATTTTTTCACTTAATTAATAACATTTCCAAATGTCATGTCTAATTCAATGCATTACTTTGCAAAAGTAATTGTAATATAATGCATTCCTTTGATAAATGCATGTAATTGTAATTGTAATTTTATGCATGCTTTTGTAAAAGTAATTGTAATTTAATGCATGTTTTTGTAAAAGTGATTGTAATATGATGTATAACATTGCAATGTAGTTCGACCCATGCCTGAAAACTAGACACTATTTTTCACGTACTCGCAAAATTATTGGCATAACAAAACATCATATCACCTGAGCCCATAATTCATACATTATCGGCCAAGAAAGAATAAGATTGAAACTCTCAGACAGTATTTTCCCGCTAGACTACGAAACGCGAAGACACTATATCATGTATATATCTTATTTGTTTTCTATTTTTTCATAACATTTGTTTTTAAGTATTTTCCACTTTTGTTGCCTAACCAAACTTGATAGTTAAACAAAAGTTTCATAATATTTAAATTATCCTCAAAAAATATTTTTTTATAACTTGTTAAAAGTGATTCTCTTATGTCTTGAAAACAAACTTAAAATGTTAAAAGGAAAAGGCATGCACCACGACCTAACGATATGTCCTTCTTTCTTGTCGTTTGTCTATTATTTTTTTTTGGTGGAAATAAACCTTTTTATTTCTAAATCATTTGGGAATTCAATCAATTTTCGGGTACACATAATCGATACTGATGTGATATTTCTATGTAATAATTTCTCTAAATATATTAAAGTTATTGGAAAACACCGTTTATAAATTCTCTCAGGTAAAGTTTGCCGTTGATAAATTGATATTTTCATATCACTTTTGTTTCTATAGTTTTTAGCATTCTTGCATTCCATTGCATTACATGGCATTACTTTTTTCACATACAATATATTTTTCAAAGATTATTGAAGATTCAGCTAAAGCCGATATTAAGATTTTTGGATTAATTAAGAACATAATCATTTGGATATTTCTTTTTTTAATCTGAAAAATATAACTATATTATAGTGTTTTATTGTTGTTAACACATCAATGAATACCTTGTCATGATTAAATAACAGGTACTTGACCATTGTCATAAACACTAATTAGTTTGTTTGACAATCAATCTTTTCAACATTTTCACACTTGGTCATAAATTAAGCTGTTTGTTTATTATATAATTGGAAAATATTAAACTTCATCTATATTATTTCTGTGTTTTTTATACTTTGAAACCCTTATGATTTTAAAATGTAATTGTTGTATTGAAAAAACTCTTTATTTGATACTTAAATTTAATAGGTATACGGAACAGTTATTGTATAGGCTAGAATTCATGTTGTTTTTCAAAATGTTTGATTTTTTCACTTAATTAATAACATTTCCAAATGTCATGTCTAATTCAATGCATTACTTTGCAAAAGTAATTGTAATATAATGCATTCCTTTGATAAATGCATGTAATTGTAATTGTAATTTAATGCATGCTTTTGTAAAAGTAATTGTTATTTAATGCATGTTTTTGTAAAAGTGATTGTAATATAATGTATAACATTGCAATGTAGTTCGACCCATGCCTGAAAAATAGACACTATTTTTCACGTACTCGCAAAATTATTGGCATAACAAAACATCATATCACCTGAGCCCATAATTCATACATTATCGGCCAAGAAAGAATAAGATTGAAACTCTCAGACAGTATTTTTCCGCTAGACTACGAAACGCGAAGACACTATATCATGTATATATCTTATTTGTTTTCCATTTTTTCATAACATTTGTTTTTAAGTATTTTCCACGTTTGTTGCCTAACCAAACTTGATAGTTAAACAAAAGTTTCATAATTTTTAAATTATCCTCAAAAAATATTTTTTTATAACTTGTTAAAAGTGATTCTCTTATGTCTTGAAAACAAACTTAAAATGTTAAAAGGAAAAGGCATGCACCACGACCTAACGATATGTCCTTCTTTCTTGTCGTTTATCTATTTATTTTTTTTTGTGTGGAAATAAACCTTTTTATTTCTAAATCATTTGGGAATTCAATCAATTTTCGGGTACACATAATCGATACTGATGTGATATTTCTATGTAATATTTTCTCTAAATATATTAAAGTTATTGGAAAACACCGTTTATAAATTCTCTCAGGTAAAGTTTGCCGTTGATTAATTGATATTTTCATATCACTTTTGTTTCTATAGTTTTTAGAATTCTTTGTTTTTATTCATATGTGACTTACCAATGCTCAGAATTAAGCATTCGAAATAAAGGTAAATTCAGTATGACGCTTCAGACATTCATAAGGCTATACTCACATTTTAGTGCGAAACAATGCATTGATTGATTGATTGATTGATTTATGTATTTACAATAAATTTTCAATTTTTTATTTTTTATTCATCTAATCTTTTATTTATCTAATTTCTTATTTATCTATGTATATATATATATATTTATATATTATTTTTCTATGACTGTATCTAACATTAATTTGTAGGATCCTTTACTATAGATAATTTAGCTGATCTGTAAAAATAACATATCTCCATGCCTTATATTTCATGTACTTTAGTATGACGCTAAATTAAAACTGACGTGGAAAGGTAACACCGGGCCACATGAAGCTTCATTTTTATGAAGCCAAGGTAGTCGTGTGGTCTAGCGGGATGGCTACAGTGCATGCGATTTGGTGTCATGATATCTCAGTAGCATGGGTTCGAATCCCGGCGAGGGAAGAACAAAAAATCTGCGAAAGCAAATTTACAGATCTAACATTGTTGGGTTGATGTTAAGACGAGTTGTATATACATAATGTACACAGCAATTTACCATACTGTTGGTGATTCGATGGATAAATGTGTTGTAGAGTTGTCACTGGCTCAGACTTACTTATATGCATACGGGATAAACATCTCCCAATTGATACGATATTCCCGTGCTTGTCACAAAAAAGCTATTTTACGGACGCCATCACGAGTTGGTTGACTGTTATGAAATAATCGTTTCACAAATGATATCGGATATGTTCCTTACGTCGTAACTACAACCCCCTTCCCGTTCATGAATGTTACCTACCGAATTAGACTATTTACCGGATTTGTTATCACATAAACAACACGACGGGTGCCAAATGTAGAGCAGGATCTGCTTACCCTTTCGGAGCACCTGAGATCACCCCTAGTTTTTGGTGGGGTTCGTGTTGTTTATTCTTTGGTTTTCTGTGTTGTGTCATGTGTGCTGTTGTTTGTTTGTCCTTTTTCATTTTTTGACCATGGCGTTGTCAGTTTGTTTTAGATTTATGTGTTTGACTGTCCCTTTGGTATCTTTTGTCCCTCTTTTATATATATAGAAACCTGTAAAATAGATTTGCGACTATAAATGGTACCTGTAACGTACTACTAGACATTTAAGACTAGTTTTTGTGAAACAAACCTTTATCATTGTTGGATTGTGTTGGATTTTTTAGGTTTATGTAATGTTTCCGGTTGTTTTCTGTAATTAGTTGATACTTCAGTTTTATCATGTATATCTTTTATATGGTCATTTTATAAAATTAACTGTTTGCAAAAGTATTAATTATTCTAAATAATAGGGATGTTCTGGTACAGACAACCCTGGACGTTTTTGGCACAACTTTTGCGAACGTTTGGTCCTCGATGCTGTTCAACTTTTGAACTTTTGTATCTGGGCGTCACTAGTAAGTTTTGTGTGGACAAAACGCACTTCTTGCGTATTTAATTTTAAACCTGGTGCCTTTTGTTAGCTATTATTCGTGTGTTTCTTTGTCAATTATGTTCTCCTAATAATTTGTATTGTAGTCCTGTAATGTTGTGTTGTCATTTTAATGTTATATTTAACATGGCCGTAAAAGAGGGAGGGTTGACATGCCACAAAACCAGGTTCAATCCACCATTTTCTTTTCTTTTAAAAAAAAAATGTCCTGTACCAAGTCAGGAATATGGTCATTGTTATATTTTAGTTCGTTTCTGAGTGTGTTTAATTTAAACGTTGTGTTTCTTTTGTGTCGTTTGTTTCCTCTTATATTTCATTGTGAATTTACATTATTATAAGACGTGTCACGGTACTTTTCTATCCCAAATTCATGTATTTAGTTTTGATGTTATATTTGTTATTCTCATCGGACTTTGTCTAATGCTTAGTTCGTTTCTGTGTGTGTTACAATTTTATGTTCTGTCGTCATTCTCTTATATTTAATGCGTCTCCCTCGGTTTTGGTTTGTGACCCGGATTTGTTTGTTTTTTTCTATCGGTTTATGAGTTTTGAACATTGGTAAACTACTGTTGCCTTTATTAATCTTTAATGACTACAGCGGAAACGGTCTATGTCACAGTTAATATTGTTTCAACTTTATTTGTGACACTATTTAAAAAAACAGACACATTCTAAGCAACCTAGAGTCTTTTTTCTACAATTCATTTTCATAGCTATATAATCTATTCATCTAAAGCAACTGCAAAATTTCATGCATTAAATAAAAGTATAGTGAATCATTACGACATTGTTATGAACTTTATTTATAATAACAAAATAAAACATTGAGATAAGACAATTCTGAAGACCATGTATAGACAAAAACATAAAATGTACACTTCCTAGCAACTGTCTTTGAAATGGATATGTAAAATAAAAAACACAAACAAAACAAGCATATCGTAATATTTTAATTCCAAAATATAGTTTTCAGTATTCCAAAAAGGGACTGCAATGAAGTACCACGTGGATCAAAAAGTGGGGTGTATTGTATTCAGCCTGACAACGGAACTGAAATATCTGTATTCTGTGAAATGGACATTGATAATGGCGGATGGACTGTAAGTATTCCTTTGATTTTACTCTGTTGCTTCAGATAAGGGTGAAGGTTGGTACATAACAAAACGTTTAACATCTGTAAACCCGCTGCATTTGTTTGCACCTGTCATAAGTCAGGAACCTAAAGTTCAGGGGTCGTCGTTTGTTTGTGGTTCATAAAAGATTTGCGGTTCTCGTTCTCCGTTTTTCATATAGATTAGACCGTTGGTTTTCCCGTTTGAATGGTGATAAACCTGTAATTTTTGGGACCCTTTTATAGCTTGCTGTTTGATGGGAGCCAAGGCTCCGTGTTGTACACTGTACTTTGACCTATAATGGTTCACTTTTACAAATTTTGACTTGGATGGATAGTTGTCTCATTAGCACTTATACCACATCCTCTCACTTCTGCTTTCTTTACCAAAATTGAAGCAAAATATCAAAAGTCGAACTGGATGTATAAAGCAAGTTATTAATTTCTTAGCTTTTTTATTTTTTTCTAGAATACCACATGTATTCGGCGAACTTCTTGTTCTTTTTGCTTGAGTGATGGATGTATATTAGAAACTTCTCTAGAAAAAATCAAATTCATATTCATTGAAAATGGGGTTGTTGATTTGAAATGTTTGGTTCTTTTTCTGTTTGTTTCCTTTTGTTCTGTATATAGAGCATTTGCATACATGATCTCAGATATAAAAAGAAAACTTAATGAAATGTCACAAAGTGCACAAATTGAGGATATATTTAAGTTTCTGTTTGAAAAAAACTCACAGCGTTGACATTATCAAATGCGACCACTGTACGTATTTCCGTTACTAATTGTTACCAGTACATATTTAAAACTACAAAAAAATAAGAAAAAAAAATCAATGTTTAAACTGGTATTCAATTATAAATATTTCATAGATCACATGTAACTGTACTACAATAGGTATAAAGATCAATTAAATTGCCTCTAATAATTGTGGCTAGCCGAAGACTACTACTGCAATCAAAGATTGAATTAAAAAGAAATATTAGAAAAAGAATTATGTAAGATTAGGTAATTCAAATTTTTTTTATTGATTTCTGCCTAAATTATTTGACTGTTTAAGTCACTTGTTATTGTTTGCAAATTTCTATCTCATAATACTAGTTTATGTTTCTAGTGTACAATGAACGAAAAGGTACCGGAGTAGACATACAAATCAAAGTCCAGTTTAAATTACAGATCGTTGAAAACGGAAACACATTACAATAAAAAGACACAATACAAAAATAGAACTGGTCAATGATTATATATAAATTTAATAAATATTTTAAAAACCATTATAATTTGTTAATATTCAAAACAGAATTAATTGTTTCTATCAATATTCAATTGATCAAATACAATAACTTTGTATATAATTATTCATCTTTCATAGCTTTGCCTTTAGTTTATCATCTTGCATAGCATTACCTATAGTTTATCCGTTGAGATATAATTATTGCCTATAGTTATATGACGGCACTGTGGACTTCTATCGGTATTGGGAGGATTACAAATCTGGATTCGGGGACATAGATGGTGAACACTGGCTTGGTATGTACCTAAACTTATCATTATTATCATCTAAATGGTTAACAAATGGCTATGTTTGACATCTTCCTGCACTCGACAGTAGCATGGTCTGACAAACTTGATTTTTATGAAAACCATTGCTAAGTTTTGGTAGCAAACGTACAAGGATTGATACAAAATACATGGCCGTTATTAAATATATAGTTGATTCAGCTGTATCTGCCACTTTGTTTCATTATCTCAATGATGATATTCATACCTTTTTTACAAGCTGAAGCACAGTTGAAGGTAGTGCTAGTAACACTATCAGTATAAATTGTTTCTGTCGTACCAGGACTTAATTAATGTACAAAGTCGTTTTCTTTAATTGAAAATGCTCATCACAAACCAAACTATAAATGATTGCTACAATTAAAAGCATGCATGTCTAAACTGTTTGCAAATTGTTGTCCAACTCACAGGTACATACTGTATCCAGCAGCAACCTTTTCATCAAGGAAATTATTTTCATTTTTCTTCTTCAGGAAATGATAATTTGCATTTCATTTTACGACAAGGCTCCTACAGAGTCCGATTTGATCTTGAAGACTTTACAGGGGATACATCGTATGCTATTTATGATACCATATATGTTGGGGATGAGAGTACAAATTACACACTAAGCATCACTGGTTACAATGGAATCGCAGGTAATATCTGCTACAATGGATTCATTATTATCTTACCTTCTATACATTTCTTGGAATATGATTGGTTAAAAGCGTCCTCTTCAATTTGGAAACCGTGTATGTTTAATAGTAGGTTATTTGGAAGGCGGGGCTTATTTCATACACGGTTAGTAGTTGTGTTACGGCCCTTTAGAAAAACAAAACAGTACTGAGAAAAAATCAACTAACGAGGAAAGTGATGATAAAGTGAAATAAATTCATAAAGCACATTTGAATCTAACAACTTGTCATTGTTGGTATTTGTTTTTGTAGGATCAAAAGAAGTAGTTTTTTTATCATGTTAATGCTAACTGTATTAAAGACTTGCTCATTTTGATAGGTTTCTAGTCAAACTTTTACACGTTAAGATAGTCGGTAAAATCTACTTGTAGTTCCAATTACTGTATATTGTATGCAAATTTATGTACACAGTTTCAAATATATATTAAACATTATTGTTGCTCTGAGCTATCCAGGCTATGGTTAATCCACAAGAGTCCTTCGAACACATAGAATGATGAAAGAATGATTTTAATATTCTTTTTTGCTCGTCCAAATTATTGCAGGTTTATTGATGTGAATAGTGTTAAATAATGGTGTTACCTATCTTTTAACATGCCTTGCAGGTCATGCAATGAAGGATTGGCATCCAAATGAATTGGATGGTATGATGTTTACCACAAGTGACAGGGACAACGATATTAGCCCCACAAACTGTGGTTTCAAAAAACAAAGTGGGTGGTGGTATGCGGCATGTTCCTATTCCAATATCAATGGTGGTTATGGAGAACTGTATGATACAATCGCGAACATATATTGGAAAACATGGAAACCAAATGCACTAAAAAAGACAAGAATGATGATCAAACCAAATTAAACAGGCGAAATTGGAATATTTGGTACTAAGAAAACAAACTTGAAGCATCACACATTTTTCCAAACAGAATATGTTTAGATTTCATTTGGATATATTTGTATTGGCGTTACACATGGTAGAAGTCTGTTCATAATCTATCATTATGTGTAGAGAATTTGTTTCAGCCAAGATTGACTGCACCAAGTATTTTAACTATTCCAAATGTAATATTCTGTTAAGTATCAAATGATAGAACTCACTGACCGTTATTTTACGCAGATGTAAAAGTTAAGTTGTGATATATGACCAAATCAGAATTGATATATGACATTTATGTTATTACGTCTTTGGAATAAATATATGATTTTACTAATCATATTGAGTACCATTGGTATCAATATCGATGACAAAAAAGGAAATTGCAGAGGAGAAACACTCATTTAGTTTGATAACATATAAAGTCTTTTAAGTGACATTCATATTTCGCTGATAGTAAAAAAAATCAATAATAAGTTTTTGTTAGATAATCATGGAACCTTGGAAAAAATGGACTTAACAATGCATCGTTTAGTTAAACAAATATCTTTAATTTCCACTTTTAAACAAAAGCCTGTTCAAATAATCAGGATGATACTGAAAAGATTCTGAACAAATTTTTATGTTTTTTTGTGGACAAACCCAAGTAAGAAATGACCACATAAAAGGAACATACATAGAACCATATAAATATTACATGCATGCACGTTCTCGGATATCATATATCTCATACTACAATCACATCATTCAGAAATGCATCTAATGTGGTCCTCTTCTTATTTTGAGATTTTGCTGCTATCCAAGTTCAAATTTTGACTTATTTTATTGGAATAATTTGGCAATCCTTTAAATCTTTTGCTTCTTCTGTAATTCAGTGGTTGTTGTTCGTGCTGAATTACATATTTGTTTTACTTTCATTTTTTCGTACATTAATTATGCCATTAGTTTTTTTGTCTTAATTGATTTAAAGTGGTCATTTCAGGCCCTTTTTAAAAGTTGGCTATACGGTATTGTCTTTGTTCATTATTTAAGATTGTCGGGTGTCCTATATTTATAAATTTTGTCTTTTTGTCTCATTGGCAATCATACCATATCTTTTTTTTATATATATATATATTAACAACAGTTTACAACACAACAAAATAGAAAACTAAAAACTGAAAAACACTCCCCCTCCCCCCATTCAGAACCGTGGATGATCTATGGTGCTCAATGTTATCCAATACAACGCATGGTATGATATTAATCATTCGTTACAAGAACACATGTATAATATAGTTGAATGTGTAAGTTTTTGCGAACATGGTATCGGTAATCGAGTCAGATGGCATACCTTAATTGGAATATGTAATACCTATATGATGTTGATATATCTTTTTTGTTATTCTACCGATCGAGATAAAATATGAAGGATTTATATCTTTTGATTGACACATGTTAATTAATATGTTTGCCATCAAATCAGGTCCTGTCAAGATTTGTAATTTAATTTTTTTTTTTCAAAGGAAGTGCGTTTGGTTCATTGGTTGGAAGTTTTTGTCGATAGAACAACCTTTGTCGTGTAGAATCTACTCATTTGTCTACATTCGGGTTGATTTCTATAAAGGACAGTCACCTGATAATATTACCGAAACCTTATTAATTAAATTAACTATTATAATGATGTATTATTATGATAAACGATAAAAATGAAAATTTTTAAACAAAATCGTACATGAAATAGAAACCTGACGTTATAAAAACCAACATACTTCCAGAGATCGGTCAATTACGAATGATTGTAGGTAATCCAACATATCGAACAGCAATAAATTAAATATCTCAAACACAAACACAACAGGAACAAAAGGACAACAAATAAATACATGCTCAATGGTAACATATGAACGTTGTGGATATATTGGTTTTATGCAAATTTGTCGTAAATAACTGAAAAAAATGATCAACCCTTTACGTTATGGAAAGCAGTGTAGTTAACCAGTTATGTTTTAAACAGTAAATTATGAAACTGGTCTAACCATGAAAGGATACAAAATACAATGATCGTAAACACTACTTTTCTTATAGCTTTATCAAAAGTCAATCTAGCTACAAAGAAAGATTTTAAATCAAAGTTTCTAATTTGTTTTCATTTTAAAATGTTTTATATCTTATCACCGTTAACAAATCAGGTTGTGATTTAACTTCAATATTACATCACTGTTTTCTGATGCAAATCAGCAGTGTTTTGACAACTCGTGATCGTGGACCCAAATTGTAAACCTTCTCCACTTATTAAAGTTTAATGTTTTATTGTATTTTCGTAGAATTAAGCTGATTCATTATGGTATACACGAGGTATCCTTGTTTTCAAATATAAAACTAAAAATGGAACATTCACTAATTACAAATGGTCTGAACTCGGTTTAGTAAGAAAATAAGATGTATGGTTTGTCTATATAGTTAAAATGTGTTAAAATACATCTGTTTCGGGAAGTATTAGGGCAATACAAAAATATAGTTTGATATGATTCAATGACGTAACGATGTTTCGTTCAACTATTTAAAGAGGAGGTTAATATCCTTAGCAAATTGGATCTACGTGAGCTGTACTTACTACATTTAAGTAAATTTGCATTCTATGCTCTTAATATAAAGAAATTTGCCGTTCTTCGTCTACTAATTTTTACTTTATTTTTTTATTTATGTATGTATAGTTCATAGTTTAACTTTTCGATATAGCAAAGCTTCACATTGTATGTATATGTTGTTTTGATGTATAAAAACATGTTTAAATGTATTTTTTTCTAAGAACTGTTGATATTGGTTGTCATATATCATGGAAGCTGAGGATGGTATGACTCTCACGCAAAATAATAATTATATTCGGAAACATGATGGAAACATATGGGAGCAAGTTTATAGATTTTGATTTTTTTTCAAAGTCTTGTATTGATTTTTGCTATGAATCGTTATACAACATTCTATTCATTCAGTCAGATTTGAAGTTGCAATTGCAAATGGAATATTGATGACATGAAGGATATCTAACATGTCTATAATTAAGCATAAATTGTTTCAATACCTCACCAGGGAATTGCAACAGATAAATTAATCCTCATAAAACAATAAAATAGGAAAGTAATGCTGTGTACTTTAATGTCACTCATTAACAAATACAGGTCTAGATTTTGAAATAAATTTTAAGGAAGACAGATGAATTGATACACACATAAATTTATTTTAAAGGTACCAGGTTTATAATTTGATACGACAGACGTGTGTTTCGTCTACATAAGACTCATCATTAGCGATCAGAATAAAAGAGTTAGAAAGTCAAACAAACATAAAGGTGAAGAGCATTTTATAACCTAAAATATTAGAACGTTGAGCCATATACGGCTAAGGTAATCTATGCCTGGGATAAGAAAATCCTTATTTATTTGAATAATTCATATGTTTACGGACAGTTAATTTATAAAAATGACCATATAATTGATATACAAATTGCAGACTTCTAGACTGGTGGTACCTTCATGGACAAAACTTCCACCAGCAGTGTCATCAACCAAGTTGTGTAAATAGTTAAAAAAAAAAAAAAAAAAAAAAAAAAAGGTTCCTGGCTTATAGTCTACATAAGACTCATCAGTAAAGCTCAGATCAAAAAAGTTAGAAAGCCAAGCAAGAATAAAGTTGAAGAGCATTGAGGACCCAAAATTCCAAAGGTTGTGTCAAATACGGATAAGGTAATCTATATAAAAAATAAGATGTGGTATGAATGCCTATGTGAAAAATTTCTATTAGAAATCAAATGACACAGAAATGTACAACTATTGGTCACCTTACGGCCTTCAACAAAGACCATACTGTATAGTCATCTATAAAAGGTCCTGAAATGACAAATGTAATACAATTCAAACGAGAAAAATAACGACCTAAATTATTTACAGTAAAAGAACGAAAAACACATATGTAACAAATCAACAAACGAAAACCACGGAATAATGTGCTCCTGAGATGGGATAGACGTATACATACATAATAATGGCGGGGTGTACCATGCTAGCAGGATCCCAACCCTCCCCTAAACAAGGACAGTGGTGTACCAGTACAACATGAGAATGAGCTATAAAAATCGGTCGAAAAAGGCTTAACTAGGCAGATGAATACAAAAACACGAAGTGGAAGTGACCGGGCATTTGTATATCCCAAAATCTAAAAGACACTAAGTACTGATCTGAAATTATGCATCTAAGACTAAATAATCAATCAGCACACATCCAACATCCAATGGATTTAGTGTAAGAGGACATAAATAGTCTTCGGACATCGTGGACGACAACGATGTGGTACCAATATAAGACCATTTTTTTTTTAGATAAACTATAGGTTTGTGTAAATAAAAGAAAGTTTTATCATATTTTGATGCTTTTTTTGTGTCAAATTTACCATGTTGTCAATTTTGTAAAGGAGTAGGTCCAGTAAGACCTCTTTTCGACCCCAAAATATAGCAGTTTTAGAAATTGTTTTACAAATTGTGAAAATGTAAATTTTAAGTTATATATTGGAAAGTAGAATGCTTCGTTACATAAATATGGGCTGTTTTTGGACATTACAATGCACATATATCGGGTACTAGCATCATTAAGTCATGCTAAATTTACTGAAATCTTCACTATTTTAGCTTTTTAGTTAAATTTTATGCCTGGAATACGAAATCTTAAGTCATGCAATATTCACGCTTTCATAACAAACAAAACATTTGAAAGTATGAACACTGTTTTTATTTTTATGAATTTTCAAAAGATAAAATTCAAATAATTGAAAAATTGCTATATCAAATTATTCATTGATCAATTAGGTTAATATTTAATCACTGTTGAAATTAAAATATTTCAAGGATCATAAATCATGACTTGTTATACGACTGCATGACTCAAAAGAAATGAGTACTATGAATTTGATGCAGACCCTTAGTAAGTGAAATGATGTCTAACTGCATTATTCTTAACACTTTTTTAGACTCATTTGTACAACTTTTTCATTGGAGAATTATTTAACAATAGATTTGCATTTAACCAGATATTAAAAATTAAACGGAGACACGTTTTCCAAATCTGTTCAATAAGAATCTACATGGCATTAATATTGGACTATTCTCATTTCACATTAGCTGTCACGATCAGTTAACAGCGAAGGCAAAATGGGAATACACATTGCTATTGTAATGCATGCAACCAAGAGAAATTTAAATTAAAATTGATAATCCTTTATAAAAAGAGATTGACCAAAGGGAGCTTAAAAACCCTTCTACCAAACACAGTTTTTTTTTTCATTACAGAATGATATATCTGCCAGGTCTAGTCTTTATCATCCATGAAACGTGATAATGTGAGTTCTACCGATTCATTGAATGCAAATATGACAAACTTATTGGCATTACAACAATAAAAACTTATAAACAAAATTTCAAAAGTGGCAGGACTTACAAACAAATCGACCTCGACACCTTAACGAAGATGCCGAAAAAAAACCCCACATAAAACGAAGCAAACTGAAATTTTCAATAAATAAACTCATCAAAGATACACGGATTAAATTTTTATATTTACGCCAGACGTGCGTTTTGTCTACATGCAAAATGAAATAATACAAAAACGAAAACAAAATCCTATAAAATGTAATTATGAAACTGAAATAAAAACAAGCAAATAAAAAGAAAAAATGAAAATTTTGACAACATATCATAAGGTAACGAAGGATTCTAAAGAACTACCTGCTGAGATTATATCCTGGTAACTAATGCGCACACGTTTATAAATATTCAAGTCTTGTAAGAATATTAAAGGACAACAAAAATTATAAATTGATAATACTTTATAAAAGAGATTGACCAAAGGGAGCTTAAAAACCCTTCTACCAAACACAGTTATTTTTCATTACAGAATGATATATCTGCCAGGTCTAGTCTTTATCATCCATGAAACGTGATAATGTGAGTTCTACCGATTCATTGAATGCAATTATGACAAACTTATTGGCATTACAACAATAAAAACTTATAAACAAAATTTCAAAAGTGGCAGGACTTACAAACAAATCGAGGATTATCAATCGGCCTTTTAGAGGTTAACAGATTTACCTAAATTTTAAGATTTCAATAGATATTAGATGTGGTATGAGTGCCAATGAAAAACTGTCCATCTAGGTCACAATCTGTAAAAGTAAACCATTGTAGTTCAAAGCTCGGCCTTCAACAAAGAGGCTTGATTTACACCGAACAGCAAGTTATAAAGGGTCTCAAAAATGACTAGTGTAAAACCATTCGAACAGGAAAACCAATGATATAATCTATATACTAGATAACCCTTTAAACCACTGGTCGTTAAAACAGCAAAGATTTCACCCACATCATTTGTCATACATGGTGAGGATATCTTGACCAAATGTCGTGGGTCACTTCTCTGGTTGATTGTCTTATTTTCAAAGGTTTTTCTTTTTTTTTCTCAAAGATATTGGATAATGTGAAATGAAGATTTTGGCAAGCCTTGTTATTCCATGTTATATCTAGTACACAGGTTATTTACAAACGATTATAGAAAGTCGTTTAGTCTAACAGCAGGCTTACAAAAGGTGTATGATGTAGATTTGTTAGTCTTCATTCGGATACACATTGTTTTTATTTATATTTCGTTGTAAAGGGCTGTTTATTTATTTTGTTCTTAAGTGTCACTGAAAAGTCTTTTTAGACGAAATGCTCAATTTTGATTCCGGATTTTATGATAAGTTTTTATGTCGATAAAATTTACGTATAATTTTACTTTCAACAAAATATGGATTTTTTTCGACATATGTTTGTCATTAATATAGTTTATACAATCATTTCAAGGGAATTTCGGTTTATTTTGGGCTTGCTTGTACGATGAAAATGAAGTCTTTTGTTTCAGTGCTCTGTATTTTGTTCTCTGGAGTGTTTTCTAAAAATGCTTTAAAAAGAAATGAACCTGAGAAAAATCAGAAAAGCAATCCACTGATTTGGCTAATTTTACAACAAAATGAACAATTACATGCATTAAGAGCTCGTTTGGTTAAGCTCCGAGATATAGCACATGAAAACCAAAAAGACATGATTTCTCTGAAAAGAGACATGGTGGCTTTGATATCTAGATTCGGGAATTTTGCCATTGATAGAAATGATAAATCGCTTGATGAAATAAGTTCTAAAGTTATTGCAGTCGCAAACAGAAGGAGAATCGACCATTTAACTACAAAATTAGAAAAGTTTGACAATCGCAAATTAGAAAAGCAAATTAAGAAACAGGTGTTATCACAGATGGAAAGTTTCAACAGTAACAGAGGTAACTCAGGTACGTTTGAAATACTATTTAACATATATAAGTTCAATATACAGATCATCCTGCCTTAATCCCTTAAAAGGCTGTATTGCATACGCAAAAATTAAATGAACATATATGTCTCGGAGGACAATTTGTAAATTATTCTAATAGATATAGCAGTAATCCAATCAAATCATTCATTATGCATTTATCAATTATCATTGCCTTTAACAAGAAAGGTACGTACATGTACCATTAGTAAAGTAAGAATTGTTTACCCGTCCGGCACACCTTAATTCACACGGTTTTGCTTGGCGGGTTTAACTAACAATCAACTAAAAGAACAACTCCTTTTATAAGTGAAGTATTCTGGTATGTGCTCGATGGCTTTTTTTAAATAGTGATTAAGATAAATACACAATATTAACTACTGTACTACTATTTTTGACAAGTTTACCTATTACTGTAATAGGTAAACATTTCAAAAATAGTAGTAAAGTAGTTAATATTGTGTATTTATCTTAATAATACATCTTTTGTTTTGTTCATACATGTTGTAAGTCTAATGGAATTTTATGCAACTGTCATACAAATGAGAGATCAAACTAGCTAATTCACTACGTCTGTAATATGACAGTTGTTTGAACTTTCGATTATAACATTCGATTATGGATTTTCCGTTTTGGATTTCCCCCGGTTCCATTATTTTAATGAACTAGCTTTTTGACAGTAAGCTTGACGTTTGTATGAAGTTAAAATGACAAGTCGTTTTAGTCTAGCAAACTTTTAAACATTACACAATTAAAATGGTAGAAATAGTTACTTTCTGTCAACAGTTTCGATTAATACGTCTCAACGTTTACTTCTGACATCACTATAGAAATCAACGGAAAAGTAAATTGAAATGGTATATGTCATAACAAAAATAAATACTAATCAATATCATATTCGTCTTATTCTATTCTTATTTAATATATAGTAAATATTTAATTAATTTCAATTTATCTTACCTATTCATTACAACTCAGATTTGTTAACTTACTAAATAACAAAACCAAAAATACTTGAAAGAGAAATTACCCAGGAAGCAATGTGTTTTTTATTCAGAAATACTTGTCATTTGGTGTGTTTTTGCAATTTTGAACGTTTTTTTTTAATGTAAAAAGAAGATGTAGGGTTAAGTTTATGTAGATACAAAATGGGTTAAATGTTTTGATTATAAAATTTTCAGGCTATTTGTGATCATTTGTTTTCTCGATGAAAATGTTTCACGTTTTGTTATTTTTGGCCTTTTAAAGCTTATTATAAGATTGTATTTTTGTTGGCTTATTGTTGATGGTCATTATGGTGGCCTATAGTTGTTATAGTAATTTTCTATATATTTCATTTCTAAGTTGTTTTATTTATTTCTTTAATTGTATGTGATTGTAATTTGCTCTGGTTTCACATGTCAATGTGACTGAGTGTTTTTAAAATAATGCATATTGTACTTGTACTTGTCCTTCGGTGTTTGGTTGATTGTTTTCGTACTAGCAATATTACTATTATTCTTTCGTTTATTTTAAGCAATTTATTTACAGGTGGAGGGGATACATATGTTCGGTGGGGAAGAAGTACCTGTCCATCGAAAAATGGAACTAAACTGGTATATTCTGGTAAGTGCGCATATTCAAACGTAGTAAGCTCGATAGTAATCATAAAATATACGTCGCGAGGTTAATTTGTACCCTTATACATATTAAACGTTTTTATTTTAAGAAGAAAATTTCATTACCAATAATTGGTATTTCAAATACCAAGTAGTATTTTATATAGTATTATTGTGTAAGTAACATTACATAATACACTGCTTGATAATCAAATTTGATTTAGAACATACAGCACATGTTGAAGGGTATATTTAATGATACGGAGGACATGGTAATGATCCACATACATTTCTAATCATGAAAAATTACATCTATCAGGAATTTAACTACAAAGTAGATGACTAATAAGAAGTCATGACTTTACACTATTTTACAGTAACAAGCATATCAATAAAAGTAAAGAATCGAGATTACTCTCTTCAAAATTAATGATTTCCGAACTAAATCTATAAAGAAAAATATGTGTGTGGATGGCTTTACTTTAAACATACTTTATTTCGCAAATCATGTACATGACATACACATATGAATACAGTAATACATTGGATAGCTTTGCATGATGGTATAGTTGTATGCGTGTCCATTTTTTTTTTTTTTTTTTTTTGCTTATAGGTCACGCAGGTGGTGGTTGGTACAATCATCCAGGGGCACCTGCGGAGCCGGTATGCCTTCCAACAGATCCTAATTTCTTGCAAAAATCTGGTAGCAATAACGCTTTCATATACGGAATGGAATACGAATCCGATACCCTTGGTACGAAAGCTATCGACAACGATGTCCCATGCAGTGTCTGTCATGTTCAATTAGGAACAACAATCATGATACCTGGAAAAACAACATGCAATAAAGGCTGGACATTGGAGTATGCAGGAAATTTAGCTGCAGGCGCCGTAAGCCATCCCGCCCCCTCTACCTATGTATGTATCGATTTGAACCCTGAATACATTCACCATGGAAGTGCTAACTACAATGGTAAGCTGTTGTACGATGTAGTCGGCCAATGTGGATCATTGCCATGTCCTCCGTATCATGAAGCATACCCTTTAACATGTGCTGTATGTTCGAAATGAATTCAAAAATTAAAAATATATTTTAATATTGTGTTTGATACTACTTGTTTTCTTTAAATATTCCACTTGCAAGAATAGATTTACAAAGCTATTTCATACACAACCATCTTAGCAGAAGCGATTTAAATAAAACAGTATATGATTTTTTTTTTTGTATACTATCTGTTTAATCATGACAACATTTAATATCTAATAGAATATATTTATTATTCAAGCAATATAATTAATAACAACACATACTACGTTGAATTAAACAGCTACATTACTTTTCATTTTATTTGTTTTCTCTTTGTTTTTTATTAGTTTTCTTTGTAGTTTTTAGGGGGAAAATTTTAGCCATAATGATTTGTCTGAAAAGTCCTGAAAAATTTATAAACTAGATGGCAATGAATATCTAATTCGTCTATCGAAAAATCTTCTTCCTCATGACATTATCTAAGTCAACCCAGCAACCTAGTTTCTACTTAAATACTGTTTTATGTCATGATGCTACTAGAGTAAAAACTACATACCTTTTACCGACATGAGTTAAGTCGTAGGGGTACTAGGGGTTTTGATTAAATTTGCTTAATTTTTTTGGTGTTGTATTTGGAAAAAAAATATTTTTCTAATGTTTATGCTTTTGTTATTGAAAATGCAAGTTGTTCTTGTATTACTTCGTCTAGGTAAACTTTCTATTTCATCTTTTAATTTTTGACAAGTCTTGTATTTATAATATTTACCGAAACTGACCATGATGTCATTTAATAAACTGCAGTACACGAGACACAGAAAAAAAAAGACTGAGCATCATAAACCTTACCAAAATGAGGATGATCTAAGGTGTTTTGGAAGGATAAGCAGATTAACCTCCACATGTTGCACCCATCGTGTTGTTCATATAAGTTCAAACCAAGTTATAACTCTTATTTAGTAGATCACATTTGGGGGAAAGGGAACAGGATTTTAGTAACGATATTAGAAACATTTCCGTCGTCATCTAAAAGCAGATACTCGATTACTGTCAAACTTGTGTCCGTAAAATTATCAAAGGGATGGTTTAAACTTCACCATTTGGAACATGTGGAACTCTTGGTTGTGTATCTCCCTTTTTAGAAGCAATCCTCTATCACGGATATCATACAAGCCCTCGAATATCATATCAAGTGAGAGATATTATTAGTTACATAGTGTGCTAGTGACCAAATACGGTATATATGGGGTCAGTAAATTTCATATGGGGTTAGAGCGGAGCTTGAATCCCCATACGGAATTTACTAACCCCATATATACTGTATTGGGTCATTAGCACACTATGTAACGAATTTATCTTACCGACTATCTTAACGGGTAAAATGTAGACTAGTGACCTTTCAAAATGAGCAAGTCTTCAATACTATAAGCATTGAGAAACTACTCCCACTGAGCACAAACAGATGCGAACAATAACAACTTGTTAGGTTTAACTGTGTTTTATGCATTTATTTCAATATTAATCATCACTTTCGTCGTCTGTTGAAACCTTTATGATTTTTTCTCAGTGCCGTTTTGTTTTTATAAACAAACGTAACAGCACTACTAACCGTGTATGAAATAAGCCCCGCCTCCTTACTAACCTAATATTAAATATACACGGTGTGCACGCGAATGCTTTTAACCAATCCCATTCCTAGAAATGTATAGGAGGTAGGATAAATTATTCGTATGCAGTTGCTGTTCAAATGTTTCTATATATTCTATATATGAATTGAAGGTTTTGTTTTAGGAGAACCCCCATTTGGTTATGGCGTAACGAAGGACATTTAACACAATAAATCGGTACAAATTTAATGTGAGAGTTTGTCTGTCCAATTTCCTATAATAGGTACAGTGTAGTAAAACATACAAATAAACACTAAAATTATTCGCCTATTCTACAACTATGAAAAATGCAACATATAAAAGTCTTTATATATCATAAACTGTTATCACAGAGATATGTCTCGCCTTTTTGTAATATTGATAATGCAAATGTTGAAATTAAAGTACTTCACATGTAAGTAATGCAAATATTCAAAGTCGATGAACCATGACTGAAGGTACATGGCTAAACAATCTCCATGGAATGAGATGTGCCAATGCTAATACAACTGCATAACAAATAGTAATACCATTAACTTATTATAAGTCATTACCTTTAAACAAACCTAAACACAAACATGAACTTGTAAACTTTAAAGTTTAAAGTTTCAAAGTCAATGAACCATGATCAGGGGTGGGACCATATAATCTCCATGGAAACGATACTTTCAAATGCCAATACATTTGCATACCAAATATCATTGACTTAACATTAGCAGTTCATCTTAAACTGATCTTATCACAAACTAATACATGTAATCAAAGCAAAAGTGTCAAAGTCAATAGACCATAGAAATGAGATATGCCAATGTTTATGCAACTGCATACCAATTATCATTGACCTACCACTAGTGTTTCACCATGAACAAGACCTATTCACAAACTAATACATTGTTGACGCCGTCGCCGCCGCCGCCGACACCGGAAACAGCATACCTATGTCTCGCTTTTTGACTCCGTCAAGGCGAGACAAAAATTAAGTGAGAGGTCACCTGAAGGCCGCAAAAGTTACTAAACAATAAACAGGAAACCGCTAAAGACATACTTGAAATCCAAACCGATACTGCTAAATGTCCAGCGGTTGTAGGTTGTAGTAAGAAAACAAGAACTGATTCCAACAGAAATCAGAGAAAACTTTTTACCTTATAATCGTCATTGACTTGATCAGATGACAATATGCATACTACAAATCTAGGCTCAAGATAAATCTTAGCCACTTTTTGAAACGGAAAGCTAAGTTGTCAAACTTTTCCACTTTGATTTATCATGTGTTTTCAACAATGACCACCAGTCCTTCATCTTTCATTTGATTACTTAAATTACTTATTCTACATATAGATATGAGAACATGTAGTATGAGTGTCAATTAAGCAACTCTCCATCTAAGTCCAAATTGGTAAAAAGTAAACAACTATAAGTCAAATATAAGAAAAAGAAGATGTGGCATGATTGCCAATGAGACAACTCTCAACAAGAGACCAAAATGACACATAAATTAACAACCATATTTCACGTACGGCCTTCAAAAATTAGTAATACCCATACCGCAAAGTACGGTCTTATACACGGAGCTTTGGCTGATACCAAAACAGCAAGCCATAAAGGGCCCCAAAAATGACTAGTGTAAATCAATTCAAACAGTAAAAAAAAACTATAGAAAAAACAAGAAACGAGAAACACTAACAATGATTAATTAACCACATCACCAGGTTTCTGACTCTGAACAAGTGCAAAAACAAATTCAGCGGGTTTAAATGTTTTAGCCTCCATCATAATCTGAAACAGTGTTATAACATTACATAGTAGAAATACACGCTATAGAATATCAATTAAATTGCTCAACTTAATAAAAAAGAAATATTAACAAAAACAAGTATATAACACTGAATGAATAATTTTCATCTTCGACGCAACTCAAATAAAACAACTTTAAAAAGACAACTATAACCTAGGACGTAATGGCGTTAAAAAAACAACGTACAATGGTGACTGTATAATAATTGTGTAGTAAGGAGTATAGAAATATTTATTACAAAATAAATTTGTTGTTCAAAGTACGAGAACAAAAATGAAAAATTATCGTAATACAAAAGACTTATTTAATGTGGTTGACGTAAAAAAGTGAAACATTGAATAACAAATATTCATTACAAATTGTGTCAAAAGGTCCAATAGTTAAAAAATGAGTAGGAAATATTTTGTTTTGAATATGTACTACTTTCCAAATGTTCTAATGGTCGGGTCCCGTTTCGGTAATGTAACATCTAACAAATAGATATAAGAAGATGTGTTAACAATGCCAATGAGACAACTCTCCAGTTAAGTCAAATTTTCAAAAGAAAAACCATCATAGGTTAAAGTACGGTCTTTAACACGGAAACTTGACTCACACCGAACAGTAAGTCAACCTGAGTGATTTTGCAAAGAATTCGGCAATAACCGGTTCTATGGATATGATATTTTTGCTTTTTTTTCATGGTCTTGGCAATCGTTTGAACAATTAAGAAATATTCGAATGTTTATAGAATAGAACAATATTTTCAAAACAATTTTTACAGTAGCAATAAATATTCCTAGGTTTTCAAATATAAACTTTGATACTTGTAGTTAGAACTTTTAATGTCTTTGTTCACTCATTTTTGTCTACCTTTTTCTTTTTAAATGTAGTTTATAGTTTACTTTTGATGTATACTCTGTATTCTTTGTATATTCTAACATATATTGATATTTCGTTTTTTAGTTTTACCAAAAGTTATCGGATGCAATGCTTCTTAGAATTATTGATATTGGTTGTCATATATCATCCAATTTGTGGGTGATATTACTTATTATTACTCTCACGCCAAATGATAATTATATGTTGAAACATCATGGATCACTGAGAGTACGTTAACATATTATGGATTTTTGCTTATGCTTGTATTTATTTTTTCTATAAATCGATTGCCACAGTCTTTCCTGTCCATAAACATTTGAAGTTGCAATGTCAGTTGCAATATTGATGACGTAATGCTCAAGTTTAAATTTCAAGTGGCTATTTTTATATAAAAAAACATGCTTTGGGTATGTGAACATGAACATATTTATAGAACAGTAACTAACTAAAACAGTGAACTTTAAAGTCTTTCATAAATATATTCATATGAAGTAAAACAGTTTTAGAAAGACAATCAAATTGATATAGACATATAATGCGTATTTGGCACAACTTTTGGGGAATTTTCGGTTCTCAATGCTTTTCAACTTTATACTTGGTTGGCTTTCTAACTATTTTTATCCGAGCGTTGCTGATGAGTCTTATGTAGACGAAACGCGCGTCTGGTGTATTAGATATTAAGCCTGATACTTTTGGTAACTATTTATAACAGTTTAAAATAACAACTTATGATGCAATTTATAAACAACTTAACAATTCTAATAAAATCTATTTTTTACATTATCATTAACGTTAGTTTAAAAAATTATATCACGTAATATATATATAAGTGTGGGTTTTTTTTTGTGTGGAAAATATTGTAGCAGCATTCGACACCTCGGAAAGTAATCTCTTTCAAAGGGAGGGGTATGTATTTAAGCATCTTTAATCACCTAGAGTTTTCCTTTAATCATCTGGTAAGATTTTTTAACCGTTATTGAATTTGAGCTTCAAAAGTCAACTTGAACGTCTTAGTTTGTGAATATTACATATAATAGTGCGTACAGTTGTACAATCTAGTAATCAAACCAACTTCAATCAATTTATAACTGAACCATTTTAATCAAAAAATCATTTCTTATGCATAAAAACCCGCAGTTTGTACAACATAGCAAATATTTAATCTTGTTTATTCACAATGAGCTGCTCACCAATTATTCTCCTTCAATAAATATTTTCATTTTGGGTATTTAAACAACTTCTGTCTTCTGAAGACTGGTGTATCGATTTATAAGCTTGGTATCTTTGATAAGTATTTGTTTAATAAAACAAAATATTGTAAACGATTAGTAAAACTTATTCAGATGAAATACCACCAGATTATAGTATACAAATTCCAGTTGCAGAAAAGGATAAAAAAAAATGTTCTTTGATTACGACAGTTGTCGGACATTACCAGAAAATTAATCTGAGTCATAACCATATATCTTGGATGTTTAAAAGCACTACTTTTCAATTGGCTGTTTCTATATAATATTTTCAACTTCATAGTTAATAAAGCTTGTTAAGAGTGAAAAAAGGTGAAAATTGGATTTGTTAACTTCCGGTGATGGTTTTTATCTCATATGCTATGAAATAATAAGTGAAATGTTTATAGTACTGGATAAGATCAAACTTCACTCAAGCTAAGCATTTTATTTATTTGAAACAAAGACTAATATATGGAAATCAATGGTGGTACATGTATTACTCCTTCAGTCCGACCGTGAGAATGTGTGGCCAACATTACTTTGATTAAGTTTCTGTTGATTAATATTCGGAAACACATTTTCAATTACTTTCTCAATTTGTTGTGTAAGTGGCATTTTTTTGTTAATAAAATTTACAACGCATACACTACTTATAAAATATTGATTTCTTTACATGTATTTGTAACCAAAAGTTTACGAAATGAATTCCATGGAATTTGCAGTTTATTGTATGCTTTCTTAAGCTTGTACGATGAAAATAAAAGATTCTGTATTAGTGCTCTATAACTTGTTCTCTGTAGTGTTTTCTGAAACTGATTTAAAAGGGAAATTTGCAGATTGAAATACTGATAACGAGAGTTGTAGAAAAGAAGCATGCAGAAACAGACTAATCACGCACTATTTCTTTTGTTTTGATATCGTATTGGCCTGTTTTACATTTAAACCGTAACCATCTGATGTCATTTTTAAACTGTTAGTCATGAAATTGTCTAGACCTTCAAAACATGACGCCAGACTCGATAAATAAGTTACGTTTGGTATAACCTTGCTTACTCTATCAAGAAGGCAAAGTTTCATTGCATGTTATTTCTGTTCATTCCTGTTTCAAAATTCTACAAATTTACTTTTAAGACTGTTTGCATCATAAACATCCAAATATTTCTGGTATTGTATTATGTAACACTTAATTTCTATAACCTCCCTGTAATCATTGATAAAAGATATGCAAAATATAACAAAACAAAAATAATTTTCAGTTTGAAACAAAATGAAACTACAAATGGAAATAAAACGGGAAAAAGGACAAAGACAATTTAGTAAACCAACTAACGATCACGAACCCCACCTGAAATTGCAGGTGATTTTTCTTTAAGGTAAACAGCAGATCCAGCTTCATATCGCTAATAACCAAATTTTTAATTAAAACGGTCATGTTGTCTTAGGGTAGATGGAATGTCTAAATCATAATCAATCGATTTTTTAATAATTTGCCAACATGTAGTTTATATCATGTATTTAAAAAACAAATATAAAAAGAATGGGTCACGTACGCGGTTTATTTTAAAATGTGTGGTAATTACATCTTAAAGAGGGACAAAAATGGAAACTCCTAAATTTTATATTTACTATAATGATAAATGTTTATCATATATGACGGAACTTTATAAAGGTCATGGATCTTTAGATTCTAATGTTTACTGCTGAAATGTGAATCCACGATTATTAAACTAATCATAAGTACCATGACTGAAATTTTACATTTGCGCCATACGCGCAATGTACAATTTCCTACCGTTACAATTGGTTAAAGACTATTAAAGTAACATAACACTTCTTGAGTCTTTGTTGTTCAGTAAACCTACTCTAGCCTACGACCCGTTAAATAAAAGGTAAATAGAAGAATTCAAACTCACATTAAAAATAAAAGTGGGTTCGTGGGAAGTAATGTGCTTTTGTAATTGGTCATTTATTCTACTTAGTATCCAGTGGTTTCAGTAGTTTTAATATATTGAATTATTTTTTTTCTTAACTGAATAAGTAATGAAAATGTTAGTAATGCACAAATGTATGGTGTCTGGTTAAGGCCATTTCGCGTTTTGGCGTTTTCGCCCTTCATATTCTTTAGGGCGAAAACGCAAAACCCCGAAAAAGCGAAGTCGAAAACGCAAAATGCGAAAAAGCGAAGTCGAAAACGCGAAATAATTTTTCTTTCCGATTTCGCGTTTTCGCGTTTTCGACTTCGCGATTTCGTCTTTTTCGCCTTTTCGCCTTTTAGCGATTTCGCCTTTTCGCGATATACATGTTATTATAACATAACATTTTAAATATAATTGGAGACAAGACTACAAAGTATAAGTCATTCAAATGATTTTCATATAAACTTCATATCTGTGACGTACTTTTAAATATTTTCATAAATTTGACAATTCCTTTACATACTTTGAACAAACTTAAAAACAGATGCATTTGTATTAAATGCCTTTGAATATACAATTTGCTTGAAATCCTATTTTTGACATTTTAAAAAAAGAAATACATAATCTTTCATTTCATGCTCATTTTGTAAATCGAAAACGCGAAAACGCGAAATGGTCTTAACCGGCCACCATACAAAAGTGTTACTGCTTTGGAAAATTTGATTAAAAGTATGCAAATAGTTTTCATTTCTTGAATGGGAATAACCTCTGTTAACTGTTTATTAAAAGACGTTATTGCTAAAGCTCGTCGGTCGTATGTCCTACGTTTTTGGGGTCTCCAACAATCATTATAAAATTATGTAACATTGATCATGTCAGTAAACATTATAAGTGTTTTATCACAAAAGTATTAAAGAAACTGATATGTAAAATATGAAAATTGACAAAGACAATAAGATATAACTACTTTTAATTTGATTTATACAATTTGACAAACTTCAAAAGGATATATTAACCGAATAGTTTAGCCTGGTGCATTTAATAACTAATTAGACTAACCATATTTAAAGTAATAGATATGTGCGGCATTCAGTAATTATAATCTGTTCATGCGAACGAAGGATGCCCTTACCTGATTCAGTAATAGATAAAGGACTTGGCAATATTTCATACTCTTTAGTTATTGTTTAAATTTTCTTTTAAGTCATGTTATACTAGTAGCCGATTTTTTGTCGATAAAACATACCTTTCATGCACTACTTCACATACTCCTGAAAAACACTATTGATTTTTATCAACATATGTTTGTCACTGATACTTCAGAGATTCACTTTTCTGGGACTTTTTTGTATATTGTGGAAAGCTGCTTGAAGAGCAGAAATGAAGTTTTTTGTGTTTGTGTCCTGTATTTTGTATTCTGGTGTGTTTACTGAATCTGTATCAAAAAGAAGTGATTCGGAAAATGAAGGGAAGGACAGTCCATTGATGTGGTTAATATCAAAACAGTTGACTGCTTTAGGGGCACGTATAGAGAAACTCCAAGATGTTGCCATTGAAAACCAAAAAAAACATTATTTCTCTAAAATCAAACTGCGTAAATAGTGCTATGGATAAAGATAACAAATTGCTCGATGACATAAACTTAAAAGTTATCGCAGTCAAAAAGAAGGTCGATCATCTGATGAAAAAAGTAGACGTAGACAAAAGCAAACTAGAAAAGCAAATTGATCAGATAAAAAGAGCCTACAGTAACATTGGTAAGTACTGGAATGTCCACAATGCTTCATAGAGTCCACAACTCTTGCGTAATATGCCAGAAAGCTACTGTTATTCAGTTTAATCTAGCTACAAAGTATACAGATACAAAACAATAAAATATGTTACAATAAGTCATTAGAAAGACACTCTTTGAAATTAGTCAAATTCTGTATGTAAACATTATTTCCAGGTAAAAATGATAACAATATGTTTTATCATTAGACAAAATAACCATATACAGAAATTACTGGATTGATGGTATGAGCAGAAGTAGCATTTGCCTAAAAAGTATTCTGTAAATTCATTTTCCACTTTGATGGCTATTTCCCTTTGCATTATATGTTTTACAAAAATGAGATGTATACGGGAAATCAAAGTCATGTATTATTGTGTTACTAATAAATCATTACCCTTTGTAATATGGGAACAACTTGTAATTATCTGTTTGTTTGTAATTTCACGAGTGTCTAAGAATAAACATACGTAAGAGTTATTTGTTAAGTTCAACGTTGATTTTTACTTTAGATATTTTTACATTTTGTCACAATAGGTCATTTTATAGTTTTGTGTTTTCCTCGTTGCTGAAATCCTTATTGTCAATCATGTCACATCTACTTATAATTAAAATAAGGTTATAATTTACAGGTGGAGGACATACGTATGTTCGGTGGGGAAGAACGACCTGTCCATCAATAAGTGGAACTAAACTGGTATATTCTGGTAAGTGCACATACAAATTTCACTCGTTGTCTTTGCTTTAGTTTCTACATTGAAATGCAAACCGAATGAGTATTAAGATAAATAAAATGTTATTATGTCTTAATCTTATCAACTCACAATTTGTTGTGTCGATTACAAGATTTCATTCATCATATATCATGCATATCCAGAAAACAATGATATCAATCTATTCTGGAAGAGGAGATGTTGAATTATCGATTTAAATTGTTTCCTTATTTTTTCTGTGTTGTTTTGTCTCATTGAAGTATAAGAATAACACCACAAATATGAACCGTGCTACTACGCATTTTACTTTTGAGGCTGGTTTTCTCTAATTTCAAAATTACATCCACCTCATTATCCATGTTATTATAGTTCTGTCGTATAATTTGCAGTTCAAGATATGTTGTTTGGCTTTTTGTTTTCCAACATACTTGTTATTCTTACCGATTGTAAAGGTAAGACATATGTGTGTAAGTACTCTCTTGTTTACTTACAGGATACACAGGTGGCGGTTATTACAGCCATCCAGGAAGACCTGCAGAACCTGTATGTCTACCAACTAACCCTAATTTCGTGAAAACAAGTGGTACAAATAGCGCTTACATATATGGAACAGAATATCAGACCAATGTCTTTGGTTCGAATTCTGTTTCGCAGGATGTTCCATGTAGTGTCTGTCTCGTTCAATCCGGAACTACAATTATGATACCTGGAAAAACAACATGCAATAAAGGATGGAAATTACAGTATAAAGGAAATCTAGCTACAGGGTATGCTGGACATGCTGGCGCTTCCACTTATTTATGTGTAGATTTTAATCAAGAATACATTCACGGCGGACGGGCCGACGACAGGGGTTATTTGTTTTATGATGTTGTCGCCCGATGTGGATCACTTCCATGTCCTCCTTACCGTAATGGATACCCTTTAACGTGCGTGGTGTGTTCTAAATGAATTCGAACGATTGAAATATATATTGAACCATAAAAGAAACGTAGTATTATTCGAAAGGCTAAATTTTCAAATGCATTGATAAAAATATCTATTTCCTTTTGGTTTAGGTTAATTACCTTCAAATGATGCTAAGATTATGTTTAAATCTCCGTTATGGCAGACTGCGTTCATTAATTCGGTCGTTCTAATAGTGGCCTGGATAGGTCCGTGGGACACATTTTGCAGTCACATTTCATAAGACGAGATGCACATTGAATCTCGTTTTTTTTTATTATTAAATTCTGTTCTTCGCAAAACTTATCGGGTGATTCCATCATGGCAATGCAAGATTTACATATATTTCATTATATTTATCTTTTTATTGTTATTTCACTATTCATAAACATGAATTTGACCTCTAACAGTTTTCCTCATCAAAATTCTTTATGGAAGTTGGTTTGCTGCCATGATGATTTGGCGGAGAGATAATCAGAATACGATAGATGATTCCATTGTTGGGGTAGGACAGTCACTGCTAACCCTTCAATACACACGATTTTAGTCCTAGTGAGGTTCAAGTTGCATATCTTTAGTTTTCAGTGGTGTGGTTAATATACTTTACACAAATCGACACTGATATATAAGAGTAGACAAAATTCAAGATTTTACATGATGCTCTTTATTTTTAGGATGATGATAACTTCTCATCGGATTGTAATATATCTGATAAACTATGCAAAAAAAAAGGCAAAAGACACCAATTGAAATTCAAACTGTAGTGATCTGACTGTCATACAAGTGAGAGGTTAAGCTAGCTACAAAACCAGGTCGAATCCACCATTTTCTCATATTAAAGAGAAGCCTTTAGAAGTCAGAAACTTGACAGTTGTTACCCTTTCGTAGGATACGTTTGAGCTTTTGATTTTTGCCATTTGATTACAGACTTTCTTGACTTTTCCTCAGATTTTTTTTTTTTTTTTGTTATTTTACTTTTTACAACTGATATGGTTTCCATGGTCAAAACTTTTTTCATGGTCAGACTTCAGCATGTCAGATATACTTAATCTCACTAAATTTGTATTATTATTATTAATGTAACACCATCATGTACAACTTGCATTGAGTAACAAATTACTTTTAAGTGAAAATTCTAAATATTATTATGGATAAGCATCATACTGTAAAATTGTTCAAAGTAATTACATTGCATAAGTTATACAAAATAAACAAATTACAAATTTTAATCAATTCATGACATTTATTTATTATAACAAATAATGTGACATAATCCATTTCTAACATGAAACAAACAACAGTAAGCAACTTGTTTTAAAATTTACAATTCTTAAAAATTACAACATAGAGAAATGGGACAATAAATTTAACATGAGTAAAAAATGATCTACAAAATCTATCACAGTAACTTTTCCACTTTTTCTTGTCAAGATTTCAATGAAAACATTTCATTTGGTTTTGACATTGTCTGAAATTAGTCAATTAGTCAATTTCAGATACAAACTCACTGGTTTAACCACACACACAAAAAAAACTCTTATAAATTATGTGTAAAACTAACAAAATGTAAATTCATTCTTATATTGAATCAGTAATGTCTTGCTTAACTTTGATTTTAGTCACTGTCAGTAATGACATGTTTAGAGGTATTCAAACCCTGTATGCTAAACCCAGAATGATCTTATTCATATGCACTTGTACCAATGGTCCATTGCATTGTGTAAAATATTAATAATATTTGATATTTGATATTCTGATTTTGGAAATATAAGTGTGACATGACATATACAAAACATGAATGATGGTACAAAGGAAAAGATAATTAACTTAAGGCAGTAGAAATCTGTATTTTCCTTATTCAAAAGATGTCAAATTTCTTCAAACTTTTGGAAATACTTGCCCAAACTCAATTAAAACATGAAAAAAACATGTCAAATTCAATGTGTTAAATGAACAATGAAAAGTAAATAAACAAACAATTATGACCCAATGTACAAAAATGTGTAAGGGTTCCACAGAACCCAGTGTCTCGGTTTCTTTTGCTGTTAAATCGCAGGCTAAAAAAAAATTAGAAGGAAAAAAATAAAAAATATTCCTTGTGATACTATCTTTTGATTAAAAGAAGCTTCTGTCCAAGTTTGGTAAATACAGGATAGTTTATGAATCTAATCAATGTTATAAATCGTTAACTTCTGACTGTATGTAATGTTAACTGGAAGAAAAACTTAGTCCATTTTTAAGTAAAATACGGATAAATTAGTTCAAAATTTCCTTCTAGATACTAGAAAACTAGAAAACTAGATTTTGATCATAAACAAGCTTCTGTCCAAGTTTGGTAGAAATCCAAAATAGGTTAAGAAAATTATCAAAATTTTAAAAACTTTAACCACAGATTGAATGAATAGTTTCCATTTAATTCAATTTATAAGTTAAATACAGATTTTTTTTGTTTTTACAAATTTAACTCTGAATAATTTCTTATGATCATAAATCCAGATTAGTTTAAGAAAGGTTATTTAAAATTTCAAAAACTTTAACCGCAGAGTAAATATTTCTGGACACAGCCGCCACTGAAGGAATGTAGGATTACTATGTGTTGCTTTTTCAACCAGATAGACTTTTAACTAGATAACATTATATTATACATGTAAATCTCATACATCTCTTGTATATTTGTCTAAAATGTAATATTTGTTACAAGTCATATCTTTACCAGAAAATGTTCAGATTAATATATTTTTTTTAAATATAAAAAAAAAAAGATGTGATATAATTCACAACTTTCCTACAGAGATGTATCCTCTAAAAAATGTCGAAAACTACTCAATAAAGTATGATATACATGTAAAAAAAAAACAACAACAAAAAAACAAGAGTGCACACGCTGAAATGTCTCACCATCTTTACCAATCATTGATATAATGTTGATATTCTTAAATATAAAGCTTTATTACAACTGTCACATACACTTAAAATTAATCAAGAAAACTAAACATTGACCAATGAACCATAAAAATGAGGTCAAGGTCAGATGAACCATGCCAGGCAGGCATGCACAGCTAAAAATTCTTCCATACAACAACTATAGTTGACCTATTGCTTACAGTTTAAGAAAAACAGACCAAAACACAAAAACTTAACACTGAGCACTGAACTGTGAAAATGAGGTCAAGGTCAAATAAAATCTGCAAGACTGACATTTAGATCATAAAATAATTCCATGCACCAAATATAGTATAGAAAAAAAAAAAAAACTCAAAATCTTTTACTTAACTTTGACCACTGAACCATGAAAATGAGGTCAAGGTCAGATGACACCTGCCAGCTAGACATGTACACCTTACAATCATTCCATACACCAAATATAGAAGACCTATTGCATATAGTATAAGAAAAACAGATAAAAACACCAAAACCTAACTATAAACACTGAACCATGAAAATAAGGTCAAGGTCAGATGACACCTGCCAGTTGGACATATACACCTGACAGTCCTTCTGTACACCAAATATACTAGCCCTATTGCTTATAGTATCTGAGATATTGACTTGACCACCAAAACTTAACCTTGTTCACTGATCCATGAAATGAGGTCGAGGTTAAGTGTAAACTGTCTGACGGGGATGAGGACTTGCAAGGTACGCACATACCAAATATAGTTGTCCTATTACTTATATAAAGAGAGAATTTAACATTACAAAAAGTCTTAACCTCTTTTCAAGTAGTCACTGAACCATGAAAATGAGGTCAAGGACATTGGACATGTGACTGATGGAAACTTCGTAACATGAGGCATCTATATACAAAGTATGAAACATCCAGGTCTTCCACCTCTAAAATATTAAGCTTTTAAGAAGTTAGCTAACGCCGCTGCCGTATCCGCCACCTGAGCACTATCGCAGGCTCGACAAAAAACTACCTTAACTAAAAACGTGAACCTGAAATGGGACCAACGAATGAACATACTAACAAGCAAACAGAGGGACAGACTAGAAAACATGATACCCCTCTTCTATGATAGCTGGGGCATAAAACAACACATCAAAAATTGGATTATAGGGCTTAAAATAATGTTAACTATAGATTAATGAGAAAAATAGTTTGCAAATTTAGAAATTTTCTGGTGGAGAAATGACTTGTAACAAAACTGTTCTTCAAAACTTCCTTTCATTTCATATACGAACAATTGTTTCCACACAGTTTCAACATTCTAATTCAATGAGAAAAAGCTTGCATTCTTCACACACTTTCCATGAAATATCATGTCTGCTGTGTTCCCATGGCGACAGCTGTGAACCAACATCTTCCGTAGGGCACAGCTAATGATGCCATAACTTTCCATTTGTCGTCCGTAGTGTCATAACTTTCTATGTTAGAGTAGAATTAGTTCCCTCCATCATTACCACCAAGCACAAATATCTGATTGTTAAATGCTGTTACTCCTACAAAAGATTTATGAATGTGTTACTACTTTTATCAATTTGAAAACAAATAAATCATAAGATTTTGACTTAGTACTGCAAATTCAGGAAATTTGCAATGTTTTGATCATTGTGAAAGCTGCGATGAAGGTTTCAGGAAAATTCAAACTTGCATTTTAAATTATTATAGCATCATTTGTGTGATTTACTAATATATTTTATAATTAAACTTGCGTGTTTGATTATTGCTTAAATATTAAAGAAAAATACAAAAATATCTGAATTCACAGTATCACTTGTATTTTACTAAATTCTATAAAATATTTACTATGCATTTTTTTTTTTACTAAGGATGGCTAAATTTGGATTACAGTATGTAATAAAGAACTTTTTAATCATAACTTCAGTGTGTCATGTGCACTAGTGATAATTTATCATTTGAACCGTTGTGCTATCACCTTGGAAAATGGTCAACATCAATCGACATCAAAAATAAACCTGCATAAATTTGTAAATCTAAAACATGTCCCATATTCTTAAATTTGTAAGCAGTGTTCACAAACACAGCAATTTACTGTGAGTTTGATCTTTCAGTTAACAGGTTTTTAACTGATCAAACTATAATTTGTTTTTTCAAATGGATTTGGATAAATAATTTGTGAAACAAGAGTGTAATGATATATCATTTATCTTGTAAGTCTATAAAAACATACATGATAAATAGCAAGTCATCCTTATATTACTTTCCTTAAGAATCATATATAAACTTAGTCACTGAAAAAAAAACTTCTCACATGGATAAAACTTGGATTCCATCATTGAAGACAGACATGTCCATACATCTGTGTCTGGGTCATAACATTTTAGGTCTTTACTGGAATACACCCCTTCTGTTATCCCACCTACAGCATATATCTTCCCTTTCAAGGTAACCAGTCCACTTACTGCTCTCGAGAATGACATGTTTTTTAACTGAAATATAATTTTTATACAAATTTGATGTTTTTGAAAAGCAGTCATGAATAAACTGTGATCATAGTTAGTATCTGAATCACATGGCAGCACAAGATAATCTGATAATTTAAGTTTTGTTCAAATATATGAGTCTTGCATGAAATGTTGTAATTTTTGGAGAATGGCATACTAAATTATAAGAGTTATATAATTCCATTCATTTGAATTTTCAATTTGCAACCTTACCTTTCTTTGAACGCTACTGTTTGAAAATTCTCTTAACATTGAGCTTTACCAATGTCTTTTGTGTTTTTTTTATATTGGGTTATAGTAACCATACCAATATATATCAAATATCCAGCTCTTATTAGCCATAAAAATCTACAAATGATGCTTTCAACCAGTGATGAGATATAAAGAGAAGCAGCTCATTGATGTAACCTATCGCAGACATTTTACAATTATTGACTTTCAATGAGATTGATACAATAAATTATAGACCCCGCATATGTGATACTCATTGAGGCCAACAATTTTGGCCTATGAGAAAATAGAATTTTTATAATCATACAATAACAAATGATATTTCCTACATTTGACATTGAATTAACATGACAATGATAATGGATCTTACATTTTCCCAGACATCACAGACAGGATTATATCTGATAAAAGCGTCCACCATTGTGGAGTTTCCTGTATCTACATCACCTCCTAGGTAGAAATAAAAATTAAAATCTAAAGTAACATTAGTTGTCTAGGGCAATAATGTTTTGAATTAAAATATGTTAATAAACTTATATCTTACTAACTAGGTTAGGACTTACGTACACTTAAAGTCAACTATGATAGACAAATTAAGACACATAGTTGTATTATATTTAAGGCTTTCTCATAACACTAAAAACACTGGTTTTGCTGTCATTAATGCAACAGAGAAGCTTCTATTTTACATAGGCCCATCTTAAAATACAGTGTGGTTATCTCTTTACTAATGTAAAATATACAAATCATTCTTATTCAATCAGTCATTTTGGAAAATGGTTGTTTTGAAAATCAATATTTTAGGAAAATTAAAACTACAGTAAAATTTCTGTATTACTGCATGTTGATAGTATACAAATAATACAAGTAAATTTACAAAGTCCTTCCAATACTACCAAAATATTAGCTATGTTCCTTGACTTACATACCAGCCGCATATAGGAATCCATTTAGACCAACAGCAAATATCCTTGATGTAGGTAGGGCCAATGAGGCTACAAATGACCACTTGTTGGTCTTAGGACAGTACTTCTCTACAGTGGACAGCCTGGATGTTCCATCAAATCCACCAATGGCATAAATATAACCATTTAAAGCAGCCATAGCTACAATATACAAACATAACTTCATAGTTGAAAATTCTCTCCCTAAAATGTTATCAAATTTCCTTGTGAATTGGTCCATTTATATGAAATATCTGTTACAGAGGAACATGGATGTGTTCAACTTGTAACAAACACTAGCTCTTATGCTTTTCATTCATTGTGAAAATAATAAATGTGACTTGTCACTAAATTAACGGACTGTATGTCTTGAGCAACACCACAGGTGCCATATGTGGAGCAGAAAAAACCTTCCCTTTGCTTTTCGTTGATTCATGTTGCTCAATCATTGGTTTTCTATATAATATTTTCATGATGATGGCATGCATTGTAACAGCTAAGCAATTATATTTTGAACTAAATTTGAAGAAATAGTTGCAAAAAAGAGAATCAAATAAAACATATTATTAGAAAGCTGAACTATACATTTGTTCTACAATATATTCTAAACATATTTTGCTTTCTAAACCGACTAACTTTTACGCGTAACTAATCCATAAACCAACAAATTAAAATACTTTTCCAGCAATTTTTTTATGATGTATTCAGTAATGCCACCTTCATACATTTACAAAACTTTGTGTGTGGAGTATTTTATGATGCCATTTAATCAACTTATCAAACTCTGCCTGTTGAGTTTTAATTATGAATGTTAATACTTTGCCGGTGTAGTTTTTAATGAAGCAACCTTTATCCACTTTCGAAATTTCGACCACAGAGTATTAATTGGTGTTACCTTTATGCACTTACCAAACTTTGCCCGTGGAGTATTTAATGATGCCACCTTGATCCACTTATCTAGATATCTCATATATATCATTACATTGTTGACAACAACATTCGCTTTGTTACAACTACCTGAATTAAAGCAAAGAGTTCTGGGTAAATTGGTCCAACTGTCACCTGAAATATAGCACAGGACCTCATACACATATTTATGAACAAAAAAGAGGCAAATGTATATCGTACCATAAACCACTCATACTAAAATATTTTCAGTTTTAATAAAATTTCTTTATGCTTATATAATTTATTTTAATGATTTTTTTAATAAAATTTTTTATGAATAAAATTTCAGTCTAAAATCCAAACTGAAGTGCATGATTTCATTGAAACTGTATCTCTAATACTCCAACAATGTTATGAGGAGGACAGATTAAAATTGACACTCCGTAAATTTTATGGACACCATCACGAATTGGTGGATCCATACGATGTGTCTTTAACCAAACTAGCTAAGGACATTTTTACCACATGGTAGATTGTGGTTTGTCATTATGTCGTCTAATCTTTTAATTACCAAACGTGACTTATTCCCGATTGTGACTGTTTTGCTGAGTGTGAATTCGCATTACTATAAGACGTGTTACGGTACTTGTCTATCCCAAATTCATGTATTTAGTTTAAATGTTTAATGTTATATTTGTAATTCTCATCGGATTTTGTCAAATGTGTTGACGTCTTTTCTATTATATTTATGTGTTATGGAAAGAAAAATTAATCACCGCCGTCATTTATTAGATTTAATTTTGGTCAACGTAATCTGTACGATAATTTACGTTTGAAGTTGGATTCATAACAAACTGGACATATATATATTATAGTTAATTGCTATTAATAAGTATTGCAATATGCATTGTGTTTAAATGCAATATCAGTATTTAGTTCTATTATAATCTTTAATCAATCTTAATTCTATCTTACTTTTAAGATATAGTTTTTCATATGTGACGTCATCCTTCTGCTGTTTCAGAAATTTCATTAATTCAAATGTGACGTAATTTTTAATGCCTTTTCACCATCGTATGTGACGTCATTTTAACAATTTACTGCGTTGAGGCCTGGACTGAGTCGGATGTGTCTATTCTGTGTTGGTCTTTGCATTATGTATTCGTGTTTGTTTTCTGTAATGAGTTAATACTTCAGTTTCATTATGTATATCTGTTATATTTATTTGATAAAATTTACTGTTTGCAATAGCATTTATTGTTCTAAATAGTAAGGATGTTCTTATCCCAAGCATAAAAACATAGCCGTATTTGACACAGCCTTTTTCAACTTTTGATCTTCAGTGCTGTACAACTTTGTACTTTTTTTCGCTTTCGATCTTTTATATCTGGGCGTCACTGGTGAGTCTTGTGTGGACGAGGCACGCTTTTGACGCATTGAATTTTAAACCTGATGCTTTTTGTTATTCATTAATCATGAGTTTCTTTGTCTAATACGTTCTCCTATTTATTTGTATTGTAGTCCTGTAATATTATGTTGTCATTTCAATGTTATATTTAACATTGCCATAAAAGTGCGAAGTTTGGCATGCCACAAAATCAGGTTCAACCCACCATTTTTTCCTTTAAAAATGTTCTGTACCAAGTCAGGAATATGGCCATTGTTATATTATTGTTCGTTTCTGTGTGTGTTACATTTTAACGTTGCGTCGTTTGTTTTCTCTTATTTTTGGGTGTAATTTCACATTGCGATAAGACGTGTCACGGTACTTGTCTATCCCAAATTCATGTATTTGGTTTTGATGTTATATTTGTTATTCTCGTGGGATTTTGTCTGATGCTTGGTCCGTTTCTGTGTGTGTTACATTTTAGTGTTGTGTCGTTGTTCTCCTCTTTATTTAATGTGTTTCCCTCGGTTTTAGTTTATTACCCCGATTTTGTTTTTTGTCCATAGATTTATGAGTTTTGAACAGCGGTATACTACTGTTGCCTTTATTTATACAATACTATATTTAAGGTACCAGCTATATAAAGGTGCATGTCTTCTGACACAACTGAACAGTGGTGACACCTGGAGAATGGTAGATCTTTAAGTTTCAATCAAGATCCATTTTCAAGATTATATCCTTCAACACAGTTTAGATAGTTTCTGTTGTAGATTTCTCCTCCAGTAACGTAAACAATAGTCTCCACTGCCATGCATCTCCTGGGAACTACACGGGGAGAAGACATCTCCATTCTACGATCCTAAAATAGAATGTGTGCTATTAAAAACAATGGTCTGCTATGCCACACATCTCATGGAAATAACTATGGGGAAATACTTCTCCATTCTCTTTTTGTGATGCGAATAAGTAATGCGCACTTTTTAGTACGAACACCCAAATTGTAAAACTTTTCAACTGTTTCAAGTTTGTATATTTTTTTTTATTATATTTTCACGGTAGGTGATTCCTTGGGGTTTACCCCATATATCCTTTTTATTCAAATACAAATCAAAAGAAAGAGGAACACGTTCTAAATAAGAATATCAAGGGTCTGATCTCGGTTTATTGAGAAAATAAGTTGTATGATTTGTCAATATACTATTAAAATACGTGTTTGAATACATATGTTAATGATTTTTTTTAGCAATGTAGATATAATGGATATGGTTTAATGAGCTCGCGATGTTTGATTAAATTATTCAAATACAAGACAAAAAATATCTTTACTAAATTGGTAATGTTGAGCTGTACTAACATTATTTAGGAGGACTAGCTGTCAAAATTATATTCACCAATATGACACAAATACTCATAATTGATTTATAACATACTATAACACATTACATTTTTTTTTAAATTTAGAAATACGCCGTCTTCGGTTACTCATTATGTCTTTTACTTTTATTTATATACATAGTTTATAGTTTCACTTTATTGCATAATGGATGTTTATTTTGTATATTCATTCATGTATATATATTTTACTTTGTCGGATTAAAAATAACCATCGCATATATCGTTTTTAGGAATTATTGATATTGGTTGTCATATATCATCAAATCTGAGGATGGTATTACTCTCACGCAAAATAATAATTATATATTGAAACATAATGTTAAGATTTGGTTAAGTTGTATTGATTTTTGTTAAGATCCGATAAACCATGTTCTGTTTTTCCATAATTATTCGAAGTTGCAATTGCAGATGCAATATAAAAGACGTGAAGGATATTTAGCGTGTCTAAAATCAATTTCAAGATACTATTTCTTAAAGACATCAACCGTGACCATTTACAAAAAAAAATAATGTTCATTATTCAATAAAGTAATAAAGTAATGTAGCGATCATTGTTATCACTCAAAACCAATAGATATAAGAAAATGTGGTATAAGTGTCAATGAGACAACCGTCCATTCAAGTTACAATTGGCTCGCACCGAGCAGCAAGCTATAAAGGGCTCGAAAATTAATAGTGTTGTACCATTCAAACGGGAAAAACCAATGGTCTAATCTATATAAAAAAAAAGAAACGAGAAACACTTATGAACCACATCAACAAACGACAACTACTTAAAATTAAATTCTTGACTCAGGACAGATGCAAATAATTGCAACAGGTTTAAACGTTTTAATGGTACCAAACCTTCAACAATATCTGAAACAATTGTGTAACATCACAACATGGAAATTTTAAAGATACATAAACAAATACAGATGTACACGAAGAAAGAAAATTTAATTATACAAAGATCAGTTTTAATGGACAAAAGTAAATTCACAAAAATACTAAACTCCGAGGAAAATTCAAAGCGGAAAGTCCTAAATCAAATGACAAAATGACACGATTATCCACATCAAACGAATAACAAAATTTATTTACTATAAAAGTTGTCGATCTAATGTGGTAGATTTGAGAAAGGATTCATTAAATTTCTTTTCGTTGAGACTTGGTTTTTCCCCTGTGGTATAGTTAGACTATTTATAAGTTCAAGACTGGTCAGTGAGAGTAGTTGTATAACGAGTTCTTGTTAAATATAGATGGGTAAAATATGCACGTGAAATACTTTGGCGGTTTAAAAGGTGGGGTCCTGTTATATTATATAAACAACATTTGTGGGTGTCATTTATCGAAAGTGCTCACAGTAACTACGACAGTTCGCAGTTTATTCCTGACTGCGTTATGTCAAATTCCGATCCAGATCTAGATGTGAGAGATCTGACAGAATTCAGTGGAGTTAATACTGATTTGTCGACAGACGGTGCTGTTTCACTCTTCTCTACCGTATGAAGCAACTCGTTAGAGCAACAAAAGAACAACATTATTCAACATTTTGAGAGCCGTTTTGCTAACGAGAAGTCGGAGAAAGCTACTGGAGTAGATGCAACAGATTATACATTCAAGAGCGAACGTAACCGCATGCAGCACAGTTTAAATCTTGAACGTTCGGATAAATTGCCCAAAATTGACAGTTTTGTTAAGTTTAATTCTTTGGACGACGTAGCATGCCTAATTTCAGAAGAGAAAGAGACATTAAGAAAACGCAATAAAATTCTAAAAATTGCCGATAAGCATGGTTGGGATACGGTTCAAGAGTATTTGGATAGTCCTTTGGCTGATAATAAGGACGATGCCGTCAATTTACGGTCCGCGATCACCAGAGTTAATAAAAGGAGAAGGAATTTCAAACCATATGATCGTCCGATGGAAAAATCAACAAATGGTAATGGCCTTTCAGACAACAATGGTACAAAATTCAACACCAAAGTATTTTTTCGTGGCTTTAGCCAATTCAACGCCAATGACGAGAACCGTGGTAAATCAAACAGCAATTTTCAATCAGTAGTCTACTTTAACTGCAACCAACCTGGTCACTGCAAGGAGTCCCATCTGCAACTGTCAGCGCACCAAAAGAACAGATGCCAAAATCAACATTAGGTGAATTCTTCACAGTCATCAGTTATTAATGAAGTTGAGTATAGTTTCGATATTATTAACAATTATGAGACAGAGGGGAAAAACACTTATTAATGTCAAAGGCAATTTAAGAAGAAATGTTGAGTTCTGGAAAAATGTTTTATGTGCAAATGATTTTATTATTGATACTATAAATTTAGGATATAGAATACCATTTGTTAGAGAACCAAATTTGGCATTTTTACGAAATAATATGTCTGCTATTAAATATTCTGATTTTGTCGAAAAATCCATATCCAAGTTACTTGACACACATTGTATTAAAGAAGTCACATGTCCACCTTTTGTTGTGAATCCTTTCACGGTATCTGTACAAAGTTCAGGTAAAATGAGATTAGCACTCGATTTACGTCATGTTAAATTCTCCCTCGCCCTGCTCGTCCGAATTTAAAGTATTTAATCTCTAAATTCAATAGCCTATAAACAATATAAACACAGATATAGGATTAGTTGCTCGCAGTAACATATCATTTTCTCTTGCGACACAATATTTTATTTTACTTTCTTGTACATATTTCTTCGATCCAAACCACTGACATATAAATCCATGACACATAACATTGTTTCTCATTCGCATCTTTTCTTTTTCCTCGGTTAATACCTCCAACGCCTGTACGTATGTGATAAACATAGCAGCAACTGTCAATATACCAATGTGACCAACTTCAATTATAGTACCATTAAATCCCACCCGTAGAAACCGCCAAACCTTTCCTCGTGCATTATACACCCGAACTCAAACTCTATAAATAGTACATACTGTTGCAGAACTAGTTATACTAGTTCCCATCTATAAATAATTACCACTAATATCAAACGGGAAAACCCAAATTTCAAACGAAATAAAATATATTTAAATTCTCCCCCCTGCTCGTCCGAATTTAAAGTATTTAATCTCTAAATTCAATAGGCTATAAACAAAACAAACACAGATATAGGATTAGTTGCTCGGAGTAACATCGAAACAAAGGAAATGAAACAGTTCAGAATAAGATTCAGATATAAAAAGATATTACCAACTGATGATCTAAAAAATTTCTTCATATAACCATCTTCAAACTGACATCACGAGCTCTATAGTACGATAAAAGTGTATTATCTTCTCTTAGCTAGTAAACACTTCGCGACTTCAAAGAGAACACAAAACGAAAATGAAATCAGATTCTGAATCAGATTCTAAACAAGTTAATTTCAGATAAACCTTTAACCACTTAACAGGACTTATCTCATATCCAAGTCGACAATCGGAACACCAAAAACGTAATTTTCCAAAATAAAATTTATATTTCATAACGGTATAGATATATAGTGAACTAGACTGACGCTTCCACATGAGATGGTAAGCAAAGACAATTTTTCAAATCTTGAATCATTGGATAATTTCCCAGACTGTTTCCATTGATTCTGCAAATAAAAGAAAACAATCAAAAACTTCATATATACATGTATGTAAATTAGATAAACTTTAAACTTCTATAGATATATACATACTTCATATCTATATATGACTTCTAATCACACTGTGTGATTCTTTATGTTACATTGTGCAACATAGCTCATGAAAGTCAAAACATATACATATCTCATATCTACATACATCAATTTCTAATCACACTGTGATTCTTTATGGTACACTGTACAACATAGCTCGTGAAAGTCTATACCTATACATATCTCATATCTAAATAACATATGAAAAAAACAAAGACCACAATTTTTCCCAAAACGAAACCAGGATATATACATGAACTATTAGGTACAACTTGACTAAAATAATGTGAATCATATACAAACAATACCTTATGTATGTCTGGCATGAATGTAAAATGAATAACTCAGGAACTACCCCGCCGGCTAGGAACAACCCAATAAACCTAATAAAGGGGTCACCTGGAAACCTGGATCCGATCCAATGCGACAAGACGTCTCGCCAGACATACTCGGACGTGTATGTTTTAAAAACAAAAATACATGTATCATAGTACATTCATAATATGAATGAAACTTGAATCTTGCCCTGTCTGCACCAGCCTATAAAGTGATAGTATCAGAGGAAAATTTCCGCTATAATTTAATAACGTATCTTAACCTTATAAAAACTATACACTAATACTGTACATACATCAGTGGTGGATCCAGAACTTTTCATAAGGGGGGGCCGCTGACTGACCTAAGGGGGGCCCGCTCCAGTCATGCTTCAGTGATTCCCTATATAATCAACCAAATTTTTCCCACGAAAGGGGGGGGGGGGCCGGGCCCCCCTGGATCCGCCTATGCAATTATTTCTCCGTAAACTAACGACACGTGAATAATGAAACCTCTAACCACACTGTGATACTTTATGTTACACTGTGCATCACAACTCATGAAAGTCTATACATATATACATCATGTACATATCTCATACCTACATAGTTACATCAACATCTAATCACACTGCTACACTGTTCATCTATGGTACAACATAGCTCATGAAATTCCATACAAAGTCCATCATAATACTGTATATTATGTCACAGAACAGCTATATTGTTCAAGAATAAACTGTACACACTGTGTGCCATACCCTAATAATTGTATCTTATTTAAATATATACCTTCTAAATTACTATTAGTAGGCAGACCGAATTCAATCTAACAAATTACTGTTAAATGGTTGCATATCAAAAATGCTGTATTCGTCCGATCCTTGCATAAAAACGGAATTTGATTTCTCTAATCACGGAAATATTGTATATAGCCTTAATATTCGTACTGTAAACAATTCACAGCTGATTTTCACTTAAGTACCACTAATGTAGCTGTTGCTTTTCGCATATGCAGTATAAAATTAATTAGATAACCCTATCAATCAAATAATTATACACGTAGAAACTATCCAAACTAATGCAGTTATTAAATGCTGACCAATCATGTGCAAATGCATCAACACTGAATGTACCAGGTGTGAAAAACTTTAAGACAAACTACAACACCATATTTCTTCTGTCGGTAAATAAATCACAAATGAATGAACACCGTAACAGATCAAATTATTTGAAATTAATATCTAAAACACCCGGATCTTCGAAATCAAAATTGTACTAAATTTGTCAGCTTTTATATATTTATCTCTAGGAATCCATTCAGTTTTGATCATATCTAATACAATTTAAGCATATCGTTAAAAACTCTAAGGCTGTGTCTGAAGCTCCTACTTCATACAAACTTTTCTTATTTTCTTTAGTTTTTACATTCTAATTATCGGTGTAAATCTAAACAAATTATCCACTAAATAGGTTATGTACGATTGTAAAATATAATTGCTTACCGCTTTTAATTCTCTTCAAGTTTGACTTTTGGTTCACTCTGATTTATATCTCTTAAAATGTGTTACATTTATTACCTAGTACATCTGCATATTCGGTGGCATCGGAAAAAAACTAATCCTCTCAGGCATTCTATGAAATCTAAAAGATGCCTTAAACTAGATTTGTCATATTGAAATACCCAAACCTAAGTTTTGTCTTTCAAAATACAAAAATATCCCAATAAGTTCTGCAAGATAGTCATACATAAAAGCCTCATCATAATTGACAAATACTGCAAAATGCTGTTAACATTGAAATTATTTTTCAACCCACTCTAACTAAATTTCCACAATTAATAGTAATAAATGCATTCAAATGAAACAGATATAACGTTTTATAAACTCTCAAATTTTTAACAGGTATTTCTATTGTCCCTTATTTTAAATTACAATTAACACCTAGTCATTCTAATTTGAACTGGTGTCCATATGCTCTAGTCTTACTATAATTTAAAATAAACCATATTTTTACTAGCTCACTTTTAACCTGCAAGTCCATAATTTCACAAATTTCAGAACTTTCTGCCGTTCCCTATCAGTCGTCTAAATAAACCACAATCGGAATACTTACAGCTCTTCAATATTGTACTAAAACTCGGATCGTTTTCTAGTAAAACGGTGAAAGTAAATAATCTGATTTTAGTCAAATTTCTAGGGGGAAAAAATTGAAATCTTTGATGATCACAATTCTCATCTATGCTTCAAATAAAATTTATACATATATTGAATTATGTACAAAGGTTTATACTCCATTAACACCTTCAAATTTGATCTTTCGTTTTTTTTTTTTATATATTATATTTGTTTACACGACTCAAATCTAGTACACGTCTTTCTATACCCGAACTTTGTACTGAAACATTTATCGGATTTAATCCAAATTATGGACACACTATTCCATTGATACAATTATAGAATTTCATAAAAACTTTTCAACACAATTGCATTCTTAAAAGCTGATTTGTTTAAAGGTTAATGAACACAACATGCTTCATTATTGAATGAAATTATATAACCAAATTCTATCGTATCTAAAATAAATTATAAGCCTGTAAAACGGTTTTCCAAAAGTATACATTATATTTTAAATTCGCTTTAACGTTAATAATGTGATCTCCAGATTTAATTTTAAAATTGTAAATAAAATCAACATTATACTCAACTCCATTCATTATACTTCCATATAACATTGTTTCTCTTTCGCATCTTTACTTCAACTTCAATTCGACGCAACTGCGAGCACCTTCGATAATATTACATTTAAATGCCAAACTTTATATAGTACCATTAAATCCCATCCGTAGAAACCGCCAAAACTTTCCTCGTGCATTATACACCCGACCTCAAACTCTTTAAATAGTACATATTGTTGCAGAACTAGTTATACTAGTTCCCATCTATAAATAATTTCCACTAATATCAAACGGGAAAACCTCAATTTCAAACGAAATAAAATATATTTAATCAATATGTTGACATACAAAAGGTGAAATTTGAGGATGTTAATGAAGCTTTAAATTATGCAGTTTACGCTGAATATGGGTATAAATTTGATTTTCGGTCGGGATATCATCATATTGATATACATGATGATCACCAAAAATATTTAGGCTTTTCATGGAAATTTGGCAACAAAATCAGATATTATACTTTTTCTGTTTTACCGTTCGGCCTATATTCAACTGGTCATATTTTCACTAAGACAGTTAAAGTTTTATTAAAGTATTGGAGATCTATGGGTTATCCTATCATAGTTTATTTAGACGATGGTTTCGGTCTAGCTCTTGATTTTGATACATGTACTATAATGGCTAATCAGATTCGTGATGATTTGAAAAAATCTGGTTTTGTTGCTAATGAAATTAAAAGCGTGTGGACACCACAACAGAGTATTGAATGGTTGGGATTTATTTGGAATTTATCTAATAGTACATTAGAAATACCAAATACAAAATTTCAGGGTTTGAAATTATGCATTTCTGCATTAGAAGGTACGATTATACCAACGTGTAGAAATTTATCTAAAGTATGTGGTAAAATTATATCCATGAAACCAGCATTGGGTTCTATTTGTCAAATTATGACTATACATTTGCATATGATGATTAACACTAGGATATATTGGGATTCTTTTGTACATTTTAATGACGACATTTTACAAGAGCTCAGATTTTGGTATTTTCAGTGTGAAAACTTACATTTTAAATGTATAACTCCAATGTTTAGATTACCTGAACGAATCATATATTCAGACGCTAGTGAATATGCTGGCGCAGGTTTTACTGTAGGTGATAATCATATTGCACATTTTATGTAGAATAAAGAAGACAGAATTAAGAGTTCTACTTGGAGAAAATTAAAAGCTGTCAAAAATATATATTAGAATCATTACAATTAATGTTATGCGGAAAACTTGTTAAACTTTATACAGACAATCAGAATGTTGTTAAAATTGTACAGAAAGGTAGCATGAAATTAGATTTGCAAGTTGTATCATTAGATATTTTTCACATATGTTTAAACAATGATATAGTATTAGAGGTAGAATGGATAACTAGGAATGAAAATACCTGCGCAGATGCGCTTAGTAAAATATTTGATTTCGATGACTTTGGTGTTTCACAAAATATTTTCTAATTTTTTAATTCTTTATGGGGTCCATTTACTTGTGATACTTTTGCAGATGACAGAAATAAAAGATTATCTGTATTCTTTTCAAATTTTTTTACTCCAGGTACATCAGGTGTAGACGCATTTGCATATGATTGGTCAAAATTCAATAATTGGGTAGTTCCTCCTGTTAATTTAATTACTCGGGCAATTAATCATATGCAGATGTGCAAAGCCAAAGGTGTTTTAGTAGTACCAAAATGGAAGTCTGCCATTTTTTGGCCTATGATTGTAGATCGTTTTACTGACACTTATCAAAATTGTGTAAAGGATTCTAGAGAATATAAAAATCCGAAAAACAGCCTTTTTATAGTCACGTGTTAGTACTGTTAGTTGATTTTAGTTAATGTTTATTTCATATGAAATGTATTAATCTTCTCGCAGCGAGATGATTTTGTCACGCAGAGTGATATGAGTTACAGATGAGTTTGAAATGTTATGTATGAACATTATTTTATTAGATCACTGGGAGCGATGTTTTTGGTCGCGCAGTGCGACAATAATTCACTCAGGGTGAATTGAGTAACAGTTGAGTTTAAACTGTTGTAATGTATGGACATTATTCATAAGGTCGCTGGGAGCGATGTAATTGGTTGCACAGTGCACCATGGGATGTTGTATAGTTAAATTTATGTATACAGATATCATTCGAAAATTTTGATTTTCATTTATTCTTTTTTCTATTCATAGTCTCAATGGAAACAGTTTGAAGATTATGCCAATAATCCAAGATTAGCCAGTGTGATTGATGTTTTACCGTCTATTATAGAATCATCTAAAGCAAAGTCTACTAATAATAAATATCGTATTTATTTTGAAAAATTTCGAAAATGGTGTGTTTCGTTCGGACTACAGTATTCACCAGCTACATCTACTACTATTTCGCTTTATACTGATGGACTCATTCAACAAGGAATTAGAGTGTCAGTTTTGGGGTCTAATTATTCTTCTATTAAATGGCATCATGATAAGAACTTTAAGGACAATCTTTGTTCAGATGAATTTGTTTCCTTGATTCTCGAGGGTGGTAGAAGAATTTTAAGTAAGCCTATAAATAAAAAAGAACCAGTCACACCAGAGATTTTAGAAATGATTATTTCTAAATATAGCATAGAGAATGATTTGTCTAGTTTGAGAATATGTGTGTTATGATTATTAGGTTTTTCATGTTTCCTAAGATACAGTGAATTAGCTGCTATCAAGGCAAAACACATTACTTTTTTTTGTTAGTTATCTGTCTATTCTTTTAGAAAAGAGTAAAACCTATATTTATAGGCGAGGTAGTACAGTTATTATTTCTAAAACCGGAGGAAATCTGTGTTCCGTTAGGTGATTGTTAAAATATTTGCAGTTAGCTAACATTGAGTTAGATTCTGATCAGTATATTTTCCGCGCATTGTGTTTTTTAAAAACTCGAGGCATTCATAAGTTATGCAGTAAAAATTCTCCACTTTCATGTACTAGGGCACGAGAGATTTTGCTTGTGGCATTTGAATCTGTAGGATTTAACAAGAGCAAATTTGGTTTGCATAGTTTAAGGAGGGGTGGGGCTTCTACTGCAGCTAATTTTGGTATTTCAGAGAGATTACCGAAAGCTCACGTTGTTCATCCGATAGATCTAAATATGGTTACATTAAAGATAATATTCAATCACAAATGGCAGTTTCTTTGAATCTTGGCATTTAATTCATATTTCATTTATTCCTTTGATATGTCGAAGTTACTGCGAGCAACTAAACCTATATCTAGAGTTTTGTTTATTTATTATACCAAGGATTTAGTAAAGAAATGTTTTAAATTCGAACGAGCATTGTGAGGGAGAATTTGAACACAATGGTTCTAATTGTTAATTATTTGTAAACAAGTTGGGCGATTAATGTGTTAATTTTTGAACCTTTATAAATTTAACGATTTGCATTTTTAATTTAACAATGTTTGTACATTGACTTCTATTAACCAGCAAATGCACAACTGACATTTAAATCGTACAAGAAACAGTACTATCTTCATCTTGAGAGTTTTTATCCTAATGGCGTTCATGGGAATACTCTTTCTTAATGAAGTTTTGCAGAATACCATTTTATTTTAAATTTGTACACTGTCAAATCTTAAATGAACTATTTCTTTTTATTATTCATTAAAAAAATCCCAGTAATTAATTTGGTTTTGGTCTATCTGAATTAGGTTACCGCATTGATCATATGCATCTGTATCGCACATAAATAGATCCCAATGTAGGTGGTTAAAAAACAAATGTTCGTCAACATGATCTATCGAAGTATAAAACCAAGGGGAAAATGGTAAGGACAAATCCAATGCAAGTATTTGTTGATATGCAAATCATATAAGTATTATTTAAATAACTTAAAAGTAACAAAAATGTTTCAACTGGGATATAACCGAGTATTCTTTCTCTATTGACAGACATAAAAATCAAGCATGTTTTGATTTTCAGCACCTGATATGTTTTAATGAAAATGTCGCAAATTTTGGCTTTAACTTTATTAGCGCATTTGCTTAGTTCCTATATAAAATATGTTAAGGAGTAGATCTTAAAATAATTTTGTAAATTGTAAAACAAAATTGTTTCAGTTGAATTGTTATTGTTCGCAGCCGTTAAACAGAATGGGAGATACCATAGCATCAAACAGTTCCAACACTTTAAACAATAATCAAACCTAAGTCTCTACTTCGTTCCAACAAGGAGTGATAAATGAATGAATATTTATTTATTAAAGTGCAACCTGAATTATAACAAACAATTACTTTCATGATCATGTATACATGTTATTTTCAGCCAGCCAAATAGGCTTATGATGCACTGTACATTGTGTATCATTATTGAAAATAAAATAAATAAATAAATAAATACAGTTCAAATTTACACGAAAATTATGGCAAGGCACGTTATCAGTTGATAACAGATTGTCTGATTGTAAAACAGTTCAAAATAAAGTTAGAAACAAGCTTGCTGTATTTACAGAATGAATATTTTAATTTGATGTTCGCTGGTAGCGTAGTAAAGTCTATGTTGTACTTATCTCGGATATCATTAAATAATGTTGTTCGTAATTGTTCATAACGTTCACAAAACAGCTAGAGTATACATGGATTTGTTTTGATAAATTAACTATCTATTTTTAGAGACACAATTCAATTAGATAAAGTAAAACCTACATATAAATTCATGTATAATATTTAAAATTGAGCCATTAAAAGTAGACACATTTTTCATATGTTTTTCTGAATTAAATAGGACATGTTATGTTTGTGAAAAGTAAAGTTCTAAATTCGCTGTCTTATAACACAGATACATTGCTTGATTCAAGGTTTGTAGTTAAATGTTTAATTCAGCTGGAACTATAATTTCACCAGCACATAACAGCACTTATAATATTAACTAAACATACCTTGTGACACTAAGCGCAAACTTAGTGAAATATCGCTGACGCCAATGTATGCAGAGAAAGAGAGTAAACAGAGTAAACCAGGTTCTCCAGATGGACATGAGTGATGACACACAAACTTAATTACTATTGTATTTGTGACTTTTATGTAAAACTATGAAACAAAAAATTAATCCAAAATGTTATTTGTAAATATGTTTTATTTTACTGAATTGCAGATTTTGAATTATTATTATAGATTTTTTTTCAATCTATTGTACTTCAAACTGAATCTTTGTATCTGTATTGTTATATTTTTATATAGACAATTTGAAATGTGTTCACTACTAGTGTATTGCCATAATTGGTCAATGACTCGTAAAATTAAAAGTAAATATAAATCGGTGTCGTTGATCGTGAACTTTCGAATAAATCAACGAGGCATAGCGGTGTTAAAATGTAAACCAAATCATGTACTTTAAATAAGAATGTCGATCCAAATCATAACATTGAATGTAAACGGCTTACGTGATAACAAAAAACGTAACTTAGTTTTCAATTGGTTAGCGAACAAAAAATATGATTTGATTTGTCTACAAGAAACACATTGCACAGTGAATGATATAATACAGTGGCAAAATGAATGGAAAATAAATGGGGGTAATACAAGTTTTTGGAACTGCGGAACTAGTGATTCTCGAGGTGTCTCTATTTTACAAACAAAAAATTGTCCCGGCGATGTTGTGTTTGATAAAACTAACTCACAAAACGGTCGAATAATAAAATGTAGCATAAAAACGGAAAGTGCGATTTATCATATTTCAAATATTTATGCTAACAATAGCGGCGTCGACAGGAAACGGCTGTTTGAATCATTTCATAATTTTTTGGGTAATTTTACAGACGATAGTGTAGATCATTACAATATTTTGGTAGGTGATTTTAACTGTACTCTTAACAAAACAAATGATAGAAATCCTTCTCACTCTCGTGATGATATTGGTACAAAGGAATTACTTTTTTTATTGTCACAATATGATCTTACAGACATATGGAGAGACAGGTATCCAAAAGACAAACGGTATACGTTTCAGAGAGGAAATTCTAAGTCTAGAATCGACTATATCTTTTGTGACAAAAGTCTTTCAAATAAAGTTTACAATGTTGGTATCTCGAATTGTCCTTTTAGCGATCATGATCTTGTGTCGGAAAATTTATAACTTGATGAAATACAAAGAGGCCCGGGTATATGGATAATGAATATAAATACAATAAAAAGTGAAGAATTTAAGAATGCATTCAAAATTTGGTGGGAAACCTGGAAAACTGAAAAAAAAAGGTTCGAAAAAATACAAGATTGGTGGGATGTCACAAAATCAAAAATCAAAAAATTAACAATGGAAGTAAGTAAAACATTCAACAAAAATTCTCAAAAAAGTTTTATTATTAACCTTGAGGAGAAATTAGAAAAACTAAAATTAAACAGTAATAACTCTGGTGAGGTTGAAAATAAGATTTCAGAAATAGAAGCGCTAATTAAAAAATACTATGAGAACAAATCAGAGGCGTCAAAAATAAGGGCGCGTGTAAAATGGGCGGAAGAAGGTGAAAAATCGTCTAGCTATTTTTTCAATCTTGAAAAGCAAAACGGTAAAAATAAATTATGGAGTCGAATAAAAACAGAAAATGGCCATTATAAACACAATATAGACGGAATACGAAATGAACAAGTTAAATTTTACTCAAATTTATTTAGTTCCGAGGGATGGCATTTGGAAAATGATCAATATTTAACAAGCCATATCGAAAACAAACTAAATGAGGACGACAAACAATTACTAGACCGTGAAATTAATGCGGAGGAAATAATGAAAGTTCTAAAAATTATAAAAACAAATAAATCCCATGGGGAGGACGGGATCATATCAGAATTTTATATATTATTTTGGAATACAATTCAAGAGGAATTTTTAACGTTATTGCAAGAAATATTTAATAAAAAAACAATGTCGGACTCACAATATAAAGGAGTTTTAACACTACTATTTAAGGGCGGGGAACGAGAAAACATACGGAACTGGCGCCCTCTTACATTACTGAATTGTGATTATAAAATTATAGCAAAAATACTAGCAGAAATATTAAAAATAGTCCTTCCTAAGCTTATACATTCCGACCAAAAAGGGTTTGTAAAAGGCAGACATATAACGGAAGCAAATAGAATGATACAGGATATCATAGAATATATTGATAGTGAGGATGAAGAGGGTATAATTGTCTTTCTTGACCAACAAAAGGCTTTTGATAGGATGGAATGGGGATGGCTAGACTTCGTTATGAAGGAATTTAATTTTGGGGACAATTTTCGTGGTTGGGTTCAAATGCTATTAAAAAGTGCTAAGACATGTATAAAAACAAATGGTTACGTCTCTAAATATTTTTCAATTTCTAGATCAGCCAGGCAGGGGTGTCCTATAGCCCCTTTTTTATATATATTACAAGCAGAGCCCCTGGCCTGTGCAATAAGGGCAGAATAAGACATTGCAGGTATTATGCTGCCCGGGGAAGAAAATGGGGAGCTAATAGAAACCAAATTGAATATGTTTGCTGATGACACGCAATTATTTAATAGAAATGAAAGTTCTGTAAGAAAATCTTTTGAAATATAAGACAAATATGAAAAGGCCTCGGGTTCAAAAATTAATTACGAAAAGACTAAGGGAATAAATATTGGCGCAAATAAACGCAAACGGCCTACTTTTAAAAAGATAAGCTGGACAACAGATAACATAAAAACACTAGGTATTCACCATGGTTATAACATTGATAACGATAAAGTATAGAAATCAATATTGGAAAAAGTACAAAATTGTGTACACATCTGGAAAAGTAGAAAATTGACATACTCTGGAAAAGTCCTTATTGTTAAAAATTTAATTATTTCAGTGTGTGGTTATGAATTAGAAATAAGAGGTATACCTGAAAAACATAAAAAAAGACTTAAATAAGATAATATGGGATTTTATTTGGGATGGTAAAGTGAATCAAGTAGACCGGAAGGTTTGTTGTTTAGACGGCAAAAAGGGGGCATGGGGATGGTAAATTTGGATAGTTGGATAGAAAGTAAATATATCAAATCGATATATTCAACATTACACAAGCCATTATCAAGTTGGAATGCGATAGGTAAATTTTGGTTAAAAAAATATGATAAAAAATTTGCAGATAAACTTTTTCTGTGTAGATGTTCAGACCTTTCAGGTCTTGAGATAAAAAAAAAACTACCACATTATTACAAAAACGCTTTACAATCGTGGTCAAAATTGACAAGGATCACACAGGGTATAATAACTAATAAAATGGAAGGAAAAAAACAGCCTTTATTTGGAAACTCAAATATTTTATTTCAAAGAAAATCTATATTTTTAAATTGTAATATTCCTAAATACCTTAGAAAAAAACTCACTAAATTAAGAATTAGTGCACACTCATTAGCAATAGAAACTGGGAGGTATGCAAGACCAAAAATACCATCTAATGAGAGATTTTGTAAATTTTGCACAGGAAAAATTGAAAATGAGATTCATTTCTTGAATGTCCGCAATATAACAAAATTAGATCTAAATATAAAATTAATGATATTAATTCAAATAATTTGAATGAAAATTTTACCAAAATGTTAAATCCTATGTCTGAAAAGGAATTAAAATCTATTTGTATGTATATTGAAGAAGCTCTTGATTTGAGAGACCACCATACCGTTTCACCAGATAATAATCTTTTACATTAGTTTGTGCATATGCATATATATATATATATATAAATCTTATATTGTGTGTTTTAAGTAAATATATGAAAATCTAGAATAATACTGAAATATAAGTTTATGGTATCAATATCAGTTTATTATGTATTTGTATACATAGAATTGGCTCATGACTTGTTACATGAATCTTTATTTCATTTATGTGTTGTTTTAATATTATAATTGTCTGTATTTGGATCACGCCTCTATTGTGCTCTTTCCAATAAAATATTGAATTGAATTGAATTGATATTTTATTCTTCTTTTTCAAAAAGTCTAATAAAAACTATTGGTGATATATGGGATGATAATACCAATGAATTTAAATCGTGCAAAGAAATATGTCAACAACTTATAGATAAACGCAATTGTATTTTGGAATATTCACGAATTAAAAGTGCCGTATCGCAAACTTTTATACAGGTTTTAAGAAATAACGATGTACAACGCACTTTAAAAAACTACAAAATCAAAATTTCTGAAAACTTTGAATTAATAAATCCAGATAACAAAATCATTAAAATCAAAGATTTGACATTAAAATATCTTCAGTTAAACTTAAACATAACTGAGACCCCTAAATGTCAAACAAAATGGGAAAATTTGTATAGCGAGTACATAAATTGGGAAAAAATTTGGCTAAATCTCAGTAAACTGGATATTAATAGAAAAGTTAAAGAGTTTCAATGGAAATGTATACACAGGATTATATATACAGAAAACAGACTGCAAATAATGCGTATGTCAAATGGAAAATGTCACCTATTATGTGATGAAAACAATAACATTGAAACTCTTGAGCATTTATTTTACCAATGTAACAATGTTAAACCATTGATAGAAACAGTTATCAGAAATTTACAACTGTGTAACTTAATAAATAACGATGCACTCGTTGAAAAAGATATTCTATAAGGAATCTGTTTAGATAATTCGAATAATATAATTGTTAACGCAATAATACTTTATTTTAAATGGGCTATTTGGAAAATACGTAATAAATGCAAATTCGAAAAAAAATAAACTGAGTATGCAGTCTATACAGGCTTTGTTAAAATTGCATATGAAAAACGAATTAAAACTACTTTTACTACGGTCAGATATAAAATATATGTGTAGATTAAAAATTGAACTATTTATCGGAAATATGTAGACAAATATTTTTAGTTCAACTGCTCTAAACTAAAGGTGTGTTTGATTCCATATGTAATAATAATACTATATCTTAGGAAGAACGTAGGGAACACTATGTTTGTTTGGTATTGTTGGGTTTTTTTTACAGAAAGAAAGATTTGTACTGTAATTGATATTTGAACCTATGTCTGTGCATATTAATATGTTTATTTGTAAATTACACATATCACGTTTCATGTACATCAGTACTCACGTTCCCACATGTGCTTTATACTTTTATAATCCGTACGTCAGTCACAGAATCATTTCAACTTTTGTTCACATTAATTCAATAATTTCTAATTCTAACTATAACTATTATTATTTTTTCAATCAAATATATAGTTTTCATGTTTAAATCAACACATGTATAATGTAAGTCAGTGAACCGGATATACGTTAATTATTATGAATTACAGTGCCAGTGATGCGTAGCAGGTAAAATCAATTGTATTGGTTATTTTTAAATGTATACTTATGTATACTATGGGAAGTTTAAACTCATTTGATAATTTCCCTGGTCAAGTGGGGCTGTTAAAAAGCAGGGGTCCCTAAGTATGCGACTTGGGCTACTTAGGTATTTATATAGCAGAAAATAATTGAATAAAAATATTTGTTATCGTTAAAAAAAAAAATAAAAAAAAAAAAAATAAACATACATACATACATCTCTTCAGTGAAAAAAAAACTGATTTTCATGTCAGGAATGAAATAGACCAGTATTTCCTGAATTTATTGCCCGTAATGCGGTCAAATGCTTCCTATGGGAACCTTTGATATTTTTGGTAAAACATTTTCGGTTTTCACAACAAACAGTTCATTTTCCGTGACTTTATGTCTGCAAATATTTATTTCACGATAACAAAACCATTAGTGTATGTGCACTGTTAATGTTTCATATGAATTCTCAGAAGGAAAAAAATAAGATGATCTTTCAAATAATACAATGTTCAATAAGATCAATTTCTAAATATCTGTTGAATCCCAATTTTCTTTTTTATTTGACTCCAAAAGTTGATTTTATATAAATTATGACTTGATGAGATTTCCATGCTTTCAACGAATCCAAATATGACAATCATCTTGGCATTATAACAATTAAAACTTGAATACAAATTTAAAAAAAACGACACAACGTACAAACAATTCGAGTTTGAATTGTTCTTACCTTCTTTACGAAGATGACCAAAAAATAAACGAACTGAAACAAAGTAAAACCCACATCACTATGCACTTAAATTTTATAAAAAAAAACAAACAACAATAAACTTATACAAAAACAAGCACAAATATAAAACAAATAGAGAGAAAAAAAATTGACAACATGTCATACGGTATTAAACGAGTGCTTCCAAAGGGCTCACTGCTAGCATGTCATTCTGTTTATTAAGGAAGGGTGAAAGATACCAGAGGGACAGTTAAACTCATAGATTGAAAATAAACTGATAACACCATGGCTAAAAAAATAAAAAGACAAACAGACAAATAATAGTATACTAGACATATCATAGAAAACTAAAGACCAAGCAACACTAACCCCACCAAAAACAAGGGGTGATATCAGGTGCCCCGGAAGAGTAAGTATATCCTGCTCCACATGTGACATCCGTTGTGCTACTTTAATCATTACATATCCGGTAAATAGATTTAATCGGTATGTCACATTCGTGAAAAGGGAAGGGTATTGAAGTTGCGATATAAAGAACATATCCGATATCATCTGTGAAACGGTTATTCCAAAACGGTCAACCAACTCGTGATGGCGTCCGTAAAATTAACAAAGGGATGATTTCAACTTCACCATCTGAAACTCTTATTCTAAAAGCTTCCTTATGAGCAGCAACCCTCTATCAAAGGAATCACATCATGGTAGGAAATACAAGCCAGGGAATATCGTATCAATTGGAATAAATATATTCCGTATGCAGGCGATGATGCAAAATTCATAATTGGGAAGCTGCAACAAACGTTATGTCAGACCCATTCAATGTCTAAGCTGTTAGAACAGTTGCCATAAACCATGAATAACATTTAAACAAAAATCAATTATCAATAATGAGCTATTCACACTTTTGACACCTGGCCCTTAAAGAAACAATGAATCAACCCCACTATATTTGTCTTTGCCTATACATGGTGAGACCTTGTTAGTCATTTTTGATGTTGTTTATCTTTTTGTGAGCTTTTTTTCTAAAGTTTCGTAGAAGTCATGCGTTGGTAAATGATGTGGAATTTTGTATAATTATGATGATTCAGAAGACCCTTGTTATTCCTGGTCATGTATAATACCCCAGTTACTGTACATGAGGATTCAATAATATTCGTTCGATACCGATTTTCGTAGAATTTTGTGGGTAGAGGGAAACCACGAGTTCTGATGTTCAACGAATTACAAATTTTCTAAAGAAACGTATGTAGACTTTGCCAAAACCTCGAATTTAAAAATCCACAAATATGCAAGTTTTTCTCTATCCCTGAAAATTGGTACCCACTAATTTCAAAATAAATGTATTCACAGTAATATTAAACTCGTACAGTCTGACAGTTACAACAGGCTATCAACAATTGTTTCGATTCATTAGGTCTGATATTCTGATACATATTTTTTTAGTTATATTGCGGTTTTTTGTTGTTGAGGAGTCATTCCTTTTTATATAAGCGTCCAATTTAAGTCTTCTGTAGATGAAATGTTCGTCTGGTATGCACTTTTTTGGTCCTGGAATATATGATGAGTTTACGTGTCGATAAAAATGTATTTACCTTTTGTATATTTTCATCAAAGTATGGATTTTTTTCGACATATGTTTGTTACCGATAGTTTAGAAAAACAATAACATAAAATTATCAGTTTATTGTGGGCTTCCTTGTACGTTGAAAATGAAGTATTTTGTTTTAATGCTCTGTGTTTTGTTTTGTGGAGTGCTTTCGAAAACTGCATTAAAACGAAATGATTCTGATAAAGATGGAAAGAACAGTCCCCTGATATGGTTCATGATACAACAGTTAAATGCTTTAGGAGCACGTGTAGAAAAACTCAGAGATATAGCACATGAAAGTCAAAAAGATATGATTTCTATGAAAAGAGACATGGCTGATTTGAAATCTAGAAACGGAAAATTCGCCATTGACAAAAATGAGCAATCGCTTGATGACATAAATTCTAAAGTAATTGCAGTAGCTAACAAAAAGAAAATCGACAATCTTACGTCAAAAATAGATAAGTTCGACACAGTCGCAAACAAAAAGAAATTCGATCGTCTGGAGGCAAGATTAGATAAGTTTGACAATAGCAAACTTGACAAGCAAATTAAGCAGGCGCTTTCACAGATTAAAAGATTCAGCGATAACTATGATAACATCGGTAAGTTGTAGACAATAATGTCTGATATAATTGCATTTTAACACTTATTATAATATATATCCTGACTATGTTAAAGTTTATGCATCAACACACTTACATATATTTTCTCCGTTTATCAATTATCAATTATCATTGAATGCTACATATACTTATCATAATATACCCTCTTAGATACATAGATCATCTTAGACGAACAAGAATTACATACCCTTCCGAAACACTTGACCCTGAGTTCACACTTCCAATTTTAGGTGTGTTCTGTTTTTCTCATATTGTTTTTTCATCTATTTTGATCGTGGTGCGGCTTGCCTACATAGACATATGTTTAAGTTTTTTTTTTTAATTTTCCTGATAAAGTGACAATGCCATAGCTAAGGGAAAAACACACCAACAAACAATAGTTCACAAACCACAACATAAAAACTAAAGATTAGGCAAAACGAACCCCACCAAGAACTTGGGTGATCTCATGTGCTCCGAAAAAGTAAGCAAATGCTGCGCCTCATGTGACACCCGTTGTAACGCTATTGTTATTATTAACCCTGTTAATAGTCTAATTCGGTAGGTCAAGGGGACGGGATTGTAGTTACGATGTTATGAGCATATCTGCTATAATTAGTGATGGCGTCCGTCACAATTACGAAGAGATGATTTAAACTTCTTGGTCTAATCAATTCCTAGTGAGCAGCGACAGCCTATCAAGAATCCTCGGCCTTTTGTTGCTCATTTTTAGAAGTCGTTAGAGTGTCTGTAGTTCATTACATTTATCCTTTGGTGTTTGGTGTATTGTTTAAATTGTTCTGCATGTCCTTTTTACAGGTGGAGGAGATACATATGTGCGGTGGGGTCGATCTACTTGCCCATCAAAAAATGGAACTACACTTGTATATTCTGGTAAGTGCACATATTACAGTCGAATGTAATAAGATTTATAATTTTCATTAAAAGATGATGAACGTCAAAATTGTTTCAATTTTGTTTAAATCATGTAAAAAAATTGTTGGTATTTTTACCCAGGAACGTGAAAGTTGTTAATGAACAATTGTCTTTTTAATAATAAGTAACAGTTAGTTACTTTAAAAAGTAAAATCACCAAAAAAATAGTGAACTCCGAGGAAAATTCAGTTATATATAATACATATTTAAAGGTTTTTCTTGTCGTAGAAAACACCGAGAGATGTAAGGATAGATGAAATGAAAAACTTAGGGCGATCCTGATACCCCGATGTGTGTTCTTCGATAGGACAAATCTTGAAATATGCATTATCGGACTTATATATCGCCAAAAATATATTATTTTTTTTATAAAAAAATGCAAAATTAAGTACCTAATTTAGCGACAAAACTAAAGTTTGATATTCCTTTTTAATGCGTTCAGGTTTTTAAAATACGCCTTACGGCGAATTTAGAATGTGTAATAAAACCCACAAATGAATTGAGATATAAATCTTAGAAATTATTATCTATACACAATTCAAATGTTAACTGTAACTGCATGTAGTAAGACACAAATGAATTATTACCATTCAATAACGGTGACTGAAAAATTCAAGACACTTTGTAAGTAATTTACTTAGTTTATGGAAAGGGGTGTTATGTTGTTGTTTTTGTTTTTTTTTGTAATGACAAAAATGGTACCAGGATTATAATGTAGTACGCCAGACGCACGTTTCGTCTAAATAATACCCCAGTCCCACTAGGCCACGATCGCAGTACGATCTGTGAAAATAATGCAAATTTTGATGATCGTGGTACGATCGTGTAGGTCGCAGTAAGGTCGTACCACGGTCGTGGTGAGGTCTTCAAGATCGTGAAGAGCGTGGCCAACTTTGAACATGTTCAAAACAATCGTGGTGCGGTCGTGGCGAAATTAGGTAGTAGTAAAAGCGAAGTGAGAGCCAATAAGATCGTAGTAAGATCGCAAAGGTCGCTGTACAATCGTAGCGAAAGCGTGATTCTATTCGGAGAGATTGCGTTACGATCTCACAGCGACGTTATCACGACCTTACTACGACCATCGCGTTCTCAACACGACCCAACTACGCTTCCACTACGACTTTACCACGCTGATCACGACCATAGTACGATTCTAGCACGCCCTTGTCGTCCTCATCACGCTCTTCTCACGACCTTACTACGTTCACACTACGACCATCATTTTATTGTCATTTTCACATTAAATATATAAAAAAAACTCCCTAGATTTTGTTTGTCTGAATGTATTTATTTTATCCATTTGCTCTAACGGCTCAACCATGCTTTTCGTTTTTATATAGATTAGACCGTTGGTTTTTCCCGTTTAAATGGTTTAACATTAGTATTTTTGGGCCCTTTATAGCGTGCTGTTCGGTGTGAGCCAAGGCTTCGTATTGATGGCCGTACCTTGGCATATAATGGTTTACTTTTATAGATTTTTACGTTGATGGAGAGTTGTCTCATTGGCACTCATACCACATCTTCCTATATATATTGACACATCTGTGTCATCTCTGTTATCGTTCACTAAAATATCGTTATTTGAGCTATGGACCAGCAATAGGTTGTAATTTAGGTTTAATTGGTCGTTCCGACATCTCTTGATGACAAGTATTACACTACTTATGTGTATAGTATCAGTTTAATTGAAGTCTGGAGATTGCATGTCAGTTAACTGCTAGTAGTCTGTTGTTATTTATGTATTACTGTCATTTTGTTTATTTTCTTTAGTCACATCTTCTGACATCAGACTCGGACTTCTCTTGAACTGAATTTTAATGTGCGTATTGTTATGCGTTTACTTTTCTTCATTGGATAGAGGTATAGGGGGAGGGTTGAGATCTCACTAACATGTTTAACCACACTATTTTTGCGCCTGTCCCAAGTCAGGAGTTTTTGGCCTTTGTTAGTCTTGTACTATTTATAATTTTAGTTTCTTGTGTACTATTTGGAGTTTAGTATGGCGTTCATACTTTGCTCCCTCTGCCTCTTCACCAACCCCTACCACCACGCCCATGTGTTCTAGTAGATTTTGGTGGCATGACTGTATTGTTTCCGAGAAATTTACGTTTTAATCAGAAATGGAAGGAATGGAACTATATTGATATGAAACACGATATTGCTGAGAAAGTAGTAAGATCGCGGTATGAACGTAGTATAATCGTGGTAAGAACGTGCTATAATCGCAGTAAGATCGTGTTGCAATCGGATAACTCGTGGTATGGTCGTAGTGAGAACGTGAAGAGCGTAGAAAGATCTTTATAAGCGTAGTAAGGTCGCAGAATAAGCGTGGTGATAACGTGGTTTAATCGCAGCGGGATCGTTGTAGAAACGTAATTAGGACGTAGTAGCATCGTGAAAGCAACGAAAATTAACATTTTCATGCCGCTCATACCGCGACCTCACCACGATCTAAATTTATTTTAGATTGCGGTGAGCGTGGTGCGATCGTAGTCTAGTGGGACTGGGGCTTAAGACTCATCAGTGACGCTCATATCGAAATATTGATAAAGCCAAACAAGTACAAAGATGAAGAGCATTGAGGATCCAAAATTCCAAAAATGTTGTGCCAAATACGCCTAAGGTAATCTATGCCTGGAATAAGAAAATCCTTAGTTTTTCGAAAAATTCAAAGTTTTGTAAACAGGAAATTTATAAAAATGACCACATTATTGATATTCCTGTCAAGACCGAAATGTTGACTACTGGGCTGGTGATACCCTCGGGGACGAAACGTCCACCAGCAGTGCCATTAACCCACTGGTTTAAATAGTTATCAAAGGTACCAGGATTATTATTTAGTACGCCAGACTTAAAAAGACGGATAGACAGAAATAACAGCCGTCAAATTTTTCGTTTCGTGTATGCTACTTTTATAAACTCAAAATCTGGTATTTTGTTGTCGCTCATTGAGCAAATGTGACTGCGAACAACTAATAAGTTAACTTGGCATGTTCGAACAGACATTCGAAATCAACTATCAATCGATCAGGTATAAAACAGCACGTCTTAAGGTGGTACCCAACACTTTCACTAAAATTAATTTGGCTCGTTTAATTTTCATAAAATTTTGACAAAGTATTTACTTTGACCCTTTTACAAAAATTTAAAAAAATTAAAATAATTTGAACCAAGCGTTTTATCAGAAAAATTACACTGGTTATATAGCAGATTGAAAAACACTAATATTGATAATTGAGAAGCTTAATATTGCCTTCACAACGCAATGTAATTAAAACGTTTAGCTGATATGACAGAGTTATCTCTCTGTAGTGTTGGGTACCACCTTAAAAAAATAGTTTTCATTATTTTAAAGTAAAACGAAAGCTATGGTAAATTATCAATTTCATATTAGGTAAGGCGCCTTTCTTATAAACATTATCACACGATTAAATGAGATAACGTTATTAAAAACGAATATTTCTTCATAAATATCACGTTATGTGACAATTATATTTCGGTTCTCTTGGGTATATTTACAATTCCTCGTCAATTCAAATTGTTTGAATTTCACATTAAAAAGAAAAAGACATAGTACTATCTCTTTTGTAAACAGCGAAATTTTTGAAAGCTGAATCCACAGTAGAAAAATTTGGAATTATGTTTTCCTTTCCTTGTAAATCCTGCAAAGACACTTAGTTTAAGGATCTGGTCCTTATCGTCTCTATAATCAAGATAGGCACACCACAAACCCTAAATTCTTTGTAGTTCTTGTAAATTATGTACGAACACCACTGTGTTGATACTTTTGTATACTTCTTAGTGACTTATAAAAGGTAGTCGTGCAGCATGTTTAACTATCCTCGACATGTCAAATCATTGTAAGTAGTGCTTACTCATCTGACAGAAGACAGATGTTCTTCAAACCATCCATATAATTCATTTTATGCTGCAAATAGTTGTGTTTATTTCCTAAATATAGTAACATAGCTATATTTTGTATAATGTCAATTTCATCATGGAAGACTTTCTCCACAATCAGGGGTTCATTAAGGGGTGAAAATAAGTTTGACATTTGTGTTACGATTTAAAAAGCTGTAAATGTATTTGTTTAAGTTGCAGTATAAAAACAATAGTAGGTCAATGTCATAAAAAATATAAACTTTTGTGTACTCGACGCAAAACTGGTGAAGGGCTCGGTAGAACCTCGCCCTTCCCCAGTTTCTCAGCCTCAAACAAAAAGTTTATATTTTTCTTTCATTGACCTAATATTGTATTTTGAAATAATAAGATTTCATTATGTAGTATGTTTTCTAATATTCTAGTAAAAACTATATTTCGTTTTCAGATACGATGATATGTGTTCACATCGACCCTTTTCTTAATAGATTCGCATTACCTCAATTAATTAAACCTAATTTCTATCACTTAGTATATGATATGAGGACACGATTGCTTGTCAGTTTGGTGCTGGTGGGTTTGCCTTGAGTGACATTATAGTTGTTGACATTATATTATATTTATATGATTATTCATAATCAATTATTTGTATATATATGAAACATTTAAGTGTGTCCAATCTTGTTTATTTGAAGGTTTCTCAGGTGGTGGATATTACGCCGCCGTCGGAGCACCTGCAGAGCCCGTATGTCTTCCAACAGACCCTAATTTTTTAAAAACATCTGGTACCAATTCCGCTTTCATATACGGTATGGAATTTCAATCCAAATTTTTTGGTTCGGATGCTCTTAATCAGGATGTTCCTTGCAGTGTTTGCCATGTTCAAATTGGAACAACAATTATGATACCTGGAAAAACCACTTGCAATAAAGGATGGAAATTAGAGTATGCAGGAAATTTAGGGGCAGGTTATTATGGACATGCTGCCGCTTCGACTTATTTATGTGTTGATTTAAACCCAGAGTATCTTCACCATGGGAGTCATGACTACATTGGAAAGCTGTTATATGAAGTAGTCGGACAGTGTGGATCCCTGCCATGTCCTCCTTATCGTCATGGATATCCGTTAACGTGCGCCGTGTGTTCTAAATGAATATTCAGCAATTGAAAATAAAATTAAAAATAAAATATTATTGTTTTTTAAAAAGATATGCATTGTTGTTCTATTATTTTCATTTTTTCAGTAATTTCAGCTTGACATTAATAAACAATGTTTTTCAAAACGCATCTGAGTTTTAGTGATTTTATTGATATTGTATTGTAATTTTCCCCGGATTATCTTTTTAATAGATACAATGTCACGTCAAGTGAGATAATCTTAATCATTTAAAAAAAATGTATCAAAGAAACACAAAAAGGCAACGCACCATAAGATAGAAATCTAAAGACTGAGCAAAACATATAAATAAACTTGTTGATATAAGGTTCTCCGGAATGTTAAGCAGACCGTGCTCCACAATGTGGTACCCGTCGTGTTACTCATGTAAGTAATAACTAGCTATGATAAAATAGTTCATCGGCAATTGTCTAATTTTGGTTCCGACGGTTCTGTGACTTAAATAACGTATTTTATTTTTAACCAGGATTTGTAATATTTGTATTGTCATCTGATAAATTAATGTTGATAATAAGGTGAACATTTGTCTATGCTTTCGGAATATTTTTGTTTGAACCGTCCTGTTTTTCTAACTACAACCGGACATTACATGTAACATACATGCATTCTGTTGGTATTGGTTTCGGATTCGACCCGGAAATTATTGATTATTGGTGATATAAATAATTGTGTTACTCTGGTTTCTTCATCACAATGTATGAAATCAAAGTAATAGCATGATGTTTATCTTCCGTAACATATAAAAAAAACAATATGGATGAGTTAACAATTTAGGAAATTAACGTGAAAAGTGACTAATGACATGCTCTGTGTATTCTCGACAACATCGGCGCTGTCTATACACAACCGACGACATATACAACTCACTCTGAACTGTCTTCGAAAGACAAGAATTAATACCAAAGAAAACCATTTGAGAAACATGTGAAAATAATTTAAATGAAAAACAAATTATGTTTGTTTTTAATGTGTAAGTTCTACAAACATGGTATTATCAATCGGAACAGTTGTCATAGAGTAAGCTTTCACTAAGTACGTCGTAGTACCAATATATTTTGGTTGCAATCTTTCTTAAACTTTTTGTAATCTCATGTTTAATTGTTAATCCACTGATCGATATGAAAAGAGGGATGACAACTTTCAAATGATATATTGTTATTAGTGTGTTTGCCATCAAATCAGTGCATCTAAAGTAGTGTTGTTTGTATCTGTTTCAAAGAAAGCACAAACAACACAAAAACACAATAACATAAATTTCATACGTTCAGAATATCGCCTCATATCTGGTATATGCAACTAACGAAGCATATAAACATTGGAATATAATCTATAAAAAAAAAACAAGCACTGACATCAAGTCCTGTTAAAAAACATATCAGGAGTAATCATACTTTCATAATACATATATTTATAGATAGAGTCTTGACCAACATGTACCTATTAATCCATCAATTGATTAGCTTTTTATTTTATTTTATAGATGTTCCATTGAAATATACACCATCTATCGTTTTATTCAAATAGAAAACCTAAGATAGCAAAAGATGCACTGAGTGCGATAAGTAAAAAAAGGTTAATAGTTCGCTTATATAAAGGTGTTTAAAAGTTTTACTTTTTGATATAAAATTGATTTTGTTAGCATATTCATATATGTATTTTGCTTTTTTATATATAAAAAAAACTTTTTCATGTATTGTTTCTAAGAATTATTGATATTGGTTGTCATATATCATCAAATTTAAGGATGATATTACTCTCACGCAATATGATAATTATATATGGAAACATCATTGACACAGAAAATAGGTTTACAGGTTTTGTATTTCGGCATATGCTTATATTGATTTTTGTAATGAATTGATTCACTACATTCTTTTATTTCAATAAAAGTTTGAAGCTGCAATACTGACGACGAATTAATCAAGTTTAAGTTTCAAGTTGTTATTTCTATATAAAAAAAATATGGCCATGTGAAATAAACAAAGTATTGTTATAAAACAAAACAGTTACAAAGTAATGCATAGATCTTGGTAGTCCTTCGTTAGCCTAAATTTATATGTTTTAAGTAAGACAGTCAAATTAAAATAGATCTACAATGCGTTTTAGTAACCGTTTGATTTAGTACAAGAACCGATATGACTTGATAATACAATTAATTATCTATTTACTACAACAATACTATTATAATAGAATTGTAATTTTTATTGACATTAAATACATCAAATATCGTTACTACAAATCTAATCTTAAACTATATCGTATTTTTGGACATTTCTAAGAAATTTCCTGTGACGTCACTTCTGTGCGTCGATCTACTCGGGTGACATACAATGCGTGGTTCTGCTGTGCTGTTTTTATGTGCTGACCTAGGTTGTTTTATGTATTTGGTTTTATTCTGTGGTAAGTCACCACTTTGGTGTTGATATGTATATTATATCAATTATATGGTAATTTTTATAGATTTTCTGTTTGCAAAAGTATCAACTATTCTAAACACTAAGGATTTTCGTTTCCCATACATATAACCTTTAGCCGTGTTTGGCACAACTTAATGTTGGGTCATCAATGCTCTTCATTTTGGGTATGGCTTTCTTTACTATTTTGACATGAGCGTCACAGATGAGTCTTCTGTGGACGAAACTCGCGTCTGCCGCATTATATTATGAGCCTGGTACCTTTAATAATTATTATCATGTCGTAATGTTCTATTGTATTGGTAATTTGTGTATTTATCTGTCCTGAATGTTCATCCATTTATTTTTATTGTAGTCCTGTCATGTAATGTTGTCATATTAGTGTTATATTAAAGATTGCATTAAAAGCGGTAGGTTTGGCTTGTAGAATCGTTGTGTTTCCTCTTACATTTGATGCATTTTCCTCAGGTTAAGTTTGTAACCTGAATCTGTTTTCTCTCAATCGATTAATGACTTTCGAAAAGCGGTATACTACTGCCTTTATTTAGCTAACAACTGAAAGTGCAATTCATAAACTTCTCTATAGCAATCCAAACAATAACATGGTAGGAGTTTAAATTAAATAACTTCTAAATCATTTCAGTATCATGTGTGATTATGCGATAACAAGGACATAATTATTTCTTATCTTTTTGAACTAGAGGCTCTAAAGAGCCTGTATCGCTCATCTTGTTCTATGTGCATATTAAAAAGAGGACACTCTCTTTTCGATTTAATGTTTATATTGTATCTATTATAATAGTTTGCAAGATAGTAGGCAAAATTGAAAAATAAGTTTTATATGTAAGGGCAATAGCTCCTATATGATGTCGTCTGACAATTTTGACATACGGTGCAGTCCAGAATATAGAAAGTTCTTAGAGCTCAAAATGTTGAACACTTTTACCTGTCAGATTTTCTCTATTTTTAACGGTTTTCTAAATACATGAAATAATAGACAGAATTAGAGTAGAAATTTTTTGTAAAAGATTTTAAAAATTTACGAATAATTGTGAAAACTTTACTACAAAGATCATAAAAACTACTCAACTAACTATTTTTATCATTTGACGTATTTAAATATCATACTTTGCTAAACAATTTTGCTGTTTACAGTTTATCTCTATCTATTATAATATACAAGATATTAAACATAAACTGAAAAATGTTCTTTATAATGACTAATTCAGGTCGAAAATAACGGGCTGTATGGTGTATTTGGAAATTTTAGGGCAGATAGATGTTGATCTGATGAACATTTTTTCTACCTCAGATTTGCTCTAAATGCTAAAGTTTCAGAGATATCCACCAAAAAATGCATTTCACGCTCATATTCTATTTTAAGCCTCTTTAGTTGATGGAGGGGGTTGTCGGATGCAATTTTTAAACTACATACCTAAGAATGATTTATGCCACTGTTGGTTAAATTTGACCCAGTAGCTTCAGAGAAGAAGATTTTGGTAAAAGATAACAAAAACATACGAAAAAATGTGAAAACTTAAATTCAGAAGGCAATAACTCATTATGGGGTCAATTGACAGTTTTGGTCAAGTTGACTTATTTGTAGATCTCACTTTCCTTAATAATTTTGTTTTAAGTTTATCTCTATCTATTACAATATTAAGGATAATAACAATGTTATTTTTATCTGGCAATAGTCAACTGCATTTCGACACCCTGAAATCCCACCCCTTTCAAAGGGGAAATAATGGTTACGATTTTAACGTCTTTTGATAAAGTATTCTTTCAATCACCTGGTATTATTAGTAAATACTTTTTAAAACAATTATTGAATTCAAGATGAGTTAAAAATATATATATATATATGTTAGACACAGATCGACATCCGGTCTCTAATCGACGTCCGTTCCTTAAATCGACGTCCGTTACACAAATCGACGAACAAATCTGACGTCACATTCTCTAATTGACGTCCAAAATTTTGATACTCTATTCGACGTCCAATGTGACTTCATGTAATGCCAAAACGATGTCCGATTCGTTGTCGTCGTCTTTAATCGATGTCCAATATCAATAAATCATAAATAATAAATTGTTTGTTTTGCAGGATTCTTACGACAACTACATTTTCAAAAAATTGCATATTAATGTTTTAATTATCTCGATAAAAAGTTAATCCAACCGATCTACATTATAGTGTGTCATTGCTATTCATATCAATAAATTACATGCATGTAAGTGTATGTCAATGAGAAAGCAACCCAACGACAAAAAATATAAAACGACATCTAGAAGCATTACCCAGTCTTCAACAATAGACAAAAAAAAAAGAAGTAAAGCCAATTGATTTGAGAGTATTAAAATTCGGACCCCTGTAAGATATCTTTCAACAATTGTTTTACACCGGCAGGGAGTGAAACGTATACGCAAGAAATAGGCATTATGTCTTTATGTTCGGCTGTTGCACCACTGTTCTGTGTTAAGTGGCTTAAGTGATCATACACATGTTTAACCCGACATATTCTTTATGGGCCAGTAGTGCAGTGATTGCCGTTTGTGTATGTCTGCCATATTGGTCTTTCAGAATTGTTTTTTTTTTTTATAAATAAGACCTTTAATTTTCTAATTTGAATTGTTTACATTATTCATGTTGTGGCCTTTTATAACCATTGTGGTATGGGTTTTTTCATTGTTGAAAGCCGAACGGTTGCCTACAAATGCTCGCATTCACTTTATTGTTACCGGGTGGATAGTTAACCCATTCGAAATCGTACCACATCTTCTTATTTTTATGTTATCTCTAAAATTTATAAATTGATATCACAACCTGTTTAGTCTTGTTTGTAATGAATTAAAAAAACAAAACGCAATTTGTTTTTTTTTAAATAAATGTTATTTGTCACAGTGACACATACTATTTTAAACATGTTAAAGGTCTAAAGGTTTCAGATATGCTATCGGTTCAATTCAGTTTTGTACTCTGTGTCTAAAACGGACGTCAAATAGCTATATAGAGAAGCTAAAAATTGGACGTCGATTAGAGAAGCAAAAAATTAGACGTCGATTTTTTAGATAGGCATAAAATTGGCCGTTGATTTGATATGTTATTTCGTTGTGACGTCTGAATTGGACGTCGATTTGAGAAATGGACGTCGATTAGGTACCGGACGTCGATCTGAGTCTTACATATATATACTCTCTTGCCCAACTTATGAATGAAAAGACATATATAATGCAACGATTGGTACAATATAGCAAACATATAATTTTGATCATTGCAAATGAGCCTTTATTACAAATGAGCCGAGTACCAAGCTTTCTACTTTTTATAAATATTTGAATTTGGTATACCCTTAACTCCATATACAAAAAACTAAGTGGTTAATCTTTTATTCTTAGTATGATTTTGTAAAACTGTAAGAACAGTGTAATTATATCATTTATATTCAATAACATTTATATTCACAAAAACCCTGATTTGACGAATGTGAAGTTGATAAAACATAGTATCAAAATTTTAAATTGTATTTCAAAATGAAACCTAAGCTACCTTGACATACGAGCAAATTCTTACGGACTGGTTGACCGTTTTGGAATAACCGTTTCACAGATGATATCGGATATGTTCCTTATGTCGCAACTTCAATACACTTCCCTTTTCACGAATGTGACATACCGATTAAATCTATTTACCGGATATGTAATGATTTAAGTAGCACAACGGATGTCACATGTGGAGCAGGATATACTTACCCTTACGGAGTACCTGAGATCACCCCTAGTTTTTGGTGGGGTTCGTGTTGCTTATTCTCTTGTTTTCTAAGTTGTGTACTTTTGTTTGTCGTTTTGTCTTTTCATTCAAGCCATGGCGTTGTCAGTTTATTTTCGATCTATGAGTTTGACTGTCCCGCTGGTATCTTTCGTCCCTCTTTTGTGTGTAGTTCAGGTTACAAGTGAGCAAATATATGACTCGCTGTCATTTTAATTTCGAGATTTATTGCCTTTAATTCGGTCACACACCTCATTATACGAACGTTTCATATTTGTTGGTATCTACTTTTTAAATTTAGTTTCTTGTGTACAATTTGGAGTTTAGTATGGCGTTCATTATCACTGAACTAGTATATATAAATGTGTTTAGGGACCAGCTGAAGGACGCCTCCGGGTGTGGGAATGCATGCATTAAAGACCTGTTGGTGACCTTCTGATGTTTATCTGTTCTATGATCGGGTTGTTATCTCTTTGAAACATTCCCTATTTCCATTCTCAATTCTATAATCTATATTTGTATGATGATCTGGGCGGGAACCTTGCTATCCCTTGTTTTGTATAATACACCAAGTAATTGCAAACGATAAGAAAAATTCCAAAATTTGTAAACAGTAAATGTGGCATCCGTCATGTTGCTTATGTTATTACTTTTTGTGCTGACATGAATTGTCATTGATATGGTTATATTTATAAATTTACTGTTTACAAATTTTGAAATTTTTTAAAATACTAAGGATTTTCTACCTCAAGCATAGATTACCTGAGCTGTATTTGGCAAAACTTTCAGGAACTTTGGTCCTCAATGCTCTTCAACTTCGTACTTTATTTGGCCTTTTTAACTTTTTGGGATTCGAGCGTCACTGAGTTTTTTGTAGACGAAACGCGCGTCTTGCGTATACACTAAATTTAGTTCTGGTATTTATGATGAGTTTAATTACAACTTGTAAAAGTGTTACTTAGTAATTTGACAAAGACTGATAGGGGAAAACAATGAAGGTACAAGTATTACTAGTCAGTCTGACCGTTATAACATGTGACCAAAATAAGTATGATGAATTTGTGATGATTTTTAGTCGGATACATAATGTCAATTATATTTCTCAATTTCGTTTGATGGTGAAAGAGTGACATGTTTGTCAATATGATCGATATAATTACATTTCATACACTGTATACAAAACATGGATTTTTTTACAAGTATTTGTCACCAAAAATATAGAAAATTAATGCCATAGAATTTAAATTTTATTGCTGGCTTTCTTGCACGGTGAAAATGAAGTTGTTGTCTGGAGTGTATTCTTCAACTGATTTAAAATAGAATTTTGCATAGTACAATGATCATCACGAGAGTTGTAACAAAGAATCATGCAATTTGTAAATTAATGATTGTCAAAAACAGACTTATCACGCACTATTTTTTCTGTTTGAACTGATATTGTAATGGCTTGTTTAACATTTACACCGAAACCATCGGATGTCTTTCTTATGTGTATCTGTTACCCATGATATTGTCTAAACCTCAGAAATATGACGCCCCATTTGATAAACAAGATAAGTTTAGGACCAAGTTCTGACCGAATTACTCTATGAAGACCAATGACAAGAAAACAAAGTGTCATTGGAGGTAATTTCTGTTTCTTTCTGACAGTGTTTTGAAATTCTACAAATTTACATTAAAAACAGTTTATATCATGACAGCCAAAGTATTCTGGTCTTGTATTATATCAATACGATCTTTTCATTACCTCCAGTCTTCATAGAAATATACTGTGTTTTTGTGCTAAGTTTCTTTTATTGGCATATCAATATCGTTATATGACATTACTACAAACCTTTTTAATCCGTATCTCTTTTCTAAAGGTTGATTATAAAATTTAAAAAAAATATAACAGAATACCAGTGTAACTTTAAGTTGTAATTATTGAGAAATGAGATGCGTAGGGATAATTAAACCCATAAGTTAGAAACAAACTGAAATACCATGGCACTTTTCAATCTTATTCAATGCCGTAAATTCAGTAATTTTCTCGCTTGCAGTCAATTCAGATCTTTTCAGTCTAAATGATGATCTACATCAAACTCCGGACAGTGATCGTTTCCGTTCCGGAACTGTTTTCCTTTACTCCATCAATGTAGAGTAGTATTCGGGCCCGTATGCGGATCGGAACTGGAACTGCCGGGGAGTTTGGATCTACATTTGAATAAACAAAGTTTACTTTTCTAAAATAAACCATAAATATATGCTACATTCTGTTATGATCATTAATTCATGAAAACTTTAAAATTCAATTCAATGAAAAAGGTCAAGGAGGACCTTGCAAGAATCAATAACAAATAAAAATCTTGTCAATTGTTCCTTCTCTTAATATATTTTCTTTTCTTTTAATTGATACGGATTTTAAAGGCGATTGTTGTCGATACAAAATATTGAAGACAACACGTTAAATAATTTCATGCGTCCGAAGAGCTTTTTCTGGATTTATCTTCATCAGGAACCCGCAAACATTTGTAGACAATAACAATCAAAATCAAGGAGTAAACAAAGACTCATCAAACTAAAAGACATTTACATCAACAGTTACAAATAATAAATAAGAAACAACACGAACTCCACTAAAAACCGGAAGTGAAATCAGGTGCTCCGGAAGGGTAAGCACTTCTTGCAACGTATACGGCACCCGTCGTGTTATTTCTTTGTTCAGTTCGGTAATGATGGAAGGTTATTATGACTGAGGAAGAGAATTTAGAATATCAGATATGATTTCTGACACACTTTAGTCATAATGACCATACGAGGGATGTATAAGTACCGAAACCGTTAAATAGCTATATGTTAAAAATATCTAAAACAAATAGCCAAAACCATCTAAAGTCAACTTTGTATGAGGGAGTTGAAACCTCAGTTTCTTTATAATTTCAAAATCTATAAACAGACAAGTTATTTATTCATGTCAGTACCGAAGTACTGACTACTGAGCTGATAAACCCTCGGGGACTAATAGTCCACCAGCAGAGGTATCGACCCAGTGATGTAAAAAATTGAAAACAACACGTTCAATAGTTTCATGTACAGCCTGTCTTTCGTGCTCTACTAACATATACTCGTGATATATTCTATTGATTCTTATCAACATATGTTTGTCATGATACTTTTGAGATTTACTTTTCTGAATCATTTTTTGCATAGCGGATCAGTTGCTTGTAGAGCGAAAATGCAGTTGTTTGTGTTAGTGTTCTGTATTCTGTATTCTGCTGTGTTTTCTGAACCTGTATCGAAAAGAAGTGACAATGAAGGGAAGGACAGTCCATTGATTTGGTTAATTTTATAACAGTTAAATTCTTTAGGGGCACGTATAGAAAAACTTCAAGATATTGCCATTGAAAACCAAAAAAACATTGCTTCTCTAAAATCAAACAACGGAAATGGTGCCATTAATAACGATGATGTTAATTTTAAGGTTATTGCAGTCAAGAACAAAAAGAAAATTGAACATCTGATGGAAAAAGTAGATTAAGACAAAACCAACCTAGAAAAGAAAATTGATCAGATAAAAAGAGCCAACAGTAACATTGGTAAGTTGATACGTGTAAATGTGATACAATTGTATTAGAGTATACCATTCATATATAACCTCATGGAAAATTCAAAATGGCCGTCATGTCCTAGTGGACATGAAAGAAAAATCTATGTCACGGATCAAAATGCAGACATTCAAATGTTCGTAGCTCTTCTTCCTAATTATCTTTCAATACTGCATAAAAACTTTTCATCAGAGCCGCAATTCCACTAGCAGAAACTTTTGTTCCATTCCAGAGAACTGGAGTTCATAAAAATGTATTATCATTTGTTTTAAAAACTAGATACAATAGCCATCACAACATTTAAATTATACTATATTGATGTTGTTACCAGCAGTCGTAAAGAAACAAATTCTTTCATTTGCTGAAACAGCAGAGGTAATTTCGATGATTCCAATGATCTCTACTAAGTATTTACGCTATCATTGTTAATCTTACCAAAAAAAGCAGTACATACAGGATATCACGCATGTATTAATGTGTATGTACATCAATAGTTACCAAAAGTTTTGTAATATGGATGAACTTGTTAATTTTCTGTGTGCTTGAATTTTTATCAGTCTCTAAGCAAGTACATAATTGCATCAAACTGTTAATCAGACTGTTGCTTTTCTGTTGTTTTTTTTTTTTTTTGTTGTTGTTGTTTTTTTTTTTTTATAGTTTTACATGTTTTCATACAAGGGCGTTCAATAGTTAACTATAATATGTATTAATTTTGTGTTTTCCTCGTCGCTGAAAGCCTGATTGTTAATCATATCACAACTGCTTATACTTATATTTATAAAAAGCTTATATTTTACAGGTGGAGGACACACCTATGTCCGATGGGGAAGAACAACCTGTCCATCAATAAGTGGAACAAAACTTGTATATTCTGGTAAGAGCACATATAAATTTCACTCGTATTATAAAATAGTACAAGCCGAATGAGTATAAAGAGAAACCAAATGTTAGTATGTCTTATTCTTAAATCAACTCTCAACTTTTTGTGTCGATTGAAGTAATCATACAATGTAATATCATTTATCATGTATACCAATCTATTGTTGACTTCTAGATGTAAATTCATTGGTTTTCCTGTGTTGTAGTATACCAATGTTCGAATTGAGAAAAAAACAAATCCGGGTTACAAAAATTGAAAACAACACTTTTACTAATTTACTGCGTCCAAAGCATTTTTCTTGATTTACCTTCACAAGGAGCACTGAAAGCCAAACATTTGAAATCCGAGGATGTATTAGTACCGACACCGTTCAAGAGCTGTATGTCAAAAATATCTAAAATAATTAGCCAAATTCATCTAAAGTCAACGTTGCATGAGGGTGTTAAAACCTTAGTTTCTAAATTGGAGAACATATAGGACAGAGAAACACACGAAGAATAGCTAACAAAAGGTACCAGGTTTAAAATTTGATACGCCAGACGCTCTTTTCGTGCACACAAGACTTACCAGTGACGCTCAGATAAAAAAAAATCGAAAGCCAAAAGAAGTACAAAGTTGAAGAGCAGTAAAACACAACAAATGTGTACCGTACATCTACCTCATTAGCATTGATCACTAGTTCAGATTGAACTGTCGTATTGTTTGTCAGTTTAATACATGTGGTTTGGCTTATTGATTTCCAATATTCTTTATAGATTGTAAAGGTAATACATGTGTGCGCATGTACTCTCTAACTCTTTTTAACTTATAGGATACACAGGTGGTGGAATGTTTCACCATCCAGGAAGACCTGCTGAACCTGTATGCCTTCCAACTAACCCTAATTTCGTGAAAACATCTGGTACCAATGTCGCTTTTATATATGGAGCAGAATATGCGAACAATTTCTTTGCTTCGAATTCTGTTCATCAGGATGTCCCATGCAGTGTCTGTCATGTTCAATTTGGAACTACAATTATGATACCTGGAAAAACAAGATGCCATAAAGGGTGGAAATTACAGTATAAAGGAAATCTAGCTGCAGGTCATTCTGGACATGGCGGCGCCTCCACTTATTTATGTGTAGATTTTAACCAACAATACATGCACGGTGGAAGCGCCAACAAAAATGGTTACATGTTGTTTGATGTAGTCGGCCAATGTGGATCTCTGCCATGTCCTCCTTATCATAATGCATATCCGTTAACGTGCGCCGTGTGTTCTAAATGAATTTGAAATATTAAAATATATATTATTTTACTATTGTTTTTATTGAATTCTGTTGTTTGAAATCCTTATCAGGTGATTCAACGTGACAATGCAAACATTTTCTATACTATTTTTACAATTAACTTTTATGGTAATTTTACCATTCCATACATTCATAAGGTAAAATAATTTGCCTATCTGACGGCTTTCCTCAACAAAATCCGTATCGAATTCAGCAACATAAATTCAACAAATAAATTTATTCTTACCATGTTTCTAATGGTAAACTGTAACAGCCGGTTTGTAGTCATTTCTAATGAAATTGATCATTCGCCATGATGATTGGTTGGACGAGTGAGGTTCAAGTTGTCTTTGTTTTAATTGTCTGTGTTGTAGCTAGATAATTGACCTAAACCAACATAGATTTCTGAAGGTTATCCCCAAAAAAAAAACATCTTTCATTCTGATTTTCTATAATGTCCTATATTTCTCAGATCATGATAATTTCTCAGCGGATTTTAAGATAAACAATGAAAGATATCTCATAGAGTGTTTGTTTAAAATACATATTTAAACTAATAGATGTAAGTTTCATGCTGATCTCTTAAGGTTTCAAATTTTATAACAAAAATCTCTGTATTAAAGGCTGTGGATTTATTTGCCACAAAGTACTCATTTTCTATCATATGCAACGAGCAAGTCAATTATAATGATTTGCATCAAGTTTCCCCTTAGTATATGTACAAAACGGCCTATTGCTATTATTCATTATATCTGTAGTTTTGGTGGAATTGAACTTTGAAAAGTTCGTACAGAAATGGCTACAGAAGGGGTCATTAACCTTTAAGTAACACCGCTACGTTCTGTATTCTGTCCAGATGCCAGGTTTCAGACTATGTGACAATATTCAATCGATATTTATTTGAGAGTCCCATGGTAGCATATAATTTTCTGTATTGGAAGTCCATAATTAGCGGTTGTAGTCATTTCTTTTGTACTTAGCAATGTCTGGTTTCAGCACATTCACACAATTGTCTTTAAACTCAGAAGTTACATGTTAAACGAACACAGAAAACTCCGTTTATCATCTTTCAAATCAAACATTACTCTTTGTAAACAACTTTGACCTACGAACTACAAACTTAAAAGACTGCAAAAGTTTGCGTCTTAACATAATTGATCAAGCCGCTTGAAGCGACATTTTATTACTGTAACCTTGAACTATTGACCCAAATTCAATAGGATTTGTCTCTGTGGTATAGAATTTTTTTAACCAAAGGAAACTTGATAAAGACTGGTTTGTTGGAAGCGATTTGGCAAAAAATGCTGTTAATAACAACATTTTAATAACCGAGGAACAAGTTGAAGCAAGACCTGAACTTTAAACTGCCTCTTGTTTGGACTCAATTGTAAACATTGATTTAATCAAAAAGTATTGTCAAAAAGATACATAGGAAGCTATTAAGAGCGAATATATAAAGAGAAGAAAAAGAACCCTACCTACATATGCAACATATGAACACATGACGCAGACTGAAAGGAAGCCAGTGTAATGTGTAGTTCCTGTTTGGAGTGGCAACATTTATCTTGTGCTAGATTAAAACAACATCCAAAGGCAAAGGATTGGTTTTGTAACAATTGCAAATGTTAAATCATGTCCTTTTGAAATTCGTAGCAAACAACTTTTAATATTGTCTTTTTATGATGAAAATAAAAAAAGTTGATGTCCAAATCTGTGTAGAATCAATGGTTTAAATTTCAAGCCATGCGATAAAAATAGTGTTGTGTTAAACACACAACACTATTTTTATCGCATGGCTTGAAATTTAAACACACAACACTATTTTTATCGCATGGCTTGAAATTTAAACCATTGATTCTATACAGATTTGGACATCAACTTTTTTTATAAATATTTTAGAAAAGAATATATTTAGTAATGTATATACAAATGTGTTTTCATGCTTTTAATTAATATTATAAAGTTATAAATCATTTATTTATGAACATCTTCAATATTTTATTTTTGATTGTACTCGATATTGTGATAAAATGATTTTATTAATGATTAAATTATCATTAAGCTTTTTTATTCTCTACTAATCACATCAATGAACAGTTTTATTCAGTGCCAGCTAAATAGCAAATTTGCTATTTTGCCGGTGCTGGTCAAATAGCAGATTTGCTATTTAGCCGGTGCCTGTTAAATAGCCACTGCCTTTTAACAGGCACCGGCCATGAAATTTTTACTTATTTACCACAAAATTAAAAGGCTTTCTACCCCTGTTGTGTATGTCCCTGATTTGACCAAGTAATTGTGTCGAAACCTACAGACAAACAGTCAAAACAACCTCTTTTTGCTGCTGAATAATCATTAAAACTAGAATGTGTCCATATTGCACGGATGTCCTGCTCGCATTGTTTATGTTCAGTGGACCGTGAAATCGGGGTCACAACTCTAATTTGGTATTAAAATTAAAAATATAATATCATATGAAACATGATTACTTAGTTCCAAGTTGATAAAATTTCAAATTCAGCAAAAACTACCTTTAAACCTGAAGCAGGACAGAGGGACGGCTAACAGATCCAAAGACCGAAAAACATAATGCCCATAGGTGGGTAATCAAATTAATATATTTCTAGACATATCTGTATAAATCATGACAATACTGATTTGCTAACCACTACGTGTAATATTAAGTGTTTTATGACACTTTCAGCTAACTTTCAATTCTCTGAACAGATGTGCCAGTTTTTATTGGTCGAGGAAGCTGATTGTGTTTCATGGAGAGGCTGGAAGATAGGTAATCTCTGTCATTTTGGATACCTTTGTGGAATGGTGGTCTATTACAACCTGCATGTACTAATAATGTAACCATGTGGGTTTATAAAAAACAAGTCATATTACTTATATAGACACTTTAAATTACTTTCAAGATCATCTGACTACTGCATTTTAAGACATGCATGTACACTATTATCTACCATTAACAAAATCATTTTACTATAAATTCACTTAAATATGGTTCAAAGTCATTACTTTGCATTAGTTATCTATTTGGCATAATACAAAATAAACAAAATAAAAATTCAGCACATTTATTTTATAAATATTGTATCACATAATTTATTTCAAACATGAAACAAACAAAAGTAAGCAACTTGTTTTAAAGTTTACAATTCTTTAAAATTACAACATAAAGAAATGGGGCAACAAATTTAACATTTATAAGTAAAACATGATCTACAAAAATGTATCACAGTCAGCTTTCCACAACCTCTGTATTTCCTTACGCCTTCCTAGTCAGGTTCCTCTAAAAACATTTCAGTTGGTTTTGACATGGTTTGAAATTATCAGTTTCATAAACAAACACATTGGTTAAAGCCCAATACAATGTGTGCCTGTATTAAGTCATACTATTGGAAAATGTCTTTTTTGCTACTATTTTGATTGTATCTATTTTCTTCGAGGACTTTGTTTCCTTCCCATGATATTAAACCTCAACAAGGACAACCCTGATGAAAGTTAACCTCTATTGGACAGTCCTATTTCATGTGAGATCTTATATATATGTTAAAACATCTTGCAATGCTATAAGATTTGTCTCTGATGGGATTTATGTTATTTTAGAATTGAATGCTCTTTTTTGTAAATTTATTGGGGTGTAAAAGCGTTGACCCAAGTACATTTTGTATGAAGCGCGGAAGCACTTCATACTAAAAATGTGCGCACGGTCAACACTTTTACAACCCTATAAAGTTACAAAAAAAAGCATTCAATACTTATAATTACATTTTTACCTATATGATCATGAAAACACGACTTTTATCAAGTTTTTATTTCATTTACCTGTGCACTTTATTGTGGGACCTCGTGTCATCATGAATGAAAAGTTGCATTGTGTAATGCAATTGATTAAGGAATATCACGAGATTGCTAGTTAGCCAATCAGAATAACGTATTATAATGAAACATACATCTAATGTAATTATTTAATCATATGGTATAAGAAGATAAAATTTACTTTCTTTAGATTCCTAATATAAAAAGTATCTAGGGTTGCTGTCTAAAATAAGCAAACCTTGAAACTCTTTTAATTTAAGTGTAAAACAAACAAAATATGTATTCAATTTTGAATTGAATCAGTAATTTCTTGATTTTAGTTCCTGTCAGTGATGACATGTTTAGAAGTATCCTAGTCTTGTATGCAAAATCCAGAATGACCTTTTTCTTGTGTACAAGTATTCACAGTCATTGGCATTGTGTAAAATGTCTTATTGGTAATATTTGATATGCAGATATGCAGATATTCTGATCTAGGTAATCTACTTGTGACGTGACAAATACAAAACATGAATGATGAGAAAATGGAATAGATAATTAACTTAAGGCAACAAGTAAACTGTATTTTCATAATTAAAAAGAAGACAAATTTCTTCCGCAAACTGTTTGAAAATACTTGCCCAAACTCAATTAAAACATGAACTAAACATGTAAAATTCAATGTTTTCAATACACAAAAGTGATAAATAAATTATTTCTTCCAAAGAAAAAGAATCATGAATTTTGAACCCATGTACAATAATAAAATTTTAACTAGATAACATTATATATTACATCTCATACATCTTTTAACCTTCAAACAAAATGTAATAATTGTTACAAGTCATATCTTTACCAGAAAATAAAAAAACTAGAGGCTCTCAAGAGCCTGTGTCGCTCACCTGTTAATGTGTTTACTGATGTCGGCCATCTTCGTTGGTAGGCGGGGTCATTAGACACTTTTTAAAAACAAGAATGTGTCCAAAGTACACGGATGCCCCACTCACACTATCATTTTCCATGTTCAATGGACCATGAAATTGGATAAAAAATATAATTAGGCATTAAAATTAGAAAGATAATATCATAGGGAACATGTGTACTAAGTATCAAGTTGATTGGACTTCAACTTCATCAAAAACTACCTTGACCAAAAACTTTAACCTGAAACATGCACTTTCATTTTCTATGTTCAGTGGACCCTGAAATTGGGGTCAAAAGTTTAATTTGGCTTTAAAATTAGAAAGATCATATCATAAGGAACATGTGTACTAAGTTTCAAGTTGATTGGACTTCAACTTCATCAAAAACTACCTTGACCAAAAACTTTAACCTGAAAAATTTAACCTGAAACATGCACTTTCATTTTCTATGTTCAGTGGACCGTGAAATTGGGGTCAAAAGTTTAATTTGGCTTTAAAATTAGAAAGATCATATCATAAGGAACATGTGTACTAAGTTTCAAGTTGATTGGACTTCAACTTCATCAAAAACTACCTTGACCAAAAACTTTAACCTGAAAAACTTTAACCTGAAACATGCACTTTCATTTTCTATGTTCAGTGGACCGTGAAATTGGGGTCAAAAGTTTAATTTGGCTTTAAAATTAGAAAGATCATATCATAAGGAACATGTGTACTAAGTTTCAAGTTGATTGGACTTCAACTTCATCAAAAACTACCTTGACCAAAAACTTTAACCTGAAAAACTTTAACCTGAAACATGCACTTTCATTTTCTATGTTCAGTGGACCGTGAAATTGGGGTGAAATCTCTAATTTGGCATTAAAATTAGAAAGATCATATCATAGGGAACATGTGTACCAAGTTTGAAGTCGATTGAACTTCAACTTCATCAAAAACTACCTCGACCAAAAACTTTAACCTGAAGCGGGACAGACGGACGAACGGACGAACGAACGGACGAACGAACGGACGAACGGACGCACAGACCAGAAAACATAATGCCCCTCTACTATCGTAGGTGGGGCATAAAAATAGATACCCTAGTATTATGATTGTGGCCAAGTTTGGTTAAATTTGGCCAAGTCGTTTTAGAAAAGATTTTTATACAAGTTACAAAAATGACGAAAAGTTGTTCAATATTGACTATAAAGGGCAATAACTCCTTAAGGGGTCCTCTAACAATTTTGATCATGCTGACTTATTTGTAGATCTTACTTTGCTGAACATTATTGCTGTTTAAAGTTTATCTCTATCTATAATAGTATTCAAGATAATAACCAAAAACTGCAAAATTTCCTTAAAATCACCAATTTTAGGGCAGCAACCCAACAACAGGTTGTCGGATTCAACTCAAAATTTGTGAGGGGATATATCTTATTCTGATGGACATTTAAATCTTGAAAGATTTGCCCTAAATGTCTTAGTTTCAAAGATATAAAGCAAAAACTGCATTTTACCACTATGTTCTAATTTTAGCCATGTCGGCCATTTTGTTTGGTAGGCTGGGTCATCGGACACATTTTCTAAACTATAAACCACAATGATAATTGTGGCTAAGTTTGGTTAAATTTGGCAAAGTAGTTTTGGAGAAGAAGATTTTTAGAAAAGTTACAAAAAATGACGAAAAGTTGTTAAAAATTGACTATAAAGGGCAATAACTCCTTAAGGGGTCAACTGACAATTTTGGTCATGTTGACTTATTTGTAGGTCTGACTTTGCTGAACATTATTGCTGTTTACAGTTTATCTCTATCTATAATAGTATTCCAGATAATAACCAAAAACTGCAAAATTTCCTTAAAATAACCATTTCACAGGCAGCAACCCAACAACAGGTTGTCCTATTTGTCTGAAAATTTCTAAGCAGATGGATCTTGACCTGATCAACCATTTTACCCCATGTCAGATTTGCTCTAAATGCTTTGGTTTTTGAGTTATAAGCCAAAAACTGCAATTTACCCCTATGTTCTATTTTTAGCCATGGTGGCCATCTTGGTTGGTTTGACGGGTCAAGCCACACATTTTTTAAACTAGATACCCCAAGATGATTGTGGCCAAGTTTGGTAGAATTTGGCCCAGTAGTTTCAGAGGAGAAGATTTTTGTAAAAGTTTACGGACGACGGACGACGGACGCCAAGTGATGAGAAAAGCTCACTTGACCTTTCAGGTCAGGTGAGCTAAAAAGGAGTTGTGATGTACTTCCTCGATGCTCTTCAAGTTTATAATTGTTTTGCTTTCTAACTATTTCGATCTGAGCGTCACAAATGAGTCTTATGTATGGAGATCTGTTTATGGCACTCATTCCACATTTTCTTATGTCTACTTATGTTGAGGAAACATACGTCTAGCGTATAGAATAATAAGTTGTACCTTTTTTAACTATTGACAGTGAGACAACTTTCCTACAGAGACCATTACTGACCATGAAGTAGATGTTAGCAACTATAGTCACCATAAGGTCCTTAACAAATAGACAATACTCATTATCTTTGTGTGCAAAGAATACTAAAGTGACAATTAAACTCATAATTGGAAGACAAACTGACTATACAATGTCAAAAAGCACATACAAAATAGAAGGGAACTAACAAAAGAAATACCAAAGAACACAAACTCATCAAATAATGTCATAGAAAATAATGTTGGGTATAGGAATAATGAGAGAAAAAAATAAGAATATGTCCAAAGTACACAGATGCCCCACTCACACTATAATTTTCTATCTTCATTGGACAGTAAAAGACAAAAGAATGATCAAATGAACGAATACAAATACTGAAAAACATAATGCTCCTAAGTGGGGTAAAAAAAACAAATCTGAAAATTCATTTTCTGGTGAAGAAATGACTTGTAACAAAAATATTCTTCAAAACTTCTTCCTTTCATTTCATATACAAATGATAGTTTCCACACAGTCGCAAAATTCTCATTCAACTAGAAAAAGCTTACATTCTTCACACACTCTCCACGAAATATCATGTCTGCTGTGTTCCCATGGCGACAGCTGTGAACCTACATCTTCCATAGGGCAGAGTTAATGATGCCATCACTTTCCATTTGTCCTCCGTAGTGTCATAACTTTCAATGTTTGAGTAGAATGAGTTCCCTCCATCATTACCACCAAGCACAAATATCTGGTTGTTAAATGCTGTTACTCCTATTATCAATTTGAAAACAAATAAATCAAAAGATGTTTCTAAAATATCAATAAATGAACTTGCATGTTTGATTATTGTTTAAGGAGGCTCGCAGGTATAAGATTTTTAGAAAAAAACATTTATTTTTCATTACAAATTTTATTAATTACATTAAGAAGTTGTTACTTTATCATATGGTACAAAAATCATTCCAAAAAAATCAATTCACGTTGGCCCCAAGTGACTTTTAAAATGTAGATATCATGGAAAAAGTTCCAAATTATCTCCCTTTGGTGCAAAAATGCCATTTTTTGCCATTAAAATTAAAATATCTTTTTTAACTCATCGGTGACCTATATTTATTATAATTGTTGTTTTCGAATAAGCTGTACAGAAACTAAATAATTGTAAAATTTAAGCGATTTCTGTAATTTAGTTCTTTTTTTATTTCGATATTACCGCTTTTTCTCCTATTAGTTCAACAGAAAAAAAGGACATTAACAAAAATGTATGCTTCTTTGGAAGGCAGATTGTGAGCGTAAATGAACAGTGATCCCATTTTTTTATTTCATTTTTTTATTAAGTATAAGATAAAGTTCATCTATAGAAAAACATAGCGAAATCCTATATTAAATAAAACAAGAAAGTGTCCAAAGTACACGGATGCCCCACTTGCAATATCCTTTTCCATGTTCCATGGACTGTAAAAATTGGGTAATAATCTAATTTGGCATTAAAATTAGAAAGATTATACTATAGGGAACATATGTACTAAGTTTCAAGTTGATTGGACTTCAATTTCATCAAAAAATACCTTGACCAAAAACTTTAACCTGAAACTCCCACTTTCATTTTCTATGTTTCAGCTTCATCAAAAACTACCTTGACCAAAAACTTTAACCTGAAACTCCCCCTTTCATTTTCTATGTTCAGTGGACCGTGAAATTGGGGTCAAAAGTCTAATTTGGCTTTAAAATTAGAAAGATCATATCATAAGCAACAAGTGTACTAAGTTTCAAGTTGATTGGACTTCAGCTTCATCAAAAGCTACGTTGACCAAAAACTTTAACCTGAAACTCCCCCTTTCATTTTCTATGTTCAGTGGACCGTGAAAAATTGGGGTCAAAAGTCTAATTTGGCTTTAAAATTAGAAAGATCATATCATAAGCAACAAGCGTACTAAGTTTCAAGTTGATTGGACTTCAGCTTCATCAAAAACTACCTTGACCAAAAACTTTAACCTGAACGGACGCACAGACGAACAGAGCCACAGACCAGAAAACATAATGCCCCTCTACTATCGTAGGTGGGGCATAAAAATTAATTTAGACCCGCGAGCCCCCTTAAACATGCAATAATATCTGAATTTACAGTAGCATTTTTTTTTCACAAGTACCATAAACAATGTTTCACATTGCATTATTTACCATTATAGGATCTTAAAATTTCAGATTAAAATATATAATAAAGAAGATTTTATTATCACTTAAGTGTGCAATGTATGATGGTGGTAAATTATCATTTCTACAATTGTGCTAGAACTACAAAATGTATATCTTGTTTATAGATGGTGTAATATCAATTGACACTAAAAATTAACATACATATATATGTGCATGATCTAAAACATGTTATCCCATTTTTCTTAAATTTGGAGTTGTGTTCACAAACATAATAATTTACTTTGATATTTCAGTTTACAAATGCAAGTTTTTAACTGTTCGAATGGATGTGGATATGTTCCGGATCATATGGGTACGCGTATGGTCAGGGTAATTAACACTCTGTTACAGTTTACTTTTAATACTTCTAAACTCTTCATATGGTACAAATGTATCACTGTTCATTAAAAAGACGCTATCATATAGGTAATTTTATTATTATATAATAATAAAACAATTAGCTAAATAGAAATTAGAAGTTTCACACAGTTAATTTTACTTACTTGTCAAAACAATAATAATCACATTTTATACCGATGGTCATTACTGATTTGTAATTACGAGTGAATGGCAATATGTCGACTTAAAAAAAATTCTTAATGAACCATTACACAAGAAGTCACCGGAAAGTAACATAGTTTATTTAAGCATGGAAGTATTATATATCTTATGAGTATGGTGTATTGCAGTCATGCTTCAATATTTGAGATCTAGAGCTTCTTTAAAACACTGTAGACATATCGGAATGGCCCAAGACCTCGGTATTACTGTACACAGCTATAAAAAGGCTAGCTTTTCACTCGCAAACAAAAGGTGTAAATGAAAAGGATCGTGCACAACCAAGACTTGCAAATGCAAAAAAGCTATGATACCGTGTGGAAGTAAATGTCACCCCAAGCCTACATGCAAGAATGTAATTTGCAATGAAAACTAACTATCGCATCAATATTTGATTTTTACTTAGAATTTGAATTATAAAAATAATACATTGTCATGTAACCATCATTGTTTTTTTAGATAAAGTTTTGTATTATTGAAACTTTTATAATTTAAAAAAAAACAAGAGGCTGTCACAACGACAGCAAACCGGATTTATTAATATTTATTTGTGTCCTGGCAATATCACAAGAACCATTACTGATGAATGGTGAAAGTGAAAATCGTCAATATCAAATTTGACCTCCATTTTGTCATCAGTATCAACATATTAAAATTTGAAAAGCTTAGATTGAATGATTCATGAGTAAATGCAACAACGTGAATGGACACGCCATTTTACAATCTTTCAAGAACCATAACTCCTGAACGGTAAAAGTAAAAATCGTCATTATTGAACTTGACCTCTATTTTGCCATCAGTAACAACATATAAAAATTTCAAAAGCTTTGGTTGAATGGTTCATGAGAAAATGCACGGACACGACTGGAAACACCATTTTTCAATCTTTCAAGAACCATAACTCCTGAACGGTAAAAGTCAAAATCGTCTTTATTGAACTTGACCTCTATTTTGTCATCAGTAACAACATATTAAAATTTGGGAAGCTTTGGTAGAACAGTTCATGCGTAAATGCACAGACACGACTGGAAACTCCATTTTTCAATCTTTCAAGAACCATAACTCCTGAACGGTAAAAGTCAAAATCGTCTTTATTGAACTTGACCTCTATTTTGTCATCAGTAACAACATATTAAAATTTGGGAAGCTTTGGTAGAACAGTTCATGCGTTAATGCACGGACACGACTGGAAACTCCATTTTTCAATCTTTCAAGAACCATAACTCCTGAACGGTAAAAGTCAAAATCGCCATTATTGACCTTGCCCTCCATTTTGTCATCAGTAACAACATATTAAAATTTGGGAAGCTTTGGTAGAACAGTTCATGCGTTAATGCACGGACACGACTGGAAACTTCATTTTTCAATCTTTCAAGAACCATAACTCCTGAACGGTAAAAGTCAAAATCGCCATTATTGAACTTGACCTTCATTTAGTTGTCAGTAACAACATATTAAAATTTTAAAAGCTTTGGTTGAACGGTTCATGAGTTAATGCACGGACAACATTTAATTGCCGCCCGGCCGCCCGGCCGCCCGCCGTACATCCCCAAATCAATAACCGACATTTTTGTCACAAAAATCCGGTTAATTACCCCTACGGTCCAAATTCTCATTTGCTCCGGCCCGTTAATAACCGAATGAGTATACGCATATGGTAATGACCATCCAAATACTCATATGGTCCGAAACAGATATAAAATTTGTCAAAACAAGAGTGCAATGAAATTTTTTTTATCTTGTAAGTCTGAAAACAAGATGAACAGCAAGTCATCATTATATACTTTTCTTTATGGATCATAAATAAAAAAAGTTATGGGAAAAGACTTAGCTCACCTGGATCAAACCGTGACTCCATCATAGGAGACAGACATGTCCATACATCTGTGTCTGGGTCATAACATTCTAAATCTTTACTGGAATACACTCCTTCTGTTATCCCACCTACAGCATATATCTTCCCTTTCAAGGTAACCAGTCCACTGACTGCTCTCGAGAATGACATATTTTTTAACTGGAAAATATAGTTTTCATACAAGTTTGACATTTTTCATGAACAAACTGTCAACACAGCTATCAGAAACACATAACAGTACAAGAGAAGCTGATCATTTTGTAAGTTCAAAATGTGAGCCTGACATGAAGAATATTACTTTTTGGAGTTTGGCATACTCAATTATAAGCCTGTTATATAATTCCCTTCATTGGAAATTTTCAAGTTGTAACTTTTTCCTATGTTTGAACTCTTTGATTTGAAAATTCTCTTAACATTGAGCTTAAGGGATGTCTTTTGTGCTTTTATGATAATTGGTAACCAATAAAATTGAAAATAGAAATGAGGAATGGGTCTTCAATGCAGCCAGAAACAACTCCCGCACTCTGAGGCATCCTTCAGCTGGCCCCTAAACAAATATTTATACTAGTTCAGTGATAATGGATGTCATACTAAACTCCAAATTATACACAAGAAACTAATATTAAAAATCATACAAGACTAAAAAGGTTAATGTATATCCTTAACATCCATCTTCTATTTGTAACAAATACAGTCTACAGTGAATGCTTACCCTGTAAAGAGATATAAATATAAAGGGAAGCTACTCATTAAGTAACTGACCAGACATTATACAAATATTGACTTTTGTTGAGGATGATACAATGATTTATTACATATTTTGAACTGATATGTACATTTTTCTATGGCCATTAATAGCCGAAAGTCAAGGATGGTTATCAGCCTTCGGGCCCAATATCGATATCAGCCCTCGAAATCCATATATCGAGCCCCAGAGTTTAACTTCCAGTAAACAAGTTGTTATCCGAAGCAGCTAGGCAATCAGGAAAGGTTTCTCACAGATCAAATGACTATGCATGAAATCACAAAAATTCCCGTAAAATTTTGACGTCATAGAGAATTTAGAAAATATATGACGCCACAATGGAAAAGTGATTGTTGTATAAAATAAACTCATCATAGATACCAGGACTAAATTTAGTATATACGCCAGACGCGCGTTTCGTCTACAAAAGACTCATCAGTGACGCTCGAATCCCAAAATGTTAAAAAGGCCAAATAAAGTACGAAGTTGAAGACATCGAAAGTTCAAGCGGAACACGTTTCCAAATCATAGTAGCGATAAGGTGTATTATTCCTTAGCATTAATTGGAAATTTAACACTTTTAGTCGTTTAATGTTTACAATTCTGAGCATGAATATATTTATTGTTAATTATTTGCTTAACTTTTCAAAAAACTTTGTTTACTCACTGTGATACAAACTTTGTAAACTCAGTGATACATTTTTTTATTTTTTTTTTGTTAAATGTTTTTTTTAAATTTTTGTTGAAAATATCAAACATAATTTGCTATCTTTTTTCTCTTGCTTGAAAATATGTGATAAATAGATTAAATCATGTCATTTTCCATATGGTCCGTGGTATCAGCCCATGACCCATATTAAGCCCTCTTGGCTTGATATGGGAGTCTAGGGCTGATACCAGGGTCATATGAATTGCCATGTAATAATCTATAATTATCAACCTAAGTGATATGATATCCATATAATAAGCCAATTTATATCAAATCTATCACTAACCTCTAGTGATATTTCCTGTAGAGAAAGAAGATTCCTTCATTTTTAGCCATGAGAAAAGAGAATTTCATATTTCCTACACTTGACATTAATTAACACGACAGTGAAAATAAAACTTACATTTTCCCAGACATCACAGACAGGATTATATCTTATAAAAGCGTCCACCATTGTTGAGTTTCCTGGATCTACATCACCTCCTAGGTAGAAATAAATAAAACCTATAGTAACTAAAAGTGTCTATATTCATATACCTATTGTAAGTGCTAGATAATTGGGATTCATTTCTAAAATGGGAACTAAATTTTGGGGGGATATTAAATAATTTAATTTTGTGGATTCTTGTAAGACAAATTGAGAGATAGCTGTATTGTATTTTAAGGTTTTCCTAAATAACTAAAAACACGGGTTTTGTTGTCATTAATGCACCAGGGAAGCCTACATTTTACATAGGGCAGGCTTTAAATACAATGTACATTGTTTATATCCCTTTACTAATAATGTAAAATGTACAAATCATTCTTATTTGATCAGTTATTTTGGTAAATGGTTGTTTTGAAAATCAATATTTCAGGAAAATTAAAACTATAGTTAAATTTCTTTATTACTGCATGTTTGATAGTATACAAATAATACAAGTAAATTTACAAATTCCTTCCAATACAACCAACATATTAGCTATATTCCTTGACTTACATACCAGCCGCATATAGGAATCCATTCAGACCAACAGCAAAAATCCTTGATGTAGGTAGGGCCAATGAGGCTACAAATGACCACTTGTTTGTCTTAGGACAGTACTTCTCTACAGTGGACAACCTGGACGTCCCATCAAATCCACCAATGGCATAAATATAACCATCTAAAGCAGCCATAGCTACAATATACATACTTAACATAATAGTTAACACTAAATTGAAAATCCTTTCCCTAAAATTTTATTAAATTTCATCATGACTTTTATGGACTACCGGTATCCGTGTTGCAGAGGACCATAAATGTGTTCAACTTGTAGAAAACACTAGCTCTTTCTCTTTTCATCTATTGTGAAATTAATAAATAATACTTTTCACTAATTAGCCAACTGCACATAAAGGCTGTCATATGTGTAGAAGAAAGCTAGTGCCTCCCCTTCTGGATTACTTGGGCAATAATATTTTAAACTAAAATTTCAGAAATGATGATCAAAAAGCCTAACAAAAATATAGTTAGAAAGCTGATACATACATTTTATTCTACAACATTTTTACGTCTTGTTAGATATACTTTTCTTTACCAACCAACCAACTTTAACAAATAAAAATCTGTAAACTTTTTTCAGCAGGTTTTTTTTTATGATGTATTCTATGATCCACTTTAATATCAAACTTTGCTAGTGGAGTATTTAAGGTGGTACCCAACACTTTCACTAAAATTAATTTGGCTCGTTTAATTTTCATAAAATTTTGACAAAGTATTTACTAAAACAAGCATATAAAAATTTCAAAAATTTTGAACCAACCGTTTTGTCAGAAAAATTTACACTGGTTATATAGCAGTTTGACAAACAACAATTTTGATCATTGAGAAGCTTAATTTTCACTTTACAATACAACTTAATTAAAACGTTTAGCTGATTTTACAGAGTTATCTCCCTGTAGTGTTGGGTACCACCTTAATGACGCCACTAAATCCGCTTGCCTGTTCAATTTTTAATTATACCACTGTGATTAACTTAATGATAAAACTGTGTCTGTGTAATTTTTAATGATGTCAAGTTTATCAATCCAACAAGCTTTGCCCCAGAGTATTAAATGATGCCAACTTTATACACTTACCAAACTTTGCCCGAGGAGTATTTAATGATGCAACCTTGATCCACTTGTCTAGATATCTCTCATATCTCATTACATTGTTGACAACAACCTTCTCTTTGTTACAACCACCTGAAATATAACAAAAAACTCTGGGTAAATTGTCACACAACCAGCTTAAATATAGCAAAACAATTATCTTCAACACTGGACCTCAAACATCTATCAATAATTTAATTTTGGATGTGAAAAATCTTCTGATTGGCTGACAGTGTTTTGTCTTTTAGCTCATAGACATAATTTTGTCATGTTACCATGACTTCATCAACGTTTTTTTGTGATTTACACCAGCTGAAAATGGAATTCAAAATCAAATCATCAGGACTGATTGTAATATTTTTCTTTCTATTCACAATAACATAAACTAGAGGCTCTCAAGAGCCTGTGTCGCTCACCTTGGTCTATGCGCATATTAAACAATGGGCACAGATAAATTCATGACAAATTGTGTTTTGGTGATGGTGATGTGTTTGTAGATCTTACTTAATTGAACATTCTTGTAGCTACAATTATCTATATCTATAATGAACTTGGCCCAGTAATTACAGTGGACAATATTTTCTAATAAAAATTACAAAAATTTATCTAAACTGTCAAAAATTTACTATAAAGGGCAATAACTCCTTAAGGGGTCATTTGAAAATTTTGGTCATGTTTGACTTAATTGAAGATCATTTTGCTGAACATTATTACTGTTTACAGTTTATCTCTAGCTATAATAATATTCAAGATAATAACCAAAAACTGAAAAATTTTATTTAAAATTACTAATTTGGGGGCTGATTTGTCTGAAAATTTCAGGGCAGATAGATCTTGATTTGAAAAACAAATTAATCACTTGTCAGATTTGCTCTAAATGCTTTGGTTTCAGAGATATAAGTCAAAATCTACATGTCACCCCTATGTACTATTTTTAGCCATGGCGGCCATCTTGGATGGTTGGTCAGGTCACGCCACACATTTTTTAAACTAGATACCCTAATGATGATTGTGGCAAAGTTTGGTTAAATTTGGCCCAGTAGTTTCAGAGAAGAAATTTTTTTTGAAAGAATACTAAAATTTTTGAAAAATGGTTAAAAATTTACTATAAAGGGCAATAACTCCTTAAGGGGTAAACTGACAATTTTGGTCATGTTGACTTTTTTGTAGATCTTACTTTGCTGAACATTATTGCTGTTTACAGTTTATCTCTATCCAAAATAATATTCAGGATAATAACCAAAATCTGCAAAATTTTCCTTAAAATTACTAATTTGGTGGCAGCAACCCAACAGGGTTGTCTGATTAGTCTGAAAATTTCAGGGCAGATAGATCTTGACCTAATAGACAATTTTACTAATATCAGATTTGCTCGAAATGCTTTGGTTTCAGAGTTATAAGCCAAAATCTACATTTGACCCCTATGTTCTACTTTTAGCCATGGCAGCCATCTTGGATGGTTGGCCAGGTCACGCCACACATTTTTTAAACTAGATACCCCAATGATGATTTGGTTAAATTTGGCCCAGTAGTTTCAGAGAAGAAGATTTTGTAAAAGTTAACGACGACAGACGACGACGCTGGACGCTGGACGCAAAGTGATGAGAAAAGCTCACTTGGCCTAGGGCCAGGTGAGCCAAATATGTAGTGCATATATCAATCAGTACGCTGGTAATTCAGTGTGCATCACATTTTTTATGTTATTTCTTCATAGGCAGAAAAAATATTAGTCATTCCTTAAATGAAAAATAAAGTGGCAAAAGTATGAAGTACAATAAACCACTTAATATACTCATTTATTTTCAGATTCAATAAAAATTTTCTATGATTTCATATAAATTTGCTCCTTCTAATTTTAAGAATAAAAGGATGTCATTGTAACGGTATCTCTAATACTATACTATTTTTAAGGTACCAGCTATATAAAGGTGCATGTCTTCTGACACTACTGAACAGTGGTGACACCTGGAGAACGGTAAATCTTTAAGTTTCATCCAAGTTCCATTTTCTAGGTTGTATCCCTCAACACAGTTAAGATAGTTTCTGTTGTAGATTTCTCCTCCTGTGATGTAAACAATGGTTTCCACTGCCATACATCTCCTGGGAACTACCCGGGGAGAAGACATCTCCATTCTACGATCCTAAAATAGAATGTGTGCTATAAATAAACAATAGTCTCCACTGCCATACATCTCCTGGGAACTACCCGGGGAGAAGACATCTCCATTCTACGATCCTAAAATAGAATGTGTGCTATAAATAAACAATAGTCTCCACTGCCATACATCTCCTGCGATCTACTTGGGGAGAAGAAATCTCCATGGATTCTACGATCCTAAAATAGAAAGTGTGCTATAAATAAGCAATTGTCTCTAGTACCTTACATTTGCTGACTATTTTCATAATACTCAATTTTGATTCTAGAGTTTACATGTTTTTAACATGTTACTTTCTTTGTAGAAGGACATCCTTGTACTCAGTCATGGGACAAGTGCAATGTAAATAAGTCAAAAATCAAGCTATTAAATGGTACAAATTTGGTGGGACATGAACTATTTTATGTGTCCTACATCAGCAAAATCATTGGAAGACAGTGAACTTGCCCCTACACCGATTATATGTAGGTTTTACTAATTTTGGTAGCCCATACTTGATGGAGTACAAGGATGTCCTACCACATAGTAAGTAACATGTAGAAAATGATATAATCAGTCAAACAGCTGTATTACAAAATTGAAAATACATAAATATTACACCACTGGATACATAATCATTGTCTAAGGGCATTGTTTGACAATGACAATGTTTTGGTAATGCTTTTACAAATATAATGGAGAATACAATTTATAGTTTCTGAAACTTAATGTTTCCAGGTTATTTTATTACTAAATGGCCATATATACAGAGAATGTTTTAATACCTTTAAAATGTGGTACTTCATTGCCTCATCAAGAAACTTTCTACACCCTGGAGCCATCATTAACAGCTCCTCCGTATCCAGCTTATCAAACAGGAAGTAAGGACTGACCAACGGCAGACGGACAAACTGTAAAACATCGGATAATTCTGCAATTCTACGTTTCTGATCATGTTTGACCCATTTGAGAACTGCATCTAAAACAATTTCCTCTGAAAAAACATATAAGTCATCTTTACTAATGAATTCAATCAATTTTTCTTTCGGCAGAAGTAAAATTTCTTCATGCTTTGCTACATCAGTAAAATGCTCAATAACATAAACTCGAGCCTTTTCACTCAGTTCTACACAAATATGTGCTTCTGCAAAACAATGTATTCCCAGACAATTGCTAGGGTCCATTTCACCTTCCAGGAAATTACAGCAGGCTTGTATAATGGTATTTATTTGTACCAGATTAGCAGCCGACAGTAACTGTTGGGCATTTTCTTGTGTTATAGAAATATCAGCTGTGTAAGCGAAATCTATCAACTGCTCCATGATATCTGGTGAAATCCCATCAATACGGACTTCTCTTTCATGGCTTTCTCTCATCTCTCCTGTAACACAATGACAAAGTAACCAGTCAAACTGTAAAAATTGCTTGTAAAACTACTTATATGCATGTGAGTTCCAATGTGCATCTTTCAAATTTGAAATAAATAAAAAATGTCCAAAAATTTTTGGAAATTCAATTTTGAGTAGAGGTCATTTGTTGATGAGGTTCATATGATAAGTGTTTCTCATTTCTCGTTTTTTATATAGATTAGACTGTTTGTTTTCCTGTTTGAATGATTTTACACTAGTAATTTTTTGGGGCCCTTTATAGCTTGCTATTCAGTGTGAGCCAAGGCTCTGTGTTGAAGACCGCAACTTGCCTATATTGGTTTACTTTTATAAATTGTGAATTGGATGGAGAGTTGTCTCATTGGCACTCATACCACATCTTCCTATATCTATATCCTTTTTTGAAGTTACTGCAATATATCTGTTTGATAACAAAGTTTAAGGTACAACTATTTTTTCTACAAAAAGCCTTTTTATATTACCATTTTACATACTAGTAAATATCTCATAGAGAAAGACAGAGGAAATATAAAACTTAAATAATAATTTAATTCATTAAAAATACAATACAATCTGGGACTATTTGGAATCATATTTTTCTACTTTGTCTAATTAGACTTCAGGGTGTATAAACTCTAGCAAGTTATAATGGGTCAAATGGTAAAACTATGAGCCTGTCTAGTTTGGACTGTGGTTAATAATGGAGACTTTATTTCTAAATATTAATAAGAACACACTTTTAAAACTACCCATCATGCATCACAATCCCATGCATCGAACCTGTAAACATGGCAAAAAAGTATGGACTGCATGCCGCCATAATATTTCTGTGACATGGGTATCTCTCATCTTTTACACAGATGATCACATCACAGAGCGTGTTTGTTTTTCTTTGTTCATTTAGACCATGAAGAACTGTCAATGCATGGGACTGCTCTCGAAACACATACTCACTCAGGAGACCGCTTCTGAATAATCCTGGAAAACAAAAGCTTGATATAATGGATTTGAAACATTTATTGTTATCAACTTAAAATACTTAATATTTTGCAACCCTGCTTACATTGTCATACGCTGAAAAACTTAATATTTATGGCAGAAAATCTCTATATGACTTCATTTCTTTTTAAGTTTTGGTTAAACATTTTAAAAGTCTTAACTATTTAAACAACAAGCTTATGGTGACGAGTTGTTGTAAACTTCTATGTTATTTGTTCTCTGGTGGAGGGTTGTCTCATTGGCAATCAAAGCATAAAATATCTTCTTATTCTAGATCTTAAATTAAACATTGTTAAAGACATTGTATTCTTGTAAATGGATGCATTCTATTTTCATTTTCAAAAGTAGTCTCATTGTGAATCATACCATATCCCCTTATTCTTATATGCATACATTGAAGACCTGTTGGTGACCATCTGCTGTTGTTTTTTTCTATGGTCGGGTTGTTGTCTCTTTGGCACATTCCCCATTTCCATTCTCAATTTTATATCTAATCAGTAACAATAGGGATATATAAGTTAGTTTAAAAACATTGAGTTATCTCCCCTCTAGTAGTTTTAATACAAACTTATTGTTTTCCAATGTTGATGTTTAAAACATTCTCCACTGAAGATGACCAAACTGATAGAAATGTTTTGATGAATTTCAATTGTGTAGGACATCCTTAAATAATTGTTTTACAATTTCATTTCAATCTATTTTGGAATATATAAGGTTTTGGTGACCTTTAAGTTGTGTTTTTTTTTGGTTTAAATGTTGATGCCTACATTATTATCTTCTTTAATGCATACCTGGTAAACTTTCTAAAAGGACTAGTGCATCTTGGGATAGACTGCAAGACTGGTTCCTTACTCTAGTGTTCATATTCTCCTATAAAACAATAGGTCTGATTGTAAAAATGTTCATACAGCATCCTGAAATAGTTATATTGCAGTTATTCTCTTTTTTACTGAGAAAAAGGGACACTTATGCAGTGGCAGATCCAGAACTTTTCATAAAGGGGGTGGGGGGGGGGGGGGGGCTCCAGTCATACTTCAGTGATTCCCTATATAATCAACCCCCTGGATCTTCTATGCTTATGTAACCACATGCATTATTCTAACCATATATCAAATTTGTATTGAAACATCTGTTTTAGATTCTAAAATAATTAGTCTGTGGTTTATTTATTTTAGTAACAGAAATACTACAATCTAAAATGTCTGGACAAGATAATCTTGTTCTTTTCAACACCTTGCACATAGTCTCTTGGCAAGAAGATTTATGGCTAGTTTTATTAAGTGTCAAGTAAACTGCCAAGATCTATATAATATTTGAATCAACATTTCCATTGAAAGTAACTGTAAAGGTAAATATACCTACATCAAATATACACCTGTTGTTAACGAGATAACTTTATACCTACCACTTATCAAATCCTACCAAACAACTCTATTACTGATAAAATCAATCTTAATTACTTATTCTGTACAAAATAAATAAAACGTACTGTCTAAGTTGTAAATGACTAACTTGAAGAAAATAAAATGCTCTTAAATTTTTCGCAATTGTAAATAAAAGTTTAAATGTTTTAGGACTTTACAACTTTGAAAATATTCTTTTCTTGAAATAAGTGTTTTCCACATTTAAAATAGATCTGGAATATTACCATGGCAACAGAAAGTGGAAATCTACTCAGCCAAATTAAGCTAAAGACTTTTGTCACTTATGTAAGTTGAACAATAGATTAAGAGAGTTTTAAAAGTAAGTTCCACAGTGTAACTTGTTTGAAACTTTTAATTTACGTAAAATTGAGAATGGTCGTGTCTGTATGCATATCTATTTTTTATATTTTATGCATTAATTTCTAAAATGCAAATCTAAAATTTATTTTTAATGTCCATTTTTAATTCCATCTTTTTCCATACATATTACCCCTTCTATCACTTTTGATTGAGAATATTTTATTAGCTTATTTTGGTCGTATGAATAATCTATAACAAATAAAAGATCTTCAAAAAAAATTATTGACCAAAATGATTTTTTACATATAAACTTGAAAGACCTTTAGAATCTATCTCCCTTATCTACATGGCTTGACATTTCACTAAAGACTAATTGTAAACTTATCATCAATGAATTGAAGTTAAAAAAGATAAATTACATTGCACTGCAAAAAAAATATCTTATTGATACTAATTTGGTTAGAATATATACCAGGTATATATTACGACAATGTGGAACTCCTGTATCAAAAACTCATCTAAAATCATAAAATCAAATGTAAGTATAAAATCATTTAATGTAAATTGCATAAACTTTTTTAATATGTTTATTTATCTTTTTACATTAATTAATTAGCCTAGGTAAATGACATGTCTTTCTGTGGATGTTACCTGATGAAATATTATAAGCCAGCACTTAAAAAATGTTTAAGCCTGCAGGTTTAGTACAGCTGGGTTTAAATATTCATTTACATAACCAGGTTCGCTTTTTAACATGCATTATATTTGCCACTGGACATTCAACAGGCAACCCTCATCAACATCATTAATTGAAAAATTATAAACAGAAACAGAAAATTAAAATGCTGGGGTCCTAAATAAGTTGATGAATTTTACAGTGTTTTTTTAATGAAGTTTCATAATCCTTATAGCATAAATGAAAGCAGATGGTGGGTGTATTTCAACAAGAGATGTATCTTAATAACTATAAACACATCCTCTTTGGCTTAAACAGTACCTAGAATTACGTTTTCCTCTCTACTCTAAAATGAAAGTTAATAACGTTACAATCAAAATAGCAGAGAAGTTATTATAGTCATTTTCAACAGAAATTTATAAATAAGAATGTGACAATAGTACACAGATACCCCACTCACCCAACTCGCACTATTGTTTTCTATGTTCAGAAGGAGGTGAAATTTGGGGTCACGACTTACAACTGTAATTTGGCATTAAAAATTAGAAAGATCATATTATAGGGAACATGTGTACTATTAAAGTTTTAAGTTGATTGGAATTCAACTTGGTCAAAAGCTTTCAGGTAACCTTGATCAAACACTTTAACAGTGAAGCAGGACGGATGACAAAATGAACAAATGAATGGATGCACAGATCGAAAAAAAATTAAAAAGGATTTATATGCTTCAAAGAAAGACAACTCTTGCAAAATAGCAAAGGGAAGTAATTCTTTAAATTTGGTATTTTATTTGAATAAGATATATCTACTTTGCAAACAAGTTTAACTGATGAGTTTTTCTACCTATTTATAGCAATAATGATTTATGTCAGTTTGAAATAAAGATTTTAAGAAGATATATTTGCTTTCCACAAAATGCAAAAAATCAATGAAATGCATGCATGAAGCTATTTTGAAACAGATTTAGTTAATAACAAATTTACTGACATAAAACTATTTAATGACTGTTTACATAAGGTATAAGTACAAAGCTACAGATAATCATCTTTAGGTTTTTGAATTTAAATAAGTTTTTATAGAACATGATGGATCATGACATTAATCTCTCGATCCACTTATCATCAAATTCAAATAAGTACAAATCTAAATTATATATGAACAGACTGGAATAAACTTGGAAATAATTAGTATCATTGTTAAATTTTCTAAATAAAAAAAAATAAATATAAATTGTGTTAAGGTTACCATTTTACTATACAAATACAGAAAAAGTTTTACATATTGGAAAAAAGAACCCTTTATAGGCCTCATTGAACTCAATGGGCAGTATTTATTTACTAACATCTCAAAGTTTACATACTAAATCATAGACATACATCACTATTTAATCATCACACAATCTAAATGACAAGATACATGTTATTCTGCATAGAAAATCCATCAGGTTTTAATTGGATATTGAAGTATGTTGTGATGTTATAAAAGTTTAAAGTTTGTAAGGATATACAGTTTGAAGTTGGGTATATATCTGTATTATAAAACTCTACACTGAGATCTGATTTGAAGGACTACATAATTCGAGACAGATGAAGATGCTACCATATATAATCCTCCATTCTATCATCCATTGTACACTTCCAGTAAGTTGTTTTATCTTATTTCTTTAATGCATTATATTACTTATAATTTTGTTTCTACTGAATTTTGACAGAACAACTGTGGATAAACAGGTTTAAAATGTGCTATGCCATATACATATGGATTCATTCTAATTTATCCTGGAAAATAGGAAAATAATTTTTTTATGGATACTGTTTTATCAATCATTTGCATGTGTACTAGGTGTACCAAATCTGTAGGATTGAGGGAAAATAGTATTACAGTAAGTATATGAGTTCTAGTCAATTTGAACTTTAGTTTTTTTAGTCTACAAAAGAGCCACCAAAATGGTCAAATTCATCCTGTGACCTTTCAACTTGATTTCTCATACAGGACCTACAAATGTACATATTATTCAATATAAACTTCAGGTGACCTACAGTTCAATACAGGTTAAGTGCTCTTATTTGAGATAATCATTTAAAAGGACTGCAAATAACCTAATTGGGGTATACAAATCTTTAACAACTTCAAACTGAACTTAAATGTTGACAGCTTAAAGAGAAGGGAAAGTACCATCAATATATGACAGACAAGATAAAACTGAGTTATTCAACTTCTACTTTGAGTGCCTTACATTACATTTCATCATGTAGAGGAGACCCCCCCCCCCCTTTCTTATATTTCCCCCTGCTTTTCTACCTTTTTTATAAGATTTGGGTGGATTAGATGACTGCAAATATAGCAGTCTTTCATATTAAAGTGACCTGACACCATATTAACATTTAATTGAAAATAGCCCTTGCCATCATAGTTGATGGATTGCTGACATCTCATCAAAACATGTATGTTTATATACATGATATGGTACACATACATGTATATAGTTCTCCAAATTTGAAACCTTTTTTTGATTGGAAATAGCAATGGTATTTTGCTGGAGTATATTCTGTATATTTCTGAAATACCCTTTTAAATGTAGTGTGGATTCACTTTTATTTTTGGATATCAACATGATCAAGTTTCTTGGGTTTCTTGATAAACTACGAATTTAAATTTTCAACGAATTACAAATTTTCTTTTGGCTTCCTATGCAGAGATAGGGAAAACCAAAAAACAGATATCCAGGAAAATACAAGTTTTCCTCAATCAACGAAAATTGATACCCACAAAAATAAATAAATCCACAGAATGTGACACCAATTGGCCGTTTCAGAATCTAAAAGACTATGGTTAATTTCATTTTTCGTACCCCAAAATGAAAATAACGTTACGCCATTGGTTGAATTTCGATTGTTTAGGACGTTTTAAACCAATCACCACGCTTTGGTGTACACTTTTGAAAATATTACCCAGAATGCATTAGATTCTGAAACGGTGAATTGACATTAATAGGAGGCTTAAAACCTAGTATTAGTACCTGTTCGGATAGTTAAAAGAAACATTGTGAGATTTAAAATATCTTTCTTAATCATGTGAACGGTAAAAAAAACATATTTTCTCTTCTTTTTTTGTGCCGTAATTATAAAAATTTCTATTATTAATTGTCTTTAATAAATGATTTTCAAATGATTTCCCTAAATGTACTTCACCTTTTTTGTGAATTCAGATTTTAATCAATGGATTTCTCTTCATCTCTCCAGACCAGAATCATCAGGTAGGCTAGACTTAGTTCTCCTTCTATCCTACTGGCAACACCTTGATGTGACTTTTTTCCTTTGCCCCTCCTTTTCTCCACCTCCACTTAAAAGAGTTAGTTTCCTTTGATACTCCTCAACTACTGGCAGCAAAAGTTAAAAGGTTATATAATGGTTCTAAATTGTAACAGTTGTTCGCAGTTAATCAAAATCTCCCCCTATCTTGTGTAGTTGTCTTCTATCTTGTTCTTACACCAATTTTCCTTCTGTTTTGCACAGTAGCTCTGTAAATAAACTGAAAAAAAATATTTTTCAGAAATATTTCATACAAGGTATATATTTATATTAACAAATACATTCTTATTCTCTATATATTATTTAAGGAATGGCTGTAATATTTTTTCTGTCTATTCGAAAAAACATCAAAATGTGGTGCACTGTCTGAATAACTCGGGTAGTGGGTTGTTTTTAAGTGTGCACCACATATTTTATGTTATTTCAAATAGACAGTAAAAATACTACGCTGGTTATTTTAAAGTGTCATTTCTAATAATTTAATTCTAAATTCCATTTTAAACCGGAAGTAAACCATGAAAATACATTGATGATGTCATGGTTACATGACAAAATTATGTCTATGAGCTGATAAACAAAACAACGTCAGCCAATAAGAAGAAGTGTTACATCCAAAATAAAATTATTGACAAATATATAGCAAACAAGAAATTGTTTTCATAGAACTTTGTTCAGTTGAACGTAAAATTAAGGTCAAAACTCTAATTTGATATAAAAATTAAGAATATACAAAATGTATCAAAGGGAGAATGTGTACTAAGTTTCAAGTTGATTGGACTTAAACTTCATCAAAGACTACCTAGACCAAAAATTTTAACCTGAAGAGGGACAGACGGACAGACAAACGAACAGACAGAGGATTTTGATTAAACTTACAATTGAAATCAAAAGATATTATTAGATTTTCCACAAGAGCCTCTAATCCAACTATAGATAAGAAAAATCTCTTTCATAGATTTCAAATTTACTCTATGTTAAAGTCTGATATTATGAAAACCAAAATCATTGATTTCACTGGAATCATGCCAATTTCTAACACCTGTACAATGTACAAAAGCCTTAAAATTACTCAACAAGACAACATGTTTCTTTTACAAATTGAAGCCAATTTTTCAAAGATAAAACATTTGCCTAGACTATAAACATTACATAAATAACTTTGTGTTTTAAAACAATGAAAATCAGGAAAAATATTAATTGTTTTACTTTCTTTTTTAAGAATTTTTTTCCTATCTAGGGGAGGGGAAGGTTGAGGTCTCCCAATCATGTCTAGCCTGACAATAATATCATGTGCCTGTCAAATGTCAAAGCTGTTGTGTAACATTTAATTTAGACTTCAAGATACTTTGACAAAAATATAAAAAATCACAAGACTTAAACCACACAAATTTATCTTTATTGTATCTAACACTAATTTTGATCATTCAGAACTTATTATTTCCTAACAGATCATGATTTTTACAGAGTTATCTCCCTGTCGTATTATGTACCACCTTAAGTAAAAAATATTGTAACATGCTTTAAAATGTGTTTAACATGTTTAATATTATTACTCAGACTTTAAAAATGTTCATTTCCTGTACCTTTATTGATTTCTTTTCTTTTCTTTGTTTAAATTAATTGTCATTTAACATGTTCTAGCCCCTGTCTTGAACCCTAGATCCACACAAACATTTAAAGATTAAACCCTGCAACCTATATTCTAAAGGTTAACTGAGATGATCTAAAGAGTTAAAGTTGTTCCTGCTCCTTAAATGGGACCAACTTTTGTCAGAAGTATATATTCAGTGGTTACTATTTATAACTCAGAACTGCCTTTTAAAGAATTTGTTGTGAAAAAAATCTCTGTTGATATTATTCACAATTTGTCTTAATAGTGATTTAAGGAATTTGGTGTTATTCATGTCTGAGAGTCTATTCTGGGATTATTTTCAATTTGTCTTAATTGTGATATACAGCTGAAAAATTTGGCGTTCTTAGTCTGCAACAGTTGCTGAAAACTGCAATTCTACCTTTTGATGTTTGTTAAATTTTGTTTTATTATCTCAATGCTGGGTTGCTGTTTCTTTAGCATTTATACCATATCTTATTTTATGGATATGAACTGCATAGTAAAGATAAACAAATGCCAGTGTGGCTAATTGTCTAGATTAACATGGAGGTTGAAGTCTTATTAAACTTCCTAAAATACAATGTTATACAGTTTGTTTACATCAGTTAGTTAAATATAAGTTGAGGGAGGATTTATTTTTAGATTTTCAGTCGATCTAATTTACATTAACAGATAATCTAGGATCTCTATTTGCTGGTGTTCAGGCATTCAAGAAGTTTATTTAATTTTTCTTATCTTAACATTTGTACTTTGATTTAGATTGTTAATATCTTACTTCCTGACAATCAATAACATTAAAACATTTAAAACAAATGCTCCAGCTCCTACTCTGAAATTAATACATGTATTATTATATACCCTAAAATATGTATTAATTTACTCACCTATAAATATTCTAAAATAAAAAGGTCACATCTATATGACATGAAAAATGTTTTGAGTTAGTTATTTATTATGAAACTGGCTTATAATTGTCCTTAAAAAAATTGATCAGATCGATCCCATATTTATATGTTATAAATCTTATGATGATAGGGGGACAGAAAGCACAACAGTATATTTATTTTTAGCATTATATAATTTCATTGATCTTCAATTCCTACCAATACGAGTTGTTTCCCATTGCAAGATAAAGATTTTTATTCTGTATTCAGCTTTTCTTTGAATACCAATAATAAGTCTGACAATTATCTCCATTCTTCTAAACTCACAATAATGCACACAATAATTTCTGAATTTACAATTTACAAAACACCAAGGATCAGGCAAGAGTATAATTCCTTTAAAAATAATGTGAAAAACATATGCTCTAAAGTGTAAAGTAAGATGTGAAAGGTTGTATCATTGCAATAAATGAGGAACTATTATGAAAAGAAAACTTATATTTGATTCAATGTGGTATGAAAATTATACAAGCAAAATCAATTTAAGTCCAGGTGTTTGATACCACCTTAACAGTGTGAGATATTAGTAATCGAATATTATGTGATGCCAAAAATGATAAAGGCAGAGCAATTGAGAGAATAAAACTTGCCAGGATTTAGGATTCTCTACAAATAAAATTTACCAAAAATTGAAATCATGTGAGGGCTTTTTAGAAAGAAGTTGAAATGAATGTTGGGTGCACTTAAAGACATCTTACATTTGTATACCAACAATATTAAATACATTTTTGGATAGTGAAGTTACAACTTTTAAAGATTCAGTTGTTTTACTTAACTCATATTATTGGTGGTCTTGCAAAACATTATCCCTCCTAACATGCCTAACATACATTTTATTCTGGAATCATGTCAGGTTAGGGGAAGGGTTGGGATCTGTATGTATATGCCTATCCCAGGTCAGTTATTTTTCTCGTTCAAATTGTTTCACATTTGTTATTTCGGGGTCTTTTAAAGCTGACTAAACAGAATGGGCTTCACTCATTGTTGGGGGTGGACCTTTATCAGGATACCGGGAATGGGTGATTGTAAGCTCTGGATTTTAGGATTGATGCTTTCAGGATCTAGGAATTCTTTTTTCTAATTTCGAGATATCAGGATTTAATGTTTTTAAGCCCCAGATTTCGGGATCATGACCCGTCCAATCTCCCCTCATTGTTGAAGGCTGTACAGTGACCAGATGAGTAGAGTTGTCTCATTCGCAATTATACCACATGTTTTTTATATACCTGAAGTAAAGAAAGAATAGATCATTATCCTTTGAATAATTTGCCAGACTGGAACCCTGTTACACTTACCCACCTCAGATAAACAGTTATGACTATGAGTCACATCCAGTTTAATTAAAACACTGGAAGAAAATTCCTCAAAATCTAACAAGTTGCCAAAGTTTCTTTGTTTACATTTAACTAAACATATCAATTCTAATTAGAACTAACAATTATATTTTTTCTGCTATGCTATTTAAAATTAGGTTAATTAGCAATGATATAATAAAGGCATGCAGTCCAATATTAATTACCACAAACATCATTCATTTTATTAATTTATTATCTTTACTGCATAGATCTTTTATAGATTTATTTTTTTTAAATACAATGAAAAAACTTGCTGAATAAAAAAAATGTTTTTTTCTAAAAATAATGAAAATTTACCAGACTGAACCTGTTATAACTTCGGATGTTCAAACATAATTGCCTTCATTTCTTCAACAATCTGAAGTGTTCAAACTTGGATCAAACTGGAAGTACTTGAATTTATTAAAACAAAGAATTTTTTTATATAAAATATGAAAATATATGGTATAATTTAGTTATTTAAACTGATGATTTCAAAGTTCAATAGAAAAAACTTACCTTGAAAAGATAGTTGATAAACAAAGAAATTCCACAGCTGATTTCTGAGCACGCAGTAAGTCACATGGTGATGTTGTTGTTTTGAAATTGGATCTCTCATCTCAGCCAATCATATCAGTAGATGCTACACTAAGGGACTTTCTCAAACATTGCTTTAACATTCTCATCTGCACTGTTTTCATTGTATTTGCACCTGGAAAACATGCAATGCCATGTAAATATAAATAATGGATTTTTATAGGATGTATCAGACAGTTAAATCACCCATTCAAACATCATGAACATGTTCCAAGGGTGAATCAAAACACAAAATCATATCAACTCAACATTATTTCTATTTGTATAAACATAAACAATTGAGGTGCACTACAACTATTCCTAAAAATAATCAGGGTACAATATTACATTATCACACTTGTATCAAAATTTTCCTAAAAGACCAGACACTTTAATTTCCAAGCCAAATGGCTTTAAAAAGATATTTTGGTACATGCATCATGATTAATTTCAATTAAGTTCAATAGATTTTTTTTAATTTAATATTAAAATTTATATTATTTATCATGTTTATAATAGTTTTATATTTATGAAACTATAACAGGTTGGGAACAAACCCTCTATATGGTGATTATACCTGTATAGAGGGATAATCCTTCTATAGAGGGGTAAAATTATCCCTCTATCATGTCTATAGAGGGGTATTTTTGTTTAGACTGGATTTAAATCAAAATAGGGCAGAATGGCATTCTCTACTTATTATGGCAGTAACCAGGAACAGTTGATGCACCAATTGACGTACTTAATTTAATATGCACATGCCCAGTTTGATGCTTATCTGACTAAATATAAAATCTATTGTTCACCATGATTGAAAGCTGTGATGATCAGGTAAATTCTACTCACTTATGCCTCACTGAACAGAATTTCTATTGTTAGATTTAACATGAAATTTAAAGGTCAACTATACCTTTTGTTGTTGATCAGGTGTTTAGATAGGTTTACAATAGATTGCAAGTTTTGTCACTGTAGCAGAAAACTGGTTATCCCAATGTTTAGTAAAGTGCATATGTTGATGCATATAATGCTAGAGATTATAGCCAATATAACTAGAAAATGCCATTCTGCCCTAATTTGCTTTAAATCCAGTGCAAACAAAAATACCCCTCTATAGAGGGATAATTTTGTCCCTCTAAAGAAGGATTATCCCTCTATAGAGGTATAATCACCATACAGGGGGTTTGTTCCCAACCTGTATAACCCCATCTATTCGTAAATTAAATAAGATACAAATTATGATGTTGTCTACCCTGTCACAAATATTAGGCAGTTTATATCTATGTTAGTGATTCCTATGATCCTCTTTATCGTGTTAATGCAATAGCTTTTCTAGACCTCTCAACTAAATCACTCATATAACAAGTGTTTCTTGTAGTTAAAGCTAGTACACATTTATAACTACATGTATCATACCCTCTGTTAACATAGTTAATACATTTTGTAGCTGTACAAGACCCTCTCCAAAAAAATAACTTTTAATGCTTTAATCTCTATACTGTATGACTTCAACTAACATTGAAGATACCAGAGGGACATTCAAACTCATAGATGGAAAATAAACTGACAACACCATGGCTAAAAAAGAAAAAGACAAACAGACAAATTATAGTAAACAAAACGAAAGAATAAGCAACACAAACCCCACCAAAACTGGGGGTAATTGCAGGTGTTTTTGTTATCATTTATTTCAGTATTCACTTGTTTAAGTGATTTTGATGTTTCCTTCAAAGACAGATTTTAAAAATTTTCCAAGTTCTGTTATATGTTGACGTTAGGATATAGCCTGCAGTCGCTCAGTAAGTAAGTGAGTTGCGACTTAAACAGGGGGTCTCATTGGGGGGTTCCGATCCCGGATCCCACTTACTGTTGTATCAGATTCCCGTATCCCGCTTATACTATGTACGTAAGCAATTCTAATTTTTTTTTTATCATTTCCCAGGTCCCCCTAGACCTCATTTCCCGTTTTCAGGACACAATAATTTGACTTTCACGTTTCACGCTTACAAAAAACCGGCAATCCCGCGTCACGCTTAGACCCCAATGAGACCCACTTCAAACACTTTTAAAAGTTTCCTTGTGAATTTTCTTATTATGAAATATTCATTTATCATGTGCATGGGTATAGGTCAACAATTCAAAGTTGATTTAGTTTTAGAATGATATATAGATATACTGTTCCCAGGGCAGGTATAAAATAAAATATAAATAGGGCACTCCCACCCTTTGGCAGTTTATTAATACAAATACAAATACAAATATTTTATTGGCACAAACTCAATTACAATAATTGGCAACGGCCCATACAACTAGTATACTAATAGTAATGATGCAGCAATTAAACAATAAATACTACATAGCATATCATTGGGCACATTTCGAACAATGAAATGTGCAGTTATAAATATCAATATATATAGGTTAATTTGTAAGAATAGACTACTGACATAAGTATATTGTATGTTATAGCTTCAAATTGTTCATATTACTCATTTATAAGGAAATTTTTCCTTGATTCAAATGAATGATTAATAAAAGATGATATTAATCTAAGTGTTTTTCTACACTTGTTATTAAGTAGTAGTTTAATATATTCATCCTCAGTTTTAGATTGTTTGTCATAATTTTTAAAATAGGACAATTTTGATATAAGAACATTTCTTTGTGATTCATATTTTGTGCAGTGCAAGATAAAATGTTTTTCGTCTTCTATATTTTTATTATGACATAATTTGCACAACCTTTCTTCTCTGTTAACTTGCATGTATCTACCTCTTTCAATTTCAAGATTGTGTGCACTTAGCCTTAGTTTTGCCAAAGGGGCCCTATCTTTCAACATATTCAATTGGTCAACATAGTGTGCACGTTTATTTGAAAAACAAAAATGTCGAAAAAATGATAGTTTTGATGATTCAGTAATATATGAATTCTGTTCTTGTAAAATTTGGTCATGAATTCGTTGTTTTATTTGAGCAAGCATAGGTGTAATAGTTACATCAAAAGATGTTAAATATGAGAAACCCAGATTATGGATACATTTCTTCATATTACTTGTCCATAGGTTGTTTTCTCTTGTTTGAATAAATATGTCATGAGCTAAGATTTTGTTAGATGAGATTAAATGATCTAAAAATTTCATGGAAGACAACAAAATTTTAGCTTTTAAGGGGAGTCTACCAAGCTCACTGCGACATGCATGGTTGGAAGTTTTACAGTGAACCCCCAGAATTTCTTTTATAAATTTTATATGAAACTTTTCATATGGTTCATTCTCATTATTTTTTTGAATTGATTCAATACCCCAAACTTCACTTCCATATAATAAAATTGGAAGTACCATTGTATCAAAAAGTTTTTCTAAAAGTCTACATGAATTGTTGAGACTAAGAGATTTCTTTATTTTAAATAGAGCTTTTCTAGCCTTTTCCATCAATAAATTGGAGGCCAGGTTAAATTTGCCATTGTATTTTAAAGTTATCCCAAGGTAACAATATTTATCAACTGTCTCAATATAATATTTGTTGATAGTAAAAAAGTTTTGAAATGATTTGCCGTTAGAATTGAATATTAGGACTTTTGATTTTGTAGAATTTACTTCCAGCTTCCAATCTGTACAGAACTGAGCTAGAGTGTCTAGACTACATTGTAGTCCTTCTGGACTACTTGACAATAGTACCAAGTCATCGGCATATAACAAACAATGAATCTTATCATCACCAATTAGCACAGGGTCTGTGCTATTGTTTTTTAAATTTTCAACAATATTATTAATAAAAATATTAAATAGTAAAGGGCTTAGAACATCGCCTTGTTTAACACCTCTTTCAGATATGAAAGATGTACTTAAACCATCATTAAATTTTATTCTATTCTTTGTTTTGGAATACATTGAAAAAACTATGTTAAAAATTTTCTTTGGAATTCCATGTGTTAATAGTATATGGAATAATCCAATTCTCCATACCGTATCAAAGGCTTTTTTTAAATCAATAAATGCAGCATAAACTTTCTTATGTTTAGTCTTGTATTGTTCAATAATTGATTTCAATGAAAAAATATGATCAGCTGTTCGATTATGTTCCATAAAACCAATTTGGTTTTTGCTTATCAAATTGTTGCATTGTGTAAATTTTAATAATCTGGCATGTATAATCTTGTTAAACACTTTTCCAAGGTTCGAACTGATAGAAATCCCTCGGTAATTTCCAGGGTCGGCCTTACTACCCTTTTTGTGAAGTGGGACAAGAAGACTCTCATTCCATATTTTTGGGAAGATACCTTCATTAAAGACAATATTGAAAAGTTTAACAAGAGATTCCATGGTATTTTACCTGAGCCCAGAAAATCCAAATACGTCAAGCAGTTGAAGTTGTGTGTTTGCTTTATATCAAGTGTTAACTATTTTATACATATTCAGGTTGTATCATGTATAGTTGTAAATATCTAATCTTTTACTGTTACAACATGTAGAAATCAAAATCGTGGAAATGTTATGATATGATGGCGGGAAACATGCATTCGAGTTATCTCTAGACTTTTCTAACGACGGTATGACTTCGAATGTTGACAGACTGGATGTGTTAAAAAATCACATTATTCCTTCGCCCAGCAAAAGTAAGCACTGCCAACAGGTAAACAAATGAGTAGAATATCATTATTTGAAAACAGATTGTAACTGATGCTCTCAAGTAGTTTACATTTTGATTAAGTTGCTACAAAACACGAAAAACACTTGCCGAACTGGTCAAATTATCTCCCTTTATGACAAAGTTACATTGTATTTGTAGAAACGGAATGTAATTAAAGTATGTATTATTCTGCTTTATATATTAAACTTTAGGAAAAAATCAGAAAAATGGGTTAATAATCGACCTATCTTATATTTCTGCTGGGTTTACTATAAACGTATTAACACTTTTGGTATTTAGCTGAATCTTGCCTCCGAATGACCTTAGATCTACTCCGAATCACCTTTTGACGTCATGCAACAATCACTTTTAAATTGTGACGTCATATATTTTAAATTATGATGTCAAAGATTACGGGAACCTGTGTGATTTTACGTAATGGCGGACAAATTTGCATACAAGTGTAAATACGTCTATTAATGGCTATCTAGTTAGTAGTACGTAGGAAGGCGTCCCAGAAAAAAATTAAAATATCCTTGCCAGACGTCATAATTATTTGGACTAGTCGTAGGAAGGCGTCCCAGAAAAAAAATTAAAATAGCCTTGCCAGACGTCATTATTATTTGGACTAATGGCTATCTAATAAATCAAAAACATAAAAAAATTGTCAAACACACACACATTTTATTTGTTAATTAAGGTACCCATAATATAGGGTAGGAATGCCTTTCACCATCAGGTGTCAAACCAATCCAGGTCCATTCGCCCAAAAACATGTGAGAGCCTGTCCTCGTTTGCCCCCTTTCACTTTCGCATCCTAGGTCTGTTGGCACCCTTCAAGTTCACACCTTTTTATTGGTGTTGTGTTGCATAATAAATAGTTTTGGTAAGCGTTTGGTTGTAAATATTTTTTTTCATTGTTTCAAAAAGTAAAATCACAAAAAATACTGAACTCAAATGAAAAGTCCCTAATCAAATGGCAAAATCTAAAGCTCAAACACATCAAACAAATGGATATTAAACAACTGTCATATTCCTGATTTGGTACAGGTATTTTCTCATGTAGAAACTACAGTGGAATAAACCTTGGTTTATAGCTAGCTAAACCTCTCCCTTGTATGACAGTCACATCAAATTCAATTATATTGACAATGATGTGTGAACAAAAACATGCAGACATAATAGGTTGTATCATATGATCATATTGTATTATTATGAGATACTGATCCTAAAAACCAAAATATATACAAAAATATGCTATTTAAACTTGTTAAGGCTTAAATTAAAATATTGATTGTTTGCCCTTTACCGACCGACCCTATAAATTCGCTGCGCCTGAAAATCTTTTATTTGTATTTACCAGCAAGATTTTATTTTAATTTATTTTTTCGTTCCTACCAAAAATCTTATATTTGTATTTCCCGCTCAAAACAATTTTATCCGGAATTCTCGGGTTTTATCTTTAACGTATAAGGTCCAGTCCGTTTGGTATCACCTGAGCGTTTGACATTAACACTTGCATTTGAAGTTTCAAAGCATTTGTTTGAAATCGATGTTCAGCATGTGAACGCTTACTGAAATCACGTACGCTACTCTGTACCTTTATAAGAGCAGGGTTCATTTACAAATAAGTTGGTTTGATACAAAATTATCAACGTGTGTACAAACTAATTTGTAAACGGACGTTTTATTCTATGTAGGGATGGCCTTTTGTGATCCGCAGATCAGGATGATTATGTTAACGATGCCGCTATATTATTTATATCTGACATGAATCAAGTGACAAAACCCTGTAAGGTGGAGAATATCTGGCAGTAAAATCGCCAAGTTGTCCATACAGATCATTTATAAAGGCGATGTAAAATACGTGACAATTTTCAGAGTTTTAAGTCTTGTAGCATTTTAATTGGAAACAAAGACACACACGATGTTTTTAACACTCTAGGGACTTTTTCTACTAGTAATGTATGTCTGCCCGGACATAGATCTAATCAGTACAAAGTTATCTTTTACAGAAAATCTTAAGTGAACATACAAGGTACGTAGTACAGAATATAAGTGCAAGTTCAAACTCTTCAAAGTTCCAGGCATATAAACGTTGAAGATATGCGGCACAGCACTATATTTTGATATTTTGAAAACAAAATAGTACTGTGCATATGAATTAGCTTCACATTCTACGTGATATTTTTTTTAAAACTAATAGTCCCTGAAAACTTATTTGCAAAAACAAAACGGACACAAATGACATTATGCAGAGTTTGTATCTATAAAATAAAATATTATACCTACCTGCCTACCCATGACAAATAATATACCGAGCCAAGTTATTTTTTTGGGAAAAAAAATAAAATATTTTACCTACCTACCTACCCTGTTTCAAAACATAGGGTCAGAAAAGGGCAAACGAACAATATTTTAATTTAGGCCTAATAATCTCTCAAAATGAGACATTAGTCACTTAAAAAATATTTTTTAATTCAAAAAGATATATATTTACTATGAAATAATTTAAATGATCACAATATGGCAAAATTCAGATGCATGATAAATAAGAGCATTAAAAATGATTATAGGAAAGTATTTCTGTAAAAATATGCAAATAAAACACACAACAATAAAACCCAATTTATCTGTGTAAAGATTCCAATTATCAGTAATCATACATGCTTAACATTTAAAAATTAATCATCAATCATGTCTTAAAGAAAGTGTACATTTTATCGTCGTGCACCAAAAATTACTGTTCACATCATTTGGCAAGAACTTTTATCCATATATGGTTTAAGGACATACAATACAATTACAGGAGAGTTAATGATTCTGTAAACAAAAACATTAAGAAATAATTTCTTCGTGTCATGCTCTAACATGTCCAGCTCATATTAACTTGGGCAGGCATTATTAAAATATAAGTCAATATTTAACACTAAGCATAACTCTATCTCAATATTATTTCCCTGTACAACTTAATAAAGATTTTAGGTACATGTGTAAGTATTATTCCTTAATGTCATGAGTGATTAAAAGCTACCATTCATATAGGCCTTTGTGAAATGTTGTTTAAAATTGGCGGCAGCACTCTGTCTATAGTTGACCTTTTGGAAAGCAAACTTCTGTTCCTTATAAGCAATATACATTTTCTGGTGGCAATCTACATTTCCTACTGCTTAAAGTTCATGATAGACACACTTTGCAGAGCCTTAAATTTCCTACTATATATACTTTATGTTCTGAATATGCATGTAAAATTTACCACCTGACATTAAACGAACAACAATTATTCAAACACTGCACATTTTGTTTTCTTTTACAGGTTACGATGTCAGGTGGGGTTCAACCCCCTTTAACCACCCACATTCTAGACACAGCTAGGGGGAAGCCAGCTGGAACTGTACCAATGGTTTTGTCTATTCAGGAACAAAATGGAGACTGGAAACAATTAGAAACAGGGTAAACACCATTGTTCAGAACTTCTAATGTTTATATAGTACATGTAATTAAACTAATAAAAGGAGAAATAATATATGTTTAAATGAGTATAAATTTGGGTACTGTCACTTGAATCATGTCCCTTTATAATGTTATATGCATCATCTGGATCTTCGGCTCATGGGCTCATTCCCATTTTTTTTTTCTAAGCTTTTCCAAATTATGCTCTAACCTGAAAAAAATTGTTAAAGGTATGATTTCACATCTCAAAACTTGATTATTTTTTAAAACTTGGGAATTTTGTGGGATTGTTAATTTTTTTTACTTATGTATACAAGTAAGTTTTTTGAGAAAAATTAAGGGGAGATTATTCAAACATTATAATTAACTTATAATTTTTAGTATATTTTGTTTACTTCTTCAAGTAGTACTCCTGACTGCATATGCATCCCTCATGTTCATTTGAAGTTACTGCAGGATTTTCTAATTTGATTTTAAATTCTAATAAGAATATGTCCTCCATTTACAGGACAACGAGCATAGATGGTAGAGGAGGATTTCTTACACAGTCTACATTCCGCCCAGCTGTATATAAACTTTACTTTGACACAGGAGCCTACTTCAAAAAGAACAATTTAAAGGGATTCTATCCATATGTAGAGGTGAGGTTTTTGAAAGTGAAGAAAAGTTATTTTTTGTGCACCATTCATGACAGAGGAGATTATTGTAAATATGGCTTTCTATTTGTCCACACTGTATTTGGAGTGTCCAAAACAGAACATGTACTGAACTTTAAAATGGAAATGGGTAAAGTGTCAAAAAGACAACCCTACCAGAAAACAGAAAACAGCCCAACTAACTAGCATTTCAGCATTAACCAATTTGTTTGGGACATTCTGTCTGTCTGTCCTTAAGTCTGTCAATTGGTCTTGTCTATCTGTCATATTCTTGTCATCACAACTCATTTGAAACCACAGCAAAACTTCATGAAACTTTGTACAAAATCAGGACATACTATCTAGATGTCCACATCAATAGGAAGTTATGAATAATTTTTTTTCTGTGAGTTATGCTCCTTTGGACTTAGAAATTTAGCCCAAATATACTACTGCAGCAGGATATATGTATAAGTGCATATCCACATGAAATGTTCATCAGTTGAATTTAGTTTTATGTCATTGATTTAAGGATTTGGTGATATTTTATTTACCCAGTAATAATATGGGTGTGTGGGATATGTGAAAGTGCTGAAAAAGGTTCTTTTCTTCATTTTGTATTGTTTGAGTTTGAGTTTTCTATTTCTGAAACTGAGAAAAATTTCAATTCAATTATCTTTTCACTTTTCCCCCTTGTACATAATATTCTTATGGTTAAAACAAAATCTAATGACTATTTTATTTTATCTGTCTGTGAAACAGAAAATGTAAATATTCCATGAATACTGTAAACCAACTAATTTTTGAGGAATAAACAATATCAGTAATGCAAATTTGTCAAACGTGGGTCTCTTATATCATGTATATCATGAATGCATAATGAAATAGAAAAATAGAAAAATGAATTGAAGCAAGTCAGATAGAAATAAACTCATCATAGATATTACCAATGTTAATTCAACTGATCGGACGGAGCTTACGTTTTAATTTGCATAAGGACAGTCTATTTGAAGATGTGTGTGATAATGATGATTGCCGTTATAATTATTACTGATTTCTAATCACCTATCAGTGTCACCAAAGGAATTTACAAAACAATGACTGGACACTTCATTGATGAGTTTATCCTAAAACACCTATCTATAGATGGACTGGTTTATTGTGAGCGAACCGGTTAAACTCCGCCCAGTCAAGTGAAATAAATCGAGTAATACCAGGACTAAATTTTGTATATACGCCAGACACGCGTTTCATCTACAAAAGACTCATCAGTGACGCTTGAATCCAAAAAAGTGTTAAAGGACAAATAAAGTACGAAGTTGAAGAGCATTGAAAACCAAAATTCCTGAAAATGTCTTAAAAAATAAGTTGATTTACAATATACAGTAATATAAAATCTAATTAGTGAAATTTATGTTATACATAACTCTCAATACTAGTCTTATAGTACTATTTTATTGCAGGTTGTTTTCCAGATAGAAGATGAGAAGCAGCATTATCATGTTCCACTGTTACTAAGTCCTTATGGATATTCTACATACAGAGGGAGCTAATGATACACAAATATGTTATATCTAGACAATCAATGAAGCTAGAAGATTAAGAGAATGAACTGGAAACCAGTCATACATGTTGATAAATTCTAAGATGATAAAAATGTGTAATTTTTAAAGATATTTAGGTTTCAATTCCTTGCGGGAAATTTGAATTGATGATGTTGGCTTACTCATCATAAACCCTATATATTCAAGATTTCTGTGTTCATTGCATAATCATGATAATGTGGATTTTTTTTTTACAGAAATGTACTAAGGTCTTCATATTGTTTACAACTCTGTGTGTAAATGTATGGAGAGCTTTTGAAGGCCCAATGATATCAAATGCAAAAGATTATACACCCGCATATGTAAACAAAGCCCAAAAATTATCTAAAGCTATCTAGGCTCAATTTTGCTTGAGCAGGTTTTGAATGTTATGAGCATTATATATATTTTAGAATTTGTTGTTGTCTAGTTCTTTATATTTTCCTTTGGGAATATCTTTATCTTTGAAAATATAATTTATATGCAAACTTATTAAAAATTATTATTCTATTTGTAAGTTTCATTGTCATTTGTTTAAGCCTTCATATTTCCTTGTCTTTACTTATATTTTGAGATTGTACAAGGTCATGCTTTCCTCAGACTGGTTATCATGGTTATGGTGTTGTGACGCTAAATCCAAAACACTCTGACTCTCAGTTTGTCAAATCAAATATTAGCTGCATTACATGCATTCATATTCATATTTTATTCTGATATCAAAAGTTCATATACATGGTAAACATTTGACATAAAGCATACATGGAGAAATAATTCACATTGTTTATTCTTTTACAGTCATAGAAAATTTCAGAAATCCAAGACATAAACTGTGTTTAAACTGTCATTTGTTAAAAGGCTTTTCTTTACCAATCTGGGTTAAAATAAAAAAAGAGTGTTTTTTTCATCAGCAGCTACCAATCTCATCTGACAATTGAACCTATTCTGGTATCCAAATTAGATTTGAAGGTAGGCAACTGAACTCTGTTCAGAAAGCACAATTATAGATACCAAAAAAAAACGGGAGTGTAGTTTTAGTTTGTGTCTTTGAAATCCTAAGAAAATATAGGAGGGTTGGTGGGTAATCCAAGCCTGAATTGTCTAAAAAGTCCTTGAAAATTGAGAATTGATGTCACCTGTGTTTTGTCAAATGAAAAGGTACGATTTTTTCGTTTATGATGAAAGACCTGAGAGTAAGACATAGGTGTTGCTTTTCAAGTGGATGAGGTGAGCTCGAGGTGTCAACAACTGTTACCAGTAAATGTTTTCTCTTTTAAAATCAGTTTGGTAGAAACTACTTTCGATATATCAATGATCACATATCATTTTGATGACTATTTCGAGGTACTGCCCCCTAGGTCATTGACCAGTGACCAGACCTGCCAACTATACAGACTTATGGGGAATTAAACGCATACATTCTCAATCAAACAACAAAGTAGTAGATTAAAACCACTTATGCCATTGCTGATAAGAGGAGCATTTGGTCCTCTTGTACTTAAAATCCCCAATTGAGATTTTAAAAGGTATGAGTGACCTTGAAATTACTAGCAATTTTCAATATTGAGATTTCTGCTGTAGTTAGTTTGATAGGAACTACTTAAGATAGCCAATGATATTATCTATCAAGTTGGATTACTATCAGTACATCTCAGTGAATTCATCATTTTGAAGCACTGCCCTTTAAGTCATGGTTCAGCAACTTTGAATTAGTTAGCAATGTTGCTGCCTATCAAGCCTTGCGGTCATAAAGCTTTCGAGCACGATTTTTGTACTCTCAGACTCAAGAACCAACCAATCAAAATACTGGATTTTGTGTTTCTAGCACTTATTTTGTACTCGGAGTACTGAGTAAAGTTTTATGACAGAGAGCCCTGATTGTCTCTTTCCGAGTTTTCTTATCACTGACATGATATATCTCTGTGTCAAAAGTTTATTTTGTCATCATTTTATATAGTCCTGATAGTTGTTGCTAGGACAGAAGTTGTATCATAAAAATGTGTAGTTTTAGAATTGCTTAGTTTTGGTGACATATTATAGTATTGAAAATTCAACACACAGCGTTAGCTAACTCCTTAAAAGCGTTATATTTTAGAAGGTGGAAGACCTGGATGCTTCATGTTACGAAGTTTCCTTCAGTCACATGTCCAATGTCCTTGACCTCATTTTCATTGTTAAGTGACTACTTGAAAAAAAAGTTGAGATTTTTTGTAATGTTAAATTCTCTGTTATTATAAGTGATAGGATAACTATATTTGGTAGGTGCGTACCTTGCAAGATCCTCATGCCCGTCTGACAGTTTTCACTTGACCTCGACCTCATTTCATGGATCAGTGAACAAGGTTAAGTTTTGGTGGTAAAGTCCATATCTCAGATACTATAAGCAATAGTTCTATATTCCGTGTTTGGAAGGACTGTAAGGTGTACACGTCCAACTGGCAGGTGCCATCTGACATTGACCTTGACCTCATTTTCATGGTTCAGTGGTTATAGTTAAGTTTTTGTGTTTTGGTCAGTTTTTCTAATACTGTATGTATTAGGTCTACTATATTTGGTGTATGTAATGATTATAAGTTGTACACGTCTAGCTGGCAGGATGTACATGACCTTGACCTCATTTTCATGGTTAAGTGATCAAGTTAAGTTTTTGAGTTTTGATCTTTTTTTTCTAATACTCTATTCAATAGGTCAACTATATTTGGTGTATGAAAATATTTAATGATCTATATGTCAGTCGCTCAGATTTTATTTGATCTTGACCTCATTTTCACGGTTCCTGGCTCAGTGTTCCATTTTTGTGTTTTGGTCTGTTTTGTCTTAAACTATAAGCAAAAGGTCAACTATATTTGATGTATGGAAGAATTGTTAGATGTACATGTCTGCCTGGCATGGTTCATCTGACCTTGGCCTCATTTTCATGGTTCATTGGTCTATGTTTAGTTTTCTTGGTCAATGTTAAGTTTATGTGACAGTTGTGATAAAGCTTTATTTTTAGGACTATCAACATAATATCAATGATTAGTAAAGAAGGCAAGATATTTCAGCGTGTGCACTCTTGTTACTAGATTAGCATGCTGAACTGGATTATTAATGTCATAGTTCACATTGTATAAACATTACAAAGAAAGACAGCCCTACCCAGAAACATTAGTCTGACTACGAGCTGACTATGTTTGTTCCTTCTCCTTAATGCCACGTGCTTAAGGGAGTAGCAGCAAATACCAATTCTAAAGTCTGGTTTGACCTCGCCATATGTTAACATCAACTCTTCTGCAGTGAGATTACACTGCTGATTGCATGTATTTGGCCTTTTGGGATATATATAAAAGAACGGCCCATTTTCATTCAGAATGGGAATGTATATAATTTGATGTTTGGTCATGATACCCTGTGCTGGAGATTTAATGAAGAAGCTAAATAAATAAATGCAGAACAAAATTTCATCTGTAAGCTAAATATTTTTTCAAATCTGTTATGCCAGTAATACTACTTGTCAATTGTTTACCTTAAAAATACGTCATGTATTTTTGTTGGGGAATTAAGTTACAATATTTTCTAATGGACAGTAAATGAACACCTTAAAATCAGAAACGTTTCAGCTCATATCAAATGTTTTCTACTGGACAATAAGTGAACACCTTAAAATCAAAACGTTTCGGCTCATATCAAATATTTTCTTCTGAACACTCTGTGAATATCTTAAAATAAAAACGTTTAGGCTCATCAACTATTTTCTATTGACAGTACGTAAATACCTTACTATCAAAACGTTTTAGCACATATCAAATAGTATCTGCTGAACACAAAATACCTTTCTATCAAAACATTTTGGCTTATATCATCAAATATTATCTCTTTGATAGGTATTAGATTCAGATTCAATATTTTATTAAAGTCTCACCACATACAATTACATATAATTACACAATAAAATTTTCATACAGGTACATAAAACATACATGTATTACAAAAAACTTTAAATTCACATTGTATGTGCCAATCTTAAAAGATTTATGAGAGACTGTACAATCAATACTATTAAAAAACAATAAGATATTGTATATATTATATATAATATATATTTGCTTATGAATATCATTAAAATACAGCATAATCAATTATATAAAAAAAAAACATTCCTTCTTATTAAAATGCTATAGCAGGTTCTGGGGACACTTTCAAAAACTTTATCATTATTGAATAAAAAAATTAACTTTTCATTATCTGATAAAATGTTAAAATCCACATTAAAATTTGCAAATTCATAAAACAATATATGTCTAAGACATAGTGGACATTTCAATAAAACATGTAGTTCATCTTCAATACTATTATTACAATAAAAACATGTTCTTTCGTGCATTTCTTATCTTTCATATCTACCGTTTCTATTCTAAGAGGAGCAACTCCACATCTAAATTTAGCAAAAGAACTTCTAAATTTAAGCTGCATTTTATATTTTAAGTAAGGTTCAGTACAATAATCATATCTAAATAACTTATACATGTTATAAGGTCTTAATTTATTACCTTGAGCATACGCAGATACTCTATTACTCCATTCTATTTTATATTTATCAAACATTACTGTTTCTAATTGATACTCTTATTTAATACATTAGTTTCATAGTTTCAATAATTATCAAAATTATAATTTTTAAACATTTCTATGACTCTATGGCTCCAATTCTTAATTCTACCTCTAGCTTTTTTAATTGACCATTTGAAAACCTTAAAACTGAGTCATATTTGAACATCTTTTCCAGTGTCTAAATACACTTGTCCATTGTTTTACAGATGGTGGTTTCCAACGCATATCTCTATGTATCTCCATGTATGGCATCATTTGGGGTATATTTACCGACACCCATAAAAAATCGTATGGCTCTATTTTAGACAGATACTTTACTACTAGTAATCAACTCTTTTGGCTCACATCAAATATTTTGCGCTTTACAAATAAATATCAATCAATTAAAACTTAATTATGATGCATGGTTAGGTTCACTTTAATTACTAGTATCTAAATTTTGCTTGAAACTTTGTAAATATCGTGGAGGTGAACATTGTACGAAGTGAATCAATGTGGATCAAACTAAAGAAACTTATCCTGCTATGTTTGAATCATCCGTATAACAATTATCCGGTTAGATTCCATTTCTTGCATGTATACTGTTTTAAGAAAACCTTTTAATGTTTGACCTCGCATGTACACAATGTATTTTACTTGTGCACATACAACTATTAAAGAACTCGTTATCATAATATATTTCTTGACAATTTGATATAATTTCGGTGTTTTCCTTTTTTCTTTTGTGTGAAAGACCAATATAGATTTAGGGAAGTAACAACCCTTTCCTTGCCAATTTACATTGTCGTCCGGAATTTGATAAAACGGTGATATATCACATCTATCCTAATGTTATACTAGTAAAATTATTTATAAAAAATAAGGGATGACCTTCTTTTAGTTCTCTTCGTCAGTGGTTATCTTGATAAGATTTATCTACATGTTTTACATGTAGCAACATTCCAGCAGCACCTGCATACGGGGTATATATCTCCCAATTAATACGATATTCCCGTGCTTGCATTTCCTATCATGATTTTCTTGATAGAGGGTTGCTGCTCACAAGGAAGCTATTAAACCAAGAGTTCCAAATGGTGAAGTTGAAATCATCCCTTCGTAAATTCTACGGACGCCATCACGAGTTGGTTGACCGTTATGGAATAACCGTTTCACAAATGATATCGGATATGTTCCTTACGTCGTAACTACAATCCCCTTCCCTTTCATGAATGTGACCTACCGAATTAGACTATTTACCGGATTTGTAATCACATAAGCAACACGACGGGTGCCACATGTGGAGCAGGATCTGCTTACCCTTCCGGAGCACCTGAGATCACCCCTAGTTTTTGGTGGGGTTCGTGTTGTTTATTCTTTAGTTTTCTATGTTGTGTCATGTGTACTATTGTTTTTCTGTTTGTCTTTTTCATTTTTAGCCATGGCGTTGTCAGTTTGTTTTAGATTTATGAGTTTGACTGTCCCTTTGGTATCTTTCGTCCCTCTTTTAATGATGTGAGTTTGACAGTATGTTTGGAGAGAAGTCTCTTATTAAAAACTGTATGTTGCTCTCTATGGTTAGTGTTGTTTTCTTATTTTTATTTTCCTCTTAAATGCAAATGCTGCAATATGATACCTTCTATTATTTTTATAACATTTTAAATGAGAAGTTATTCTAAATTTTATTAAATTGTGTTTTATCGTTTTTTTACTTTTTGGCAATACAATATATTTAAACGAAACAAATTTAAATATGTTTATGAAATATATTTTATTATTGCTCAAAGATCATTTAGAACATACGACGCAAGGCAGTGGATACCCTTCGTGATAAGGAGGGCAGGGTAAAGAACCACATCTCACAACAACGTCATGGAGAAAATTAGCTTTATTACTCCCACCATTGCCACCATGAATGTATTCCGGTTTCAAATCAATGCATATGTATGCCGAAGCATGGTTGTTGTTTTTTGCATAACCGGCAGCTAGGTTTCCATAATATTCTCTCTTCCAACCAGGATAGCACTTATATCTACCAGGAATCATAATTGTTTTAGAACCTGCCTGGACTTCACACACAGCACATGGAACATCCTGGTATTTAGCTTTAGGCCCAAAGAAACCCGATTGAAATTCTGTACCGTACACAAAAGCTCCACCTCCTCCAGACGTTTTTAAGAAATTTGGCTGAGAGGGAAGACAAATTGGACGCGCTGGACCTCCGGGGTCCTTATAATATCCTCCACCCATAAAACCTGTGAATTATAAAAAAAAATTTAATTGTTACATGAAACACTCCAGCTACGCCTTCCAAGATATTTTGTATTTTTCTTATGGTTGTTTTAACATGACTAGTGTCGATATACATAACAAAAGAACATTCAGTTGTCTTCTATATTTGTTCGAAGTTACTATAATTGTTGCATGTATTAGCTTGAGAGGTTCACAGAAAATGACTAGTGTGGATCTAGCCGTCGATAGCAGCCGGCGTTAATATTCATGAGGCCAGCCTTCAATAATATTCATGAGCCGTCAATAATATTCATGAGATGACTTGCGTTCGAAGAAGTGTTGTTAGAAACTATGAACGATAATTATAATTAAATAACGTTCCTATTTATATTTGATATTACTTCAAATAGGCATGTCAATGGGTGTCTTCTTCGAGGTCCGCGTTTATTGAATCAACTTTGGGTCTTCTTCAAGGTCTGTGCCTTTAAACAACATTGTAAATGTAATAAAAACAATGTAAATGCCTCCATAAATATAAAACAAAGAAATGGTCTTTTAACATTCTGTGATTAGAGAAATAATGTAAACTAAAGCAATAACAAGTTTTAAAAAAATATAATTAAATATAGAAATTAAACGGGACATTACAACAAACAAATAAGGTAAAGAACAGTTCTTATTAAAATTTTGTGATAATTAAATCAATGTAAGCTACAATAAATTTAAAAAATTGATTAAATATAGAAATTTAGGAATGACAGAGAATTGATGGTCATTTGTTCGTTGTCTACAAATATAGTCCAATCATGAAACTAAAACATACAATATTACGACAGTATTTTCTATTTAAACATATCAGAAAAATAGAAACATAGTTAATTGCAGAAATAAAAATAACAGAAAAATAACAACTGTCAATTACTATTTCAATGACATATGATTCTTCAAAATTATGGAGACCAATCTGAGTCATTATTAACAATTCATATTATTGCCTCTAAAATGACCCATAGCACTTATGCCCTAGACCCGTACGAGTCAGTCAGGAGAGAATAAGGGGGTACCCTGGTATATCACAAATTCGAAAATGAACTATTGCCGGCTGGCCAAACGAAGAGATTCTCCACGTGGGCAATGGTATCAGACGAAGAGGTACTTATTGCCTTTAAAATGGCCCATAGCACTTATACCCTAGACCCGTACGAGTTTGTCAGTAGAGGGTTCAAAGGGGGGATATGGTATCCGGTTTACAACCAATTCTTACTGAACTATTGCCGGCTGGCAAAACTAAGAGATTCTCCACATTGACCATCATACCAGAGGTAGAGGTTGGTATTGCCTCTAACATGGCCCATAGCACTTATGCCTTAGACCCGTACGAGTTAGTCAGGAGAGGATAAGGGGTAGCCTGGTATATCACAAATTCTAAAATGAACTATTGCCGGCTGGCCAAACGAAGAGATTCTCCACGTGGGCAATGGTACCAGACGAAGAGGTACTTATTGCCTTTAAAATGGTATATAACACATGTACCCTAGACCCGTACGAGTTTGTCAGTAGAGGGTTAAAAGGGGGATATGGTATCCGGTTTACAACCAATTCTTACTGAACTATTGCCGGCTGGCCAAACTAAGAGATTCTCCACATCGACCATCATACCAGAGGTAGAGGTTGGTATTGCCTCTAAAATGGTCCATAGCACTTATGCCCTAGACCCGTACGAGATAGTATGAAAAGGATAAGGGGGTACCCTGGTATATCACAAATTCGAAAATGAACTATTGCCGGCTGGCCAAACGAAGCGATTCTCCACGTGGGCAATGGTACCAGACGAAGAGGTACTTTTTGCCTTTAAAATGGCCCATAGCACTTGTACCCTAGACCCGTACGAGTTTGTCAGTAGAGGGTTAAAAGGGGGAATATTGTATCCGGTTTACAACGAATTCTTACTGAACTATTGCCGGCCGGCCAAACTAAGAGATTCTTCACATCGACCATCATACCAGAGGTAGAAGTTGGTATTGCCTCTAAAATGGCACATAGCACTTATGCCCGAGACCCGTACGAGTTAGTCAGGAGAGGATAAGTGGGTACCCTTGTATATCACAAATCCGAAAATGAACTATTGCCGGTTGGCCAAACGAAGAGATTCTCCACATGGGCAATGGTACCAGACGAAGAGGTACTTATTGCCTTTAAAATGGCCAATAGCACTTATACCCTAGACCCGTACGAGTTGGTCAGTAGAGGGTTGAAAGGGGGTATATGGTATCCCGGATACAACGAATTCGAACTGAACTATTGCCGGCTGGCCAAACTAAGAGATTCTCCACATCGACCATTACACCAGAGGTAGAAGTTGGTATTGCCTCTAAAATGGCCCATAGCACTTATGCCCTAGACCCGTACGAGTAAGTAAAAAAAGGATAAGGGGGTACCCTGGTATATCACAAATTCGAAAATGAACTATTGCCGGCTGGCCAAACGAAGAGATTCTCCACGTGGGCAATGGTACCAGACGAAGAGGTACTTTTTGCCTTTAAAATGGCCCATAGCACCTGTACCCTAGACCCGTACGAGTTTCTCAGTAGAGGGTTAAAAGGGGGGATATTGTATCCGGTTTACAACGAATTCTTACTGAACTATTGCCGGCTGGCCAAACTAAGAGATTCTTCACATCGACCATCATACCAGAGGTAGAAGTTGGTATTGCCTCTAAAATGGCACATAGAACTTATGCCCTAGACCCGTACAAGTTAGTCAGGAGAGGATAAGTGGGTACCCTGGTATATCACAAATCCGAAAATGAACTATTGCCGGCTGGCCAAACGAAGAGATTCTCCACATGAGCAATGGTACCAGACGAAGAGGTAATTATTGCCTTTAAAATGGCCCATAGCACTTATACCCTAGACCCGTACGAATTTGTCAGAAGAGTGTTCAAAGGGGGGATATGGTATCCCGGATACAACGAATTCGAACTGAACTATTGCCGGCTGGCCAAACTAAGAGATTCTCCACATCGACCATTATACCAGAGGTAGAGGTTGGTATTGCCTCTAAAATGGCCCATAACACTTGTGCCCTAGTCCCGTACGAGTTAGTCAGGAGAGGATAAGGGGGTACCCTGGTATATCACAAATTCGAAAATGAACTATTGCCGGCTGACCAAACGAAGAGCTTCTCCACATGGGCAATGAAACCAGAGGAAGAGGTACTTATTGCCTTTAAAATGGCCCATAGCACTTATACCCTAGACCCGTACGAGTTTGTCAGTAGAGGGTTGAAAGGGGGTATATGGTATCCCGGATACAACGAATTCGAACTGAACTATTGCCGGCTGGCCAATCTGAGAGATTCTCCACATCGACCATTATACCAGAGGTAGAGGATGGTATTGCCTCTAAAATGGCCCATAGCACTTATGCCCTAGACCCGTACGACTTAGTCAGAAAAGGATTAGGGGGGTACCCTGGTATATCACAAATTCTAAAATGAACTCATGCCGGCTGGCCAAACGAAGAGATTCTCCACGTGGACAATGATACCAGAGGAAGAGGTACTTATTACCTTTAAAATGGCCCATAGGGTGCAATCAACAGTTTTTTACGTGACGTCATTCTGTAACAGGGCATGTAATAGTGGACCCATCATGCAGAAGTCAGATTTCATAGTTATATAGATATCTATACATCAATGGAAAGATAATTCTATGAACTTTCTGAATAAATAAAAAAAAATCCAACATCTCTTGTTTAAACATGCAAATTTGTACAAGTTATCAGCTGGAAATTAGGCATTTTCCCCCTAAAAAACCTTAAAAACAGACCACCTTTGGACACACGGATCAGTAACCTGTGCATATATTTGAGATTTCTTATAATATGCATTTCGAAGAGCTTATCCGGCTGATTTAAGAAAATGTAGTTTCAGCCTACGTTCGCCTGCTCCGAAAGGAGCTATCTTACCTGACAAATCAAAGTGCTTTTTGCAACAGGTGAAAATCAGCTGTTTATGGAGTTGCCTCCCATATAGTAGGAAGTCACAAAAACATTTTTTTTTTTAAATCTTGACAAAAGTGGCATTTTAATTGAACTTCAATATATGTTTTTCACATTGAACATAAAAAACAATCAACTTTTTCATTTAGTGGTATATAAATAGCAGGGAATTCCATCAGTATGTAAATCTCACTGGGGAAATACCCCTAGTTTTTAGTACGAAACTGTTTATAGCACCCATAGCACTTGTACCCTAGACCCGTACGAGTTTGTCAGTAGAGGGTTAAAAGAGGTGATATGGTATCCGGTTTACAACAAATTCTTACTGAACTATTGCCGGCTGGCCAAACTAAGAGATTCTCCACATCGACCATCATACCAGAGGTAGAGGTTGGTATTGCCTCTAAAATGGCCCATAGCACTTATGCCCTAGACCCGTACGAGTTAGTCAGGAGAGGATAAGGGGGTACCCTGGTATATCACAAATTCTAAAATGAACTATTGCCGGCTGGCCAAACTAAGAGATTCTCCACATCTACCATTATACCAGAGGTAGAGGTTGGTATTGGCTCTAAAATGGCCCATAGCACTTATGCCCTAGACCCGTACGAGGTAGTAATAAAAGCATAAGGAGGGTACCCTGGTATATCACAAATTCTAAAATGAACTATTGCCGGCTGGCCAAACGAAGAGATTCTCCACGTGGACAATGATACCAGAGGAAGAGGTACTTATTACCTTTAATATGGCTTATAGCACTTGTACCCTAGACCCGTACGAGTTTGTCAGTAGAGGGTCCAAAGGGGGGATATGGTATCCGGTTTACAACGAATTCTTACTGAACTATTGCCGGCTGGCCAAACTAAGAGATTCTCCACATCGACCATCATATTAGAGGTAGAGGTTGGTATTGCCTCTAAAATGGCTCATAGCACTTATGTCCTAGACCCGTACGAGTTAGTCAGGAGAGGATAAGTGGGTACCCTGGTATATCACAAATCCGAAAACAAACTATTGCCGGCTGGCCAAACGAAGATATTCCCCACGTGGGCAATGGTACCAGACGAAGAGGTACTTATTGCCTTTAAAATGGCCCATAGCACTTATACCCTAGACCCGTACGAGTTTGTCAGTAGAGGGTTCAAAAGGGGGATATGGAATCCAAGATACAACGAGTTCGAACTGAACTATTGCCGGCTGGCCAAACTAAGAGATTCTCCACATCGACCATTATACCAGAGGTAGAGGTTGGTATTGCCTCTAAAATGGCCCATAGCACTTATGCCCTAGACCCGTACGAGTTAGTCAGAAAAGGATTAGGGGGGTACCCTGGTATATCACAAATTCTAAAATGAACTATTGCCGGCTGGCCAAACGAAGAGATTCTCCACGTGGACAATGATACCAGAGGAAGACGTACTTATTACCTTTAAAATGGCCCATAGCACTTGTACCCTAGACCGGTACGAGTTTGTCAGTAGAGGGTTAAAAGGGGGTATATGGTAACCCGGTATACAACGAATTCGAACTGAACTATTGCCGGCTGGCAAAACTAAGAGATTCTCCACATCGACCATTATACCAGAGGTTGAGGTTGGTATTGCCTCTAAAATGGCTCATAGCAATTATGCTCTAGACCCGTACGAGTTTGTTAGGAAAGGATAAGGGGGGTACCCTGGTGTATCACAAAATTCGGAAATGAACTATTGCCGGCTGGCCAAACGAAGAGATTCTCCACGTGGGCAATGATTCCAGACGAAGAAGTACTTATTGCCTTTAAAATGGCCCGCAGCACTTATACCCTAGACCGGTACGAGTTTGTCAGTAGAGGGTTAAAAGGGGGTATACGGTATCGCGGTATACAACGAATTCGAACTGAACTATTGCTGGCTGGCCAAACTAAGAGATTCTCCACATCAACCATTATACCAGAGGTAGAGGTTGGTATTGCCTCTAAAATGGCCTATAACACTTATGCCCTAGACCTGTACGAGTTTGTGAGTAGAGGGTTAAAAGGGGGGATATGGTATCCCGGTATACAACGAATTCGAACTGAACTATTGCCGGCTGGCCAAACTAAGAGATTCTCCACATCGACCATAATACCAAAGGTAGAGGTTGTTATTGCCTCTAAAATGGCCCATAGCACTTATGCCCTAAACCCGTACGAGTTAGTCAGGAAAGGATAAGGGGGGTACCCTGGTATATCACAAATTCGAATATGAACTATTGCCGGCTGTCCAAACGAAGAGATTCTCCCCGTGAGCAATGATACCAGAGAAAGAGGTACTTATTGCCTTTAAAATAGCCTATAGCACTTATACCCTAGACCCGTACGAGTTCGTCAGTAGAGGGTCCAAAGGGGGATATGGTATCCCGGTTTCCAACGAATTTGAACTGAACTATTGCCGGCTGGCCAAACTAAGAGATTTTCCACATCAACCATTATATCAGAGGTAGAGGTGGCTATTGCCTCTGAAATGACCCATAGCACTTATGTCCTAGACCCGTACGAGTTAGTCAGGAGAGGATAAGTGGGTACCCTGGTATATCACAAATCCGAAAACAAACTATTGCCGGCTGGCCAAACGAAGAGATTCCCCACGTGGGCAATGGTACCAGACGAAGAGGTACTTATTGCCTTTAAAATGGCCCATAGCACTTATACCCTAGTCCCGTACGAGTTTGTCAGTAGAGGGTTCAAAAGGGGGATATGGTATCCCGGATACAACGAATTCGAACTGAACTATTGCCTGCTGGCCAAACTAAGAGATTCTCCACATCGACCATTATACCAGAGGTAGAGGATGGTATTGCCTCTAAAATGGCCCATAGCACTTATGCCCTAGACCCGTACGAGTTAGTCAGAAAAGGATAAGGGGGGTACCCTGGTATATCACAAATTCTAAAATGAACTATTGCCGGCTGGCCAAACAAAGATATTCTCCACGTGGACAATGATACCAGAGGAAGAGGTACTTATTACCTTTAAAATGGCCCATAGCACTTGTACCCTAGACCGGTACGAGTTTGTCAGTAGAGGGTTAAAAGGGGGTATATGGTATCCCGGTATACAACGAATTCGAACTGAACTATTGCCGGCTGGCAAAACTAAGAGATTCTCCACATCGACCATTATACCAGAGGTTGAGGTTGGTATTGCCTCTAAAATGGCTCATAGCAATTATGCTCTAGACCCGTACGAGTTTGTTAGGAAAGGATAAGGGGGGTACCCTTGTGTATCACAAATTCGAAAATGAACTATTGCCGGCTGGCCAAACGAAGAGATTCTCCACGTGGGCAATGATTCCAGACGAAGAAGTACTTATTGCCTTTAAAATGGCCAGCAGCACTTATACCCTAGACCGGTACGAGTTTGTCAGTAGAGGGTTAAAAGGGGGTATACGGTATCGCGGTATACAACGAATTCGAACTGAACTATTGCCGGCTGGCCAAACTAAGAGATTCTCCACATTGACCATTATACCAGAGGTAGAGGTTGGTATTGCCTCTAAAATGGCCTATAACACTTATGCCCTAGACCTGTACGAGTTTGTCAGTAGAGGGTTAAAAGGGGGGATATGGTTTCCCGGTATACAACGAATTCGAACGGAACTATTGCCGGCTGGCCAAACTAAGAGATTCTCCACATCAACCATTATACCAAAGGTAGAGGTTGTTATTGCCTCTAAAATGGCCCATAGCACTTATGCCCTAAACCCGTACGAGTTAGTCAGGAAAGGATAAAGGGGGTACCCTGGTATATCACAAATTCGAATATGAACTATTGCCGGCTGTCCAAACGAAGAGATTCTCCCCGTGAGCAATGATACCAGAGAAAGAGGTACTTATTGCCTTTAAAATGGCCTATAGCACTTATACCCTAGACCCGTACGAGTTCGTCAGTAGAGGGTCCAAAGGGGGATATGGTATCCCGGTTTCCAACGAATTTGAACTGAACTATTGCCGGCTGGCCAAACTAAGAGATTTTCCACATCAACCATTATATCAGAGGTAGAGGTGGCTATTGCCTCTGAAATGGCCAATAGCACTAATGCTCTAGACCCGTACGAGTTTGTCAGTAGAAGGTTAAAAGGGTGGATATGGTATACCGGTATACAACGAATTCGAACTGAACTATTGCCGGCCGGCCAAACTAAGAGATTCTCCACATCAACCATTAAACCAGAGGTAGAGGTTGGTATTGCCTCTAAAGTGGCCTATAGCGTTTATACCCTAGACCCGTACGAGTTTGTCAGTAAAGGGTCCAAAGGGGGATATGGTATCCCGGTTTCCAACGAATTCGAAAATGAACTATTTCCGGCTGGTCAAACGAAGAGATTCTCCACGTGGGCAATGATACCAGAGGAAGAGGTATTAATTGTCTTTGAAATGGCCTACAGCACTTACACCCTAGACTCATACGAGTTTGTCAGTAGAGGGTCCAAAGGGGGATATGGTATCCCGGTTTCCAACGAATTCGAACTGAACTATTGCCGGCTGGCCAAACTAAGAGATTCTCCACATCGACCATTATACCAGAGGTAGAAGTTGGTATTGCCTCTAAAATGGCCCATAACACTTATGCCCTAGACCCGTACGAGTTAGTCAGGAAAGGATAAGGGTTGGGGGGTACCCTGGTATATCACAATTTCGAAAATGAACTATTGCCGGCTGGCCAAATGAAGAGATTCTCCACGTGGGCAATGATACCAGAGGAAGAGGTACTTATTGCCTTTAAAATGGCTTATAGTACTTTTACCCTAGACCCGTACGAGTTTGTCAGTAGATGGTTAAAAGGGGGGATATGGTATCCCGGTAAACAACGAATTCAAACTGAACTATTGCCGGCTGGCCAAACTCAGAAATTCTCAACATCGACCATTATAACAGAGGTAGATGTTGGTATTGCCTCTAAAATGGCCATTAGCACTTATGCCCTAGACCCGTATGAGTTTGTCAGTACAGGGTTAAAATGGTGGATATGGTATCCCGGTATACAACGAATTCAAAGTGAACTATTACCGGCTGGCCAAACGAAGAGATTCTTCACATCGACCTTTATACCAGAGGGAGAGGTTGGTTTTGCCTCTAAAATGGTTCAGAGAACTTATGCCCTAGACCAGTACGAGTTTGTCAGGAAAGGATAAGGTTGGTACCCTGGTATATCACAAATTCGAAAATGAACTATTGCCGGCTGGCCAAACAAAGAGATTCTCCAAGTGGGCAATAATACCAGAGGAAGAGGTACTTATTGCCTTTAAAATTGCCGATAGCACTTATACCATAGACCCGTACGAGTTTGTAAGTAGAGGGTTAAAAGGGGGGATATGGTATCCCGGTATACAACGAATTCGAACTGAACTATTGCCGGCTGGCGAAACTAGGAATTTTCCACATCGACCATTATACCAGAGGTAGAGGTGGGTATTGCCTCTAAAATGATTTATAGCACTTATGCCCTAGACTCGTACGAGTTAGTCAGGAAAGGATAAGGGGGGTACCCTGGTATATCACAAATTCGAAAATGAACTATTGCCGGCTGGCCAAACGAAGAGATTCTCCACGTTGGCAATAATACATGAGGAAGAGGTTCTTATTGCCTTTAAAATGGCCCATTGCATTTATACCCTAGACCCGTACGATTTTGTCAGCAAGGGGTTAAAAGGGGGAGGTAGTACATCTGTTTACAACGAAGTCGAAATAAACTATTGGCAGCTAGCAAAACTGAGAGATTCTCCACGTGGACCTTTATACTAAAGAGAGAGGTGGACCTAGTCTTTAAAATGGCATATAGCACTTATGCCCTAGACCCGTACAATTTTGTCAACAATGGGTTAAAAGAGAGGTGGTACCTCTTTTTACAACGAAGTCGAAATAAACTATTGCCGGCTGGCCAAACTAAGGGATTCTCCACGTGGGCCATTATACCAGTGGTAGAGGTGGGCATTGCCTCTAAAATGGCCCATGACACTTATGCCCTAGACCCGTACAAATTTGACAGCAGACGGTTTAAAGGGGGATATTGTATCCCGGTGTACAACGAAGTCGAAATGAAATATTGTCAGCTGACTGACTAAGATATTCTAAACGTGGACCATTTTAACAGAGATAGAGGTAGTCATTGCCTTTAAGATGGGCCATAGAACTAACCCTGATGGCGTTGTCCATTATATCAGATGTAGAGAATAATATTGCCTCGCAAATTACCCATGGTTCTTATGTCCTAGACTCGTACCTGTTGGACAGCAAAGGGAAAGTAGGACTCTTGTATATCACAAAGACCAAAATAAGAGATTCTCCTTGTGGGCTATTAAAAATATTAACGTAGGTGTTTTCTCTAAAAAAGGCCCATATATATACGTATTGGTAGGAAAAGGGTAAGGGAAGTACTCCTGTATATCAAAATATTCAAACATACTTTTACTTGCTGGCCATTTTAAAGGCAATTATTACCTTAACCCCTGTATCATGGTTCATGAGGAGAATCTTTTAGTTTGACAAGTAGTCAATAGTTCAATTCGACTTTGAGATATACATGTATAAAGGTACCTACCTTTCTCTTTGCTGACTAAGTACGGGTCTAGGGAATAAGTAATATGGGTCATTTTAGAGGCAATGCCTACTTCTTCCTCTGATATAATGACCCACGTGGAAAATTTCTTAGTTTGGCCATCCGGCAATAGTTTGTTTCGACTTCGTGATGAATCGGAGTACCACATCATGCGCGTAGCTACGTTTACGTCAAAACGCCCGGGCGTACACTTGCATATGGTAAAACAAAATATTTTCATCTAGATATTATTAAAAGAATTGGTTAACAGTACATCAACCTCCTAAGTCTTTCTTCAATTGCTTGTTATTTGGAATAAAATGACAAAATAGGTGTCATATTTATATATTTGTTCATTTTCTGTCAAAGTCTAAATCTACCGTGATTTCTATACTTGCTTTCCTTTTTTTAAAGCAATTCCTTATGTACTTAGATTCGAAATGTGTTTTGCAATTTTTTTTATTATAACTATGTAGATGTATGTTCAGTATGTGGTTGAAGTTTTAATATATCAATAACTTTGTCAAACCATCGTATGATTTTACGATAGCTGGACAAAAACTGTTTATGGTCAAAAGAGTATCCAGCGAATCATGACGAAATTACATATGATGAATTTTCCCGTAATTCATGGATTTTTAAAAGGAATTTCTTGAAGTATTTACATTCTAAGGTTAAAATTTGGTACATACAAATTATTTGTAAAACCGTGGTCAAAGTTAATGAAACTTTCTTGGAGGAAAACGCGTATAGCGCAAGAATAAATTTCAATCCTGGTATCTATGATGTCGAGTTATAATTTACATGATAAATTTATAAACCTTCATATTTTGTCATGAAACTTGTGCAGGAATTAAATGAAAATATTTCTTTTGTTTAAATCCTGTAATGGACTGATAAATTAATAACTTTTTCGCGGGGAGAAATTTCAGGCGAGAACCAGGGTTCTATTTACACACTTTAATATTGCACCTGAACAACTCAGAAAATTAATCATTTCATGTTCATTTACGATTCTAAATAAACAATGAATAGATTAAACATAAAAAAGTAACCATTTTGAATCTAAAGAATGTTGTTATTGATATGAGTTTTCAATGACCAGGAATGGTATGTCATTCTCGATTACTTTAAAACTTCCGGAGGCTTAGCACCCGCTCATCTACATTGGCCTGGATCCAATAGGGCCTAAAGGCCCTGACCGAGGTTCGGGCGTACACTTGAAAATGACCTAGCTACGCCACTGCACATCCCCCTTTTTACCCTCTACTGACAAACTCGGACAGGTCTAGGGCATAAGTACTATATGGGCCATCACACAACTACTACATCTACCTCTGGTGTCATGACCCATGTGGAAAATGTCTTGGTTAGGCCAGCTGGCAATAGTTCATGTCGACTTTGAGATATATAAAGGTACCAACCTTATCCTTTCCTGGCTAAGTCGTACGAGTCTAGGGCATTAATTATTTGGGTCATTTTAGAGGCAATGGATACCTCACCTTCTGATATAATTGCTCGTGTGGAAAATCTCTTCGTTTGGGCAACCAGTAATAGTTTATTTCGACTTAGTGTTAAACCGGGTTACTACCCTTTTAACCTACAGCTGACAAACTCGTACGGGTCTAGGCTATCGTTTAGTGGATAAATCGGGCAACTATATGGCTAACAGTAACAAATCTCTCTATTCAAACTCTAATGTCAACATGTCACACTTAGGTGACGTTACAATGAATGGCGGCAGCGAGAACGTTACGTTTGTGATTTTGCTCCCAACATGCTTGGGCCGCTCATGAATTACTTTACAATAAATGAAAGTCATCACAACTTTAATTATTAAAGTTCTAATAAAATAAGTCAAAAATTGAAAGTTTATATGTAAAATATTTAGCAGCTCACTTTTTATATTCATTTTAATGTCCATATGCTAATCACACATTATCATTTTACTTTTCACAATTTACATTTAACACATGTTAGTCCAAGTTTTTATTTTCGTCTTTGCCTCACTCTGAGCTGCTCTATTTTCAAGTTCCAAAAGTTCTACCGGATAAAGTTTGATAATTGGTTTAGATATCAAACCAGTTTTTGTTCGATTATGGCTGATCGTGTAAGTCCATCTTTGCCGTAAAATAATTTGTCAATGATCGCCAAAGTCCAATTTACTCTTGATACATAGTCCTGAATCTGAACTACATCTCCGACTTCAATGTTCTATGTGTTTCGATCTGTGTATCGGTAATATTCCCTTAGCAAATTTATGTATTCCTGCTTCCATCTTTTTATGTAGTTTTTAAGAGTTTTAATGAAAGAAACTTCGATTGTCTAGCCAGTTACTGATTCATGCGTAGTGTCTTTGGTTCCTGGTTGTAAACTACAGTCTTCAAGTCCGTTATACGGTAGCGTCCTGGTCCGTTTTCAATATAATAAATGTGACGGACTAAGGGGTTCGTCGTCCGTTTGATCCGATGAAACGTATGTTAGTGGGCGATCAATGAGTAAACTTTCTACTTCAGTAAGTATCGTGTTGAGTGTTTTATTGTCCATAAGTGCTCGTTCTTATACTTTTTAATGCAGTTTTTCGTTATTCATCTCAATCTCTCCCACCATCCGCCGAACAAAATTGTTCCATAAGAATTAAGCTTCTCGGTGCATATGATAAGTTTAATAAATGTTCAATTTCTTATGCTCCCGCATCATACAAATCATTTACAAATACTCAACGTGATGCATGAAAGAAGTCTCACAAAGCTCTATGTTGATCAAAGCTCGAAACAATATTGTCGACATAAAAGTCTTTCTTTAACATTGTTGTCCAGTCTGTGGAATTGCAGTCAAATGTTTACGTATAACAGCATTTAGGATAAACGGAGAGAAAGTAACTCCAAATTATACTGACTTGAATCTGTTTGCGGTTAGTTGACTATTTGGGTCATCCGGGTTTCTAAGTTAAAAGAATCTGGTAACATCACGATCCTCTTCATCCAACCCATATTAAGAAAGGCTTTTTTCTATATCTGACGACACGGCGTATTTGTGCATTCTAAATCGGAGAAAAATTCCGGTTAAATCATTAAAGTTTGGCCAAAGATTTATCAAACAATCATTTAAGCTTAGACTAACAGGTGAAGGTTTGCAGCTGCAGTCAAATGCAATTCTGATGGGCGTGGTTGACGACTTTTTACAGTATGATGGTGCGGTATGGAATGAACATTTGTTTTGGTTGATCGTTCATCAACTCTCGATAAATCCACGTTTTTCTTGTTCATTTATAATTTTTCCGTTTTTCTATAAAAGTGTAAGTTCACGACTAAGACGCTTAATGACATTTTCTGTTCTCCGTTGTGCAATACATCTGTTGTCTAGTAAGGTGTGGTGTTCCTCCTTACAAGGTAACTTAGCAATATATCTTTCTGTTTCCATATGGTAACCTCTACTATTTGATTCATATACATCTTGGAATTGTCTGTTTTCAGATTTGTTGTCAGTATTATTTATACTAGCAGCTTCAACTTCCCAAAATTTCTCCAATATATGCTCTTCAACTTTGTGACCTACTAATATGTTCATCATTGACGTAAGTGTGTGATCTGGATTTGCAGGTATTCAATTGATTGTGCCGGACAGAAGGTTACGGATTTCCGACTTGACGGTAGTAGGTCCTGCTCCTCATACTACTAGTATTCTATCATCGACAATTGACCAGTAATATTCGAATTAGATAGAATTCAAAAGAGAAACTTCAACCATTGGGTCATGTGAGACCGGATGGGCTAATTTCAAGCCAAACAAATACTTTAAATTTGTAATATTATGTATATAAGTTTTCATTGGTACAGCTATTTCTGGTACAATCAAAACGTTGATAGGTAATTTTCCGTTGTCTGTAAGTAAGTAAATGGTACTATTGTTTAGATGTCGAACTGTTTTGCCCTCACTTGTGTCACCAAATCCTGACAAGTTTATGGTCTCCTGTCTGGTATTTGTCAAATCAAGCTCTGTAGCTAATTTTTCTGTGCTGAAGGACATCTGTGCGCCCTTGTCAAATAATGTGTTTGTGTTAGTACATTGAATGCCCGAACTTACTTGCGCTACGGCAGTTTTTAGTCTGTGTCTGTGAGTGAAGAACTGTGCCCGTTTTCTTCGCGTTGTGTTGTGTTTTCTGAATTGTGTTAATATTTACATTAGTGTTACTCTGTTTTTCATCTTTTTCAACCTCGCCTTTGCATAAACTAGTATGGTGTCATATTTTATATTTCCTGCAACTTTGGTGTGATTTGCAATCATCTATATTGGGAGGTCAAAGACAGTTAAAACATAAACTATCCCGTTTAACAATAGAAATATGTGCTGTGTGATCAATTATCTTAGTGCAGTTAACGGGGACATGTGATTCGTTACAAAAGTACACATGATTTTACGTTTATTTGTCTGTTGATTTATTTTGTACGTACCTTTGCATTGGTGTGAAATGCTGCTGTAGCGGTATACGTTTCCGTATGATCATGCAGAGGAATTGCCTTCCTCCATAATGTTGAGTTCGTGAGATAGTATTTGTAGTAGTTCATTTAATTGCCAACTATTTGATTCATGGTGTCTTGTTAGATTTATGCGTACGTCCCCCGGTAACTTTTTCAATATGATAGGGACCAATAATGGGCCATATGTATTCTCTGTCTGACCAAGAGATTCTAAACCACGTACATATGTTTCAATTTTCTTGTAAAAAATAACGTCAGCTCTTATATGAAGGTATGTAAAATAATGCATTCTTGTACTTTTGTGTGATGTTGTGAACTTGTGGCATTTGTGTTTAGCGTTGATGTTTGTACTTAGATAAATTTTGCTATTTAACGTATTTTTGTTTCTAAATTAAATAAATACTCATCAGAGTCAACGATTTCTGTTTCGAAAGTTCATCGGAATCAACAAGTTCTGTTCCGCTCTCCCCATTTTCGTCGAATTTCTGGAATATTCTGAAAACGGCGCTTCTATGTCCTGCTAGTATCGATTTCAGCTTCAAATTCATCCTGGCCATTTGACACCAATATCGTTAAGTGGATACATCGGGCAACTATATAGCTAACAATAACAAAAGCGAATAGAATGTATGTATATCTATTCGGACTCTAATGTCAACACGTCACACTTAGGTAACATAACAATGATTAACAGCAGTGAAAAATTGATCAATTACTCCTTAACAAATTGTTTAAGTATTGGTACCCAATACGATTGTAGTACGTAAGTAAGCGTAGCACTGAGTCCAAAATGAAAAGTGAACGCTCGTGTGCGTCTGTCACTATCAGTTTGGTAAGTAAATGATTCGCAGGTAATAAATACGGAAATTTGGTATTCTCTGAAATCGTTGCGGTGTGAATCCTCCCATTGCATCTCACAAAGCCACCGTCATCTATGAAGAGTCCTAATTGTCTAATGCTAGGATATTTCCTTGTGTTTTTATCTCAGATGTTTGGTATATCGGTATATTGGTAGTTGGATATGAACCACTGAACGGAAGCAGTTACTCGAATCACTTTCCTGAAAGTTCCATATTTCGAATTGTCTATAACGTTACTGATACCATAGTGATCAGTATGAACTTCATTGTTTAGAAATTCCTCGTCTTCGTTTTCTTCTGTAATTGTCAATACCTTTAACTAATTCGGTCTTCTTTTAATGACACTATCGAAATATTGATCGACGTCAATTCCTCGTGTTAAGAGATTGGTTGGGTTGCATTCTTTTGGACAATATCTCCATTAATGTTGATTTTGTAGATTTTGTTATTTCTCGCACTCGATTCACAATAAATCGTTTAAACGGTTTCGATGATTTTAACCAGTGCAATACTATACAGCTATCCGACCAAAAAACCACATTTTACATGAAAAGCTAGTCTAGTTCCAATAACTGAGGCCATAAGTTCTAGTTGCGGTTATGTTAGGTTTTTCACTTGCGCTAATCTGCTTTTCGCAATCACTAACGTAGTTTCGGTTCCGTTGTTCAGATATGCAGTCGCAAAATACGTGTCGTTCAAGGTATTCCGAAGATTAGATGAAGCAAAGGAGAATACAAATTTCAATGAAGTAGAAGTCATTTCAACACTCGGAGAACTTACGTACGTGTCGAATCTTCGTTACCATATTAACCAAAAATTCATCTGAATCAAATAATCTTATTTACCACATCTTCCGGTTCCGTTAAGTTTAGAATTTGTTCATTCAAGTCCTAAAACAATGTTTGTTTTTGCACAAGTTTTCCGAGTGTTGAAATGACTTCTACTTCATTGAAATGTCCAAAACCCTGCAGTCCCGTCATATTGAATCAAATACTTAAGTACTAGAACGCACACTTTAAATCCAGAAACTATACCGTTTGTTTCAACGCACAACATAGCCAACCCACACAACGCACAGTCGTTTGAAAACCAGTTTGCCCAAGCTAGTCTCACAATCAACACGCAACAAAGTACATTTTCTGCAGCTATTAATCAGAGTCACGGCCTACCAAAACTTACGCTTTCAACTTTCTAAGGCACCATTTTAGAATGGCAAACCTTCTGGGACTCATATGAGTCGGTCGTACTTCTGAACCTGTCACTTACAAATATACAAAAGTGTAACTGCTTGAAAGCTCATGAGCTAGAACACGAATCACTAGGTTTAGAAATTCCTTCGCCTATCAGTTAACAAGCTTACGAAGTTTTTACGATCAAATTGAAGGTAGTCAGGGTCTAGAAACTTTGGGTCAGACACATGAAACATACGGCACACTACTTGTTCCCATTATTGTGAACAAATTACCCGTGGAAGTCAGAAAATATCTCGCGCGAGAACATAGAACAAAAACCTTGGTATTACGGGACCTCCGTAAAAGCATATAAGATGAGATCGTTATACTGGACACAGGACAATAGAGTCAACACCCGAAATTGATGAAATCTAAATCTTACAAGAATATTGAGACTAGACCTAGCGTTTTCTGTCACGAAATGCACGCACCAACTCATTGCAGTAAAATAGCCGACACAGAATCCCGTATGAACAGCTTAGTTATTCTTTAACTGCCTTGTTATACACAGACTAAACGAATGTAAATCTAAACACATGTACACATTGTGATGACAAACACCATACAAACTAATGTAATGCACTTCCAAGAAACAACATAAAACAAGGGAATGAGGTTAGCCATAGAAACAAGGGTAGTAACTCAGCGCATACGAATTTTCGCGCAAAAGGAAATCAGAGCAGCAACCCGTTAAACCCACTATCTTCGAATTCGACCAACGTTCAACTCGTGAATGACATTCATAATACGGAACATGATGCTACTATTTTTATTCTCAATCGACAGAATTGCAATCAAATGTAATTTTGTAAACTGCCGTAGCACAAGTAGGCTCAAATCAGTACTTTATCGATACGAATATTCTTTTTGACGAAGGAGCGCAAACATCTTTTTTAACGCAGAACTTAACTTAATTTACAGATAGCGGGAACAGAAATAATATATTTATCGGCATTTGAAGGTGCAGAGAAAAACGCGAGACACATAGAAAAGTCAACAATATATCTGAAAACCGTTGCAGGACACGTCTTGTCAATCAAAGGACAGATGATCGGCATGCCTCTACAGAATCACATACGTAACATTGATACACAGAACGGTTATTTGCGTGGTTTAAAGTTAGCGCACACGGTCACAAAGTACGATTCATTCGAGATATCGTTGCTGGTAGGCGCATATCACTACGGGGACATTGTTAAAGATTATATAGTACGTGGAAACGATCCGACCGCCGTGAAATCCAAGATCGGATATATGCTTTCGGTACTTACATACGGTACGAAAACAAACACGTCGAAGAATAGTATGTTTAATGTTCTAATATCACACAAAGTTGAAGAATACAATCTAGAGAGATTTTGGAATTTAGATTCAATAGGAATAAAAAGCAGGGAGGTAGACGAAGACGACAATGCATATATTAAAGTCTATCAGGACAGATCAATTGAGTTCTGAGAAACTAAATATTTCGCTAGGTCACCTTGGAAACATGATGAATTGCCTATAAATTAAGCAGTCACGAACAGAAGGACAGAAACGTCCTTCAAAGACTTACTCAAAACTCAGATATGTTAAAGAAGTACGGAAACATTATACAAGAACAGGAACGAAGAGGATTCAAAGAGAAGGTAGATGAAACAGCTGAACTTAAGAAAAATATCACTACATTCCTAATCATCCTGTACAGAAGGAATCAAGCACTATGCCTTTCAGAATTGTTTACGACTGCAGTTGTCGAGAGTCGCATAATTCACCAAGTTTAAATGACTGCCTTTTGGATACACCGCCGAAGCTAAACGACCTGAAAAAAAATTCTGATGAGATTTACAGCCAATCCTGTCGCCATAACAACGGATATTTAAAAAGCCTTTTTACATGTAGGATTAAAAAAAAGGGTGATCGAGACGCTACACGTTTCTGGTGGCTAAGTAACCCATCCGACCCAACAAGTTATTTACAGACTTAGAAGTTCAAATCCGTTCTGTTCGGAGCGACTTGTTCGCCGTTTATACCAAACGCCACGATACTTAATATTTACAACGTAATAACACTATAACAGCTACATTGATGGAAAGAGATTTGTATGTGGACAACATTCTGTTAAGTTTACAGAACGAGGGTGTGCTGACTATCAGGAAGGGAGAACAATGATGGAGGAAACTAGATCCTGGACGTCAAACAGTGTGGATATACGTAAGCTAGCTAAGACAGAAAAAGTACTATATGCGGACAAAACACAAAAGTACTTGGTATGTTATGGAATAGCTGATTCGATGATCTGATGTACCAAAAATTAATACGGCCGCTTTGTGAAAAATTGTGCAAATCCTGCTACTGGAATAAAATTTGGCATAGACCTTCCTCAGCTATTACTCTTCTATTTCAGATAAGGAGGCATTTGAAAAAAAATGTCTCACTTCCGGTAAAAATCCAAAATGGCCGACATCATACTTAAATCATCCAAATATCAGAGGCTAGTGTGTGAAAAGCGGTTTTTATCATGCTGCTATAATAATATTTGGTACAAACCTTTGTTATGTACTACTTTTGGATATATTATATAGATTAGATGTCTTTAAAAACCCTACTTTCGGTAAAATCCAACATGGCGGACATTGTACTAAAATAAGCTTATTTTTTAGGGAGGGTGATTGAAACGTGTTTTGACGTATTGCTACTATCATTAAATTGTTCAGGAACCTTTCTTTGATGCTGCTAATGGATACAATGAATAAGAGATATGTCTTTAAAATCATTACTTCCGGTTATATTCAAACTGGCGGACATAAAATATCATTATTTTATTTTGATATTCAACTTTATTTCAAAATGTAAAGAAACTGGTTTTTTTTCTGCTGGTCAGTAAACATTTGGATTTGGCTTTAAGTTATCCTCTAAACCACTTATTCTATTCTATAGATAATGATTAAATACAAAGTTAACACTTCCGGTAAATAAAACCAATTTTGCGTAAATTTCAAAGATGAGTCCTCAGTCCATATCTTCGATGTAGAGTTTTGGATAGATTGATTTAAATAAAATAAAATCACTTTAGTACTAAAACATCATTAAAATTACGGATTAATAACCGCAAATATTCACAATCGGAGAGCTGATTTTCCTCATTTTCAAAGACAGCGGTATTGTTTCTTACATCAATAATGTACAAGCTCCTGATAAGGGCAAGAGGCCTCACAAAGAGTTGTCCAAAAGGGTTCTAATGGTTCATATTTTTCCCTTCGCCATACATAAGCGTCTGGAATAATAAGCATAGAACCCAATCCCAAGCTTGTTACTCATCCACACCCGCTATGGTATATTGCACGTTTTACATGCTGAAAAAACTGGACCGAGTCGTTCAAATAGCCTCATAAGCGTCTGGACTAGTTAGCATAGGGAAAAAAACAAGCTTGTTACTCATCCAAACCCGCCATGGTATATTGCACGGTTTACATGCTGAAAAACACTAGACCGAGTCGTTCAAATAGCATCAATAACTCTTTCCACTTCCAAAAACATGTTTTCTTGCTTCATAAACCCCATCTGATAAGTTTGTTCGATCTTACTACAAAACCACGTATCGTTTCATCAATGACATTATCAAATCCATATCTGCTGATGTTGGCTGATCAATCATCATTCTAAATTATAAAGTCACATCTTCAAACGCCATCCATGTCAACAACGACGTTCCCTTTCAAGTAAACGTGCATTTGAAAGGTCATGGATAGATTATATCTAAAGCTTTTCCCACTTCCAAATGCAAGCCAAAGTTCGTCTGTCCCTTTGTCACGGAATAACGAAACAGCAATGACAGCAGCATCAGTATCGACTGTTCAAGTCATTACTCAGTTAAGTCTGTGTATCACTGCATCAGACACATGTATATTGATTCTATAGTATAAGCCTCTTCATTTTAACATGGGGCTAAACTTGAAACACCATCATGTGGTGAATAACACAGAACATCCTGAGCATTTGTTGCTACAACTTACTCTCCCTCAAAATCTATTGAGCAAGCTCCTGTGAATAAAAACTAAAAAGTTCTTTCTTAATGTCGTCATCTCTCAGAAAACTTTACCAATTTTGAGATTTGTTTTGACTCTGGATTCGTCTATGTATTCCCTTATCCCTAAATGTAGCTCTTTTTTCTTGTGGCAGCCTTCAAACTACCGGTATTGTCTATGTACGCATTCATCCACTGTTGTTTACAGTTTCAAGTTGTTTCATAACGAGTATGCTGATAGGGTATTATGCCCTTTCCTTAAATAAACATGAAACTATTATGATGAAGTCTTAAATGCATATGACAGTTGTAGCAACACATGTTCAGGATATTCTATCTTTACCACCACGTGATGTATTTCAAGTTAAACACCATATGCATATTAAAAGGCTGACACTAGAATCATGGTGCATGTGTCTGATGCAGTGAAACACGAACTTAAACAAGTCATTATTCGAACAGTCGTTTCTGATGATGCTGTCATTAATGTTTTGCTATTCCGTGACATAGGGGTAGACAAACTATGGATTGTGTTTAGGAGGAGGAAAAGCTTTGGATAAATATATATCAATGACCTTCCAAATGCACTAGCGATGAGTGATCACACACAAATATTGTGATCCATATATTTTCCGGTTGTGATACGGTTCTCTGTTTTCTTGAAAAGGGAAAAAAAGACTGCTTGGGAGACATTGCATTTGAAGATGTGACTTTAACATAAAGAATGATAATTGATCCGCCTAAATCACCGGTGTTTACTGTAAGATAGCACAAACTTATCATATGGGGTTAGCATGTTTAACAAAGCAAGAAATATCTATTTACGCAAAAGGGTAGGTTAATTGAGGCTATCAACTTAGTCTAGTCTTTTCCAGCATGCAAAACGTACAATATACAAAGACACGTGTTAAGGGGACGAGCCTGAAATTGGCTCTTATGCTACCAAGTCCAGGCGCTAATGGATGACGACGGGACAAAGAGGATCACTTTAAAAAAAAAAACTCTTTCTGAGGCCTCATCATGTTGTCAGAAGCTTACACATTGTGGATGTAAGAAAGGTTGTCGCGGTTGTTGTTAATGTGGAAAATCAAGTCGCCCGTGCCCTGCGTCGTGTGCATGTGGTGGTAACTGGGAATAAACATATTTTTTTGGCCAAATAGTGGTAGTTTTTAAAATGTTTTAGTACTTAAGTGATTTTATTTTATTTAAATCAATCTATCCAAAACTCTACATCGAAGATATAGATTGAGGACTCATCTTTGACCTTTACGCCATATTGGTTTTTTTACCGAAAGTGTTAACTTTGTATTCAAATATCAACTACAGAATATGATTAGTGGTTTAGAGGATAAATTAAAGCATAAAGTTAATGACCACCACAAGAAAAAACCCCACTTTCTTCACATTTTGAAAAGAAGTTAAATATCAGAATAAAAAAATGATATATTTATGTCCGCCATTTTGAATATTACAGGAAGAAAGGGTTTTTAAGACATATGTCTTATACATTGTATCCCTTAGAAGCATCAAAGAAAGGTTCCTGCACTATTAAATGATAGTAACAATACGTTAAAACACATTTCAATTGCCCTCCCTAAAAAATAAGCTTATTTTAGTCAATGTCATATTGGATTCTACCGGAAGTAGGGTTTTTAAAGACATCTAATCTATATAATATATCCAAAAGTAGTACATAAAAAAGGTTTGTATCTTTAAGTTTTGCCAGTCGGCAATAGTTCAATTCGACTTAGTGATATACCAGGGTACACCCCTTTCTCTTTGATGACTAACTCGTACGGGTCTAGGGCATAAGTGCAATATGCCCTTTTAGAGTCAATGCCCACCTCTACCTCTGGTATAATAGCCTACGTGGAGAATCTCTTAGTTTAGTTAGCCGGCAAAAGTTTATGACGACTTCGTTGTAAACAAAGCTACCACCTCCCCCTTTTTACCCTTTGCAGACAATTCGTACGGGTCTGGGTCATAAGTGCTATAGGCCATTTTAGAGACAATTCCCACCTCTACATCTGGTATAATGACCTACATGGAGAATCTCTTAGTTTAGTCAGACGGCAATATTTAATGTCGACTTCGTTGTAAACAGAGCTACCACCTCCCCCTTTAAACCCTTTGCAGACAAACTCGTACGGGTCTAGGGCATAAGTGCTATAGGCCATTTTAGAGGCAATACCAACCTCTACCTCTGGTATAATGGTTGATGCGGAGAATCTCTTAGTTTGGCCAACCGGCAATAGTTCAGTTCGATATCGTTGTAAACCAGGAAACCATATCCTACTTTTAACCCTATGCTGACAAACTCGCATGGGACTAGTGTATAAGTGCTATAGACCATTTTAAAGGCAATAAGTACCTCTACCTCCGGTATCATTGCCCACGTGGAGAATCTCTTAGTTTGTCCAGCCGGCAATAGTTCATTTCGAATTTGTGATATACCAGTGTACCCACCTTACCTTTTCCTAACTAACTCGTACGGGTCTAGGGGATAAGTGCTATGACCCGTTTTAGATGCAATACCTACCTCTACCTCTGGTATAATGGCCGATGTGGACAATCTCTTAATTTGGCCAGCCGGCAATAGTTCAGTTCGACTTCGTTGTAAACAAGGATACCATATCCCCCTTTTAACCCTCTGCTGACAAAATCGTACGGGTCTAGGGTATCAGTGCTATGGGTTGTTTTAAAGGCAATAAGTACCTCTACCTATAGTATGATTGCCCACGTGGAGAATCTCTTAGTTTGTCCAGCCGGCAACAGTTCATTTCGAATTTGTGAAATACCAGGGTACCCAACTTACCCTTTCCTGACTAACTCGTACGGGTCTAGGGTATAAGTGCTATGGGTCATTTTAAAGGCAATAAGTACCTCTACCTCTGGTATGATTGCCCACGTGGAGAATCTCTTAGTTTGTCAAGCCGGCAATAGTTCATTTCGAATTTGTGATATACCAGGGTACCCACCTTACCCTTTCCTGACTAACTCGTACGGGTCTAGGGTATAAGTGCTATGAGCCATTTTAGAGGCAATATCCACCTCTACCTCTGGTATAATGGCCGATGTAGAGAATCTCTTAGTTTGGCCAGCCGGCAATACTTCAGTTCGACTCCGTTGTAAACCAGGATACAATATTCCCCTTTTAACCCTCTGCTGACAAAATCGTACGGGTCTAGGGTATAAGTGCTATAGACCATTTTAAAGGCAATAAGTACCTCTACCTCTGGTTTGATTGCCCACGTGGAGAATCTCTTAGTTTGTCCAGCCGGCAATAGTTCAGTTCGAATTCGTTGTATACCGGGATACCATATCCCCCCTTTTAACCTCTACTGATAAACTCGTACGGGTGAAGGGTATAAGTGCTATATGCCATTTTAAAGGCAATAAGTACCTCTTCCTCTGGTATCATTGCCCACGTGGAGAATCTCTTCGTTTGGCCAGCCGGCAATAGTTCATTTTCGAATTTGTGATATACCAGGGTACCCCCCTTATCCTTTTCTGACTAACTCGTACGGGTCTAGGGCATAAGTGCTATGGGCCATTTTAGAGGCAATACCAACCTCTACCTCTGGTATAATGGTCGATGTGGAGAATCTCTTAGTTTGGCCAGCCGGCAATAGTTCAGTTCGAACTCGTTGTATCTTGGATTCCATATCCCCCTTTTGAACCCTCTACTGACAAACTCGTACGGGTCTAGGGTATAAGTGCTATGGGCCATTTTAAAGGCAATAAGTACCTCTTCCTCTGGTATCATTGCCCACGTGGAGAATCTCTTCGTTTGGCCAGCCGGCAATAGTTCATTTTCGAATTTGTGATATACCAGGGTACCCCCCTTATCCTTTTCTGACTAACTCGTACGGGTCTAGGGCATAAGTGCTATGGGCCATTTTAGAGGCAATACCAACCTCTACCTCTGGTATAATGGTCGATGTGGAGAATCTCTTAGTTTGGCCAGCCGGCAATAGTTCAGTTCGAACTCGTTGTATCTTGGATTCCATATCCCCCTTTTGAACCCTCTACTGACAAACTCGTACGGGTCTAGGGTATAAGTGCTATGGGCCATTTTAAAGGCAATAAGTACCTCTTCCTCTGGTATCATTGCCCACGTGGAGAATCTCTTCGTTTGGCCAGCCGGCAATAGTTCATTTTCGAATTTGTGATATACCAGGGTACCCCCCTTATCCTTTTCTGACTAACTCGTACGGGTCTAGGGCATAAGTGCTATGGGCCATTTTAGAGGCAATAATATGGACTGAATTAAAGATTAAAGACTCTTATTGATCTCCGTAATTTTGAAGAATTATGTCATTGAAATAGTAATTGACAGTTTCTATTTTTCTGTTTATTATATGTCTTCAATTAACTATGTTTCTTGTTTTTCTGATCTTTTTAATTGTGTGATACTATCATATGTATTGTATATTTTAGTTTTAGAATTGGACTATATTTGTAGACAACGAACAGATTATGGAATGCCCATATGACAATTAATTCCATTTAATTACCCTCTATTTAATCATCTTGTTTTAATTACTAAAGTTTACATTGATTCAATAATAACAACATTTTAATGATCAGAATTGTTTTGTGTTGTGTGAGGCAATGCAATTAAACTTTTCATTTACTTTCATTTTAAATGACGCGGACCTTACAGAAGACACCTATTGGCTTAATATTTCTTAATTACTTTATATTGCTATAAATAGCATAACCATAATGGATATTGACAGCAAAATTTATTTTATTGTCACAATCTAAATAACTACCCAAAACATTTCATCGAACGCGGTTTTGATCTCATGAATATTATTGACGGCTAGCCTCATGAATATTAACGCCGGCTAGATCCACACTAGTCAGAAAATGCACACAGGAAAAATTTTCAGAAAAAATATTTATGCACGATTTCTACAACAAATGTCAACTTGACGGAAATTAAGCATTTAAAAGTTATAAATCCGATATCAAATATGAAAATACATACCAGAGTACATAAGTTTTGTTCCACCTGACGGGCAAGATGTTCTTCCCCAGCGTATGTAATTGTCTCCGGTATCTATTTAAATATATAAGAAAAACTTCATAATGAATTATTATTCTCGTTTGAGCATTCTATGTAAATTCAATCTTGTTTGATGCGAAAAATATTTAGAGCAGGGGACTACAATATTTTTTTGTCAAATTTGAGGTTCTTTTGCTAAAAAATTCGAGACCATATTTATCCAATCTAATTAAAAACCAATCTCATCGCTCCCGTTTTCTGAAATGTCGCGTGGGTCGAAAACGGGAGCGTTTCTCTTAGACCCTGTTCACACTAGCATTTTTTTTTATCGATCTAATTTGAATCGATCTAAATAAAACCAGTTAGCGTTCACATTATCTTTAATCATATCGATCTCTATCGGTCTAATATGAACCACTGCGTTCACACTACAATTAAAAACGCAATCGATCTAACCTTTTTGCCTGTAAAACTGTAAACACTGTGTATAAATAGAACTGATTTATCAAATTCATGTGCTGTGACACTGATACACACACTTGGAAAAAAAAATGGATAAAGTTATTGTTTCTCTTGAATCACAATTTAAAATTTTGATACTGGTGTTATTGCAGTTTTCTTTAATTTTGAAAAAAAAATAACTGTAGCAACGATATGACGACGGAAATACTGCGGTTCCTGCAAAGAAAAAAAATCAACATAAGAAAAGAAGACACAGATTTCGCAAATCTATGCTATGGCGAAGACAACATGTATACAGTTTGTTTTAAAGGTCTTTTAACAGAGAAATATGAGTTAAACAAAGAACCTCTGAGATAGTTTTGTCGCTATACATGCGCATACGTTATTTTAGATTCAATCGTACTAGTTTAAACCGATCTCTGCGTTCACATCTAATGTAAGATCGGTTTACTTTAGATCGATTCAAACTAAGCTACCTCTTTTGATGTTTTAGTTTGGACCGATTGAAGATCGATTCAATGCGTTCACGTTAGCCCTTAAACCGATCTAAAGTGAACCGGTCTAGTTTAAATCGATAAAAATGTCCTAGTGTGAACGGGGTATTACACATTACTTTTTCTGTACTGATTCCAATTCTCATATATTTTTTAAAGTACCTTTTCATATTTGAATAATGGAGATTAAAAATGAGTGAGGTAAAACAACTCATAAGTTTTCAATCTCGCCATATGTTCACGTTCGAAGACAGAAACCCTGCATGAATTTGTTTTTTTTTTTTAGATTTTTGCATTTGGGGAATTAGATGCTAAAATGCTCCTTTATATTCATTCTGCCGTTTACTGCTGGAATATTGTATCTATAGATATATAGCACATTAATTTTGTCCTTTTTAAGACCGTATGTCGACCTCTGGATGTCCAAAAGCTTGGGGGTTTCTTTTGGTCGTTGGGTTAAAGTCTCATTGACAGACACACAACATCTCTTTTCGTTATAAAAAATACTTACTTTTTATATTGCTGAACTGATCACCAATCTTGTCGATTCTTTTTCCAAGCTGCTCAAGTTTACTTTGACTTTTGTCGAACTTAGTTTGAAGTTCGGTTAATTTATCATTTGCATCGCCTGATTCTTTTACTTTCTTAAAGTCTGAAAAGTCACGAGAAAGGGACGAGATATCTTTATAGCTTTTGTCAGCAATATCACGTACTTTTTCCAACGTGGAGCTTAACGCACTTATTTGTTGCAATAAGAACCACATCAAAGGGTCACCCTTTCCATTTTCAGTTGATCTAGAAAGTATTTTCGACTTTTGGCTAGAATTCGAAATTACAAAAGTAATAAGAAAACAAAAAAACAGAACGGATGTCTTCATGTCGACGATCAAAACATAAAATGTTGACTGCTAAAAAGACTAATTATCTATTTGCGTGACAACGTTAAATTATTCAAACATAACAATATGTACTTATATCGATTTAAGTATATCTTGTAAATTTGACAATTTAGTTGTTTTAGTGGAACAAGGTTAAACATTCCAAATATTATTTTAAAAACTAGAAAAATAAACTTTTAGCGAAACACGTTCATCTCGAATTATACCAAAGAGAAAATATCTTGTTTTAAAAATATTTTGAATTGGTAACGTTGTAGAAAAAAATATAAAATCCAAAATATATGGTGCCAAAGGGACATCACCATCTAAACAAGAGGCTCTCAAGAGCCTGAATCGCTCACCTTAATTTTTTTGGTTAAATCTCTCATCAATGATTATTTTGGCTTTTCAATTTATTTATATGTTCTTTGAATCGTCCTATTTTCTTCAAAAGCAAAAAAAAAATCATTTTCTCCTATGTTCTATTTTAGCCATAGGAGCTATATTTCTGACATACAAGGAAATGAAATATAAAATTTATACTAGATACTCTGAAACTCATTTAGCCTAAGTTTGGCTGAAATTGATACAGCAGTTTCAAAGGAGAAGATTTTTTAAAGTAAGTCAACATGATGAACAAACTGTGAAAAAAGTCTTTAAAGGGCAATAACTCCTTAAGGGGTCAATTGACAATTTTGGTCAATTTGACTTATTTGTTGATCTTACTTTGCTTAACATTTTTGCTAACAGTTTATCTGTATCTATAATAATATTCAAGATAATAACCAAAAACTGCAAAATTTCCTTAAAATTACCAATTAAGTGGCAGCAACCCAACAATGGTTTGCTTGATTCATCTGAAAATTTCAGGGCTGATAGACCTTGACCTAATGAACATTTTTACCCAGGTCAGATTTGCTCTAAATGCTTTCGTTTTTGAGATATAAGCCAAAAACTGCATTTGACCCCTATGTTCTATTTTAAGTAACGGCGGCCATGTTTTTTGACGGATCAAAAATCGAAGCACACACTTTGTGCAGGACAATCTAAGACACAATCATGCTAAGTTTCATCCAAATCCATTCAGTAGTTTCAGAGTAGAAGATTTTTTAAAGTTAGCAAATATGATGAACAAATTGTGAAAAATTGTCATTAAAGGACAATAACCCCTTAAGGAGTCAATTGACAATTTTGGTCATATTATCTTATTTGTAGATCTTACTTTGCTGATCATTTTTGCTGTTTACAGTTTATCTTTATCTATAATAATATTCAAGATAATGACCAAAAACTGAAAAATTTCCTTAAAATTACCAATTAAGTGGCAGCAACCCAACAATGGTTTGTTTGATTCATCTGAAAATTTCAGGGCTGATAGATCTTGACCTAATGAACATTTTTACCCTGTCAGATTTGCTCGTTTTTGAGATATAAGCCAAAAACTGCATTTGACCCCTATGTTCAATTTTAAGTAACGGCGGCCATGTTTTTTGACGGATCAAAAATCGAAGCACACACTTTGTGCAGGATAATCTAAGGAACAATCATGCTAAGTTTCATTCAAATCCATTCAGTAGTTTCAGAGGAGAAGATGTTTGAAAAATTGTTAACGACGACAGACGACGACGACGACGACGGACGCCAAGTGATGAGAAAAGCTCACATGGCCTTTTAGGCCAGGGGAGCTAAAAAGGAAAATTAAAAATAGGGAACGAAAAGTCGTCCTTTTTGTCGTAAATTTTAGTGTGGAGTTTCTCGTTTAAAACTAGTTCATTTATATGTTTTGTAGTTTAGTTTTCGCCTGTTCCTAGTCACGAGCCTCTGTGCTTTGTTAGTCTTGTATGCTTTTTAGAAATTCAGCTAAATTAATTAATTGACTTTAGATTGAATGTAACCTTTACACAACTTCCTTAATTCCGCCACATTCTATATTTGTGCCTTTATCTAGTCAGGAGCCTGTAATTCCGTGGTTGTCGTTTGATGCTATGTTACATATTAGTTTTTCGTTCATTTTTTTGTACATAAATTATGCCGTTAGTTTAACTGACAATCAATGCGGTATGGGATTTATTCATTGTTGAAGGCCATACGGTGACCTTTAGTTGTAAATTCTGTGTCATTTGGTCTTTTTTGAAGAGTTGTCTCACTGGCAATCACACCACATCTTCTTTTTGAAATTTATTTATATTCTCCTAGTCTAATTAAATTTCAATATCATTGGGAACGGGAACATATCAAAACTTCCTCTATTGATATCTTGAAAATTTTTGAAACATATGTATACAACGTTTTCCTAGGTTTCAGTGTAAACGTATCAAAGTAAAAACGAATTCAACAATATTTTCGGTAATGTATCTCTTGTCTATATTCAAGGAATAATGGTTGGTTTCACTTATGATTCTATGCTATCAACGTAAAATACCAAATGTAACCAAAGTTCAAAGAATATGATGTTATATCGTTTTCTAGTCCAGTCTATAATTGTCAAAGAATCATAAGAGCTTTTTATCACCATACGCTGATTTCGAGATATGATAAACCTAAATTGAGACGTTTCTTAAAATAAGATACATAAATAGACATATTGATTTTTCATTAACCTGCCTTATATATATGATAACTCTACTTGCACCTCCTGGTTTTAGTATAGAACCTCTTATTTTCGTAACAAAAGAAGTTTAATTTTTAATTATACGCCAATTACATCAATACCGAAAATCTCTTTTCTTTTAACATTAGACTGTTAACCACACAAAATCATCTCCTTCATTTTCCTTTGCCCGTTTACGTGACGTATTTGATATAACGTTGTTCGTGTGTCCGGTTGGCTGTCCATCTGTCTTTAACATGTATGACAATAATTCAAAAAATGTTTAACCAATTTGCATTTAACATTGGTGAACTGTTAATATTAATTGGCGTAAGCTACTTTTCAATTTCGATCAATATAAAATTTTAGGTTTCGGAGTTATGGAATTTCATGATTCATAAAAAGTTTTTTTTTTTCAGTATTCAAACCATTACAAAAAAGTGCTTTCATCAGTTTTTATGATTGGTTTATATCAATTAAATTCTGATGACACTGATGAGTTATCGAACTTCATTCTTGGAGAAAGCGATGGGCGTATCATGCATCTATGGCGCAGCTCTGTATATAAATATTGATATGCTTACTGGAAATGTGATAAGATGTTCAAACTTAATATATTCTTTTCCAGAACAACATCTGTGTATGTCTTTTTGTTGATATATTTTATCGATATATTATAGAAACATTCATATGAGCGCAAATTACCCTACACCACTTTTAACTTTTACACGTGTCACGGTACTTTTCTATCTCAAATTTGTGTATTTGGTTTTGATGTTATATTTGTTATTCTCATCGTATTTTTTTTAATGCTTAATCCGTTTCTGAGTGTGTTGCATTTTTATGTTGTGTCGTTGTTCTCCTCTTATATTTAATGCGTTTCCCTCAGTTTTAGTTTGTTACCCCGATTTTGTTTTTTGTCCATGGATTTACGAGGTTTGAACAGCGGTATACTACTGTTGTCTTTATTTACACAATACTTGGCTCTGTATTTTTATATGCTGCGAGACACAACAACGAACTTCTATTGACCATGAGCAACTTGACGGGTGCCTTTAGTGGAGCAGGATCTGCTAACCCTTCCAGAGCACTAGAGATCATTTCCAGTTTTAGGTGAGTAATTTGTTACTTAGTCTTTAGTGTTCTATGTATTGTTTTTTTTTTTTACATGTTTGTCTTTTTGTCGTCTTTTGTATGTTTTTCCATCGTAGTTGTAGTTTTTCTTGACTTTGTGGGTTTATAATTCCTCCTTTGTGTTTTCCTCCTCTTTTAATGATTCAACTAGGTAAAAGACCGTCGTAAATCCAAGTAGATAAATAAAATGTGACTTATTGTGTGCTTTGTAAAATGATGGCTTTACAAATTATATTGCAGAAATGACAGCTTAGGAATTTACTTTAAATATATCTAACAGTAATTCCACAGCCATTATTGACTATCTGTGGATTTAAGTGTTTTACTGGAAGACCCTCTACTAAAACTTACCGCAAGCTACTTTGGTTTAAAGCTGTTCCTTTTTAAAATCTTAAATCAAATGGGATATCACAGCCTAATTTTTACGATGAAGTGCAACAAATACAAATAGAATGTGTAAAATGGAAAACGATCTGTAAACCCGTTTTTCAACGGCTATCAATTTACCATTGTAGTTAGATCGTTGAAGTTTGTCTTGATCAGTTCTAACATTGCGTGTTTAAATATTTTAATGCATAACGTGACATACATTTTTTACATTGGTAAGCACTGATCGTTCAACATTATGTCGATAGTTGTATTATGAATTGCACATGGCCATGCTTTTTCGAGCTGCTTCTGCTGCATCACTAGCCCGTAATACTGAGGTTGCCCACACGGACCAGGTGTGCTCGACTCCGATTTTAGCATGATTAGAATTGTCATTTTTCTTGCTGATGGTCTCCGGCACTCCGGCTACCTCTATTAATAAAAAAAAACTAATCACCATGAGAGAGCCAATAGTATTCAAAGTGTTAGTAAACATTAATCAATCTAAGGCTGCTGTTGAATTCTGTACACTAAATTTGTCGGAGGTGTACTAATTGATATTTTGGTTCGGGAAAATTTTGAACTATGATCCTTAAGTAATTGCGAGTTCTATAGGATCGATTGTTTGTGTTTTTGTCGTTTTGGTAGTATCATTTTTAGGCGTGGAAGGTATTTTTTATTTTTTATTTTTTTTTTTATCTATTTTTGCTTGGGTCTAGTCATCTCCCTAGCAATTTTACATTTTATTAGTGTGGTGTGTTGTTACAATAATAGTATAGGTTAGCGAGAGAGTTAAGCGCTCAGAAACATGATAAATCCCGCTACATCCTGTATGTGCCTGTACCGATTGCTTGCGAAAAATTTATAATTTAGTACAGATGTCGAAGGTTGTTTATATATATGAGTGTTGTCGTATATTTGGTATTCCTGTTTTTTTTCTACTTAAAAAACATGTCATCGGTAGTTTTCCCTTTTGCATCTTTTTTACATTTTTTCATACCGTGGCATCTTATGTCTTACTGTATGGCATTTGCTTTATGCATATTTAAAAGCCGAAATACGAGAGTTGTCTCATTAACAAATATACCATACCTTCTTATTTTATGTATTGAATCGTTTTTGTATGGTAGGTTGTATGATAAATTGCAATGGAAGGTAACGCACAAACATTTCTTCCAGAGGCTGGTAAACAGTGGAGCAAGCTTAAGTGGGAGCTAAATGGACATCCAATGTTATATGTACAATAAGTTAACACATGCTTGTCCTAGTCTAACTTAGGACGTTGAATATAACGCCTCCATCAAGAAAATAATCAAGTCTCTGAAGTTAGAGAACCCTCGCAACAAACAAAATTTTTAACGTCTTGTGACGACAATACCATCTTTTCTCAGTGGAAGTAAAAGTTCCTACCATTATTACAGTAAACCAACAATCAGATCCTACCTATTGAATTATAAAAAAAAAATGTTTTCGCTTTGAAATTGTATGAAACACTTGTCCTTTACGTTAAACAAGCAAACCATCAATCAAGTAAACTAATTTTAGAATTATTAATTGATCAATATGGTGGAAATAATGTCCCTTATTTTGAGTTAACCTTAAACGGATTTTCTGTTTAGGTTACTGTTTTTTTTTCTCTCATTTATTCGCATGCTCTGATACACTCCGTAATTTGAATTTCAAACCTTTTATGGGTAGAGCTTATTTGATTACAGTTATGTACGAAATACAGTGGAGATCACTTCCAACCTTTCATCAAATCTGTCAGAATCTGTCAGGAGAACTGTTCTAGGACAGTATGCACAAGTGTCATCCTGACACCTATTAGACAGTTCTAGCTAGAAGAGTTCTAACCTAGAATGATTTATACAGTTCTATCTAGAACTGATCCTGACAGTTCTACCCTAGAACAGTTTTAGACAGTTCTACGGCTAGAGCAGTTCTTCGAATAAAACTGATTTGGTCAGTTCTGCGACTTGAGTTGATTTAGTCAGTTCTATCCATAGAAAAGTTTAAAGAACTCTTTGTCTTAAATATAACTAAGTCAAAAGAATATAATATATATATATATATATTAACAAATTCTGATCACAGCACTGTTTTAACATTTCTCGTTCAGTGACGTCCTTTAGAACTGTTTTACAATCCTGACGGCTAGAACAGTTTTAGACAGTTCTTCCGGCAGTTCTACGGTAAGAACTAATTTGGTCAGTTCTGCTGACAGTTTTACGACTGGTACTGATTTGGACAGTTCTACCTAGAACCTATTTAGACAGTTCTACCTATAACCCATTTAGACAGTTCTATCCTAGAACTGATCTTGAAAGTTCTACCTAGAACTGATTTGGTCAGTGCTACGTATAACAAATTCTGACAGTTCTACTTAGAACAGTTCTAGGGTAGAACTAGTACTGGTCGAGGTAGAACAGTTCGATGACAGATTATTCTGACAGTTCTAACGAGGTTATGTACAATGTATAAGTGGTCTCCTCTGCACGTACATGTAGCTTGCGCACGAAAAACAGTATCATGCTGTTTCTACCATTGTGCTACATGACGATGATAATTCCTAGAAGGTACTCGCCTAGTAGCCAGCTTTACAGCAATGGCTTCATGTATTCTGTATCAAATGTTCATATTTTTGGGGGTAAATCAGTTGTTGATATACTATAAGTTTATACTTAAACCAAAGCTATACACTGTTAATGACAAAGATGGCAAAATAAGTTTTAACTATTTTGTTGTGATCTCTATTTAGTCATGTTTCAAGAAATATTTTGTCTTTTTAAATTTGTGGTCTCGAGTGTACTGAATACGCTGGAGTTCTTCCGATAAAACTATTTTTTTGCGCAATACATTAGTACCAACTGGTGTTGTATTGCCAATATTCGAAACAGCTTATGCTCTTTGGTCGGGTTGTTGTCTCCAAGACATATATTGTCCATTCTCAATATTATCTTGTAGACTAGCAGAATTCAGAGATGTCATAGATGGTGTATAAGTATACAAAATACAAATAATTTTGCGCATATTAGGGCACAATAATTACAGTGTGATTAGGACTACAAAACAAATCATACAGTACTAAACACGATTTTAATGTTTAAGTTGTTTAACTATTTAATATTAAGTATATAATATATACATTTAATATATAGAATATATTGGTGAATAAAAACCAGCAATATGGACTCCTTTTGGAACCACAGGCGCTTGTCTCCAATAATTTCTTCCCTATGACCTTAATATAACACAAGGTACTGAACTCGCAGTTTTGATATATAGCAAACGGTTGCCAAATTTCGTTATATTTCGATTCTTCGGTTGTCTACCCTACTAAAACGTAGTATGCCGGATTTCTAGATTGACTTATCTACATACTGGTGTATGACACATCTACCTTTGTTTTCGGAATCATTCCGGCATAGCAGGCCTGCCAAGTATGTTAGTACCTTGTGTTATATTGAGGTATATACACACAAAAAACAATGTCAGAGGCAAGTGCATGTGGTCGTTACACAAAATTTAAAAAATTCATACAATAATAAAACAGCTCTTTAGTCAACTATTCAATAGTGTGTCTCTTTCTTTTACACATGTAGTTGTTTTTAAAGTTCATGAATTATATAATGATGTTTGTGTCTTCATTGCCTAAAAGCCAATATATTTTTTTTTCATCAGAAATTATTTGATTAATAAAAGAATTGTTTGCATAGTGTTGTTAAGCATTGACATTGAATCAGAAAATGGATTTCATCTTTAACAACAATTTTATATAAATTACATTTTATTTCACTAATATCCAAGTAACAATATCTTCCTCCTCAATATTGAGGTTATGTGAGTATTGATCTTCATTTAGTTAACAATAAAAGATCAGTTTCATTATCACAACTTTAATAACTTTCTAGTTTGAAAACGTTTTAAAATTTACGATATGTTCTTAACTTGTTCTATTCTATAAAAAAAAAATAGTATAAAAAAGAAAAACAAAACTGCAAAAGTAAGGTATTTGTAGGTAGCAGAAACAAAAGATAAAAATTGACACATACTAAAGAATGCAAGAAAAGTGTTAAGATTATTATAAAATGACAATTTCATATTCATGTAAACAAAAGTCTTTTGTAAATTTCATAAAACCAAAAACCAACAAAAACTATAAAAAAATGTGAACGTCAATAAATAATACTGTCTCTTGTGGATAGTTGTCTCATTTATTAATAAATACTTATTAATAAACAATTCATTGGTAAGATTCAATAATTTGGGTCATAAAACATTGTTGATCTTGTATTGCTAACATTTTTTTGGTATTTACGAACATTATTTACGATGCTTTTCAAGACGATTGGCAAAATACTCAAAATTAGTCAAAAATCTGTTTTCAACGGCAAAAAACTCCTAAAAAAAGAGGCCTGTTAAAATTAAGTTTGAGTTGACAAGTCTGTCGATCTTAAAAATTCTGTGCTTTTCTGTCCTATCTTTATCTTTTGTACATGGTTTGCAAGATATTGAATAAATGATGCATTTTACTCATATGTTGACTTTTTAGCTCTAGCAGCCATGGTTCTTTTTATTTGAAGGAGCAAAAATAAATCATACTAGTTAGCCTAAAGATAATTCAATGCAAGTTTGGTTGAAAATGGTTCAGTGGTTTGAAAGGGGACATTGTAAAATAAAAGTTAACGACGCCGCATGAATATAAGTCAGTACTTATTACTTTCTGAACTGGAGAGTCCAATGATGCAACAAAATTTAAGCAGCTGAATAGTTATCATCCTTCACACAGACCAAAGGTTCGATCAAATTAATTATTAGAAATAGTTTATATCAATATGTACCTATGTGTTAATCAACTATCATTTTTGTAATTGTAATCATATATTTGAGAAATGATGCAAAATCAAACCTTTAAGATATTAGTATAATTCAATACTTAATATTTGAAATTATTAAAGCTTAATTATGTACAACAACAACAACAACAACAACAACAACAACAACAACAACAACAACAAATAATTTATTAGAGTCTCACCTCTTTAAAACATTTGATATAAAACACAATATAATATTAACAGATCAATTTATAAAAGAGCCACTCTAAAAAGAGTTATGAGAGACTGTAAAAACACAGATTAAAATACATTTATATTACATCTATAACATATATCAATATATCTTAGCATAAAACACCATACTATTAATAACAATTATACAAAAAGAAAACATACAACATTATATACACTTATTACGAGTATAAAATACACTTTCTCTTATGAAGTATTTCATGGCAGATTTTGGCTGTAAAATAACAAACTCTATCATCATGAAACATAAATAAAAATGTATGTAGTATATGTTTGTTCTAAACGTTATGCATAGTTCAACTTATACAAATTTATCTTGACTTATAATAAACTAAAGAAAAAACGTTGTGTTTAGCAAAAATTATAAACGTACACTAGAAAGGCAAATTGAAGAGAGTACTTTTTAGTATCAGACGTCACATTCAGCACGTTTTTGCTATTTCAAGGCAACCACTCGGCCACTGAGGCCCCCCGTTATTAAGATGAGAATGTTTTTATTTTTTATATCTTTAAGAACTTTAAGTAATAAATAAAAACAAAAACACAATTTAGGCATGAAAAACAGACTTTTGATTTTCTTTCTCTTGAAAACTAAATATGTACATTACAAATTTGTTTATTATAGTGACATTGTTTATAACGAAATATGTACAATATTGAAATATTTCAATTAAATTACACCCGGCCAAATGAATCTATAAGTAACTTCAAATAGATACTATATTTCAGATTTAAAAATACAAAAGTACAAATATCTAATTTGAAAGTAAAATTAATATAATTGTTATTGTACTCAGAATATTCAATGGTATTAACGATTCTAAATTTAATGTTAATATACATATTTACAAAAGTGTTATAGAGTCTATAATTGTGTGTTTTAATGACATTCACAAATTCAGTATTTTTTCAATTATTTAAAATGATTTTAAGAGTTGAACCTTTTACAACATAGATTTAAACAATGTGTTATTTGATAAAGTAGAAGCTTTAAGAGCGAGTTCAAATTTCTACGTACATAATCAAAGAAATACACGCACTCCTTCAAAACCGGATGATCAACAGTCTCGCCATTGGTCCTATTTTAATTATAACAAGACAGGTCAATTAGAAACGACGCATAGTGCCATTTGTCAACTTATACATGCTTAAAATATTAGAAATTCTGATTACGTAACCTAAAGTAGAGAGATGCTGTTGTTTGCTTCAGTTGCCCCATAATTGACTATAACAGAAGCCATAGGAAGTAACACCGATAGTCAATTATTGGTGCGTTGTGATCTTGACATAAACGCTTTATGAATAAGATAGGTCAAGTGGGCTGCTTTTTTCCCAGCTGAATTGTGTGAAGAACTGTGTTTTTAAATAAAATATTTTAGAAAACTCAACACGAAATATCTAATAAACAAAAGGGTCCGTTCTTTTCTTTCTTTTTTTAAACAAATATAGTTTATTTTATTTTTTAGTCAAATTCAAACGTTTCCCATAGTTCTTCGACTAACCAATCGAGTAAACAGACAAACTTTCTAATGCTTTTGCTTTTGAAATAAGTGGCCAGCTTTCAGGAATGTCAGGTGATTTTGTACAGTATAATTTTCTTAAATTGTCTTTATACTTGCATAATATCCACATCCAGTATTCACATTTATCAAGATTATGGGGAATATCCCAATTAGGAAAATGCTTTTTATATTCTTTGTATTTTCTGGTTTCTTCGATTTCTATGCCTCTGTTCCATATGTATGTTTGATCAGTCCCTACCCAGTGGTTACAAAATTCAACACATAGCTTGCTTGTGTCATTCCAGTGAAACCCCCCAATGCCTTGAGGACGATGTTGAAGGCATTCATGGTCTTTTCCAAGTTCAATATGATCTTTATTTGTTTGAATGCACGGTTCATTGCAAAACATACAAGTTTCCGAACAGCCCCATAGTTTGAGCATAATTTTTGGGACGGGGTTTTCGTCCCATGAGACTCTGCCTTTTGTCTGATTTTCAAAAATAGTTGACATCTCTTTTTTAATGTCTCCAAGTTGCTTATTCAACATTTCAACGAAACTGCATAAATCTGATACCTTCCTAGATTTAACATGTGCCATTGTATCTTTTGATATCGGAATTTTATTCTGGTTGATATTTTCAACAAAATAGTCTATCCATTGAGAAACGGTTTTACAGTTGTTTTGTTCACATTTGTGGTAAGAGTTAGAAATGGCCTCTGCTATCTTGGGAAATAACTTTTGAATTCTAGATTTTGCAAGATTTGCGTAAACAGTGTAACCATCTTCTTTATTTTCAAACATTGTCGTGTTTGTTACATCATTTATCCAATTTGTGGAAAAAACAAGAGGGTCTTGGATATATGATTTGATTCCAGAGAATTCCTCATTTTCAGCCAATTTTGTTAATATATCTTTAATAAGGCGTAGTTTCCTGGAAGGATACATTCCCAAGATGTAGCTCTGTACATCAATCGACATCATTCCAGAGATGTACTTGTCCATTTCTTTGATAATAGCATCTCTGAAAAGGTCTACCGCAATCACATCTTCAGTTTTGCTTCCAACTGTGTTTTCAAATAGTTTCCGTACAGTTCCTTTATACTCTTCCATGACAGCCTTTGGACTGTGTTTTCCACTGTATTTCTCATCTAGCTTTTCAAAAAAAACTACTAAATACCTTTTCACGTATGTACAAATACATGCCCGAAATGCAGCTGTCAAATTGAAATGGAATCCATTTTGTTTATGTTCGTTGTGCTTGTCAAACGCGTCGCATATGATATTAAAGATTTCTGAAACGTATGCGGTAGAAAATTTGATATCTTGAACTTGTAGTTCCGATAATCTGGAATCAATTTTTCGGCAGATGACATTCACCACTTCTATTATTTGAACTTTACATTGGACTATCGGTATTTCGGTTCCCTTACCAAAGTACTTAGAGTGAATGCTAAAGTGTTCTTCTTTTATATAGGGCACCACGAAATGGTATTCCAGTTGTTTCATTGAATTAAAAGGAATATCATCCAAAAAAGGAGCCTCGTCAACCTCTCTCAAATATGCAACGTCTGCAGAGAAACGATTGTGTATCAATAACTCTATCTGTTCTTTTATTGAACTGACATGCTGAAATGCTTTTGTATCAAACTGACTAATCCAACCATTCCACATTCTATCGAAGGCTTGCTGAATGGTGCTGGCTGTAGCTTTGTTGAGACGGTTTCCTTTCATTTGAACAGCAATTTCTTCAGCTTGACGATTTATTTCGAATTCATGTTTTGTTTTATCCGTCAGTCTTTTTTTCTGGACCTTCAATTCTGTTTTCATATTGCGTATATCTATTTTTGCTTGTTCGATTAATTCGTCTCCAAAATATTTAAATTTGCTGTGTTTACTTTGTTGCCATTGAATCATTACATCTTTTAAACAGCTATTCTCTATAAATGAATCCAATTCTTTGGTTCCTTCATCTAGGTCTTCATTGACCATTTTAGAAAGCTTGATAAAAATATTTTGAATGTTATTATCAAACTCATCTGGATGATCACATGTCATCAATGTACTTTTAGCATCGGCTTTTATAAATTCCTGAACCTTCTGTTCAAGTCCCCAAGCCCAACTGTGATAGTGGCGCTCCATGTCATTAAAAGCCTTGAATTCTAAACAGTTTCGAAAACTAAATACAAAGTCATCTTTAAGTATACCTGTCCAAAGATCGCATATTCGGGTGACTGTATCTGTAATGGTAAGGTACGTTTCTCTGTCAAAGATCAGCCTTTTAGTGATCGCTTTAAGTGCATTGGTAACAGTTTCACTATATCCAGGATTTGCAGGAGCCATGGGAGGATCACCTCGCCATAAATCTGAAAAATACCAGATGTCTTTATCTATATCTAGCTGAATGACTTGGTTAAATGTTTGGATATCAGAAATTCCTTCCTGAAAAGCTGCTTCTTTTGTCATTTTATCAAGAATTTCGATAAATTTTTGTCTTCCATGTCTCATTTTTTCATTTGCATCCTGCGCGGGAACATTCTGATGAGCAAATATACACCTCTGTTTCAAACTTGATTTTCTTTTATTTGCTAGTTTAAGTCTGAGAAAAGCATGAACAACTATCTGTAATACGTCTTTTACTTCTGAGGTATTCTCACCTTTGATGTTCACAATTGTCATATCACCCAAACCAACAACAAAGGTTGCTAACTCATTGTCATGGGATTTCTTTAAATCAGCTAGTTCAAGAGCTCTTAGGCCTTCCGTATCTATAACAAGTATATAATCAAATGGGAATGCTGTATTTTCCACTGGCATAAGTTGTGCATACACTCCTCTTGTGCATCTTCCTGCACTGACAGCAAACTGGAAACCAAACATTGTATTCAAAAGAGTGGACTTACCGGAACTCTGAATTCCAAGGACTGATAATGCTAATAATTTTTTGTTGTTTAAAGATTGTTTTAGTTCCAAAAAAACTGCATTTATCCATATTATTGGAACATTTGCAACATCTCCATCCATCAGTTCAAAGGGTTGTCCAATTAGAAGCAATCTAGCAGCAATTTTTGGGAGAATATCTACATACTTCTGAAGATCTTTACTTACTGTTTCGCATTCTGATAAAGCTTCAAATATTTGACCCATTTCTCTACATAAGTGTTCAAATCCAAAAGATGCTTCAGATAATTTTTTCTCACTTTGTGCAACTCTTTTCAATAACTTCTTTATTTCTGCGTTTTCCTTTTTGTGTTCTTTCGCGTCCTTTAAACACTCCCAATCAAGCACATATTGTGATTGGAATTGAGGTAATACCTTTCTTGAACTGTCATCTAGCAGTTGTTTTACCAACATGACAAAAACTTGACATTCGTTTTCGATTTCAGAAAATTGCCAACAGCAGTCTATAAATTTCGCCATGAAAGGTTCAATAGTCTGGCATAGCGCAACTTGTTTCATACGTTCAGCGATCATCTTGATCTTGATTTGGTCTGCCTTGTTTTGACTTTTAAACAATGTGGAGTTTTGAAACGTTTTATTTAGTGTACTCCATGCTGTCCAATGCTCCCCTTGTACTGGAGTGACTTGCTGTTTAACATTTTCGCAGCTTTCAGGGAACAATTCCCACAGGTCATTCACGGTTTGTTGTACATCTCGATAAAATCCGATGTGTTCATTTGTGTTAAGGTTGCTAGCTTTTATTCTGGACGATATTGGTGATAAGGGTCTCGTATCTAACATATTTCGTATTATATCTCTCATTTCTTTTTTGATATCTGCACTGCTCCTCATCTTTTCGTCTACCTTTAAGACGCAAAATATAACCCTTTCGTTATATTTTGATGCCCAATTTGATAATGTCTCGAATTTTTGTATTAATTCATTTTCTGTGTTCCTACAAGCATCAATGGCTATTATGATTCGTTGGACATTTTGAAGCAAAGGCTGTAAAAAATTTGTTGTAAAGTTTTCATCCAATTTACTTAAGTCAATCACTATAACTAAAATAGAGGAAATTCTTGACAAAATCCTTAACTGTTCTTGATATCGATTGGCATCACCACGTAAATTAAGAAATGTTGTGACACTACTCAAAACACTAGATTTGCTCGACGGTAGATACCATGCTGCTTCGATCAATCCATCGCTTATGTAACGATTTGATGATCCCAAAGGGCAATCTTTGTCAAGAAATGTGTTGTGGTAATGGTCATTGAGAATTTCATTCATCAGTTTTGATTTTGAAACAGACAAATGCCCGAAACGACAAAACGATACAACATGACAAGGACAGTCTACAGACACTTTATTAATCGGCTTTCCTTCGGATGTGCATTCAATAACGATTGCATGGAGGAGGGATGACAAAATTGGGATCTCTTCATCAGCGAACTTTGGAAATGCAAATGGGATAGCTAACTGACAAGCAAAAAATTTACAAGCAAGTGTATGTTTTAACATAGGAGATGCACACTTAAAGATGGCAATAGTCAGGTCAAGTGGGTTTATTTCGCGGTTTGTATTTTTAGATTTGGCTCTTAAAGTATGTATATAACTTTCAGTAGAATTAGTTTGACCTGTTTTAGGTTTGTATTTTTGTCTTAGTTGTTCTTGTACAAATCTATCACGTCCGTTTAAATTGATCATTATGATATTTCTTACAAAATTGAATGCTATTTCTTTAAACGTAACATCTTTCACAGAAAGTTCAACCTTCATTACCTCTCGTACTTGCATTTTATCAGGATAATATTCAAGTAACCCTAAAGAATCGATAAAAAGATTTAAATCAGGGAGTTTTTCATCTGTATCTTCTGACTTATTGTTCTCTACACTAAATGTTTTTTTAACGGGTGCATTCAGCTGTTCTGCCGAGAAGCAATCTTTTCTTATTCTTTGTTCATTCTCGACAGAAGGCAGATGTCTTTTATCACTGCATTTAACCTCCATGGAAGACTCTGAAAAGCAAACAAATTAATTATGCACTAGATCATGGGTTATTAAGTAAGATTCTTTTATCATGCTTAAGACCTGAGGTAAAAGAATGTAAACCCTCATTATACTTTAGCTTATCATCCACATTCCAATATAGTCTATGATTTGTATGTTATTATTGGATAGTGAAAACTTGATAATCTAGCAAGTTTTAGGTAAGAAAGTGCCCAAGTCCAGCTAATTGAATAAGAAGTTAACTCCTTTGCAGGATAATGACAAAACGATCTTAAACAGGTTTAAAGCTGTTTAGTTATGAACTCCGACGCGGATTTAACAGCAAAGAAGTACTAAAAGCACATAATTCCTAGCCATCTTTAGAAAACTGAGGTTGTTAGTGCTTTATCCTAATCCACAATACATATACTATTATTCCTGCAAATGATGCATTTTTTTATGTGGCTGGTGGTCTCAATTTAAATCAATAGAACTTTTTATTATAAGTAATTTGCCAAATGAAGTTTTTATTATGCTATTTTGAAAGATAAATAAAAAAGTATGGGTCACGGGACTTTTTTCACGCTACAGGTTGTGCACAATTGTCAGAATTTGAATAAATTATTTATTGAGAAATGTGTGTGATAAAACAAACTTCTCCTTAAAATTTATAAGATAAAATGAAAGACGATAGCTCTTGCAATATGATTTCAGATAAGAAAAAGAAAAAAAAATTCACAACACTTTCTTTTATAAAATTACTTTTTCTGAATAATATCTTCTTCTATTTAAGTTATCTTCCCTTTTTTGGCAAATTTGAAGAAAAATTTATCGAACACCAATTTTTTGTTTTTGTTTAGAATATACAACCATAAATATAAAAAAATCATAACTTTCTGCATTAACAGTAAAGTCTTACCCTTGAATTACATATACTACTAGTCCGGCGTCTACAAGCATATTTCAGACGAATTGTTCACATCCTGCTATAAGCATGAAATTTGGCATAGACCTTTCTCAACTATTACTCTTTTATTTCAGATAGGTGGCATTTGAATAAAAAATGTCTCACTTCCGATAAAATCCAAAATGACGGACATCACACTTTAATCGGCCCATTATCGAAGGCTAATATGTGAAAAGGTGTTATTATCATGCTTCTATAATAATATTTGGTACAAACCTTTGTTATGTACTACTTTTGGATATATTATATAGATTAGATGTCTTTAAAAACCCAACTTCCGATAAAATCCAAAAATGGCGGACATTGTACTAAAATAAGCTTATTTTTTAGGGAGCTCGATTGAAATGTGTTTTAACGTATTGCTACTATCATTAAATTGTGCAGGAACCTTTCTTTGATGACTATAAGGGATACAATGTATTAGACATATGTCTTAACAACCTAAATTCTGGTAATATTCAAAATGGCGGATATAGAAATATCATTTTTTTTATTTTGATATTCAACTTCTTTTCAAAATGTGAAGAATGTGGGTTTATTGTGCTGGTCATTAAACTTTTGGCTTTAAGTTATCCTCTATACCAATAATCATGTTCTGTAGTTGATATTTAAATACAAAGTTAACACTTCCGGTAAAAAAAATATGGCGTAAATGTCAAAAGATGAGTCCTCAATCCATATCTTCGATGTAGAATTTTAAATAAATTGATTAAAACAAAGAAAATCACTTTAGTACTAAAACATCTTAAAAATTACCACTATTTGGTAAAAAAAAAACAACATGTTAATTCCCAGTCACCACCACATGCATACGACGCAGGGCACGGGAGACTTGATTTTCCAAATTAACAACAACTGCGGCAACCTTTCTTACGTCCACAATGTGCAAGCTTCTGACAACATGATGAGGCCTCAAAATGTGTTTTAAAAGTGCTCCTCTCTGTCCTTTCGACATCCATTAGCGCATGGACTGGGTAGCATAAGAGACAATTTCAAGCTCGTCCTCTAAACACGTGTCTTAGTATATTTTATGCTTTGCATGCTTGGAAAGACTAGACTAAGTTGAGGTCATAGCCTCAATTAGTCTTCCCTTTTGTGTAAATAGTTATTTCTTTCTTTGTTAACCATGCTAACCCCATCTGATAAGTTTGTGCGATCTTACAGTAAACACCGGTGATCTAGGCGGATCAATTATCATTCTTTATGTTAAAGTCACATATTCAAATGCCATCAATGTCTCCCACGCAGTCTCTTTCCCCCTTTTAGCAAACAGAGCACCGTATCACAACCGCTAAATACATGAATAACAATATGTGTGTGTGATCACTCATCGCTAGTGCATTTGAAAGGTCATTGATAAATATTTATTCAAAGCCTTTTCCCCTCCTAAACACAATCCATAGTTCGTCTACCCCTAGCTATGTCACGGAATAGCGAAACAGTTATGACAGCATCATCTGTAACGACTGTTTGAATAATGACTCCTTTAGTTCCTGTTTCACTGCATCAGACACATGCACCATGATTCTAGTGTCAGCCTTTTAATGTGAATATGGTGCTTAACTTGAAATACATCACGTGGTGGTTAAGATAGAATATCCTGAACATGTGTTGCTACAACTACCATATGCATCTAAGACTTCATCCACTCTTGTAACAGCTTCACGTTTTTTTTAAGGTAAGGACATAATACCCTATCAGCATACTCGTTATGAAACACCTTGGAACTGTAACAGCAGTGGATGTAGTCTCGGATGCGTACATAGAAAATACCGGTAGTTTGAAGGTTGCTACAAGAAACAAGAGCTACATTTAGGGGAAAGGGAATAAATAGAAGAATTCAGGATCAAGACAAATTTCTCAAAATTGGCAAAGTTTTCTGAGGGTTGACGACATTAAGAAAGAACTTTTTAGTTTTTATTCACAGGAGCTTGCTCAATAGATTTTGAGGGAAAGGTAGTTGTAGCAACAAATGCTCAGGGTGTTCTGGGTTATCCTCCACATGATGGTGTTTCAAATTTATCCCCATGTTAACATGAAGAGGCTTATGCTAGAATCAAGATACATGTGTCTGATGCAGTGATACACAGACTTAGCTGAGTCATGACTCGAACAGTCGATACTGATGTTGCTGTCATTGCTGTTTCGTTATTTTGTGACATAGGGGCAGACGAATTTTGGCTTGCATCTAGAAGTGGGAAAAGCTTTAGATATATATCCATGACCTTTCAAATGCACGTTTACTTGAAAGAGAACTTAGTTGTTGACATGGATGGCGTTTGAAGATGACACTTTATGATTTAGAATGATGAATAATCAGCCAACATCACCATAAATGGATTTGATAATGTCATTGATAAAACGATATGTGGTTTTGTAGTAAGATCGAACAAACTGACTTATTGATGCTATTTGTACGACTCCGTCTAGTGTTTGTCAGCATGTACAACGTGCAATATACCATGGCGGGTGTGGATGAGTAAAAAGTTCGGATTTGTTTCCTTTGCTAACTAGTCCAGACGCCTATCAGGCTATTGTAACGACTCGGTCTAGTTTTTTTTTCAGCATGTAAAACGTGCAATATGCCATGGCTTGGAATTGGTTCCTATGCTTATTAGTCCATACGCTTATGAATAGCGAAGGGAAAAATATAAACCTTTGGAAATCTTTTGGATAACTCTTTTTGGGGCCTCTTCACCTTATCAGGAGCTTGTACACTATTGATGTAAGAAACAATAACACGATCTTTGTAAATGAGGAAAATCAGCTCTCCGATTGTGAATAAACATGTATTTGCGGCCATAAAGCAGTAATTTTAAAGATGTTTTAGTACTTTTAATAAGTGATTTTATTTTATTTTAATCAATCTATCCAAAACTCTACATCGAAGATATGGACCGAGGACTCATCTTTGAAATTTACGCCATATTGGTTTTATTTTCCGGAAGTGCTAACTTTGTATTTAAACATTAACTATAGAATAGAATAAGTGGTTTAGAGGATAACTTTAAGCCAAAAGTTTAATGACCAGCACAAAAAAAAATCATTTTCTTTACATTTTGAAAAAGGTTGGATATCAAAATAAAATAATGATATTTCTATGTCCGCCATTTTATTGAAAATTTCGGTCCAGGTGACCTATTTTAACATATACCTAAATCATTATCCATGATATTTTTTTCACTTATAGAATATTACTCCAATTTGACTCACCGCAATTTGCTTCGATCTAGATCTAATTGCAAATGTTCACTGTGATGGACAGAAGAAGTACAAAAAAGAGATGATAACTATAGATAAACAAGTTGAACCGAGTCTGAAAAAAGTTATCTAAGGTACAAGGATTATAATTTGATACGCCAGACGCACGGTTTCGTGTACGTAAGACTCATCAGTGACTCTCATATCAAACTAGTTATAAAGCCAAACAAGTATAAAGTTGAAGCGCATTGAGGAGACAAAATTTAAAACAGATATGCTAAATACAGTTAAGTTAATCTATTCCTTGGGTAAGACAATCCTTACGTTTTTTTTTTAAATTCAAAGTTTTGTAAACAGGATATTTATAAAAAAAAATGACCCTATAATTGATACTCATGTCAACACCGAAGTGCTGACTACTTGGCTGGTGTTAGATACCTTCGGGGACGAAACGTCCACCAGCAGTGGAATCGACTCAGTGGTGTAAAAAGTTATCAAAGGTAACAGAAAAGGGTAAATTTTCATCATGAAAGTTAATATTTTGAATAAGCATCCACATCATATTTGGTTAAGTCTCTTGCTCATATTTAGAAAAAAAAACTTCAATTACTCAACCTGATAAACAAAATTGCAAACGTTAGAATCAGTTGACTATAATGAACTAAAAAAAAGTAGCATGGGCGCAGCTATTTGTGAAGGTAGCATGACATAGAAATGAAAATAGATGGCTGTCTGTGATTAGTTGTTATATCATTGATATAGTTTCTCCTGGAAAGCATTATGAATAAAGTTGTATACAAGCATAAGTTTTCCTAAAATGTATATGATCAAGGGCCAGGTCAGAAATGTTTTTTTTATTGTGATCAAAATTGTGGAAAATTTTCTGCGAAATCGTTAGGGATCGCAAAAAAACAAAAATTTACCAAGAAAATCCATGGGTCCATAGAGTCTGACTCTCCTGATCAGTGCTCGATAATTTAACACTGGATTTTACTGTTTACCGACATAATCGTGCAAACTAATTCATGACCTTTTGTTTAATCACAGTTGACCTTATTTGAAATAAAAGGACCTGATTGGTTGTTTAATTCCTATTATGAAGTCACCTTGGGGCATGCTTGATTCACATGCTAAAAATATTCATGAAGGAACAAGCAAGTTTATCCAAAATATATTGTTTGCATACAAATGGCGGCGGTCAAGTGAAAATATGAAGGGCTCTAGGGGGACAAAACATGATGATACAAACGCCCTGGATTGAATATTACTGTAGGAATCACATCATTTGAATAGTTAATGAATTTATAATCGATCCATGTTATTTCAAACTATTAAATATGTATTTAAAGTTTTTTTTTAAACCGGCTTCCAAGAGCGATCTTTTCAACTTCGATTCACCACTGTTGATTCATTGTCTGATATTAATTTCCAGTTAAGTTACGATAACGCGAAATGTACATTTCCTGTAAAGCCCCTTTTAAGGTATAAAAACAAAAAATATTCAAAAGTGTTTTATTTTCATTAAAAAAATCATTTCTGTAGCGTGTTATCGAGCACTGGTCAGGGGAGTCTACATATTTAAGTGAGGTAAAATCACAAATAGATATTTATCTCAAATGAGACAAGAGCAGTTTTTCCATATCGAGTTTATTAAAATTGTATATATATAACTCGTCTAAACATCAACCCAACAATGTTAGATCTGTAAATTTGCTTTCGCAAATGTTTTGTTCTTCCCTCGACGGGATTCGAACCCATACTACTGAGATATCGTGACACCAAATCGCCTGCACTGTAGCCGTCCCGCTAGACCACACGACCACCTGGGCTTCATAAAAATGAAGCTTTCAGTGGCCGGGTGTTACCTTTCCACGTCAGTTTTAATCTAGCGTCGTTCATTAAGCAATACAATTAATATAGATCAAAGGCTTTAATAGGGTTACTTTTTTGCTATTTCAGGAACAAAATAAAGGCTCTTGTCAAATTTACTCCCTATCTTCTGCATTTGCATAGCACTATTATTGCTATGCCGCATCCTTTATTTCATCTTACTATATAAAAATGTTTGTTTACTAATGTGTATCTTATTACTTAAAAAAATTACCTTGGTAACCCTGTTTTCTATCAGTTGGAATTGTATCTACAGTGGATGAATAAACAGTCTGCTGAGTTTCTTGTATTTCCTGAAATATTGGTAAAACGTTGACCATGAAATATGTGAACGTTATACTACGAAATTAATTGTCAGAATACGAAAATGGACAATGTAATATGTAATATCCGTCAAAATAGGTCTATTGATTATATATTTAAAGGAAAAAATAAACAACATAAACACTTAGGATCTTCCAAAATTAAGGATAAGCGACTTCATCAACATACAATAATAATATATACTGATTAGTCAATATAGAAATATCCTTATGCATATCTTTCATACTAAAAAGACAGAATGCAATTACCCATTCAATTATATTACGTTTTGTGACAAGAATAATCACGATCCAAGTTAAACTTTGTTTAATATAAAAAGCGTGGTACAAATACCCAAATTAACCCATTTGGATTTAACAAACTACATTCACTGTTTATAACAATGTGTTTACAACAAATTTAGACTTCATAGCTGTGTGAATTATACTGCATCCGCTATTTTTTACAACTGTAACGTTACTCATAACAGAGCATTCTTACAAAGGACAAGGTATGATAAGAGGCATATTTGGCCCCCCTTTTTCCCGATTTGAGAAACTTTTATGTTGAAACCCATCCTGCATGTGAAATGACCTATAGTATCTGTTCTTAAACGTATCACCTTATTTTGCTGAAATATGTCCCTAGATTTTTGCAAAAAGAGTCTTAAAAAGGGCCATGAACAACGAAAAGTGTTTTAAATCTACAATTTTGTGACGTTTGAAGACAATATTCGACATCAGCGTAGACCATCCTGAAATAATCAACCAGCTACTCTTCTCTACTATATTTTTCATCTTATGAAATATCATGGTGGTCTACGTTGGCGCTCATATTTTAAATTGAAAAAAAATAAATATCCGTTTGTTTACAATTTTAACAAGTCGATATAATACGACAAATGTACCGGTCCGGTTCCGACGCTATTCCGGTAGCTAGATGCAGACGGAAAACCAAGACTACCAAGCACTCTCAAGAAAATACGGGTAAGCAACACATTTCCAACCCAAATTTTAACTACAGGTAAATAAAAAAATAAAAACTGGTATTCTGCATGTTTGCAATAAGCAATTATAAATGCAAATGTAAGTTTTATTTACGAGTCTGCCGGGCAAGTGGATCAGGCCTTGAGCTAGCTGCGGAACCGTAGCTCTTAGGTCCTTATGTTATTTTTTGACTATTTGCGGACCATAGAGCTACGGATTTTTCCTATTTCAAAACGTTCGGAATTGCGACCCAGGTTCAGGTCGCACTTATCTCTCAAAAAAATATTGTTTATAATCCATGCAAAACTTGTCAATATATATAGTTCGTTTCGTTAGATATTTTTCTAGGATATGACGTACCTATTTATGTTTGAATATTCATTTCCTTAACACTATTGTCTAATTATTTCCATTTGTATACATTCTCCGCCTATTTTATTCGGCCATATTGAATCTCGTCGTGACGTCACGAGAATCAAGAAAAGATAACTCTTATAGGAAAACACGTGTTGGTTTGTTTATGTTATCTTTTATTTAATTTTCATGACTTTTTGAATGAAAGTACGTTTAATTAAGGTTAAATACTAATGGAAATAATAATTCTTTCAAGCTATTTAAATATGTCGTATGAATTAATGTTGTAAAGTTTTGAAAACACTCGATTCTCGCATAGAAATAAGTAAACAAACCAACACGTGTTTTTCTAAAAGAGTTATCTGTTCTTGTTTTTCATAGGCGTTCCTCACCTCCAACATAGAAGATCGAGGATATTTGAGTTATCTTTTCTTGTTTCTCGTGACGTCACGACGAGATTCAATATGGCCGAATAAAATAGGCGGAGAATGTATACAAATGGAAATAATTAGACAATAGTGTTAAGGAAATGAATATTTAAACATAAATAGGTACGTCATATCCTAGAAAAATATCTAACGAAACGAACTATATATATTGACAAGTTTTGCATGGATTATAAACAATATTTTTTTGAGAAATAAGTGCGACCTGAACCTGGGTCGCAATTCCGAACGTTTTGAAATAGGAAAAATACGTAGCTCTATGGTCCGCAAATAGTCAAAAAATAACATAAGGACCTAAGAGCTACGGTTCCGCAGCTAGCCTTGAGCTTGAAAACGATTGCATTTTTTATACAAATAATATGTATCGTTGCCTGCCCTCAATAACTGGGAATATACTTTTGATAATATATTATCTGAAGTATATTTTGCAAGATTCAAAATATTTCTTGCTAGACATTCTTGTGTCTATCGGTCCTGTAGGGGGAGGGTGTTTTCTTTCTTCATTTTTTAAAAAAATATATTCCGGAGGTAAATAATAAATCAAAATATCAAGCAATTATAGATATAACGTATTATCACCAAACATATTACAGATAATGCGTAAGACGTGTAACACAGGCTATAAATGCCCGACGCAGACGACATGATAGGTTTGTTTACATAATAAAAGAGTGGCGTCCCCTGAAAATTGATGAATTCATTTTTTGTTTATAATTTTTTCCAACATTTAGAAATACGGTTGAAGTATAATTCATAATGCGATTTTCGTTAATAGATTTCCTTTTTCAAACTTTGAAGTAAATTGTTTATTTCCATTAATATACTGTGCACTGGAAAATTTTATAATGTACCAGTTACGAAGAAATAGAGGGATAAATAATAGAAAAACAAATCATTCATCGTATAGCCAGGGAAGGTCGTTATAAACTAATATATACGTATATATATAATGTAGTAAAGTGCAGTATCAATAAATTTTATTTGAATATTATTTTCTAATAAATGGCAAATTCAAACAAAAGTCTGATAAGTGTCGTAGCAAATGGTGAAATGAACCTTTTTTTATCATTGTTTGCTTAACGTCTCACTTGTATAAAGTTGTAGTGTCTTCTATTATAAAAGTATAAAGTCTACAAGCCATCAACGCAAAACTTATCTTGAGGCACACTAAGAAAAAAATAAGTGTTACCCTTGTCCCTCCGTCTGCCACAAAATTGGTTTCCATCTCTAACCTTAGTTTTCTCAACCAAATGATATGAAACTGATACACACTGATACACAATGCTTATTACCAATAAACACATACCAAGTTCCAATTTGGGTGGTGTCAAACTTACTATATAATTTACCGAAAAGTGTGGGGGGCGGGCATCATAAGTGTTCAATGGAAACATTCTCCATTTAATTTAGATTGTAAGCACTCTGTCAATATTGTTGAATTTGATAAGCTGTCTTCATAAACTAAAAGTTTGTGGTTTATTTAGCATTTCTTTTCTTATAGCTCAAAATGATAAAGCCCACAGTACAAAGCCCAAAGAAGAGTATACCGGAAAAATGTAGAACTAGTTACATGTATATCCGATAGAAGATTTAGGTAAATCATACAATATCTGCTTATTTTATACCAGTGCTCATGCATTCCAAAATATATCCATTCCAACCACTTCTGCTTCAGTAAATGTACAACTCTTCGGATGTACTGCAATATTTATAAACTATGATTTCCGTATATTCATATAACAATATACCAGTATTCAAATGGTGCATAGTCACACAGAAAAAAAGTTCCGGCTTAAAGTTTAGCAGAATCGTTTTCCTTTTTCACTTGTAATAACAACAAAAAATGTAGATCTACTTTGCAATCTGGCAATATGCTTTTTTGATAGTTTTTTTTTAAAAAGATCTCACTTTACACAAGAAAAATTGAAAGAGAATATATAACACCCCCTCCCCATACAAATATAAATTGAAATGCCTTCCTTAGAGTCACCATTTTAAGGGTGTATCCTAAAGACTAAAACGAAGCGTACAAGAAACGAAATATTGTTTAGCTTAACAGTTTTTATTTGTACAGCGTCATGTTTAAATTAAATACCCAAGATCGATTAGAAATTTTACATATTGTAATGTAATTCAAAAAGTGCTAACATTACTACGCAAGTAGGTTTTGAAACATTGTTCTTGATTTTGAAATGTCAATCAAAGAATAAATTATTACGGCCTTATCCTGTTTATTTGTTTATTTTCAAATCATTAAAGATTTATTATCAACTATAATTATATGGTTTTTTTTTTTTACATTTTGCAGCACTTTTGAAATTCCAGCAAGATGGTCATGAATAACAGCATTGATACATGTTATATTGGATTCATAAAATAGGTAATTTATATAAAAAAAAAAAAAAAAATACTACACACAAAAATATACTCCTTATCTGTCCTCACAACGATTTATGTGTTCGAAGAAACCAAAAAATAGATGGTTGTGCATATATGAAAATAAGGAGTTTGGTATGATTCCCAACTAGACAACTGTCCAAAAAAATTCAAATGAAGTAGATTTTAACAATTATATGAAACAGTTGGGACTTTATCAATGAGAAAAACCCCATGTCATACAGTTGACTATACAAGGTCCAAACGAAATGTAAGACTCGTTTTAGGGATCCTTAATTCTGACATATTCAGTCATGGAACTTCCAACCATTATCCTACATGTACCGACACTTATTAAATTATATTTTTCTTGAGATAGGATATCGGGACGTACGAAAGGTTAAAATATAATACCACCGGGTGGAAGGAGATAAGCTACTAAATATAGGGTAGTCAGAAGAAAACAATGCCCCTAACAACTAAAAAAAAGTGCTCCAACTACCTCCTCCCACTCTTCAAAATTACAATGTTGCATTGTTTATTCTAAAAAAAAATATCAAAGCAAAAACATTGTCTTCTTCTCTTACAGAAAAATAAGGGGAAAAAAAATTAAAAAAATACTTTTTTGATTCAATATTTGCAACGCCCAAAAAAATAAAATGAAGAAAAAAAGATGATCTTCATACTATGCTGTTGTTACGGCCAGAAATTGCCTTTAAATTGTAGCCAACAAAAGACACAAATCAATACTAAAATTTAACAATATTTATTATACAAAAGTTTACAAGAAGTATTTTACAAATATTACTGTTAACTTAACTGTCAAAATATGAGTCCAATCTGTTATCTTTATCTGTATCCGGAAATCTTTCGGAATCCAATTTGAATATTACGTTCACTACTAATGTCACAATCCAGTATGATGTTGTTTGTAGAATAAAAGTGTCAATCCAAATGCTGTGAATACTAATGTCTATCAATGTCTATGTCCAAGTTTTAATTATGAGAGTTTAACTTTAGTGTCTGTATATATAGTGTTGTCAATGGAAAATTCTAGAACACTCTATAATGGAACATTGTGGAAAATCCTGGAAAGTTACAACGGAAGTTTCTGGAATAACGTAGAAGTTTAAATTACGCATCTTTTATAAGGATCATTCTAGAAAGTTCCAATCATTCTGTGATTGTTCCAGTGATTCCTAAACTGCACAATTATAAGATTATTTGGTAAACAACTATTAGGCCATACAACACAAATTAGGCCAACATAAATAAACATAATAATTACAATATCATAACACCTCCCCCCTTAAAAGAAGTTTTAGTGTAACAAAAACTTATCATGAATAATATGAACAAAAATACATAATATATACAAAGTGATTTAATAAGCTCTAGATAAAGCATCAGCTATTACATTATCTTTACCCTTAATATGTTTTACAATTACATCATATTCCTGTAACAATAAACTCCACCTAGTCAACCTCTGATTCTTGTTTCTCATTTTATGCATGAAGGTGAGAGGATTATGATCAGTATAAACAAGAATAGGATATACAGTGGGATTCAAATATACATCAAAATGTTGAAGTGCTGACAACATTGCAAAACACTCTTTTTCAATAGTTGAATAATTTTTTTGATGTTTATCTAATTTCTTAGAAAAATATGATATAGGTTTTTCAACATTATCATCTGTCTCTTGATATAAAACAGCTCCTATTCCTACATCGCTTGCATCAGCGACAAGTTTAAATTGTTTTTCAAAGTCTGGAGTAATCAGAACTGGACTATTAATTAAAAGTGATTTGCTATTTTCAAAAGCTTTTTGACAATTTTCACTCCAGATAAATTTAGAATCTTTCCGTAAAAGATGAGTCAATGGTTGAACAACAGTAGCAAAATTTGAACAAAATTTTCTGTAAAATCCAGTCATGCCTAAATATCTCATAAGTTGTTTTCTATTTGTAGGAGGTGGAAATTTGGAAATAGCTTCCACTTTAGCCATAATAGGTTTTACTTGACCTTGGCCAACTGTATGCCCTAAATAATCAACAGTGGCCTGACAAAATTCACTTTTACCAAGATTAACAGTCAAATTTGATTTTGACAATCTATCAAAAGTATCATATAAATGTGTTAAATGCTGTTCCCAGCTATCACTACATACAATAAGATCATCAATATAAGCATAACAACAGTCTAAATCTTTTATAACATTATTGATCATTCTTTGAAATGTAGCTGGAGCACTTTTCATGCCAAATGGCATTACAGTATATTGAAATAAGCCATCTGGTGTAACAAAAGCTGATATTTCACGAGCTCTCTGTGTCAATGGAACTTGCCAATAACCTTTCAATAAATCAAATTTGCTCACAAATTTTGCTTGACCAATATTGTCAATACAATCGTCTATCCTTGGAATCGGATAGGAATCAGATTTTGAGACTGAATTTACTTTTCTGAAATCAGTCACGAAACGAAAAGTTTTATCTGGTTTTGGCACAAGGAGACAAGGAGAGCTCCATTCACTGTTACTCGGCTCAATAATATCATTGTCAAGCATATATTTAATTTCTTTTCTCATAACTTCAAGTTTGAGTGGATTGAGCCTGTAAGGATGTTGCTTAATTGGAGAAGCATCTCCAACATCAACATCATGACAAACAGCAGTGGTTTTGTTTGGCACATCTGGAAAAAGATTTTTAAAAGAAAATACCAAAGTTTTTATTTCTTCTCTACGATCAAAAGACAGATGTGCAAGTTTTGAATCTAAATTTGACAAAATTTCTGAATTTTTCAATCTAACTGTCTCTTCCATAGTTTTACAACTAAAAGTTGGTTCAATTACATCTGGTTTGTCATGATTGTTCTCAAATTTAACCATGCCTAAAGTGGCAACTGGTTTACTATCACATAGTACATTAGTACGCTCAAAATATGGTTTTAACATATTAATATGACACACTCTGTTTTGTTTACGCCGACCTGGAGTTTTTACAATATAATTCAAATCATTGATTTTACTCTCTATTGTATAAGGACCACAATATTTAGCCTGTAAAGGATGTCCAGGGACTGGCAAAAATACAAGTACCTTATCACCAGGCTCAAAAACTCTATCCCTGGCATCTTTATCATACCAAATTTTCATCTTGTTCTGTACATTTTTTAAGTTTTTCTGAGCAATTTGACAAGCAGTATACAATTTTTCTTTAAATCTAGATACATAGTCTAAAAGATTCAAGTCAGTATGTTCAGTAAGCCACTTTTCCTTAATCAATTTTAACGGTCCCCTTACAGTATGACCAAATACCAACTCAAAGGGACTAAATCCAAGGGATTCTTGAACAGCCTCTCGAACCGCAAAAAGTAGAAAGTGAACTCCATCATCCCAGTCTCTGTCAAATTGAAGACAAAAAGTTCTAATCATGTTCTTCAATGTTTGATGAAAACGTTCTAAGGCACCTTGAGATTCTGGATGATAAGCACTTGATCTGTACTGAGCAATCCCTAACTGGTATACGACTTGCTGAAATAAACCCGACATGAAATTTGATCCCTGGTCGGACTGTATAGACTTAGGAAGTCCTACTAATGTGAAAAATTTGATCAAAGCTTTGACGATAGTAGGTGTCTTGATATTTCTGAGCGGAATAGCTTCAGGAAAGCGGGTAGATGTACACATGATCGTCAATAAATACGCATTTCCAGTCTTGGTCTTTGGTAAAGGTCCAACGCAGTCAATTAGAACTCTGCTGAAAGGTTCGTCAAAGGCTGGAATAGGCAGAAGAGGTGCTGGTGGTATTTTCTGGTTAGGCTTACCAACAACCTGGCATATATGGCATGATTTGCAGTATTCTGCAACATCGTTTCTGAGTCTGGGCCAGTAGAAATGTTGCAATATTTTTAGGCAAGTCTTCCTTATACCTAAGTGTCCAGCCAAGGGGGTGTCATGGGCAAGACCAATAATTTCTTGCCTATAAACTTTAGGCACCACCACTTGGTACACCACTCTCCATTCCTCCTCTGGGGTAGCATCAGGAGGCCTCCACTTCCTCATTAAAATGCCGTCCTGATGGTAAAAGCATTCGGCCACTTTGTCTGCTTCCTCCTGTGGTTGAGCCCTCTGGCTGAGCTGAAGAACCTCAGGGTCTTTATGTTGTTCTTCGAGTAAATTATTTCGGTCTAATGAATGGCTGTTTACATCTGGCCATGGCATAATAACATTTTTGTTAACACTAGGTGGTTTTATAATAGCCTTTTCTGAGTTACCAGGATCTTCAATATCAGCTATAAAAGTGTCAGAAAGGTCCATGTAATCAAACTTGTCTTCTTGCAAATTCTCATTTTGTTGTTTTCTAGCCATCGCCCTAGTAACAACACAAGCTGGATACAATTCAGCATCATCTTCAGGTGATTTAACATCCACCACCGGTTCACTGGTAACAATTGGTTCAGCAACCACTTTGTTCCTAGCTAGATCATTTCCTAGCAATAAGGTAACACCCTCAACAGGGAGATTAGGACGAACACCTACAACAACTGGTCCAGTTATCAAATCTGACTTCAGATAAATACGATGGAGAGGAACATCTATACAACCTAACTCTACACCTTGTAACAAAACGGAGGCACCAACAGAAGTCTTCTCGGACAAAGGCAACACACCTTCTAACAATAAAGACTGAGAAGCTCCAGTGTCCCGTAAAATCTTAATAGGCTGAAGAGTGGTATCATCAACAATAGAAACAAACCCATCAGACATAAAGGGTTTGTATTCCTCCATGTAATCACAAAAACTGGACTTAAAAGCCTGACTCGCAGGACATTCCAATGTACTGGTAATATAAGGTGTCGTACAAGCACTGGTCTTCGGCTTATTATCTCGTTCATTCTTCTTCTGGAGTCTAAAACAATCAGCCATCAGGTGACCAATCTTCTTACAATAAGCACAAGTCAGTGACTTCTTCTCAAAAGTATCAAATTTTGGGCTAGACATATTATAACTGGACTGACTCTTATTCTGTGGAACAGGCTTACTATCAGTACGCTCAGTGCTTTGATTTTTGTAATTTCCACTGGAAGTATTAACATTTTGACTCTTGAAACTTCTTTTATGTGAAAGAGTATAATTATCTGAAATTACAGCCGCATCATGTATTGACTCAACAGTTTTGTCGTCTAAATGTGTTTTTAATTCTGAATGAACACATTGTTTAAACTCTTCTAATAACATCAATTGTCTTAGTTGATCAAAATTGTTTTTTGTTTTCTTTGAAGTAAGCCATTTATCAAATAGATCTTCTTTTTCCCGAGCAAATTCCACATAGGTTTGCGAATCAAACTTTTTATAAGATCTAAATTTCTGTCTATATGCTTCTGGTACTAGCTCATAGGCTTTCAAAATTTCCTGTTTCACAGTGTCATAATCGGAACTTTTTTCTGATGGAAGTGCAGAGTATATTTCAGCGGCCTTTCCTTCAAAAACACTTTGTAGCATTGTAGTCCAATATGGCTTTGGCCATTTCAAATTATTAGCAATTTTCTCAAACTGTGGAAAATATTTATCGACTGTTTTTTCACAAAATTTTGGAACCAAACGTATATTTTTTGCTGCATCAAAATAATCTGATTTTGACTGGACTTTAGTGTTGCTTTCTTCTTTGACCATTTCAATTTTCAGTTTTTCCATCTCTAGCCTTTCTCTCATTTCAAGTTCTTTTAATTTTAATTCATCTTCTTTTATTTTCTCCCTCTCCTTCATTTCCAGTTCTTTTAATTTAAATTCATCTTCTTTTTCTTTTCTCTCTATTTCTAACCTTTCCTTCATTTCCAGTTCTGCTTGTTTTAATTTAAATTCATGTTCTAATTCAAGCTGTTTTAATTTAAAGGCATCTACATTTTCGACCTTAAGTTCAAGAGCCTCTTCACCTAAAATTTCTGCGTCAACTAATTTGTCTATAACCAAATTTTTTATAATTTGTTTTCTCATAGATACTTTAAAATTTAACTGCAGATGTTTAGCAAGCAACACTAATTCGTCTTTCTTTAAATTATCAAAACTCTCCAGGTCTGGCGTTTTCAAAAATTTACCAGCATCAAATGCCATTTTGTAGAATTTTGTTGGCTAGTTATAATACAAATACTAAACAAATTTTGAATAAAATATTTTTAAGATCCCGGACGAGCCCCCAATTTCTGTTACGGCCAGAAATTGCCTTTAAATTGTAGCCAACAAAAGACACAAATCAATACTAAAATTTAACAATATTTATTATACAAAAGTTTACAAGAAGTATTTTACAAATATTACTGTTAACTTAACTGTCAAAATATGAGTCCAATCTGTTATCTTTATCTGTATCCGGAAATCTTTCGGAATCCAATTTGAATATTACGTTCACTACTAATGTCACAATCCAGTATGATGTTGTTTGTAGAATAAAAGTGTCAATCCAAATGCTGTGAATACTAATGTCTATCAATGTCTATGTCCAAGTTTTAATTATGAGAGTTTAACTTTAGTGTCTGTATATATAGTGTTGTCAATGGAAAATTCTAGAACACTCTATAATGGAACATTGTGGAAAATCCTGGAAAGTTACAACGGAAGTTTCTGGAATAACGTAGAAGTTTAAATTACGCATCTTTTATAAGGATCATTCTAGAAAGTTCCAATCATTCTGTGATTGTTCCAGTGATTCCTAAACTGCACAATTATAAGATTATTTGGTAAACAACTATTAGGCCATACAACACAAATTAGGCCAACATAAATAAACATAATAATTACAATATCATAACACTGTATGCTGGTGCTCGTTTAACAGCTTGTGAATCATCGCCTCTCCCTGGGTAATTGCTACCTCCCCCCCTATATGATACACCGGGGTTAGGCTCTCCTACGGAACAGTTATTTTTATCGTATAATTGCGTTTTGCCTACAGTTCTGAAAATTCATGAAATATAAGCCACTGGACATTGAGTGTCTTTCTTCCAAGCACGTGTACTGTTAAATCGTCAATATAAAAATCCACAATATATATGATGCGAAATTGTAGATTTATTTTCTTGATAAACATTTACATGATTTAGGTGCTTAAATGTGTATGCAAATGAACATAACAATCATATATATGTTAGCGGCAATAAGTGAAATTAGGCATTAAGCTTAAATCCTAGGCAATAAGCTAACGCCTAGGCATTAAGTTATTGCCTGAAATTTTCAGGCATTAAGCTTATTACCTGAAATCTTATGATGATTATTCATCCTATTGCCGAACATAATTTTAGGCAATAAGTGAAATCTGGAATTAATGCATATTTGGTGATTTATTTTTGATATAAAGGAGTTACTTAATTTATTTCTAATATAACATGTGTAAATATACATACATTTGACAGATCTTAAAATTTAGTAAGTTTATTTAGTAATTTTAGCAGTTAAAAACAGAATTTACACATACTTTTTTCATGTTTTTGTGATTACTAAATATTAAAGATTTAAAAAAGTGATTGTTATAATCTAATTAAAGAAGGGGGAGATTGTATAAAATAATTTTAATATGTATTTGAAATTTTTTTCACTTCACTATAGTCGAGCTGATTTTTTAAACTGGGCAAAAGTAGACAAAATTAAAATGTGATTTTTTTGCTCACACCATTTTTCAATTTTTTTTTTATAGGATAAGTAAGTTTTCTTTATTACCAGTTTCACAACTTGTGATAACAAAATTATTTGAACACAAATTTTTATCCAGTTTTCATACTTTTAGATTATTATTTTAATATAGATAACATATCTTATTAGTGATTTTATTTCCAGTCTCTTGTGGAGTGTTGTGACACTTCCATTTCAGCTCCCTCAAAGCATGATTTTACTGATTATATGTAAAATTTTAACTATTTGCAGTTAGTTTGTTCAATTCTAATATAAAACGTAGTTATATTTTTTACTTATGTTTTGTTTCATAGAGTTTACAATGTACAAATTATTATAATTTAAAACTAATATTTATTTTCTAATAATTAGTCGGTTTTTAAATTAAATTTGATACAATATTATTTTTTTTCATTTGCTATTTTTTACGTCAATACGCGGTTAGGACATCCTAGCTAAGATAATCCTCAGATAGCTTCAATGTGCATGCTGAGACATGTCGTAAGTCGGTCCTAATTTTATCATAATTTCTGTCCTAGGAATATCTTATAGGATCGATCTTAGGACAGTTTCGATAAACAGGCCCCAGTTCTCATAATGTTATTATTTTACAAATATATTGTTATTTAAATGAATAAATGTCTTTTATTTACTCGCATTTATGTTTTAGGCATTAAGCTTAATGCCTGCACATATTTTTCAGGATTTAGGCTTAAATCCTAGGATTTAAGACTAATGCCTAACATCCTTTAGGCAATAGTCTTACTGCCTAGGCGTTAGCTTATTGCCTAGGATTTAAGCTTAATGCCTAATTTCACTTATTGCCGCTAACATATACATGTATAAAATTAGCTGATCTATAATTAAAGCTCAAGGGCAGATTTAGGAAGGATTCGCACAACAGTACCTCTACTCGATCGATCTATCGTATGCCCTTCAGGATTATGTACCCTTTTGTTGATTCAATGCTAAACATATGGTTTACGTAAGTAACGTGTCGGACGTAAGTGTATTTGACACTATTTGTCTTTGTTTTCTTATATTAAAAGCGTGTTTTATTGGCGATAAACTTATTTCTGAAAGATAAATTTGATTTTGAAAAGAATGCTGTTTTACCGGATAAAACAAATAATATTCTGGTTCAAGTGTTATCAATTATATTTACTACAACATCTATTGGATTGAATTTTCAAATATTCATATTTTCCGGAAATAAACTATAGACTTATCCGTACTTTCACTACCGTTTACTTTCTCTTCCTCGCTTGTCTATTACAAATGGATGCCACGACAAAACTGTGCCTGTGGATATTGTGACAAATCACCGTCAAGTATGTTTCAAATCGTTTATAAACTGTTGAATAAATATTCCGTTAACTTTACAAACACGTTTATTCAACAAATATGAACTGCAATTGTTTATTTCATTGAATTGAACTGAGCATTCTACTTTCGTTTTTGACTTCATATTAATATTGCATTGGACATTCATATATTTCGTTCGTAAATGTAAATATTGTATTTCTATTTATTTCAGTTTACCAAACAATACACAGTCTGTAAAAACTCCTGTATCCCTTCTGTAGGAATTGTAATCTACACCCTCACTGTCACACACAAGTTGTTATTCTTTGTAATTTGCCGAGATTGCAATACAATCACATTGTTATATTAGCTGAGTCAGGCTCAGGAAAGTAAATTGACGATAACTGTCTTTGCATATCCAGAAAAGGAACGAAAACGTAGCAACGTACATACTTTTACACTGACAGTGGACTAAATAACTTGTGTGTACTAGACAGCAACCCAACAACGCTTAGAGACTAGGCGAGTACGGGACATCACCGAATAAAATAAAGGAGCCTACTGAGAAAAACGTAACGTGGTCAGATATAACAACCCAGTTAATGGAAATCACCACACCTCCCAATGAACTTCAGTAAATCTTAACAGCCCAGGACGATCTTGTAAAAGCCTATACAAATTATTGTAGGCTCACAGACGAATATCTGGACTTTCTAAAAAGGACTATAACGTTGGACAGTCAAAAAGACATAGACGCATGTAACCTTACATTTGATCTTCGTCTGTCCAAAGTGGAACTGGCCATGGAATCTTTACACGAGCATCGCCTTGCTCTCACTAAGGCTATATCAAATAAAAAAAGGACTCAAAGGGTAAGAAAACCTCACAAAGTTGTAACTCTAACGTATCGGACATTTCAAGCCTAGCACGGAGGAAGCGTGCCAAAGGAGAGGTCGCTAAATCAAAAAAGCCTTTGTTGAACAATATTCACTTATCCTACCACAAGAGGCATTGTTCGAGGAACAACCCCTGTTCAGACAATCTGAAATGGAACAAAAAGCAGCACGCAAAAAGGCTGAAATGGAACAGGAAGCAGCACGCAAAAAGGCTGAGATGAAACAGGAACCTGCATGCAAAAGAGCTATAATTGAACAGGAAGCCATACTTAAAAAGGCCGACATGGAACAAGAAGCCGCACGTTCAAAGGCTAAAATGGAACATGAGGCAGAACAAGAGGCCATCTGCAGAAATTCACAAATCAAACAAGAGGCTACACGTTTAAGCCGAGAAAAAACCGAGCTGAAGACCAAGTTAAACCTTCTAGAAGCACACAGAGAGGCTGCAGCAGTAGAAGCCGAGACTCGTATCCTGGAATACGACGACAGCCAAGCATATAGCAATCTCCCTGATGAAACTGAAAAACCTCTCCAGCGTGTGCAATATTTCGTCAATAAGCTTCAGTTACCAACTGCTGTAAGGGAAGTAACAGGACCTCAAAAGATAAAACAAAATCCTGTTAAGATTGAGCTGAGTCATGAAGCACCAGTGTTTGTGCCATCTGTGGCACTGAACTTGTCGTCACAGATATATGCTGTCTTGCCTTCTGATACTAAGTCACCGGAAGTTACCTTAATCCTAGATCTGGGAATGGTAACCGGCATACAAAAAATAGGCCTTTCAGATAAGATCCCCGCAGAACACCAAAACAGGGTGTTGAAGAAGAGATCCCTGTTGCACACCAGCAACAAATCAACCCTACATCGGAGATAACTAGATTTCTCTTACGTAAGGACCTGCTTTTCTCCCGATTAACAAGCTTTAACGATCGGGCAGAATTCTTCCATACTTTGAAAGCAAGCTTTAAGAACGTGAATGATGAGTTACAAGTCTCTGACTCAATAATCCTACTATAGGTATACAAAGATTATGGAAGAGGCTTGACGAGCGGTATGGTGCTCCAAATGTTGGAAGCCTCTCTCACGAGTAAACTTGCCAAATTCCCAACCTTGACGAATAAGGACAAGGCACGTCGCTATGAACTGTCTGACATTCTATCAGAAATAAAATATCACTAGGAAAATTCCAAGCTGGGATGTTTGCTAGCATATTTTGACTCTTCGTCCGTTGAAAAAATACCGTACGAACTCCCAAGAAAAGTGGATAACGAGGGCTACAAGATACAAGTCATAATATGAAGTTGCCTTTCAACCTTTCACAGAATTATCTGCCTTCATCAGGGAAATAAGCAAACCAAGCACGATCCTGGGTTCATCTTTGGGTCAAAAGCCACACCAAATACAAGAGGTGCCGCGCCCAGGTCTACTGCGCATGCGTCTAACCCCAAGACTAAAGTTGGTGCTCATAAAACAGCAGTTGAGCAGCAATCTGGAGACGACAGCAAACAAGGTCTTTGTATTCTGCACAATACAAAGCATTCCTTAAATGAATGTCGAGCGTTCCGAGCCAAGTCAATAGAGGAACGCAAAGGTATTTTGAAAGAAAACAATGTCTGTTACATGTGTTGTGATTCTACCAGACACAGGAGCCGAGAATGCAATGCACACATAAGTTGTAAAGAATGTGGGAGTAAACAACACACTACCGCACGTCACATCAATATACTACAGCAACCTGCAAGGTCTCAGTCTAGCTAGCCCAAGGAAGCCTACGGCGGGGGCTTACAGAATCGGCTGAAAATAAGTCAACCTCAGTTAACTCTACCTGTAATGAGATCTGCAAGGATACATATAGCGGGAAATCTTGTGCTAAAATACTTCCTGTGAATGTTTATCACCAGGATAACCAGGACAAAGTTATTCGCATGTACGCCATCATTGATGACCAAAGCAGCCGGTCACTAGCATCGCCCGAATTCCTTAATCTTTTCGATGTCAAAGATACACCGGAGAATTATACTTTATCAACCTGCTCCGGCAGAGTAGTCGCCTCCGGGAAATTAGGAAGAGGTGAATCAATTAATGGTAATGACAAGTTTGACCTTCCTGTACTGATTGAATGTGATTACATTCCCAATAATAGGGACGAAATACCTACTCCTGAAGTAACAATGCATCACCCTCATTTAAAAGAACTAGGGTTAGCATTCCACAAATAGAGGAAAATTGCCTAATTCTTCTCTTAATTGGCAGATACCTTATAGAGGCACACCATGTCTTTGACCATCGCATAGGACCATCCAGAACTCAATATGCACAACAATTGAAACTGGGCTGGGTAGTATAGGTGAAACTTTCATTAACAAGTAGCATGTGCCTCTTGAGTTAAATGTCAAAATAACCAACATTTTAACTACAGGACAACCTTCAACGTTTCAACCATTTACAAGCAAACTTGACATTCGGGAAAACTACACAGATCCCGTTTATAAATATTTGAAAAAACAAAGGACGATGATAAGCCTGGAATGTCATATGAAGACAAAATGTTCATAAAACAGATAGACAACGAATTTGTCAGAGACTCGGAAGGAAGTTGGGTAGTACCGTTACTTTTCCGAGTGTAAAGACAGTCTTTGCCAAGCAACAGACCACATGTTCTTCAACGTGCTAACATGTTAGATGCCAGTCTAAATAGAAACTCAGTAAAGCGTGAACATTTTCTTACATTTATGAGTAAAATCTTAGATAATAATCATGCATAGCTCGCACCACCATTGGGCGAACATGAAGAGTGCTGGTATTTACTATTGTTTGGTGTTTATCATCCGACGAAACCCGATCAGATTATGGGTGTGTTTGATTCTTCCGCCAAATGTAACGGAGTTTCAGTCAACAGCGTCCTGCTAACAGGTCCAGACTTGACCAATGATCTCTTGGGAGTACTGCTGCGTTTTAGGACAGAAATGGTCGCAGTAACTACAGACGTTTAACACATGTTTCACTGCTTTGTTGTAAGAAAAGGCCACCGAAATCATCTGAGATTTTTATGGCATAAAAACAACGACCTACAAGAGAACCTTGTCGAAAGCCGCATGAGAGTTCATGTTTGGAAATAGTCCGTCACCTGCCGTTGTTACGCTTGGACTCAAAAAATCAGCTGAAGCATGAGAACAAGAGTTTGGCAGTCACGTGATTTGCTTTGTTACAAGAGACTTCTATGTCGACGATGGTCTAACGTATTGTCCTACTAAAGAGGAAGCTGTTAAGCTCACGAGGACACAAAGCAGGCATTAGCAACATATGTAAACTTACGTCTTCACAAGTTCACTCTAATTGTGCGGAAGTTATGTCCGCATTTCATGCCAGTGATTTGGCTTCAAATTTAAAGGATCTAGACTTAGAATCCGACAGCAAACCCCTACAACGTAGTCTTGGACTCAGCTGGGACGTAAACACTGCTAACTTCTTATTTCAGTTATCATAAAAAATCAAGCCGATCACTCGGAGAGGAATTTGATCAACGATAAACAGTCTCTACGATCCTCTGGGATTTTTGGCTCCGGTGGTTATACAACATGTACAAGGGAAACTTCTATTAAGGAAACTAGTATCAGAAACCGTCGATTGGGGCCAACACCTGCTGAGTGGAAATCTTGGAGAGATACTCTAATTGCTATCGAAACATTGCGCATTCCACGAACATATGTGCCGTATCTCTGCAAAACCGCCACAAAGGAGTTACATGTCTTCTCTGATGCATCAGAAAAAGCCATACCAGCTGTTGTATATCTTCGCACGACCGACAGTAGTGGTGAACCAAACATAGGTTTCATTCTTAGGAAAGCTAAAGTTGCACCAACAAGTGGTCATACTATTCCACGTCTTGAACTATCGGCTGCTGTATTAGCAGTTGAGATCACACAAACCGTCATGGATAATTTAGATTGACATATAGACACCGTAAAATTCTACACAGACAGTAAAGTGGTTTAAAGTTACATCAGAGACGAGACAAGAAGGTTATTTATCTACGTCGCCAATAGAGTAGAGAAAATAAGAAAATTTAGCTCCCCAAGTCAATGGAATTATGTACCAACTAACCGTAATCCCGCAGACTCGAGGACAAGGTCCTTAATTACCAACCCATGAAATTCACAGCAGTGAATGGTTATTGGGACCAAAACAACTTCTCTCCCCAGAACAGAATAATTCTGAGGACATATACCAGCTAAAAAATCCAGAAGAAGATGGAGAAATCCGTGCAACTGTTAATGTTGCAAAAACATTTTCCACATCTGAGCATAAAGGAATCGGAACTGATAGATTCAACCGATTCTACAACTGGACATCAAGAGCGATAGCTTTTTGGAATGTTGCTACCGTTTACATGGGTCAAAACAGGCATCATTAGTGACTTCTCTGGATAGTTTTTCAAATGCCGAATATTTCATCTTAATATCTGCACAACATGAAGTTTATGGAGATGATATAGATTGTATAAAACGTCAGGAACAAATTAATAAGCGGTGCCTAATAGCTAACCTCAAACCGTTTTTAGACGAACGAGGACTGTTGCGAGTAGGAGGCCGTATTGCCAAATCTGACTGAAACCTCCGTGAACAGAAACCATTGATCGTCACTGGACGCCATCATATAGCGACATCATTAGTTAGACACTACCACACTACCACGCCAAGACAAAACATCAAGGTCGCAATTTCACAGATGGAGCGATTCGATGCGCAGGATTTTGGATCGAAGTATCAAAACGCTTGATCTCTTCTATTATTCATAAATGTGTGACATGCCGCAATGTCAGAGGAAAAACCGAGTATCAAATTATGTCTGATTTGCCAGAGGACCGTCTCGAACTTTCACCTCCGTTTACTAACGTTGGAATAGACACCTTTGGACCCTGCAAAATTGTTACATGTAAAACACGTGGTGGATACGCCAACTCAAAACGTTGGGCAATTGTATTCACATGCTTAGGCCGTGTTAACACAAAACGCCATGTACAGATAACATGTTTACATTTTGTGTAATGTAATGTACACTGGTTTCACATTAAATTTGTTCACATCTTTAAACCTTGTTTAAATACCTGTACGATTTGTTCAAACTTGTAAACTATATGTCATTTCAATGTTCATTACGTACATGACGTAGAACAGAATTCAAAATTTTCGAACAATATTTTTAGCAGTAAGGGAACGACCATTTGACTTCATAAAGGGGGGATGGATTTTTTCAAGAAAAATGTTCTGATCCCCAATTTGACAAATAAATATTCTGGTCATAGAGATGATAAAAACAAATTCTGAATCCAGAGTTTCCCCCATACATTACAGTGTTTAATATTGAAAAAAAAGATATTTAATTGGTGGCATCGAAAAACCTGAGCAAGAATGTGTCCTCAGTACACGAATGCCCCACTCGCACTATCATTTTCCATGTTCAATGGACCGTGAAATTGGGGTAAAAACTCTAATTTGGCATTAAAATTAGAAAGATCATATAATAGGGAACATGTGTACTAAGTTTGAAGTCGATTGGACTTCAACTTCATCAAAAACTACCTTGACCAAAAACTTTAACCTGGAGCGGGACAGACGGACGGACGAACGGACGCACAGACCAGAAAACATAATGCCCCTCTACTATCGTAGGTGGGGCATAAATAAAAACGTTCAAGCGAAAAAAAATCTGACTCATAAAAAAATACCCCCCCCCCCCCCCGGCCCCCTTTTTGAAATTAAGTGGTTCCTCCTTTACGAAAGCAATTTTGACGATTTGCAGTAGTTTAAAGATACTAAAGATGTCTCGATTACGCATTAAAAAGCGTAGCCTGCAGCAGCGTGCTTACAGACAAAGAAAAAGGATTTATGTTAAGGATCACTACATGTATTTTTTTTTTATCTTTTCTGTTTCTTTCATATGGTATGTCTTCTCCTAGGAGTATTTAGAAAAGGGAGATGTTTATGATTATTTTTTTTAATTTTTTTTTTATTTCTAAGCTTATTTTAACGGATCTGAGATACAAGGCAAACCATACAATTTACCTCAAACTTCGGTACCGGTATCAACAGATCCAGAGAATCTGTTAATATTAACTCCGGCTATGTTATTGACACAGAAAACTGACTACATATTCACCTGAGATCATCTTGGAGAATTCGACAAACGAGATCTCTGTCTTGCCGAATGGAGGCGAGTACAGGATCTTGCCAGTGTTTTCTGGCCCCGTTGGAGGAAAGAGTACCTGCCGTTACTACAAGAACGACGAAAATGGACCGAAGATCGCCGTGATCTCATCGAAGGAGACGTTCTTCTAAAGGATAAACAATTTTTGAAGTACCAAATGGCCCGTTGAAATTATAGTGAATTGATTTCAAAGTTAAGACGAACATTTACGAAAAGCAGAAGTGCGAGTAATCGTTAATGAAAAAGCAACAACCTACACACGTCCTATCGTGGACATGATTCTTCTCGTAGAGAACAACCATGTCTTAAGTATGTATATATATTGGAAAATGTTGTTTGTGCTGTATTTAGACCCTTCTACAACGAAATTTGTTTTACATGCACACGTATAAAAATTGCGGTTTTTATCCAATGCAAATGCATAGGTTTGAACGTAGTTAACGTAGTTTTCAATTTAGACTCGTTTATATTTTTTCGTTTGGGTTTGTATCATATTTTCCCTCCGGTTTATATAATCCGTTCATCCTATATTGACTCTTAAAATTCAAGAGTCTATCTAAAAATGAGGGTACATTTTATATGGCCTTCCAAATACCGTCTCGATCCCTAACATCATTGAAGAGACATTTATTGTCGAAATCAGGATCTGGTGTACAAAAAAATATTGACACCTTATGTTTGTGGCATAACATCATGGCCACAAGTTAATTGTTTTCTGTTTAGTATTAAATTTATATTAAGATCCATTTTGTTAAATCTTGTGATCAATTTTATTTGGCAATCGCCAATGGCAATCAGCAGGGTTAAAGAACATTAGTTGTTCGACCTGTTAGTCAAATGCGTTTTGTTTAAATATACTTCTTCACTTTTGTGGTCTTTTGGAAAATGTTGTTTGTGCTGTATTTAGACCCTTCTACAACAAAATTTGTTTTTACATGCACACGTATAAAAATTGCAGTTTTCATCCAACGCAATCATAGGTTTGAACGTAGTTTTCAATTTAGACTCGTTTATATCTTTTCGTTTGGGCTTGTATCATATTTTCCCTCCGGTTTATATGATTCGTTCATCATATATTGAATCTTAAAATTCAAGAGTCTATCTAAAAATGAGGGTACATTTTATATCGCCTTCTACATGTTCTAAATACCGGTCCGATCCCTAACATCACTGAAGAGACATTTATTGTCGAAATCCGGATTCGGATCTGGTGTACAAAAAAATATTAACACCATATGTTTGTGGCATAGAACTTCTTGAGTACAAAGATAAGAATAAAGCAGCTAACAGAACACCCCTTGTACTCACTTACCATCCTGATTTTAAAAATGTGTCATACATTTTTCAGAAGCATTGGACAATTATAGAAAATGATTTAAATCTAAAAAAAAGTATTTTCTTCACCACCAGTCATGGCCTTCAGAAAACCTAAAAACATCCGTGACAAATTAGTGACATCTGTATTAGCAAAGCAGCCTAATTCATCGCCCGTTTGCTACAAACAATGTGGTCGAAGGAATTGTTTGTGTTGTAAAGCTGCCAATACAAGCAGTTCTTTCATCAGCTCCGTTACTAAACAAAATTATACCATCTACTCTAATTCCAACTGTAAAACAGAGAACTCAATTTATATGTTAACATGTGACACTTGTGGCATTCAGTATGTGGGAGAAACAATAGACAAATTTAATATTCGGCTCAATAACCATCGTTCATCGTACAAAACCAACAAAAACTGTCCTCTCACAAGACATCTTCGTTCAACGAAACATCCTTTTGATAATGTCACTTTCCAAATTATAGACGTCAACACCGAATGGGACACCACGGCGAGAAGGAGAAGAGAAAACTTTTGGATCCACCAACTCCACACTTTAGAACCTGATGGTCTTAACGAAAAAGACGAAAAAAGATACAGGAAAGATAAAGAATAATTTAAAACAAAGCATCGTCCTTTTTATCCCGTAATATTGGCCAATGGACGTTGCTAACTTCAACTACCAATTATAAAATTGAGAATGGAAATGGGGAATGTGCCAAAGAGACAACAACCCGACAATAGAAAAAAAACAACAGCAGAAGGTCACCAACAGGTCTTCAATGTAGCGAGCAATTCCCGCACCCGGACGCGTCCTTCAACTGGCCCCTAAAAAAATATATACTAGTTCAGTGATAATGAACGCCAGCTAAATCCAAATGCAACATGTACATTGAGCTGCAAAATTTTCTTATTTTCAAAGCAGCTAAATGCAAGAGCTCATAGACATTGAGCTGCAAAATTTTCTTATTTTAAAGGCAGTTCAGTGCAACATAGACGTTGAGCAGATCAGCTGCAAGAGTTTCTTATCATCTACATCCGATTTCACCTGGATAGATGCACGCTTGATAAAGCTAGTTGGTCTAGCGAAATATTGCGTTTATTTTCATCATTTTGTAAATATTTTAAACATTCTTATATTTACATTTTAAATAGTGTGTTAAAATTACATTGTTATATATATATATATGCAACTCGTCTAAACATCAACCCAACAATGTTAGATCTGTAAATTTGCTTTTCGCAAATTTTTGGTTCTTCCCTCGCCGGGATTCGAACCCATGCTTCTGTGATATCGTGACACCAAATCGCCTGCACTGCAGCCGTCCCGCTAGATCACACGACCACCTGGGCTCTTCAATAATAGAGTTTTCGCTTGCCATGTGTTACCTTTCCACGTCAGTTTTAATCTAGCGACGTACTGCAGTACATGATATATAAGGCATGAAGATGTTATTGTTACAGATCAGCTAAATTATCTATAGTAAAGGATCCTACAAATTAATGTAAGATACAGTCACAGAAAATAATTATATTTATAAGTACGTCTGAGTCAGTGACAACTCTACAACAGATGTATCCATCGGATCGCAATCAATGATAGTGATACATGGCCGTGTACATAATGTATATACAACTCGTCTAAACATCAACCCAACAATGTTAGATCTGTAAATTTGCTTTTCGCAAATTTTTGGTTCTTCCCTCGCCGGGATTCGAACCCATGCTACTGTGATATCGTGACACCAAATCGCCTGCACTGCAGCCGTCCCCCTAGACCACACGACCACCTGGGCTCTACAATAATAGAGCTTTCGCTGGCCGTGTGTTACCTTTCCACGTCAGTTTTAATCTAGCGGCGTACTGCAGTACATGCTATATAAGGCATGAAGATGTTATTGTTACAGATCAGCTAAATTATCTATAGTACAGGATCCTACAAATTAATGTAAGATACAGTCACAGAAAATAATTATATTTATAAGTACGTCTGAGTCAGTGACAACTCTACAACAGATGTATCCATCGGATCGCCATCAATGATGGTGATATATGGCCGTGAACATAATGTATATACAACTCGTCTAAACATCAACCAAACAATGTTAGATCTGTAAATTTGCTTTTCGCAAATTTTTTGTTATTCCCTCGCCGGGATTCGAACCCATGCTACTGTGATATCGTGACACCAAATCGCCTGCACTGCAGCCGTCCCGCTAGTATATATATATATACTGTCACGAAAAAACTCATACCTGTACATGCTGTTCAGGGAAAAGTCCAGCGTATCCTTTTGATTCTTCTTTAAAAGAATTTTTAGAAACTGCAGTCACATTGTCAACAATTTGGATGGTTTCATTAGTTGCTTTTTCAAGTTGTCTTGCTTGCACATCTATCTGTTTACAGTGTTCTTCTTGAACAAAATCTGAATAAAAACAATATGCAAGTTATAATAATTACGGGAAGTGTTAAATGTACAGCTGACAGTAGTTATCCAGTCGTTTGATATGTTTCAGCTCTGATTTTGGCTTTAGATTACGGACTTTCTGTTTTCAATTTTACTCGGAGTTCGGTATTTTTGTAATTTTACTTTTTATAAATAAGCTTCTTTGTTTCAGTATGTAAATATTGATCTAGTTTTCAATTGTAGTATCTACACTGTGTCTAAACCACACCGGCAAAATTTGATCGGACTCGATAGTATCTAACATCCGGCACAATGACGGAACATCAATAGACAGAAGAAAGATAGGTTTCGCCTTATTTTCTTTAATGATATCGAAGAATATATATACATATACAACTATTTTCTAATGTGATATGCAATATTTTCTACAACCGTTCTATATTAACGAAGAAATAAGTAAAAATGCATGTCAAAATGACGAATTGAGTGAACCTTGCCTCAAAATTGTTTAATTTCTCGTTAAATTGTTCACATTGTACGGAAAGAAAGGTACGGGAAGATAGATACTGACACAAAGATTGCAAAACTAGTCATCATGAGCATCTCAATACTTGTATTTTTGTGTATGGAACGAAAGAAATGGGTCATGTCAAATTAAAATACACCGGTTTCGTCATAGTTGTTTACTACACTACACCCGGTTTCGTCTATATATATCACCCGGTTTTTTTATATTTTTTTTAAAACCAACAATTTATGAAAAGCAACGTTAACACGGATCTGAACATTGTCTTTCGAAAGAATTTAAATATATATTTATTATAAAGTAAACTTAGCGTGTTTACATTTATTTACATACTAGGTAATTATAGTACTACACATTTTCCTTATGAAAGTCGTATCCGTTATTTCACTGATCTTCAAACTAATTTTAAATGGAATATAAATACTCAATAGCAAACACTGATATCTAATTATTTTTTTATCATTAACATTATGATATTTTTTATATAGGTTTTGAGATACATCGCAGTATGTGACCCTACTTTTTTTACAAAGAAAACCTAAATAACGCTTAATAAACAAAATTTCAAACATCACCAAAAAGTATGCAGACGTTAAGATTTATATAACTAAGAAGTGTGTAAAGTTTGATGCTATAACGATAAATCGTTTTGAGATATGGCGCGACATGTTAAAAAAAAAATTCACTCCTGTTTTACTTACAAAGTTCTGTCACTTAAAAAAGATTTAATTTGATTTTCACTAAAAAGTTTACAGATCGTTTGACCATTTCAAGAAATAACTTTGTTAAGTTTCATGAAAACTAGATAAGCTGTTCTCAAGTTACGGTGCAACATGTTTACTCTGGACAGAAGGATAGACGGATAGATAGACGGACGGACGGACAGAATGACTGATAGATGGAGGAACGGATGGATGGAAGGAAGGACAGACGGACGGACGGATGTATACAATAATACGTCCTGTCAAAATTGTGACGGGCGTGTAAAAACGCAATGAATTAAAAAAAAAACTCTTAATTAAAGGTCAAAAAGTTTTATTATGATATCGGCCAAGTCGATTTATTTGTATATCTTCTTGACTTCCTACGTCATTTTTGCTATATGACTTTTATATATATGTTTGAAAATAATAGATAGAATTTGACAAAAAGAACTTCAAATTCGTCATTTAAGGGCAGTGCAATAACTCCTTTAAGAACTAATGTGAGAATTTTATAGTAATTGGACACATGTTAGAGCTCAACATTTTGAAGATAATCATCTGGCCCTTTCGAATTGTCTATGTCTACGGCTGTTTTTAAATAATTGACATCATGCACTTGCATGTCCCCCCCCCCTTTTGTATATTTCTTAGCCATGAAGGCCATCTTGGTTGACAAGCGGTGTCACAGTAAACTTTTTAAAACTAGATACTCTAATTATAATTAAAAAAGACATATGATTTTAAAAAAGGTTTGTTAAATGCAGCCTAGTAATTTTAGATGTGAACATGTATGTAAAAAATTGTATTGAAAGATAATGAACGACGGTCGACCGGTGCCAAGTGATGAAAAAAAAACTTTTCCTGTTGGGTCAAGTGAGCCAAAATCAATCAAGAATTCCAAAAAAATCACACCGTTCTTGAATTTAAAAAAAAAAAATGTGTAACCACTGAAAATTTCAAATTTCACGAATCGGATCGGACATAGCAAACAACTTCACTGGCGGTTTTTTTTTCAATAAATAAAATAAGACATAAGACACAAATGCTTAAATGGTCGCAATTCAATTTATGATGAAGGTCTGTGGCCAAAGGAAAAATAATATAGAAATGAGGTCAAGGGCAAGGGCAATGGACATGGCAAATTAGAAAAAAATCGTTAGATCTGTGTTCCATACTTGTATATGTTACAGTCAAACCTTCTAACTTTTGACATATGCAGCTTTATACAAATAGTTCAAAACGCTATGAATTCAAATTACTTAGTGTCGTCGCTTGTTTTAAAATATCAATATGAATGTTTATAATAAACATAATCAAACTCACATAATCCGATTTCGCGGGTGTCCCTGTTTTCTTATTTCTTACAATATTTTAATTCGATATACACTTTATAAGATAAGTGGCGAATCTAGAAGACGTATAGATTGCACCTCCCCCCCCCACCCCCGACCCCACCTTTGATGCATGGTAGTTGTAATCCTTTTCTTCCTATAAAAATTCATTTCCCATGTCGATTATGCATGCATATATACATTTGTCTTATCATCAACGTTTATCCTTAAGAAGATTTATTTTTAACGATCATAGAAAAGATTACATTTATTACATAGAATGATGAGATTACTTATAAAGGTGTCCATCCTATTGTACGAGAAAATCACATATCAATTGTGTGTTTCGATATTTTAAGACCGCGAAGTTTAACCCTAATTTCAAGTTTAAACATATTTTCATATAGAAAACGCATATTTGAGAGCTTTAACCTCAGTTTTCGTTATAACCTTCATTTCTATCTATTCTGCTGTTAAAAATGTTTGAATGCAAAGTAAAATTAAAATTATTTGTGTTCTATAAGAGTAGGAATTATAGTGTTTGCTTATTATTTATTTGAATCTAAGACTAATCATATACTAGTAAATAATAAGCCGTTGTTTCCCAACGACCCGGTCACAATTTTAAAACTCCTTTTTAACACTGAAGTTAAATTATCAATAATAATGCAATGCGATTATGATTTTTTTTATTTGACCAAACCGGGTTATGTATTGTGAAATCTATGACCAAACCGGGTGGTAAACATTGACGAAACCGGCCAGTTCCATTTTGACATGACCCATTTCTTTCGTTCCATACTCAGAAATACAAGTATTGAGAAGTTCATAAAAGCAAGTTTTGCAATCTCCGTGTCAATATCTATCTTCCCGTACCTTACTTTCCGTACAATGTGAACAATTAAACGAGAAATTAAACAATTTCGAGGCAAGGTTCACTCAATTCGTCATTTTGATGTGCATTTTTACTTATTTCTCCGTTAATATAGAACGGTTGTAGACAATTTTGCATATCACAATAGAAAATAGTTGTATATGTAAATATATTCTTAGATATCATAAAAAAAAAAATAAAAAATAAGGAGAAACCTAGCTTTTTTCTGTCTATTAATGTTCCGTCATTGTGCCGGATGTTAGATACCATCGAGTCCGAACAAATTTTGCCGGTGTGGTTTAGACACAGTGATCTATACCTCGACATCATTTTTAAATTCATGTCTGTTTGTTCTAACCAGTTGATGTGCAGAGGGGCATAGTATACTTTTCATGAATATTTTTTTTTATATGTAGGTATTTTTATAATTTTTTATCTTTATAAACCAGACTAGTAGTTTGATCCTAATATGTTTGTAATAACATAAGCAACACGACGGGTACCACATGTGGAGCATGATCTGCTTACCCTTCCGGAGCACCTAAGATCACCTCAAGTTTTGGTGGAATTCGTGTGTGCTTAGTCATTAGTTTTCTATGTTGTGTCATGTTTACTATTATTTGTCTGTTTGTCTTTTTCATTGAAAGCCATGGCATTGTCAGTTTATTCTTGATCAGATCTATGAATTTGACTGTCCCTCTCGTATTTTTCGCCCCTCTTTTACCGATTGAATTCTATTCTCAATTTGACTTAATGATAATTCAGATGGCGGTAAATGCATGTCCTACAGAAAACGCTTAAACGGTAGACTCCCTCAGTCGTAATATCTCTGTACAGGAATATTATAGTTATTTCTCATTTGTTTCGTTGGTTGAAAAATTTTCATTTTGTCTATTTGTTTGGCATTCCCGTTTTAGGATATACCTTGGAGCTCGGTATTTTTGATTTACTGTTTTCAGTCTTTTTTCGGGTATATGTGTTTTTTACCTTAATTTATATCTCCTTAATTGGTTAAGGATTGAATATCGTTGCATCCAGGTTTGTAAATTTCGTTATGGAAAATAATACAACATTAAGAGTTTTTAAATGATTCACCGACACATTATTCCTGCATAATGATAAATCTTCAGTTTACACAAGCTGTTGTCTGACTAGGAAAGCACATACTTAATCCACATTGGACCTCCACAACGAGTCTTCACAACGAATCACATTCGTGTTCTACAGAAAAGTTTACCTTTATATTTGTGTTTTTCATCAGTAGGTCCTAGCGCTGCATATTTGTCCTGGTGAGATTCATTTTCTTCTCTTTTCTGAAAATATAAGATGGGAATAAGATCTGGATTATAAAATTACAGCATATCATATGAACAAACTTTAATATAACTTATATTTGGTTGTATCTGATCTGTGTACATTCATCGAACCTTTAAACAAGATTATTAGTAAAGGTCAGCTTACGAATGTGGTAATTAAATCTTTGAATACAGTTTATATTGGCACAAGAGAGGGGCAAAATATACCAGAAGGACAGTCACACTCATTAATAAAAAAAAAACTGACAACGCCATGTCTCAAAAAGAAAAAGACAAATAATAGTACACAAGTCACAACATAGAAAACTAATAACTAAGCAACATGAACCCCACCAAAAACCGAGGGGAATCTCAGGTGCTCCAGAAGAGTAAGAAAATCCTTCTCCACATGTGGCACCCATCGGTAAATATTTTTTATTCGAGAGGTCACATTCGTGAAAAGCAAAGGGAATTATCGTTACGACATTAGGTACATATCCGATATCATCTGTGAAACGGTATACCATAAAGTTCCACCGCGATGGCGTCCGTAAAATTTACGAAGGTGTGATTCCAACTTCACCATTTGGAACTCTTGGTTTAAGGTAGCACTAAAAGAGCCAAAGAGGGTACCCATTTTGTTTCTATTTTCATTTTTCTCTTAAAATTCTCTGGAAAAAATGTTCTGAGAAATGACCTAAAAACTGAATTTCCGCCTTAGAAAACCTATAAAGTCAATATAAATACACAAATGAGTGTTCTGATACCATTACTATATCAATAGAACCACCCACTTTGTGTCTTTGATGCTCTAATTCTGTAAATTTTGCATTATTTGTGAACTGTCCAACACTAACTTGGCATTTGGCGGGAGTTTGATGTCACATATTTGACCAACATCTGTGATGTTGTAATTAAATATAGACAAAGCTTCGCCTCTTTCCAGACAGTCTAAGATAAGACAATAACGTGATTGACCAGCTACACATAATCAATGTTTAACATCATCATTCTCTATATAGAAAGAATAATTTTTATTTGGATTTTTAAAAAGAAATACACTATGTCTGAAATAAGCATGAACATTAAAAGTGTGCATCAAAAAACTTGTTAACAAAAGGATCAAGATTTAGACCACCCTCTTCTTGAAAATCCACTTTCCTACATGATTTTTTAATTTAATGGAACTGAAAAATTACACATAAACTAAAAAAATTTTAAATGCATAAAACTGTATTTAAATGAAGAAGACCAAAGAGAAGAAATACATACAGGCAGTCAGAGGCTTTCAAAAATACTTTCCCACTCTTTTCCATAGTTTTTTTTTATCATTTTTTGTAAACGTTTTAATTTTAGATTTTTGTTTTTTCTATGTTCTTTTCCATGCTATATAAATTAGTTTTGTTGCAAATCACATTGCAATAAAACTGTTGTCAGGGATAAACAGCTGTACATGTACACCGGTATCAACAGATGATTGACATATTAGCCCCTCCCAAATGCCTATATATTTAAGAAATTACCATGTGCATTAATTTACATAAGTTCATTATCAACTTACTTCATGTTGTGATATGATCAGATGATAATGACTTTGAGACTTTTACAAACTGTGTAGAATAATACTTACTTTAAAATTATGTGATGAAAAAAAAAAACTTCTATATTGGTTCCCTGCTTAACTATTGACTCTGCCCAAAAGCATGTAATACCTTAAACGATATTTTATTCATGGTTCGGCTAACAAGTAATTTAACTAAAATTACTACCATTACCAACTCATTCATGTCAATATGCCGTAAATCTGTTTGTATACACATTCTATTTCTATCACTGTAAAAGTAAATCAACGAAGATTTTTTATAACGTTCTTTATTTTGTTATATGTCTAAAAATGAATTCTGTAGCTTTATGTATATCTTGCTATCTTTTTCTTATCATTCAAAACATATATACCTTCACACAGTGTATTGGAAAAATTCCAGTCTTTCCGTTAAATTCTCCTCGTAACCAACCTTCACTATACATTTTAACATTAGTAACAACTTGGCTGGTTTTAATTGTTAGTTCATCTTTTTTGTGAGCGTGATAGTCTTCCTGAACAATATATTCTCCTGGAAATTTCAGAAAAATATTATTAAAAGCAATAAGAACTAGATTTGTAATTGCTAGCAATTACGAATGACACCCTTCCCCATTGCCAGGTGAGAGGCAGTCATTTTGAACATTCCAAAGTCAAACATCGCATCTAGACATGCCAGTTATAATTACAGTAAATGTTTAGACAATTTGGAGAATATTGAAACTTTTGCATTTTTGCCGTTTCCATGGTAACGGCGGCCGTTTTGAAAATCCTAAAACAATGTTTCAACTATGCACATGTCAGTTAAGATTTCTGGAAAGTTTTAACAAGTTTGGTGCATTTTTTTTTGTTTTTGTAGTTTCCATTGCAACGGTAGCCTTTCCAAAATTCCAAAAACATATAACACTTAGACTCATTACATGATACATACCCCCATAAGTTTCTATGGGGTTGTTATTATATTCTTAAAGAACGTGCTGTTTTAATGGACCATAGAACGATGCACAACTTCACATGGGGGTCCTTATTATAGTTGAGTTCTATCAACATTGGTCCATTCAATTCCGAGAACTAGCGCGCACAAAAATGTGTGGAAGAATAATAAAAATGAAAAAAAGAAACGTAAGAGTAACAGCATGTCACCCCAACTCCGTTGAGGGTGCCATACTGAGTATGGAAACACCATATGCATAGTTCTATGATATGCTGATACATACATAATTTTTATTATCAATTCTCATCACCAATTTATCAAGTATAACAATTATTGAGGTTTATTTCTTTATTGATTCTATGTTTCTCCATTTTAGCGTCTGAACATAGTAAAACTGGAATAACTATAATCCGAAAGTTATATATATATAATTCGTGTAAACATCAGCCAATTTATGTTTGATTTGTAAATTTGCGGAAACACATTTTCTTTATTATTATGAGGCTGACTTCATGCAGGAACTTCTTAGGAAGAAAGACAAGAAGTTAGCAATATCCTTTAACTCTACTTTCCGCTATATAGATGATGTTCTTTCACTAAACAATTCAAAATTTGGTGACTATGTGGAACGCATCTATCCAATCGAACTAGAGATAAAGGATACTACAGATACAGTTAAGTCGGCTTCATATTTTGACTTACATCTAGAAATTGACAATGAGGGTCGGTTGAAAACAAAACTTTACGACAAAAGAGATGATTTCAGCTTTCCAATTGTGAACTTTCCATTTCTTAGTAGCAACATTCCAGCAGCACCTGCATACGGGGTATCTTCTCCCAATTGATACGATATTCCCGTGCTTGCATTTCCTATCATGATTTTTTTGATAGAGTTTTGCTGCTCACAAGGAAGCTATTAAACCAAGAGTTCCAAATGGTGAAGTTGAAATCATCCCTTCGTAAATTTTACTGACGCCATCACGAGTTGGTTGACCGTTATGGAATAACCGTTTCACAAATGATATCGGATATGTTCCTTACGTCGTTACTACAATCCCCTTCCCTTTCATGAATATGACTTACCGAATTAGACTATTTACCGGATTTGTAATCACATAAGCAACACGACGGGTGCCACATGTGGAGCAGGATCTGCTTACCTTTCCGGAGCACCTGAGATCACCCCTAGTTTTTGGTGGGGTTCGTGTTGTTTATTCTTTAGTTTTCTATGTTGTGTCGTGTGTACTTTTGTTTTCTGTTTGTCTTTTTCATTTTTAGCCATGGCGTTGTCAGTTTGTTTTAGATTTATGAGTTTGACTATCCCTTTGGTATCTTTCGTCCCTCTTTTAATTCTTCTCATGCTACTGAAATATCGTAGCACCAAATCGCCTTGCACTATGCCCAACGCCGCTAGACCACTCGACCACCTAGGCTCTATATTAATAAATCTTTCGGTGACCGGTGTTACCTTGACTCGTCGGTTTTTATCTGGCGTCGTAACACATTTCATGAAAAATAATGCATGAAGATGGAATTCTTACAGATGAGCTCAATTATCTATCGTACAGAACTGCTCTTTGTCCGGGTTGTTGTCCCTTTGGCATGTTTTTCCTTTCCATTTCTCAATTTTAGAATCTTACAAATTACAAAGAATGCAGTGACAGAAATAATTATATTACAACTACGTCTGAACCAGTGAAATTTGAATATAGACGGCTACAGTGCAGGTTATTTGGTGTCACGATATCTAAGTACCATGGGTTCGAATCCCGGCGAGGGAAGAACAAAACATTTGCGAAAGCAAATTTACAGATCTAACATCAACTCAACAATGTTAGATCTGTAAATTTGCTTTCGCAAATATTTTGTTCTTCCCTCGCCGGGATTCGAACCCATGCTACTGCGATATCGTGACACCAACTCGCCTGCACTGTAGCCGTCCCACTAGACCACAAGACCACCTGGACTTCACAAATAATAAAGCTCTCGGTGGCCGTGTGTTACCTTTCCTCGTCAGTTTTAATCTAGCGGCGTACTACAGTACATGATATATAAGGCATGGAGATGTTATTGTTACAGATCAGCTCAACTATCGATAGTAAAGGATCCTACAAATTAATGCAAGATACAGTCACAGAAAATGATTATATTAATAAGTACGTCTGAGTCAGTGACAACTCTACAATATATATATATATATATATATAAATATATATACACCTGGCCACTGAAAGCTTTTTTTTGTAAAGCCTAGATGATGGAATTGTCTAGAGCGTCGGGCATGGTGCAAAGCGATTTGGTGCCACGATATCTCAGTAGCGTGAGTTCTAATCATGGAGAGGGAAGAACAAAAGATTTGCGGATCTAACATTGTTAAGCTGATGTTTAGACGAGTTATATATACAGAATGTATTCTCATCCCTGTATCACCATCACTGATACAAGGATAAGAATACTAAGGCTTTTCTACCTCAGGCATAGATTACCTGAGCTGTAATTGACAACACTTTTAGGAATTTTGGTCCTCAATGCTCTTCAACTTCGTACTTTATTTGGCCTTTTTAACTTTTTGGGATTTGAACGTCACTGATGAGTCTTTCGTAGACGAAACGCGCGTCTGGCGTATATACAAAATTTAGTCCTGGTATCTTTGATGAGTTTATTTACAATAGATTTTCTATTCCATTTTCATGCCTTATATATCGTATACTGTGTTACGACGCTAGATTAAAACTGACGAGGAAAGGTAACACCCGGTCACCGAAAGCTTTATTATTGTGAAGCCTATATGGTCTAGTGGTCTAGCCGTGAATTTCTATATGTTTGTAACTGACTATATGTAACTGTCTGTTTGTGACACCAGGTACTGTCTGGTGAATTTTTGTGTACATATTTGAATAAAATTTTAGAAAGAGAAAAAGTGCGTCAGACATAGAGCAAGACGAATTGGTGCCACGATATCTCAGTAGCATGAGTTCGAATCCCGGCGAGGGAACAACTAAGCATTTGCGAAAGCAAATTTACAGATCTCACATTGTTGTGCTGATTTTAAGACGAATTATATATAATCTATATATATATATCATCGTTTATGTGTATTGTTTTTGTTGTTGTTGGTGTAATTAATAGTATGTATATCACCTTTTTTTTCATACGGACAAAACGTTTCTGATTTATCTTTTAGATAAGTAAATTTTCCTTCCTGAATTTCCTCCTCACGTACCTGCAAATATATATTATCCATAGTATTTTTTGCATTACTATGAAAGAAAATAAACACAATATGCACAAACAACAAAACATACGTATGATGCAAATACAATAGATGACATAAATTTGTGAGAATTTGAATTGGAACAGGTACTACGTTTGTGCGAGACTACATGTATTTTCGTAATGTTATTGTAAACGTGGTGTGCTTTAAGTTGAGCCAGTGTCTGACGGAACCATAGGCTCACTGGTTACGCTATTTTATAAAAAGTATTTTGCGGCCGTCATTTTCAGTAGCGTCTGACAATTTTATCATCTAAATATGTGTCCTCAACTTTCTCGGCTGAACGAAATGGCAATGATAAATATATGGCCCACGTTAACCACTTATATTTTTATTTAATTATTCTTTAATTCGTAAAATCAAAGTATTCATGCAATCGCAGTGAGTTTTCTAACAGGAAAATTTTGCCTATGCGTGGAAAACTGTTTCCGAAAATAGGCGAAACATTTGTTCAAACGTAACGCATCGAACACTTTTGTACAGAGGCAATGACCATTCTCATACCTTGCTTTATATATTCCTCAAGAAGATTTGACCTAAATTGTTTCAAAATAAGCTAGCATTTAGATTACCTTGGGTTTAAAAAACTTGCGGAAATATTCACGCCCTCGCTTCATTTTGGTGTGACAACAGTCTTATTCTCAACTCACTTGAGACCTGACTTCTTTGCTGTTACGAGAAAACAAATATAATTCATTTAGATGCCCGAACACAAAATGGTAAATTATTAATCTTTTAGATATCAAAATTAATCATAATTACACAGAAATAAGTTCACAAAAATATCATCGTAATATATTTATTGCTTCTAATCAGAAATACCAACAGAGTATTAACAAGAAACACACACATTGAATGGCCTGAACAACAATACACAGCACGACAGTTCATAGTAACTAAAGCTGGGGTTACACATTTACGATTTTAACTGCCGTCCTTGACAGAACTATTCCCGATTAAAATTTGTCAAAAGTCTGATCAAGATCCTGTGAATCATGGATGGAAATTCAAACTTGAATAAAAATCAGATATTGTTCAGGAAGCGTCGATATTCAACCGTTTCCAAGCGAATTTATCCCGATAATCCCGTTCTCAATCCGGTTTTAATCCAATTTGTATCTTTCCCCTGGTAAAATTCGACCAAGTCTGTCACAATTGCTTCTCGAAACAACCGAATGTAATCCGACAGAGATCAGACAGTGACTAGACAGTAAACCGACGCTGACGGAAGTTATTCGTTCAAGAACTCTCGGCATACTCGGGATGATCAGGTACTGTCGGAACTTAATCCTATCACGGTCCGCTCTATCGCATTGCAAACGGCTTTGTCTGGTCTCAGTCGAATCGTATTCTTTAATTGTCGAGACTCTGACGTGGGTATCATTGACAAATTTCGTATTACGGGAATGTTCCGGAACAGTTTCGGCAAAAATGGTTCGCAATCGGCAAGATCTGGATGCAATCTGGACTCAATCGGCAGAAAAACAGCAATGAAACACTTCTCCAGATGATTCCCGTTCCTTAGGACACCGTCCAGAATACACAATATTGTTAGGATTTTGTTCCGATACAGCAGAATCTGTAACGAAATATGCACGATTGTAATCCGACTAGACAAAATCGGCTGAGTTTCCCCGAATGTTACGGGACGCACCTAACTGTCGGGGTGCTTCGCCGAACTATTCGGAGCCTTTCGACCCGTAGGAATCTGTTTCGAGTTTAAAGCTAGGTTCACACTGCCGATCAAATCAACTCGGTGATCCCGATTGTCCAAATGTCCACGACCAAGCTTGACCAAATTCTTGATCTGTTTACGACTTCTACCCGACTGCTATCTGACCTTAACCCGATCATTCACGACTCCTTAACGACTCCATCACGAGTCAAACCCGACCACAAATTGAATACATATTCGATTATTCCGACCAATTTACGATCTCTACACGATCATTACTCGACTAGCTAGACCAAACCAACTATACTCGATCTCAGTCTGATCTCGGCCTGACCAGATTGACTTGATCGTATAGGGGTTTTAGGGATAGTCCGGCATTTGTCGGGTATGTACAATTTCGGTATAAAACATCTGATTCTTTTTATATCACCCGCTGCAGCGGAGGAGGCATTACGTGTTTCCCTTTTCCGTCCGTTAGTACTTATAGTTTCCGTTCTCTATTTTTGTTTCGCCTAAACCAAATTTAATGAAACGGCATACCATAAAATACTGTATCAGATCAAGTGCGAATTTGGGTGTTGTCAATTTTACCGTTCTTGAGTTATGACTCTTTATAACAATATAATATATGCAAGTTGGGTCATTATCTGTGTCCAATTGACACCTTCTCAGTTTATTTGGCTAGATTCACTAGTTCATAGAAGGTCTGAGTAAAATTATACGTTTAAAAATATATACATGGAAATAAAGCAGTTGGATTGTTTGGCAAGGTGGTTAGAGCTTAGATAGACAAGTTAATAGCAGCAACGGATCTTGAAAAGAGCGTATTAAACAAGCAAAAAAGGAGTAGACTGCAAAGGGTGCCAAAAAAATCTAGATGATACAGTGGCTGACAGGCGACCACTATGTGAGTAGTACAAATAGTAATCACAAAATACTGAACTCTGAGAAAAATTTAAAACGGAAAGTCCCTAATTAAATTGCAAAATCAAAAGCATGAGAGACTTGCAGGAGCTGAACAACGAGGACCCCAAGGGTTATAAAAACTTCCTGAAAGTAAAGTAGGACGCTGATTTGTTATGGGAGTTTTACTGCACTTTGTTTCAAAATGAAATTTGTCACTGGATAAGTACTGATAGCAATATACATACATATTTTCATCCCCTTTTCCTTTCTTTCTTCAAAATTTAGCCTACTGTTTGTGTCATATATGTGCATATGTATGTAATTAGTATTTTCCATAGATATGATACCAAGTAGTTGAATGGTTCAATATATTTCCTTTTGGTGTATACATGGCAACAATCTGCCTTTTTCTACTAAAAATATTGCAAAAAGGGGGTAAAGATATCACATTTTTCCCCAAAATTTGGCCTAAAATAGAATTCAATACTCTTCAGAATACCTTTTCTAAACTGTTAACATATCTATCACGAATTCAAATAAAAATCATTTGTCTTTCGTCTCATTTTTAAAAATAAAATTGTATCAAAAAGTGTATGAAAAAAGTGCTTGTAATCGTTCGACCGTATGGTGACATATAGTTGTTCATTTCTGTGTCATTTGGTGTCCTGTAGAGGCATTGGTCATTATACAATATCTTCTTATTTTTATACTACAAAAAAATCTGGACATACGGAAAATACGGATATTCCAAAAAATATAGCCCAATAAACAGCAAAAATATAATATCGATGTTCTTAAAAAAAATAACTTTGAAGGCTGAATTAGTCATCAGCTGTCTAATAATGAATTTTAATGCACAATTACTTTCATATTTGAAAAAAAAACCTCTTGGGTCAAAATGCAGAATCTTCTTCCCTTCCGAAACACCTGAGATCATCCCAAGTTTTATTTGGTTTCGAATTGCTATTTTTTTAGTTTTTTATGTTGTGTTATGTAGACTTCTGGTTTTTTTCTTGCGTTTTTCGTTTTTCGCCATGGTTGTCTCGGTTTAACCTTAGAATTTTTGTACAGTTAAAAATAAATAATGACAATATATTTTTGCAGAAGGAAAGTTATGAGAATTAATCAGAGCTGAACACATTTTAAAAAAATCGTGTAGCAGTCATGTATACTCGTGTATGGCCGAGAAGAGATCGGAGAGTGGTTGAATGTGATCGCGTAGAGATCGGGTATTGGTCGAGTTGGTCTTGAATGAAAAGAATATAGAAGTCGCAGTGATCATGAAGCGATCGGTCATTCATCGAGTTAATCTTGCCAACATTTCGTAGAGGTTGTCGTTGATCGGATATTAGTCGAGCAAGGATCGAAATGATCGAGAACCAATCGGTAAGCTATTTGTATTTCGACCAAACTCGATCTCTACACGATCCTTTTTCGATCAATTCGACCACTACTCGGCGAATTCTCGATCTCTTCTCGAGTGACGGGCTTCTCGATCCTTACTCGAATGTTTTTGATATGTAAAAACTCTCGTGTAGAAAGTCAGATCAATGACGACCAAGGTAGACCACCCCAAACATTCTTGTCGATTGAGTCAGACCAGTCTCCTGATCGCTGAATTTGTCTTGATCGAGATTGATCGATTTGGTCTGATCGGCAGTGTGAAGCTAGCTTTAACGACTGCGTTCAGAAAATGATATGACATTGCAGACAATTGAGGATAGTAATCCGACTTATTCACTTTTCGTGTCGTATCGCTGTCTGATCTCAAACGGGAGCAATAGTCAGCAATGTGTGAACCCTGCATTATACCATTATCACACGGTGTATATTCAGAACGATTGATTCCCGATTAAATCGAGAGTAACGCTTGCTTTCCCATTCCGGTAACGCATACTTTCCGATTGTTTACAAGAACATTACAGACAGGATAGAAAGGTAGGTTGCAAATATATCTAAAAAATAATAAATATTAAAAATTTTCTTGAATGAAACTAAAGTTGACGGAACAAAACAAATATACAGGTATCCATTTTCATGATTTATTGTCTCTTATGAAGATAAATGAATATGATTTCGTTTACAACATAACTGCGTTAGCTGTAGAATCGACTTTATATATAATAGTCAAACACATCAAAATTTTAAAGCTCTCATCCCCATTTACTTAATTTTCTCAATGCAGTTTTATTCAGATCTGAATAGGGTTGATATATCATTTTAATACAAACTATAGAATTACAAAGTTTATTTACCGTTTTTTTGAAAATCAATTTGTTACGCTTACGTTGAGATTCAGGAAACGCTTACTTTAAGATTTTTAAAGGTTGCATCTTCCGTCAAATATGGTAGTAGTAATTATGCATGGTTAAATATTTCAATGAAGGTAAACATACTGAAAGGAAGCGTTTCCTGTGATTTTTTTTTTAAAGAGCATTTACGGTTAGATTTAATGAATTTCGAAAAACGTAAGAATATCAATGAAAGAAAACAAATAGAGGATTTGAAATCCGAGTTAATTTTCAATGTATTAAACAGTTTCAGACGAAAGAAATACATTATTTTGTTCAATCGTACAAAGTGTTGCATTTGTGGGACCGTTTATGACATGATTTCAAATTTTTATGATGACATGATTTCACATTTTTATGATGACATGCGTTGCATCTTTATCAAGAAAAATATTTCTAGTGTTCCGTGAGATACAAGAGGGAACACCATTTACCATCTGATTTAAGTATTGTCCATCACAAAGTCGTGTCGTAAATTTTTGGGACCATTTTATGCAGAAAATTATATTTTTCGGATGATATTTTCCCTGTATGCATGTGTACATCACTAAAATCAGACACTGGCTAGACTTTTGTTTAATTTCAAAATACCCACCAATATATATTTTCCGATTTTTTTTTTAAATGTTTTTCGAAACTACCATCATTTAATTCAGAAATATTTGATGAATGAGTTTCACCAGTCAAACCAAAGCTTATATTTGACATCTCAAAAACGGACCCATTACAGCAGCACTTATATTTATGGAACTTCGAAACATAAAGCCTCGGTCACATCTTACCGGATAGCACGAACGGACGCCTAACGGATGAAAATAAAAGTTGTCCGTTGACCAAATTGTTATCCGTTGATGTACTGACCGAATAAAACGGACGTGTAACGGATGCATAACGGACACACACCGGATATGTAACGTACGAGAAACGGACACGAAACGGACATAACGGATGTCGAACGTACATCCAACGGACGAGTACCGCATTAAACGGACACATAACGGAAGCGTACCGGATAAAACGGAAAAATCAAAGGCGAGAATAATAATACATGTAAATCGCATAAATATTCAAAATGTTTCTGTGTAACTGGTTTTGGTTTGTTCTTCAAAATTCCGCCAAAGGGCAGTGTCTGGCCTGAATAAGAACTGCTTGATTGTGTCGACGTGCCTATACTCTAAGATCGATTATGAATAATAAGAGTTCATGAACCTTAAGAAATCTGACGTACCAATAATTGGCATTTCTGACGCAAAATTTTCAATTGGCATTTATCCGTTTCAAATCCGTTCATCATCCGTTTTATCCGTTATACGTCCGGTAGAAGTCCGTTTCTCATCCGTTCAACATCCGTTTTATCCGTTAAACGTCCGGTAGAAGTCCGTTAATGAATTTTTCTTCCAGAACTCCAACGGATGTATAACGGACAAGTAACGGATACAAAACGGAAACGAAACGGACGAGTAGCGTACAAAACGGACGCCTAACGGACGTTCAACGGACATTTTATCCGTTGGACGTCCGTTCAAAGTTTTGAAACATGCTCAAAATTTTCCACCGGACAGAACGGACGTCGACGGATAAAACGTACGCTTAACGGACATGCAACGGATATGGACAGACGTCTAACGGATAAGAACGAACGTCTAACGGACATGAACGGATTGAAAAAAAAGTTATCCGTTAGGCGTCCGTTCAAGCTATCCGGTAAGGTGTGACCGAGGCTTAAGAACCGAAGTAACTCAACTTTCCTGGAATATGATTACTTGTCTCAAAGCGTTACAGGGGACATGGAAATACCGGGCGTCCGTCCGTCTTGTCATGTTAACGCTGTAATGTGTGTACAATTATTGCAAGATTTTTGTGAAACTTGTATCATCAGCTGAAAGCAAGCATTATGTGTATCGGAAAGCAGGCGTTCCGAATATACACCGTGTATCAAAGAATCAACGTCAAACGTTATATTTTCAGGATAAGTAGATTGAAAATTTGTCAACAATCCCTAGTTTCTTGTAGAAGAAATCAGCTTTTGCGTTTCCTATTATTAATTTTTACCTCCTTTGTCTATGATATTCCTTTTAGTTCTCCTAGCGTTTTTTTTATATATACTAGAACACACCCGTGATATCGCGGGTCCGTGACTGAATTCAAGTATATAACTATGTGTAAGCCTTATTTTAGAATTGGTATTGTCATCTGATTAAGTCATTAAGATGCACTGTAACTTATCAATTATAATTAGTAATATTAATTATTTGGAAAACAAAAGGGCCTGGAATGAAGTATAAATATTTTTTTAATCAACAGCATTGTCCTATATTAGTTATAGATAAAGTTGGATCCTTTAATTGGCTGTTTTACGTCATGCTGGCTATCGAATTGAAAACTGTACCTATACGCCAGATTTTTAGTATTCATATTGTCATCTTAGAAAGTCAGACTGATTAAAATACTACAATAGGGAACAATGTGACAATGATTGAATTTAGTAGTGTCAACCCCGGGATTTTGACCCGTGTATATAGGAAAATCCTAAATACACCGTTTGGCGGTGCGCCTGCCAGATGCGGAACGTATAGATAAGGTAATTATAGTTAACAGATGAATATACTATTGGAATCGGTATCGGATTCGACCCGGAACTTATTGGTAATATCAATTATGTGGAAAACAAAAGGGTCTGGAGTGGTGTAATTTTTAATCAACACCATGCATTGTCCTTTATTAGCTTTATATAAAGTTGAATTCTTTGATTTGTCGTTTTTACCCGATGACGGCTGATAAATTGGACCTCGTTCTTTTAGTATTATAGATACATAAACGTTCAATAACTGGTAATTTATCAAGCCGGGAATAACATTGTTGCAAATTGTTTAACTTTTTAAGGTTTAACTCTAACTGCATCAATCGAATAATTACCGATAAATCACAATAACAATAATATTGTTCATTGACGAGTGCCGTGGTTGAGTCGTACAATTAAGATACAATACATGGTAATTAATTGATACTTGCAAAAAACTTAATTTATTCTTTCAGATTATCAACGTTTTACCTTTGGTTACATAATTTTTATATATCCTTGCTAATGCTCAATATTTATATATTGTCGTTACATGGGGTCATACTTTCCTTGGGCTGCTTTTAAATTAAATACACATAATCCGTTGAATAACTACCAATTGATACTTAAATATGAGAGAATCTGATTCTTTAATTTATTGAGATTGGCTTCGCACTAGCTTTTAGGAAGTACGAGTTCTACGAAAACGGTCTTTTGTATCTTTCGTAGTAGTATAAGTTGTGTCTTTGTATTTCGAACAACTGATTTTTACATTCAATTCTTTTGTTGCGTTGAACATGTAACAGTACTGTCTCAAATTGATGAACATGTTGGGCGCTCACTAACATGCTTAAACTCGCCACATTCTGAATATGCCTGTCCCAAGATAGTACCAGATTTTAAATATGAAAACATACTGTCCCACTCGTGAGTTGTTTAATTTGGTTTAATTATTTTTAATTCATTATTTGATTTATTTCACTGAGATAGGTTTATAACTTTGAAAAATTGTCATTTATAAATCTGTCCGACATGGCAAATCTAGCATTATCATTGACAAATGTTCCTCTTCTTCACAAATCGAAGATCTCGGTCAAATTGTTGTCATGATTTAAAAGCTCGTGCAATGATTTTCCCAGTTCAGACTTTTAGATGTGTGGATATCTGAATGTTAAGCGAGAACTTTCCACCATATACACAATTTTTCAAACTTGTTTCGGTGATGATGAATTGGGCGTATGACATTTGCGCCGATTTTGAAATTTTTCTTTTGTTTATTTGTGCCGATTTTATTTTTCTCCTAATTGAATTTACAGGTAAGTTACAGGTCAGTTAATACTTTAACATGGGCTGAGCACAGAGTAAAAAGACAAATTAAGCATCATTGGTAAATGGTTATCCATTTTTTTCGAGTTAGCATTCCTTCCCCCGAATGAAATGGATGACTGCTTCACGTATGACAACATGTCTGATGACAAATGTCTTATATTCTTAGCCTACAGACTAAGTACATATATATGCACAATGTAACGCTATCCACCTCATTTCTGAGCAGCTTCACCTCAACTTATATGTTTTGATAGATGTTATCAAGAAAATCCAGGCCATTACGTATGTTAAAATGCGAACTCTAGAAATGCCTGCATCAGTACGTAAGCCAGACAAAGAAAAGATGGGCCTCGTTATCGAAAATTATGCCAAATATAGAAGAGACGAAACCACAAGAAAGGAATATATGTATCTGTCTTGCCTATAAACACTCGACAAGAACAGATTGATGATTTGAATGAATTCCGTTTTTATGGATTTGAATGCTGAAAATAGATTCATAATTCTTCATTTTAGCATTAACAGAGTGCTTTTATCTTAGGTTTCGTGATTTTAAAGTATGTAAACATACAGCTTTTATATTGATTTATTCTACTCTAAACCATACTTCCACCTCCCTTTGGCGAGCAGAGGACAATTGTTATTATATACATGTTATGATCGACAATTCTTAAACCATTGTGGTGACGTCAGCCTATTCATTTACCGCGGATTCTTTTTCTAGAATCAACGCTTCCTAAATGTGTCGCTGAAATGGACTCACACTATTATATTCTTTTGTTTCCTTTGTGTGACTAATTTCATTAAGTTTCAATAGACTAATTTACTGATTTCTGTTCACTAACGGAATTGATTTAAAAACTTACCTTTTATTTTTGTAATTTCTATATACCTTCAATGGGAGTCGAACCCGTCCATGAATTCTGTTAGGTGTTAATACTGACATCAACATATCGACGAAACCTCTGGGCTACCAATCGGTTATATTTTATATGTCTATTTTATATATATAAATAAATATATGATCTACATCGGCACAACATACATACAGGGCTTTACCTTTATATTTACAAAATAGGGAAATGTTTAGTATCAATTGGTAGCCACGAGGTTTCATGGTTAAGATAAATGAGAATAAGATACGGACTTGTCTGTTTAGGTTCGAACTCCTGAATTCTCTTTGTTGTCCTTATTCACTAGTTTTCCAGTTTTTGTGTTATTTGTGGATATTTTGTGTAATAAAAGCGAGTTTGCTCGTTTATTATCGGAATATTGTTGGCTCTTCCACATGTTTGAAACAAAAATGAATACATTCTGTTTGTCCATTTTTCATCTACTGTTAATTCGCAAATTCCTATGTTTGAAACTCGTGATGTGTCTAGAATAAGACTTTTTGTAAAAATAAAATGAAATACTTTTGAAATGCACTATATGTATGTTCTATGTCGGGTTGTTTTCCCTTTGACACGTATATTCTTCATTTCCATTTTCAATTCTGATAGGAATAAGTTCGAATATATCTTATTATGTAAAATAATACAATATTCAGATGCTTGATAATATAAAGATCTTGAAGGGCAGACGTGTTGTGTTATAATATATTTGTATGTTTTAACCATTTAATTGTGATATTTCATTTATTGTAATGGATCGTTTGACACGATTGCATGGTTATGTAAACTCACTTACAATACTTTCTAATCAATAATAGACTTTAATTTTTAAATGGCATTAACACAATAGTTTAAGTTATAGATACAATGGATAAGCGTTAATTCATGAAAAACAAACCATTCGCCCTCCGGGCTCATGGTTTCTTTTTCAAGAATCAACGCTTATCCATTGTATCTATATCACATAACATTTGTACAACTGGCTAACGGAAAAGGTTTATAATTGATAAATAACATGACTGGGATAGAGAGTTGTCTCATTGTCACTCATACCACATCTTCTTATATCTTTTCACCAGTAATTTACCTGTAAAAAATTCGGCGCAAATGAAAGTAGATCGGCGCAAATGAAATGCAGATCGGCGCAAATGCAAAACGCAGGATGAATTAGTGCATTTTTCACTTCATATTGACACTGTATATTTATGAAAATGTGCTTTCGACGTTTTCTTAGTACGAAATCTACCTGAAAAGTTTGGCATTATTTTTTGTCAATTCGAAAGTGGTTATTTGCATTCATTGCAACTCGAAAACTTTGAATATCAACGTATCTAGGCGTAGTCTAAAAAAAGTATGATTAATCGAGAAAGTTGTTACCTTGTTAGAATGAAAGTCTAACACCGAGTAAAAGATCACTGAGTAGCATCATCACCAAATAAAGGTACCTCGAACGCGATGGAAACAACAACTGTAAAGACAGATGGATCCAAATTCTTCTGATAGTCTACGTCTTGCTGTCAAGTAAAGCTAGATTCACACTGTCAGAGGCGATCAGTTATTGGTCGAGTTAATCTGGATCACATATCTACTAGCGTTGATCGGGAAATGATCGGATATTAGTCAAGCAAAGATCGAAATATCCAGTACTGATCGGTTAAACTATTTGTATTTCGACCAAACTCGATCTCTACACGATCCTTTACCGATCAATTTGACCGCTACTCGACGAATTCTCGATCTCTTATCGAGTGAAGGGCTGCTCGGTCCTCACTCGATTGTTTTTAACTTTCGGGTGGAAACTGAGATCGATGACGATCATGGTAGACCATCCCTAACATTCTTGTCGGTTGAGTCAGACCAGTCTCCCGATCGCTTAGTTTGTCTTGATCGAGATTGGTCGAGTTGGTCTGATCGGCAATGCGAACCTAGCTTAAGTTTTGTGTTGTGATTCCTGATAATGTAGATACTAATTAGGGCTCTCTTTCTTTTTAAAATCAAGATCAAAATTGTTAACAACACATTTACCCTTCACCTATGCATTTGACGCATTCGTGAAATAAAGGCGTGTCATTACTCGTAGCTTGTATTAAGAAATAAACTTTTATTTTCACAGAGAAAGTCATGTAAATAGAGCTTAAAAGAGAAAGACAAAGAATACCAAAAGGACATGCAAACTCACAAGGCGTAAATTAACTGACAACACAATGGCTAAAAAGACAAAGACATCAGACAAACAAACATAAAGGCTAAACACTGAGTAACACGAACCCCACCAAAACTTTGGAGTAATCTGAGGTGACCGGTATGGTAAGCAAAGCATGCTAAACATGTGGCAGCCGTCGTGTTGGTCATGTAAGTAAAAAGCCGGTGATATATCTAATTTGGTAGGTCACATTCGGGGAAAAGGGACTTGATTGTAGGCACGACAATTGGAACATATCCGTTGTCATCTGTAAAACGGATACTCCATAACGGTCAATTAACTCGTGATTATCTAGGGTTGATTTCAACTCCAGGACTTGAAACTCTTTATTTTACAGTTTCCTTGTCATCAGCAATCCTCTATCAAGGACTATTGAAAAATAGAGGCAATGGTTTAAATTTTAACAAGAGGCTGTCACAACGACAGCAAACCGGATTTATTAATATTTATTTGTGTCCTGGCAATATCACAAGAACCATTACTGATGAATGGTGAAAGTGAAAATCGTCAATATCAAATTTGACCTCCATTTTGTCATCAGTATCAACATATTAAAATTTGAAAAGCTTAGATTGAATAGTTCATGAGTAAATGCAACAACGTGAATGGAAACGCCATTTTACAATCTTTCAAGAACCATAACGCCTGAACGGTAAAAGTCAAAATCGTCATTATTGAACTTAACCTCTATTTTGTCATCAGTAACAACATATAAAAATTTTAAAAGCTTTGGTTGAATGGTTAATGAGAAAATGCACGGACACGACTAGAAACACAATTTTTCAATCTTTCAAGAACCATAACTCCTGAACGGTCAAAGTCAAAATCGTCATTATTTAACTTGACCTCTATTTTGTCATCAGTTACAACATATTAAAATTTGGGGAGCTTTGGTAGAACAGTTCATGTGTAAATGCACGGACACAACTGGAAACTCCATTTTTCAATCTTTCAAGAACCATAACTCCTGAACGGTAAGAGTCAAAATCGTCATTATTGAACTTGACCTTCATTTTGTCATCAGTAACAACATATTAAAATTTGGGAAGCTTTGGTAGAACAGTTCATGCGTAAATGCACGGACACGACTGAAAACTCCATTTTTCAATCTTTCAAGAACCATAACTCCTGAACGGTAAAAGTCAAAATCGCCATTATTGAACTTGACCTTCATTTAGTTGTCAGTAACAACATATTAAAATTTTAAAAGCTTTGGCTGAACGGTTCATGAGTTAATGCACGGACAACATTTGATTGCCGGCCGCCCGACTGCCCGGCCGCCCGGCCGCCCGACCGCCCGCCGTACATCCCCAAATCAATAACCGACATTTTTGTCACAAAAATCCGGTTAAAAACTTAAGTTTTAAGAGACAGATGAAAATTGTAGGATAAAAACAATATAAAAATTGTGTACATTGTCGGTACGGGGCGCCAAATGGGACTCTTGTAGTTTTGTACTAGAAATTCAATTTTGTACGGACAAAAGTGAGTTTTGTTCAACAAAAATTAGTTCAGTTTAACAAAACTTGTAGTATACTACAAGTGAAATTCTGTCATTTAACCGGACCTAGCTCATTTCAAAGTTATCGACCCAGGCTATTCCCTACTTAAATATTTTTCTGGGATCCCGGCCAGTCTGGCCACTTCCTGTTTAACTTTACCGAAATATTTCGGCGGGGATACATCAGTGAGCAGTGGATCACAGTTATACTTGTTTATGTGTTTATGGATCATTGAGAAATCTCAAGCGTATGTGTCACTTCTAGTAAAACCCTTACTATTTCAGACGTTCAACATACTAGAACAGACCGCGAAATCGCGGGCATTTAGAGCTTGGTTAAAAGTATCGGTAACCTATTGTGGGATGAATTTTTGTAACAAAAATTATGTCTGGAAAATTTCAGAAAAGGTATCAAAACTCAATGGTACTTAATTTGTATACAGGACAATTATTTTAGTCCTTTATTTTTTTTTTCTGTTAAACTTTATGATTTTCGCGTTTCTGTGTACTATAAACTTACATATAATAAATAAAGTATATTTACAAGAACAAACCCGCGAAGTCGCGGGCATTTAGAGTTTGGTTGAAGGTATGCAAACTGTTGTAGGATGAATTTTTGTACTAGGACAATTCTCAAAGCTGAATTTTTCACACGAGAACTGAAAAAAGTATGATATCGCCAGACATGCTAATGCAGATTCAGCAAAAGTTGTAGCTTAATCGGTTAAATAACATTTCAAGCTGGACATCCCAGTCGAAGAACGTTAAATGAAAATTTCCAAACTAAGCTTGGTACAATGACGTATAGCTATTATGAAAAGACATCTACAAACAATTAATTAGAACTTACGTTATATTTGTTCCTTTTTTAGTTTGTTTCGGCGCAACCACTAAATACAAGTATTAGCATACTATATAATACATGTATATGCATGGACGACACTCCACATATAAACTAAAAGTAACAACCCATACACACAAACAATTGGGTACACATCATACATTCCCAAGACGGATGCATTTAAGGATAAATATAAACGGCTTTACTTTTCGAAAATATATTTTGTGGAGAAATCCACGTAAATAGACACGGTTTTAATTATTTTTTTAACATCCGAGGTAAAGTGTTGAATTTTACAATCAAGTTTCAGTCAAGTTTATTCCGAAAACCTTTGTGGATACAATGGTATAACAGAAAACAATAACAACATGGTCACCCTCTGTCACAGCGATGGTGAAACAAGAGGTTTTCATAGAAACATACAAAAGAAAAAAATGAAATATTTAATGTTTATTCTTATCAAAATAGTTACACGCTTTCGACAAATTCATCAGTTGCAACTATACCAATTGGTAAAAGAAATATTGTTTTCTGATTAGTAAGTCTGGTCACGCTTTGCAATTCACGATCATATTAATGCGTGTGCTGATCTTCGACGATCAAATTTGATGAGTAATCAACAAAATTCAAGGTTTTCATTTTAATGGAAGAGTAGAAGAGCATAGTTTTACTTTAATTTTACTGTACTATCGGACACACCAAAGATTAGTTTCAAATTTATCATGATATATTGGAATGTCACCATTATAGGTACAAACACGTTTGAATGAATCCCATATAGACATATATTGCAAATTTTGTGTATTTTCATAAAGTACTGACTATTTTCTTTATCTTATGCACAGTATTATTAAGAAATTTGAATCCTTTTGACACACATATTTGTTTTTTTCTGATTTGTTCCGCGTTTTGAAAATTAAGCGATTTGTTCATAGGTTTTGAAGAAAAATTTACATTTAATTCCATCCGGTTCCAGATTGTTCACGATCCAATCGGAATGCTTGACCATTTTTAGGTATAATTCCTTAACGATAATTTCTCTCGATAAACCGAATGACACCCATTCTTATAATTATAATAAACAGAAATTTAAAAATCAAACAAAATTTAATAAATGGAAATCCGTATATTAGTATAAGTGAACCACGAATTTTAGATGTTAAACGATTAACTATTTGTATAGGCTTTGTATGCAGTGATTAGCCAAACCACACAAACAAATATCAGCAAACATGTAGACAAACGGTAGCATTTATTTTTAACCAAATGCGCATTTCGATAATGAAATGATTGTCTCTTTAGTGATGATAGAGACCACAATATTTGAAAAATCTAAAGCTTATTTAAAAGATGAAGAGCTATTAACCAAAAAGAACAAAAGTATAACCAAAGCCGGGTAAGGAATCAGAGTTTTGCATGAGGTAGATACATGCCTTAGTTTTAAATCCTTTCAGAAATATTGTTCCAACAAATTTTAATATCTCAGAGTCCATATGTTCATGCCAGTACTGGCAACTGTGATCGTAATACCATAGAAGGACTATCAGTCTACCAACAGATTCATCAAATAAAATTGAGAATGGAAATGGGGAATGTGCCAAAGAGACAACAACCCGGCCATAGAAAAAAACAATGTTTGTCTCATTGTGATGAAGATATGTAGGAAACAGTCCAATGATTCTGATAGGAGTAATGCCCCTGTAATGTTTCAAATTCAAGGTCAATTGATGATCACTTCAACTTGGTACATGTACATAGGTCTTTTGTTAAATTTTTGTTGACATATAACCTGGACACTGGTAAACCGGCAAATCACCTAGCAACTATACATTTTTAATAGGCATACGTAATCCCATCATTTGTGTCCAGAAATAAATATTTACACACAGACAATCAATGATCTCCCTCATAACATGCAAAAAAACCTATTATATTGGAATCGGCGTAAATACAGCTATCATAGGCATGGGCGGATACAGCAATTTTTTAAAGGGTGGTCCTAACCCAGGACCCCCCCCCCCCCCTTCTGGATCCGCGCCTGATATGAGACCATACATAAGAGAGATAATCAATAAATTCACTGGGGCATTTATATATATATATACCTATCAAATCTATGCATTGCTTATTGTTTTTGTTAGAATTTTGTAATATAGATATCATATATATGTATTTATAGTACTGTAAATGACCTCGAAAAAGACGCTTAGTTATCGAGTTTAATGGTCCGGAATAACACACGGCTGGAAATTGTTTAAAATGATAGAAAAATATCTATATTTTAATTTTCGTCGGGTCGTAAGAAGTTTCTGTGGTCACATTTTTTATTTTAGCCGTTTATGGGGTACCCCTCAATTTACGTTTTTTGGGTAGTCTTAAGATTGAAATAAAAAAAGTTTAGTTCAATTTCAGTCTCTGTTCGTTATTCTGATTCACAAGTATGCCCACAACCTGATACTTTTATACAAGTCGCGCTCAATTTCCTCCTTGTAGTTTGGATATAAAAACATGTTTTTTTGTGTAAAAACAAAACCTTTAAAAAAGACAGAAAACTACATAAGATCGAGTCGCGTGAACGTGTTGATAGTCTTTTGAAGTGAACTAATTTTAGTAATAATTTATCCATGGCAAATCTAATTTCTAGTGAAGATTTTTTTTACAAATGCAGTCTACCATTCAGCATTCATTACAACGTATTTATTAAAGTCAACTCCTGTGAAATCAGACAATACAGTATATGAAGAATCAGATCATGAACTTGCTTTCAAGTCATAAATAACAATTGTTAATGGTGATATGTTCCTCCACAACAAGGCCTTTCTAATGTCGCACATCCTTGATATATACCAGTCACTTTTACCCCAAAATGTCTGCGATAAATACCAATCTAACAAACTCCAGAACAAATTAATAAGTTATTATGGCAGCTCAATTACAATTCAGACACAGCGGGGACAAGGGATTAAATGAAGACCAGTTACTTCACTCCGCAGCTAACGCTCTGAGGCGTGACTACCCTAGTGCCAATGAAGCGTCGCTTGGTGTTTCTATGGAAAATATGCCAGCCTCGATATCTCTTCTTTAGTTCATTTGTTGGTTGATTGATGAAAAACCCCACAAAGTCGCTTCTGAACCTTATGTTATCCCTCAAGATAAACTTCGTAAATCTACGGCTATTACAGAATATATCGTTTTAGTACCTAAATCAGCATTTACCCTATTCCATTTGGGCCTAGCCGTTCAGTAACATCATGAATATGGGTCACGAACATTAATAGAATCTTTGTATTCGTATGGCTTTTGTGCTTCTTATGCAGAGGTCAGACGATATCTGACAAGCATTGCCATATACGAGGTTGACCGTATTCAAGACGGTACTTATATGTTCCGGACGCCATTGTTTCAAATCATCAAGGGGGTAATTGATACAAGAAGGTGCCGACAATATAGACCTCAACACTGAGACAATTGATAGTAAGGACACGTTTCATGCAATGGATTGAGCAGTCTTTCAGGTTTGTCCGTCCACAATTGTTTCTACTTTGCGTCAGATTAAGGTAAAGAGAGGTCAAGACAAAACGTTTCCGTTAACTGACAATGCTTCTTCTTTGATTGATGTTCTACCTTTCATTAAACCGAAGGTAAGAGGAGCTCCTGTCCGTGTTCCGAAAGCTTTCAACAACATTTTGAAATGTGCTGAAAAATGGAAAATACATCGGAGATTCTTTGGGTAATTTTACGCTCCATGTCAAGAGATATTGATAACTTTCCTGTTCAGTTAGACAAGTTTGACCATCAAACAATTCCATTTTGGACCGGATATAACAGCACTCTTTCTGAATTCAGACATGAATTTGCTGTGGTGTCGTACGCTCCAATAGTAGACGCAAAGCCAAGTGATATGTTAGCAGTTTATACAACTATGAAACGATGCTCAGATATGACAATGGTTCAGTGCTATTCGATTCAAACATTCGACCAACAGCTCTATGCAATTGCGAAACAGGTGGAATGGCTAATGCCAGAAACATTTTAAAAAGAACATTATTCGTTTAGTTGGCTTTCATACTCTGTCATGTTTCATTGCGTCGATTGGGAAACTTTGGGGTGATGGTGGTCTGAAGGATTTACTAATTGACTCATCTGTTTCTGCAGCAGTGACCGTTGCTTAGATGATGTTTGGGAAACAGTTTAACCGTGCTGTTAGAACACTAACCGTTGTGTATGAGACGTTGGTTGCTTTGTGGTTATCCGCTTTCCTTCAATGGTGCAGAGACAATGATTTGATGGCTTCATTTCCTGATAGATTTTGGTCATTACTGTCTGAGGTAGTCTCTAATTTCAACAAGGACAACAATAAATCTGTAAACGAAGCTCTGATTGTCGTGAGAACTATTGTGATGCCACGTCTTGAAGAATTCAGGCAGTGGGGATGTCAATCGTCACCAACATTCAAGTATTGGGAAATGTTTTTACGCGCTGTAGAAATCATGATTCAGAATGTTAGGGCGGAACGAGAAGGTTCTGATTCTTCATATACTGTATTTTGTGATTTCACAGGAGTTGACTTTAATAACGGTTTGGTACCATTAAAACGTTTAATCCCGCTGAAAATGTTTGCACCTAAGTCAGGTATCTGATGTACAGAAGTTGTCGTTTGTTTATGTAATTTATACGAGGTGTTTCTCGTTTCTCGTTTTTTTATATAGATTAGACTGTTGGTTTTCCCGCTTGAATAGTTTAACACTAGTAATTTTGGAGCTCTTTATAGCTTGTTGTTCGTTGTGAAGGCCGTGTATTGACCTAATATGGATTACTTTTTTAAATTGTTTTTTAGATGGAGAGTTGTCTCATTGGCACTCACACCACATCTTCTTATATCTATTCGTAATGCATGCTGAATGGTAGACTGCATTTGAAAAAAAATCATAACTAGAAATTAGCTTTGCCACGCGACTCGACCTTATGTAGTTTTCTGTCTTTTTTAAAGGTTTTGTTTTTATATCCAAACTATAAGGAGGAAATTGAGCGCGAGTTTGTATAAAAGAATCAGGTTGTGGGGAGACTTGTGAATCAGATTGATCACATACTTGGCTTTCTGTTTCTTATTAACACGCTACAATTTTTTCTGCTGGTGTATGTCCTGTAACATACCCGATGATACACAACTATTTCATCTAAGGAAAGTAGATTATTCAAAGAAGTAAGTTGTTGTATCACCCTGTCGCACACCAAATCTCTGCGTATATCCATAGCTTCAATAAATCATTTTTCCCGACCGCTCGCATACTTATTAATTGCTCCCATGTTGTACATTGACACACAATGCATTTTTCCCTCACAATATCATTATTTCTCCTATTGGGACTAGTAGGAGTAAACTTTACTGGACTACCATAACTAGCCATTATCAAGAAAAAATCGGATCCCAAGGATTCAGGTAAACTTTTATAAAAAGCCAATATTCAATCAACAAAAATATAACTAATTTACACAATATACACAAAAACTCTACGATATAAAGTCAAATTATACTTCAAAACACTCAAAAATAATCAAATAATCAAGAAAATTGTACAAAATCGTATCAAAAGTATTAAATTAATTGTGGAGCAAAACGACCTTGTGACGAACTTGATAGATGGTAACTATAAGTGATGGAGCTGATTGACGGATATGAAATTTCCGTAATAAAAACAGAATACAAATGATTTGTTTGTTCTTGAGTTTTTGCCAAAACTGTTTGGAATTTGCCCATATAAATTTGCATGCAGTATCACAATAATATATTCGTTCATATCAAATGACAAATGCTGCCTTTGAAAAGTATGTTTTCTAGTTTTTAAAGAAAAATGCCTTAAATTTCCACCTCAAAAACTGTCAACTTTAAGTTTGATTTTTTTTATTCGAGAACAGTATTATATTTACGTCTTCATGATTCCGATGATCCTTGGTATTATGTGTATCGAAAATAATTACGAACAGAGACTGAAATTGAACCAAACTTTTTTTTTCAATCTTAAGTCGACTACCCAAAACCGTAAATTGAGGGGTACCCCATAAACGGGTTAAGGTTCATCATAACCTTTTGGCTAAAATGGCCGTATTTACACCCCAAATTTTACTCTGAGTACAGACTAACCTATACATCTGCAACAGTTTTAAGGGATGGCAGGAACTAGATATATAAATTTTAAATGCATTTTATGTTTCAGAAAATTATAAACTTTTCTAGATTTTGCTATCCATTTTTTTTCGTTCCTGCAGAAGGCGCAAAAATTAACTAAGTAGTGAAAACGATTGAGAAGCTCCCCTCATATAATCAATGTTGTGAGTAGTATTGATTTAAATGGACAATAGATGGACAATAGACACCTGTAAACAATAGGTGATTTAACAGGTTTAAACTGTGTAACTGAGTGGACCGTATCAATTGAAACTCGGGTGTTTGTTTATTTTGCTATCTTCTGCAGACTGGAAAAAAATGAACATCAAAATCCAGGTAAGTTTTTTATTTTCTGAAACGTAGACTTCATATAACTTTTATATATCTAGTTCCTGCCATGCCTTAAAACTTTCCTGGATGTACCAGTTTGTCTGTACTCATAGTAATTTTGGAGGTGTAAACACAGCCATATTTTTCAATTCCTTATGATGAACCTTAAAATAAAAAAAATGTGACCATAGAAACTTTTTACGACCCGACGAAAATTAAAATATAGATATTTTTCTATCATTTAAAACAATTTCCAGCCGTGTGTTATTCCGGACCATTAAACTCGTTAACTAAGCGTCTTTTTCGACGTCAGTTGCGGTACTATTATCAAGGTTGTACAAAATAGAACAAGTAAAATGTTGTGTGTTTATAGTTGACACGTGCTTGGTTGATTATAGTAAGGTCGGTTCGACTGGGATATTGAGTTCATGCACGAGTGAACTCAGGTCGTTTAAAGTCATTCTAGCCATTGCAGTCAACGTGTACAGTAGCATTTTGCCTTATAAATATTATATTATTAATTATATTATTTATTTTCAGATTTGCGGACCACAAGTATGGGAAAATCAGTACAAGCTGCTTACTAGCTGTGTATTTATATGAACTTCCCGCAATATTATATTCAAATTTATTATAAAACGTTCGCTTGTCTCTGCAAGTGGTGTCTCCCATGTAAGAGTTTGTGGTAATTTGATAAAACATTTATTTTCTTTTAAGTTTACGAATTAGAATTTAAATACGTTTTAGTATGTTACAAATCAAATATGAGTCAAACGAGGGAATATGAATTTGACAGCTAATGTCCCTTTTAAAGTGATTTGTATTAATTAAATCCAAATCTCAGTGTACAAAAGTAAATATTTTTTGAAATCAACTATAAACATTTTGTTGACAAGTTTTATTTGAAGCTTCGAAAAAGATTGCATCATCTAAATAGTCACATGGATTCTGGTCGGATTTCTATAAATTGTTTGTTTTGATTGGTTTTCATTTGTACACACTGAAAATAATCTGTCAAATATTTATGTTAATCAATTTATTCAGATTAGAATCCAAACATGGTTGGGTTTTACCAACAATTGACTGTAGATTGAAATTATAACATGACAAATATATTGTACTCAGCGGAAATATTAAACAATTTTTGACGTTGTTCGTGGTAGATCATCAGATGAAGTCAAAACATAAAAGCAAAATCATTGAACAAAGTAATTGTTTACAGTTGAAATAGAAATTCACGGATAAGTCCTATGATACTAAATATTTTTTATAAACGTTTATTTAAAAGGACATTGTAGTATGTGCATGTACTTCAAACATATTTTGATATGCAATATTTTCCATTGTTCATTGCAGTATGTGTACTTTAAACATATTTGATGTGCAATATTTTCCATTGTCCTGGAGCATTTCCATTGTCCTGGAGCATTAATGCAGAAAATTTAAAGTTAAATCCAAACAAAGTAAGCAAACCGGTGTATACTTTTATCTTAAATCCTTCATTTAATATATCTTAACAGATTTTGGCACAATATATGATATTTAAACTACAGATGTGCTTTGTTGCGGAAAGGTTTATTATATCAGTTAAATTGAAGCGATCTTATTTCAAAATACAATTACGGAAAATGATCATGGTGAGAATTAATATTCATTAAAAAAAACATCCCTTTCAAAACCACATGATACGCGAGTATGCAACGATTAGTCGCTTTTCAGTGGAAGGTAAGTATCTAAATAAACAGACAAACGGCACCAATTACAACATTACTACAAATGTGATAAAATTGAGAATGGAAATGGGGAATGTGTCAAAGAGACAACAACCCGCCCAAATAAAAAACAACAGCAGAGGGTCACCAACAGGTCTTCAATGTAGCGAGAAATTCCCGCACCCGGAGGCGTCCTTCAGCTGGCCCCTAAACAAATATATACTAGTCCAGTGATAATGAACGCCATACTAATTTCCAAATTGTACACAAGAAACTAAAATTAAAATAATACAAGACTAACAAAGGCCAGAGGCTCCTGACTTGGGACAGGCGCAAAAATGCGGCGGGGTTAAACATGTTTGTGAGATCTCAACCCTCCCCCTATACCTCTAACCAATGTAGTAAAGTAAACGCATAACAATACGCACATTAAAATTCAGTTCAAGAGAAATCCGAGTCTGATGTCAGAAGATGTAACCAAAGAAAATAAACAAAATGACAATAATACATAAATAACAACAGACTACTAGCAGTTAACTGACATGCCAGCTCCAGACTTCAACTAAACTGACTGAAAGATTATGATTTCATCATATGAACATCAGGCACAATCCTTCCCGTTAGGGGTTTAGTATCATACCATCATAACATATATGAGAAGAACATAACCCGTGTCATGCCAACAACTGTTTTTAGAATAAATGTGTTTAGTTCCGATGCAAAGACCTTATCAGTGACTCAATATTAACGCCAAAATATGCAATCTTTAATGACTTGACAACAGTATCGTAATTATGTCCCTTTTTAATAAGTCTATTCAAAGGTTTTGTAAGTTTCTGAGGTGAATACTGACACCTTTGTGCTTTATAAAGAATATTACCATAAAAAATTGGATGTGAAATACCTGAACGTATTAGAAGTCTGCATGTTGAGCTATATTTACGAATGATGTCTTTATACCGATGATAAAATTTAGTAAATGTTTTGACTAGTTTGTGATATCGAAAACCCTGGTGTAATAATTTTTCAGTAATACATAAATTTCTCTCGTTAAAATGTAAAACATTGTTACATACACGAGCGAATCGTACAAGTTGAGATATATAAACACCGTAAGATGGTGACAAGGGAACGTCACCATCTAAAAACGGATAATTAACGATAGGAAATGAAAAATCATCCCTTTTATCATAAATTTTAGTATTCAGCTTTCCATTAGTGATATAGATATCAAGATCGAGAAAAGGGCAGTGGTCATTGTTAGTATGAGCTTTATTTAAAGTAAGTTCAACAGGATAAATTTCATTAATATACATACTGAAGTCGTCATTATTGAGAGCCAACATATCATCCAAATATCTAAAAGTATTATTAAATTTGTTTATCAGATGTTGTTTCGATGGGTCTTTGCTTATTTTTGTCATAAATTGTAACTCATAACAATACAAAAACAGGTCCGCAATAAGTGGTGCACAGTTAGTCCCCATTGGAATTCCGATAATCTGACGATATACGGAATCCCCAAAGCGAACAAAAATGTTATCTAGTAAAAATTCAAGGGCATATATAGTATCAAAGCATGTCCAATTAACATAGTTTTTTTGTTTATTGCTACTAAAAAATGACCTAAAAGAGTTTGAACATATATATTCACATTCTGAATTTTTGAATGCCCATTTAATTAGGTGTGTGAATTTTTTCTTAATGAGAATGTGAGGCAATGTGGTATACAGGGTAGAAAAATCAAAACTTTGAACAGATTCAAAATCACCAATATAAGCATGCAATTTATCAAGTACTTCCAACGAGTTCTTGACACTCCAAAAGTAATTTATTCCACTATTTTCGAAGGCCTTATTTGAACAATTTATTTGAAGACGAAATAAATCTATATTTGTAAGGGGTTTTGTGTAGCTTCGGAAGCCAATACATAGTTGGGACTTTCATTGTATACTTCAACAGTTCCATTGCTGCTTGGAAAGAAATAGTAGGAAAGAGAGAGTCCTAAAACTAATGTTCCGGTACAAACATTATCGAATAAGTCATAGAGTCCTTTGATTGATGGTTGTCTTATGTTTGAAAATAAAACATTATCATTGTTTCGTCAATTTTATTTTTGATTTCATTTTTATACAAGGACTGAATAGTCCTCGTATGAACTTAATTGAAATCAAAAAATCAAACATTTGTTTGTATTATATGCATACTTACTGGAGTTATAAAAGTCATAAAAACGACACTTTTTTGTAAAAGCAATATTATTCATTCAGATAACATTCATTTTTATTGATCACATGATACTGAATGTCTTTATTTCTATGAAGGTGGTTGTCAATGAATTTTCTATTTGTAACATAATGATGTTCGCTTACATATACTTATGGTAAACTATGAATATCTTTATATGCTAGTCGGTAATTATTGTGTCAGCTGTTCCAGTTCAGTCATATACTGGTTGTATTAAATTAATACGGAAACATAAAAACAGACTATTCTAAATATGATGTCTTGTCCAGAAACGCCCTGTTCCGCGTTTTGAAAAGTAAGCGATTTGGTTACAGATAGAAATATTTACGTTAAATTCCATTCACAATCTGGTACCAGATCTTTCACGATCCAATCGCAATGCTTGACAACTGTTAGGTATTCTTTCACGATCAAATCTCTCGATAAACCGAATAACACCTGTGCTGTTATTACCATATACAGAAATTTAAAAAACAAACAACATTTTAGAAATGGAAATCGTTATAAATATAAGTAATACACGAATTGAGATGTTTAACGAATAACTAGTTTTGTATAAGCGTTGTTTGCAGTGATTAGAAAAACCAAAAATGAAATATTGGATAGACTTGTAATTACCATATACGGATATTAAAATCCGTATAAGTATTTATCATAGGTACCAGGATTATAATTTAGTACGCCAGACGCGCGTTTCGTCTACACAAGACTCATCAGTGACGCTCATATCAAACTATTTATAAAGCCAAACTAGTACAAAGTTGAATAGCATTGAGGATCCAAAATTCAAAAAAAATTGTCCCAATACGGCTTAGGTAATCTATGCCTGGGATAAGAAAATCCTTAGATTTTTGAAAAATTCAAAGTTTTGTAAACAGGAAATTTATATATATAAAGTGAACCACGAATTTTAGATGTTAAACGATTAACTAATTTGTATAGGCTTTGTACGCAGTGATTAGCCAAACATCTAAAACATATATCAGCAAACACAAACGGTACCAATTTTTGTGAACATGTGGCGCATTTCGACAACAAAATTATTGTCTCTTTAGTGATAATAGAGACCAAAATATTTGAAAAATCTAAAGGTTATTAAAAAGATGAAGAGCTATTAACCAAAAAGAACAAAAGTATAACCAAAGCAGGGTAAGGAATCAGAGTTTTGCATGAGGTAGATACATGCCTTAGTTTTAAATCCTTTCAGAAACACTGTAACAGCCAATTTTATTAACACAGAGTCCATATGTTCATGCCAGTACTGGCAATTGTGATCATAATACCATCGAGGATTATCAGTCTACCAACAGAGTCATCAAATGTTTGTATCTTTGTGATGAAGATTTGTAGGAAACAGTCCAATGATTCTTATAGGAGTAATGCCCCTGTTATGTTTCAAATTCAAGTTAAATTAAAGATCACTTCAACTTGGTACATGTACATAGGTCTTTTGTTAATTTTTTGTTGACATATAACCTGGAAACAGGGAAACCGGCAAATCACCTAGCAACTATAAATTTTTAATAGGCATACAATAACCCATCATTTGTGTCAAGAAATAAATATTAACAACCAAACAATCAATTATCTCATCTAATCATTCACTGCCAATAGAAAAGGGGAGATGGCATAACATTGACAGAGGTGATAGAAAATGTTCAATATGTACGAAAAGAGATATCGGAGACGAATACCACTGTATTTTTGTGTGTCCGGCTTTAAAAGATGAAAGAAGAAGATTTATTCCAAGTGAAATAATACCAAGAAATAACATTATTACATTCAACAAACTGTTTAATTCAAAGAAACCAAAGACACTAAGAAACCTCTGCAATTTCATAAGATGTATTAATAGTAAGCTCATTCCTTCTTAACAACCATAATTTATTTACCATATTTATACTTATAGAAAGTATTTCTTTATACAATTTTAACTTTACATTTGACTATATAAGTCTATATATATATTCTTTTATATGTTATCTCATCCAAAATATTGAATTTTATGCATTTTTAATGCATTTTTTTTATTTTTATGTATATTATTTTTTAACTTCTCTGTAACCTTTGTACTTGCATGGTTTTATGAGAATAAACTATCTATTACCCACATAACATGCAAAAAAACACTATATTTTAGAACCAGTGTAAATACAACTATCATATGCCTGGGCGAATCCAGCCATTTTAAAAAGGGGGTCCTAATCAAGGACAAAAAGGAGGGGTCAAACTAAATGTCCCCATTAAAATGCATTGATCGTTCAAAAAAGGGGGGTTCCAACCCCCGGAACCCTCCTGGATCCGCGCCTGATATGAGACCAGAAATAAGAGAGATAATTGATAAAATCACTGGGGCATTTATATATATATATTTATATTTCAGTCTATGCATTGCTTATTGTTTATGTAAGACTTTTGTGATATAGATATCATATATATGTATTTATCGGAGATGTACAAAATCGAACATGTAAAATGTGGTATGTTTATAGTTGACACGTGCTGTGTTAATTATAGTAAGGTCGGTTCTACTGGGATACTGAGTTCATGCATCAGTAAACTCAGGTGGTTTAAAGTCATTCTAGCCATTGCAGTCAACGTGTGCAGTAGCAATTTGCTTAATAAATAACATTTTTAACTATATTATTTATTTTCAGATTTGCGGACCACAAAATGCAAGTATGGGGAAACCAGTACAAGCTGCTTACTAGCTGTGTATTTATATGAACTTCCCACAATATTATACTCAAATTTATAATAAAATGTGCGCTTGTCTCTGCAAGTGGTTCCTCTCATGTAAAAGTTTGTGGTTATTTGATAAATATTTTATGTTCGTTTGAGTTTACGAATTAGAATTTAAATACGTTTTAGTATGTTACAAATCAAATATGAGTCAAACGAGGGAATAGGAATAACATTAACTGTACCAATTTTCTGCACCAGATGCGCATTTCGACAATACATGTCTCTTCAGTGATGCTCGTGGCCAAATTATGTAAAATCCAAAGCATATATAAACGATGAAGAGCTATAATCCAAAATTTCCAAAATGTATAGCCAAATCCGTGAAAGGAATCGGAGCTTTGCATGAGGGAGATACATTCCTTAATTTATAATAATTTTAATATTTTGTAACAGCAAATTTAATAACACAAAACATCCGTATTTTCATGCCAGTACCGGAGTACTGGCTACTGGGCTGGTGATACCCTCGGGGACTAACAGTCCACCAGCAGAGGCATCGACCCAGTGGTAGTAATAACATTAACGGTACCAATTTTTCTGCACCAGATGCGCATTTCGAAATTGACAGCTCTTGTCCCTTTTAACGTGATTTGTATTAATCAAATCCAAATCCCAGAGTACAAAAGTGAATACTCTTTGAAATCAATTATAAACACTTTGTTGACAAGTTTTATTTGCAGCTTCGAACAGGATGACATAATCTGAATAGTCACATGGATTCCGGTCGGATTTCTATACATTAGAATCCAAAAATGATTGGGTTTTACAAACAATTGATTGTTGATTGAAATTATAGCATGACATATATATTGTACTCAGCTTTACTATTAAACAAAAAATCGAAGGAACAGTTTTTGACGTTGTTCGTGGTAGATCATCAGATGAAGTCAAAACATGAAAGCAAATTGATTGAACAAAGTAATTGTTTACAGTTGAAATAAAAATTCACTGATAATATAAAAAAAAACAGAAGAATTGGTATGATTGCCAATGAGATAACTGTCCACAAGAGATCAAACTGACAGACATTAACAACTATAGGACACCATACGGCCTTCAACAATGAGCAAAGCTCATACCACACAGTCAGCTATAAAAGGCCCAGATATGACAATGTGAAACAATTCAAACGAGAAAACTAACGGCCTTATTTATATAAAAAATAAACGAAACACAAATATGAAACACATAAACAAACGACAACCACTGAATTACAGGCTCTTGACTGGGACAGGCACATACATAGATTATGTGGCGATGTTAAACAAGTTAGCGAGTATAACAGTACAACATAAGAAGTCCTATGATACTAAATAATTTTTATAAACGTTTATTTACAAGGACATTGCAGTATGTGTATTGCAAACATATTTTGATATGCAATATTTTCCATTGTTCTGGAGCATTTAAGTAGAAAATTTAAAGTTAAATCGAGACAAAGTAAGCAGGCCGGTGTTTACTCTTATCTTAAATCCTTCAATTAAAAAATCTTAGTTTTTGGCACAATACATAATAATTAAAATATAGTTGTGCCTTGTTGCGGAAAGTTTTATTGTATCAGTTAAATTGAAGCGATCTTATTTCAAAATACAATAGCGGAAAATGATCATGGTCTTATATAAACAGAATTAATATTTGTTAATAGTTATCAAAGGTACCAGGATTATAATTTAGTACGCCAGATGGGCGTTTCGTCTTCATAAGACTCATCAGTGACGCTCATATCAAAATATGTATGAAGCCAAACAAGTACAAAGTTAACGTTGAATCGCATTGAAGATCCAAAATTCAAAAAAGGTGTGCCAAATACGGTTAAGGTAATCTGGAATAAGAAAATCCTTAGTTTTTCGAAAAATTCAAAGTTTTGTAACAGGAAATTTATTAAAATGACCACATTATTGATATTCATGTCAACACCGAAGTAAAATACGTCCCTTTCGAACACATGATACGCGAGTATGCAACGATCAGTCGCTTTTCAGTGGAAGTTAGTATCTAAATAAACAGACCAACGACACCAATTACAACTACAAATGTGTCCTACTTCAACAGTTCCATGGCTGCTTTGAAAAGAAATATTTGGAAAGAGAGAAGTCCTAAAACTGATGTTCCGGTACAAACATTATCGAATAAGTCATGGAGCCCTTTAATTGATGGTTGTCTCATGTTTAGAAATTAAACATCTTATTATTGATTCGTCAATTTTATTTTTGATTTCATTTTTATACAAGGACTGACTAGTCCTCGTATGAACTTAATTGAAATCAAAAATCAAACATTTGTTGGTATTATATGCATACTTACTGGAGTTTTTTTTTTTTAAACGACACTTTTTTGTAAAAGCAATATTATTCATTCAGATAACATTCATTATTATTGATCACATGATACTAAATGTTTTTATTTTAATGAAGGTGGTTGTCAATGAATTTTCGATTTGTAACATAATGATGTTCGCTTACATATAATTATAGTAATTAGTTATCAAAGGTACCAGGATTATACTTTAGTATGCCAGATTATAATTAGTACACCAGTTCATATAATTATGGTAAACTATGATCTAGTATCTTTATATGCTGATCGGCATTTATTGTTTCAGCTGTTCCAATTCACTCATGTACTGGTTGCATTAAATAAATACGGAAACATATAAACAGACTATTCTAAATATGGTGTCTTGTCCAAAAATACCCTTAGTAGTAAAACATTTTTTAATCAACCGTTGACAAAAATCTAATGTGATCAGTTAAACTACAGATGTTCTACACAAGGAACGGTTTAAACGAAATTCTAAAATGACGTGCTTCTTAAGCTTTGTAAACAAACCCATTATCGACATCCATTTATATTTTCTTTGCACATGCGTTTATTGACTACTGCAGAAAAAATAATTCTATCAAATTGGCATGCATTAAATATATTTCTTTAACTCAAAACACTTGTAAACTCTTAAATGATGCACAAGTTATTACTAATATATGTATACAAAGTCTACAATGTGTTACATTTCGCAATTGACATATTTGATTTAGATACGACAACGGTTGTGTTGGCTGTTTATAACACCTCCCTCTAAAAACACACATTGCATGCGTCTGCTTGTTTGCCAACAAGTAACGGAGGTTCCTGGAAGAGCCTTTACAAATTCTCTACACTTATACACAACGGATATTACCGTCATTGTCCTTATCAGAATCGAAATAATTGATGCAACCTATACTTTATTGTAGTTTTGACATGGGTATACCTTTATGCGAGGTGTTTTAGCTACTTCGGGTGAGTTTGGATTGAATATGCCCCATTAGACATTTATCACATAAGTATCAGCATTTTGTAATTCGCTTAAAAATATCCGCCATTTTTGAAAATAATTATTAAAAAGTCTAATAAAACGCCATGACTGTCCATAATGTAGGATTACAATTTATATGCTTTTAAAAACTTTAGTTTGATTATTATTTGCTTTAATGTAAACAGTGCTGTGAAATTTGGACCGATTGGTGGACATCTTACTAATGGCAATCCTATTGGGTTTTTTTCCGATTGGATCCATAGATTAAACATATATCTAGAACTGTGCAAACTTTCATGCTTTTGATATCGGACCCGAAAATCTTCTCAAAGTATGCTGATACGAATCAACTGGACGATATCTATATATGAATATGTTTTTATCGGATTTTATGGCCGTCGACAGTCTTCAGAGGTCACCTAGATGGTAAATTAAATGACGTGTAGGCTAAAACACACACGAAAGGGAAATATATTAAATTGTCAATATTATACTTTTTATGATTAAGATATACGTTTCAATATGTTTTAAAAAAAATCAAATATGAGAATGTGTCAAATCGTTAAACAGCTAATGCCTCTTTAAGGCTCGATACTTATAAGTTTGTATCAGGTATTCGAATTAATATTTATATTTTTCATATCTTTATTGTCACTCTTTAATTCATTATAATAAAATAAGCATTCCTGGTTTCTTTCAATTTTAAATAAAACCATATACAAAACAATGTTTCACATTTACGATAGGTTTCACAATTTCAACAATTTCAAAGATAGGATTACTGATAAAATAAGACAGTTAACATACTTACTTTAAGTTCTCCTTTATCTACATGCTTTACAAATGATTATGTTAGTAATAAACTATGAATCTTTTCGATGACACTTTTCAATTTAAAAATACCATACAGTCAACCTACAGTATGACATATAACTTAATGATCATAAAACAATGTGTATACCTTTATCTAAAGTTTCCATGCTCGAGCAACTAACAATATTCATAATATGGCGAGGTATTTAACAAAGACCTTAGTTACGTTAATGTGCACATGTTATGTAATGCTTGTATCTAATAAGGACATGCAACTAGACCCTTTTTTTAAATCTATTGTCAAGAAGAATTTCAGAAGGTCTGAATAGGGTTAATAAATAAAGCATCATGAGCAAAAAGTGAAGAATAAATAACAGAGGAAAATGGGGTCGGGGATTTCTATGTTAAGACATTGGTCTAAGTATAATATAGGGGTCCTCAAAATCTGAACCCTTGTTTTGGAAAGGAGAAAATATTAAGGTTTATGACATGCCATTTTTAACATACATGTAACCGAAGGTAACAGTCATCCGAAGAAATAGATTTTGTGGCAAATCAAGCTATGAATTTTACAGCAATTCAAAAGACGTTTTTACAAAGATTCTTCTTGATAAATGTTTTAAAAAAGAAAGATAACTACTTACTCGTGCTGAGTAACTAACAACGATGCACTTTACAACTTGAATCGGAAAATATTTGTACTTGCTTTGGCTAATATTAAAATTTAAAAAAAAACATGAAAAAGAGTACACAGAGAAAAGCTATGGATTTTCTATAGCATATATATGTTAATAAATCTAAAGTCTTGTTGCATAATGAATAAATAATTAAACTCCATACCGGAGACGAGGGGGACCGGACGCAATATTCAGATATGGAATAGAGGTATCAAATATAGAAAAGGAGATGCGGTATGAATGCCAATGAGAATAGTTCACATAAGACAAAATGACACAGAAACTAACAACTATGGGTCTCCGTACGGCTTTAAACAAAGAAAAAAGTCATACCGCATAGTCAGCCATGAAAGGCACTGACAGCTGTAAAACAATTCTAACGAGAAAACTAACGGCTTAGTTATGTACAAAAATGAACGAAAAAAAAACCAGCAAAAAAAGACAACCTGAATTACAGGCGCCTGAGAAGAGATCTATATTTTAATTAGATTGGGGGTTAAATGTATTGCCAACCATTACATAACCTTCAACAATGGTATAAAAGTACAATATAACAGCTGCAGATCTGAGAATACTTACTGTTACTGGAAGCTAGTTCTAATCCAATGACAAGAAATAAAAAAAATCATGCTTCTTAGACTAAATTATCAATTATAAAATTGAGAATGAAAATAGTGTATATATGCCAAGGAGAAAAGAATCGGACCAATGAGCAGACTACAGCCGAAGGCCACGAATTTTTCACATCGATAAAATCTCGCAACTGGAGCTGACCTCTTAATAGACTCATCCAACATTCAATAGATTTAGTGTAAAGACGTTACACGTTACCAACATACATAGAGAAACATGACCTTGTGCAAAGCAAAAATATAGGTTTTGACGGATTGTAGCGCTATGAATATGCATAATATGTATATAACAATTATAATCAGTTTGTTTTTAATATACTAATACTTACCAAATAAAAAAAATATTCAAAGGTCTAATTACAGTTTTGAATTGGTAACCATTAGAATCAGTGAATCAGTTTATCTAAAGGATCAATAAATTTACTTGACTCGTTTCTTAACTTCCGAGCACGGTAAACAACATCTCCGTAATTACCAGAATGTGGCATCCCGTTTGGAAACTGTTTTCTACAATTACAACCAAACTTCAAGTGCTCTAGCGCGTAGGGCAAAGTGCAATGCAACTTTGTTCTACGATTTTCCAGTAGCACGAGTTCAAATACCGGTGAGGGAAGATAAAAAATCTAACATTGTTTGGTTAATGTTTAGACGAATTATATATATCGTGGAATTATATTTATCACTTGTGATCCGATGGATAAATCTGTTGTAGAGTTGTCACTGGTTCAGACGTACTTATTAATATAATTATTTCTGTGAATGTATATTACATTAATTTGTAGGATCCTTTACTATAGATATGTCAGCTGATCTGTAACTATTCCATCTGCATGCCGCATATATCACGTACTGTATTACGACACTAGATTAAAACTGACAAGGTAACACCCAGTCAACGCTTTATTTTTATGAATCTCAGGTGGTCGAGTGGTCTAACGCGCTGGATACAGTGCAGGCAATTTGGTGTCACGATATCTTAGTAGCTTGAGTTCTAATCCTGGCGAGGGAAAACACACATTTGCGAAAGCAAATTTACAGATCTAACATTGTTGGGTAGATGTTTATACGAGTTGTATATACAGAATGTACACAGCCATGTACAACAATCACTGCTGGTGATCCGATGGATAACTCTTTTGTAGAGTGGTCACGGGTTGAGACGTATTTATAAATATAATTATTTCTGTGACTGTATCTTACATTACCTTGTAGAATCTTTTACTATAGATATTTCAGCTGATCTGTAACTATTCCAGCTTCACGCCTTATAGATTAAAACTGACGAGGAAAGGTAACACCTGGTCACCGAAAGCTTTTTTTTATGAAGCTCAAGGGGTCGTGTGTTCTAGCGCCCCAGCTACAATGCAGGCGATTTGGTGTCACGATATCTCAGTAGCATGGGTTCGAATCCCGGCGAGGGAAAAAACAAAAATTTGCGAAAGCAAATTTACAGATCTAACGTACATTGTTGCATTGAAGTTTAGACGAGGTTGTATATACAGAATGTACACAGCCATGTTTCACAAAAAAAAACTGTGTTATTTTTTTTTTGCTTATATTACAACCCCAGAATGCAGTATTTTTTTTTATGTATAAAACAATTGTGGTAACACCCATTTCATTATCAGGGGGCAGCTAAATTTGGCAATGACAATACTGGAATTCCAAATACCGGTTTAAAAATCCAATCTGCATTTACTTTTTTTATACACAACTTAAGGGACATGCAACTAATTAGTTTTTCAATTTCATTGTCTAGTTAAATGGCTGTTTTTGTGGCATTTCTCTGTTCAAACATTGGTCTTATATTTTCAAGTTTTCTTTGGATTACCAAATAATATAATTATCACCTAATTGAATGTTCATAATATTTTACAGCTATCATTGGTTTTGTATGGAAGGAAGACTCATAGATTCCAACAGTTACGGAGGGGCCTTTTAGCTAACTGCCTTAAATCAAGATCGATGTAATATTCAAGTGACTGGTCCAGTGCAAAGTTGTAGCCAGTTTTTCTTTGTAATTATGGCAGACACACCACTAGCCTTCAGCTGGGTAATAGACGATTTCTGGCATTCAAATATATCAAACGGATGTTTATGGAATGATTTTCAAGTACATATAACGATCATAAGCATAGAAATCTTTCATGCAGCAATTTGTAATTCCCAATTTAAACTCCAAAAAGAAAACAGCAAAGAAATGTACATCAATGAGAAACAGTCTCTGTGAATAAAATCATTCCAAAACTTAAATGTGTCATTCGTGGTATTTATCAGTAGATATAATTAGATAACAGTAAGATTGACCAACTGAAGGCTTTTGTCGGTAATGTTTTGTAAATCTTGAAGACTTCATTAATCAATATTGTTGCCACCATTGTCAGTAAAACCCGTCTTTCAATATTTTGTTGGTGGTTTGTTTACATGTAAATTCTGAATGTTCATGTTTTCAATTTCTATTGATAAAGAAACTGAGCAACTGATCTTTGTAGAAAGATGTCAAGATGAAATAAATGAGTTTTCCTAAAGTTTGTGCAATGCTGTTGGACTGTTAAGTGGCCATCTTCTTTGTGTTTTAATTTAGCAATTTCTGTCAATCAAGCATCGAAGTATTTTTTCAAAAGAACAGGCTAGGTGATTTAAGAAATTGCTAGTCACTGAAGGAAAGGAAAACCTACAAAAGTGTATCTATAAATTCAATTTTGAATATTAACATGTCATATATTTTGGCATGAACGACATTCAAAATAAGGTTGCAGTTTAAAATCATAAGGAACCTCAAATTAAAAAAAAATATGCATACGTTATTTATAACAAAATGGAATGTTTTAATTATAAAACTTATGCACATATACTTTTTTCTGAGGTAAATTCTTTAATTTGTCTACATTTAGAAGAAGTTTACTTATTTTTAATTGCTTGCTTCCAGGAAGCAATTCGCCGACAAATTTTCCGTATGCATAGTGACCTGAGCGTAACCCTCCTCGTAAAAATCCGGTGATCGCAATACGCATGGATCTGTAATTAAAATAAACAATTATATGATTGTACATGTTAAACACGTGCTCAACCCGTGCTTTTGTTATTTGTTTACTATAAGGTGACAATCGGTAAACTTCGGCTTCAAAACACGGCATTTAATTAGCAGATATATTTGTTAAAACATAACAGACAGAGAGAAAAAAAAATAACGATTATACGATATATTTTTGTAAAAAAAAAGATAAAATCGTGCACAGAGGACTAAGTTTTGGATATATACATTCATTGTTTCAAGAATTGGATAAACATTATTTTTCACCACTAACTGGTTTCATATGACTTTAAAGGTGAAATGCAAAGGTTTTTAAAATCTTTTTTTGTTTCATATTTTAATAAATTGGTTAAAATAAATACTAAAAAAATTTTTTGGTAGTTGTTTGTATTTCCAGGTAATTTCAGGTTCATCGGGGAAAGTGCAACATCATTATCTCCCTTTGTTCCGGAATGCTGATGACGTCATTCGTGTCCTCCCATTATGTAAACAAACAAGCATGGCAGCGAATATGTAAACGATACAATACAACTATGGACTATCGATTCACAGACGATGAACGTGAACTGATAGACATTCCCAAGGTCAAACTAACGATGTCAGTACTATCATACATGTATGATCCTGTAAGTCAGAGGATTGCCGGTACCGAATCGGTAACTAGATAAAGAATCCAACATTTTCTACATTCGATGGTGAAGATAGAAGTGAAATAAATCTTTTACAGCCTGCCGGCTTCAAAATCTCTCATGGTGCGTAAATTAAATAGTAAAATCATGTATTTAGGCATACATGTTATGAGTCCGAGAACAGGAGTTTGAAATCCTATTAATAACGGGGTAAAATATACCAAACTCGACTATGATAATAGAGCTTCTCTCGAAGAGAGAAGCGACATGAATGCAACTCGTTTTCCTACTTGTTTTAAAAGGGACATTTTGGGTTGGAATAAACGCTATCCGTCAAAATATTACATATTTTTACTTCAATTTACCATTTAAACTTCTTTGCAGGTCACTTATTATTCATTTAGATCTTACTTTGACGTCCAGGCAGGATTTCATAATTTCTGTAACTCAATGACAGAAAGTCCTAATGAATGAAGCTCGCACTGAATATATTCAAATCTTGCCAATTCGTTCAGTCAGATTCGTCCCTATCCAGCTCGTCCCAGATTAGGTCAATTCGTACCTTAGGTCCAATCCTTCCAACTGATTATTAATCAGACCTTACAATTTGTTCCAATCTTTCTTTTTTAATGCATATGTCATTATATATCATTTTGTTTTGTAAATCAACCTACATTGTATGATTACACGAGAAAAATCGGAACTACCCTGTCCATTTTTTTCTGTATATTTCATCATATCTATAGTATTTAACGAGAAGACCTCATTTTGTGTGTCGCTTCTCCTCCTTCCACAATAAATTAATCATCATGCCTCTATGTTCTATAGGTAACATGCATAGTCGCATTTGTCATCCATTCTTGGTTGAGTTATTTTGGAAGAAAAACGACAAAATAGGTGTCCGGATATTGTTTCCGTCATCAGACTGACTTTTAGTCATAGATAAGACTTCCGGTTTTAAACATGCACAAGAACAACCAATGGTATGATAGATTACAAAAATGAAAATAAATCAATTATTATAAACCAATCAGAGCGTTCTCATGATCATGGTCATACCAGTTGCATATATATTGAAATAAGAAAAAAACATGTGGAAACAAGAATGTGTCCATAGTATACGGATGCCACATCGGCACTATCATATTCTATGTTCAGTGGACCGTGAGAAGGGGTAAATTCTTTAATTTGGCATTTACATTAGAAAGATAATATCATGAGAAACATATTTACTAAATTTCGAGTTAATTGGACTCCAACTTCATTAAAAACGACCTCGACAAAACTTGAAGCGGGACAGACAGACGGACGGACGAACGAACATACTGGAAAACATAATGGGCATACAAATTCATTGTTGAAAGTGAAAGTAGTGATTTGGCCAAAATGAAAATAGGGTAGAGATTAGAGGGAGGAACGGCTTTTTCGGGACGTTGGGGTCGGTGGTTTTTAAGCTCGGGATTTCGGGATAGATTCGTACGGGATCCGGGAATACTTTTTTTCGAATTTCGGGATGTCGGGATATGAATTTCGTTAAATACGCACCTCTGAATTTCGGGATCAGGACCCTTCGACCACCTCTCAAATTAGCCTTAAATAGTCATTTATAAAAAATTCAAATCCTACCATTGGCACGTTAATAGGGCTCTCAAAAGGAAAAGCACAGATGGATTGTCCTAGAAACATATTTTCTTAGAACAATAATGGTCTATAAGAAGTTTCATTATATTCATGTTTGAAGCAGTGCAAATTCTTAATTTAAATTGACTTTTACCAAAAAATGCATTGTAGCAAAGGGGAAAATAGTTGTGGTATAGGGCCAGAAACACGAAACTAAAAGGATTTAAAATCTACAATTTTAAAGCCCGTTATCCATTGGGTACAAACTCGAATATTTTAATTTGGGCAGGTGGTGGTTCACTGTTGGGTATTTAACATTTGTGTTGATTAGTTTGATCGCAACCTCGCTTTGGTCTTTTCGAGATACGACGGCAAGGTTGCAGAAGACGAAAATTGGACGAGAAAATAATCTTCTTAAAAAGTTGAAATAACACCTGAAATAGGTTTGATAAAGGGCTATAAGTGTATTTTGATATACGATAAAGACGGATTGATATCGATTTAATACCGATGTCTTGAAATTTTAGATAAAAGCGACATTTAAAACATACAAAAAATTTAATGTGCAAATGAATTTCGAATTTAAGTAAACGGTGACAGCCAAAATAAATCAAAACCAAGATTGTGATAGACATTAAATTTTTATGCAATTTGAAAGTGTGAAGGAATCTATAACTGTTATTGCCGTACTTTAGTGATATAAAGGGTTTCCAAATCAACCAAATGCTTTCACGAGGAATTTTTGAAATAGCTTATTGTCAGCATATAAGTTGATGCAGTCGATAACTTAGTTCATCTAAATACAGGACAAAAATGAGCAAAAAGTTGAGTGTTTTGACTCTATTTATTGACAAACTTGTAATGACAAAACTTCCGGTTAACGGTGGGCATAAAAACCGGAACCGGCTTTAATAAACTCGTATGTTCCGGATTTGCACAAATGGTAAAACAATCATTTAAGTAAGTAGTAATCGATTCTTAGTTTATATATCCTGAGAATAACAAGAAAGAGCAAACTATAGGCATATAATCGGAGAAAGATTTGTGAAATACGTATGTTGTTCGATATTCATTTTTAATATTTTATATATATATAAGGTAAAGAACATGTATTTATTTGAATGAAGATAACACATACACTTTAAGTTTCAGATCATGTATAGGAGGTCCAGCAGAAAAAGGGTGCCGACAAGCAGGACAAATAATGGAGGAGCAGCGGCGGCTGCAAAGAAGTTGAAACAGCAACAGGAAGAGGCAACTGCTAATATTGCAGATAGATGAGCTAGGAATTTACATAGAACAAGTGGAACACCACCTGTACAGCTCGGCTCAAACACAGTGACAACTAATGTACTACCACAGTCCAATAATGATCCCAGCAACACAGCCAGCAGAAACAATTTACCCTGCTCCAGGTAATACAACATTACACCAACCACTAATTAACACAGGTTATGCCTTACCCATTGAAACGGTTAAGGCGTCAGATGACATAGCGCGAAACGTATCGCAAAATGTCAAACAAAAAGTAATAAATGGGGAATATGTAGATATGGGCAGTTTGTTTTAAATAATTCACAAAACATAACAGGAGTGAATCAAACACTTACATATAATCAGGGACATATTATATTACAACCTAAGCAACAGGATACAAGAATTAACACAATAGGTATATGGACGGATGCCTTTTTAATATATATCAGTATTTATTGTTATATACATACATCTCAGTTCCAAGAACTGTTGAAGTCTATGCAAACTGTCAGGTTAGGGGCTAAACGCTATGCAGGTTTAGGATAGAAATTTTATGATGAACAGTTTAGACTACGTAGATCCCAGGAGCCTGCTGGATCCTGGTATGTCATAGACACTGAGCTATGGTTATTGTATATGCAACCAGCAGGTCCAACAAGTGAAACTGCGAGCTACTGCTCACTGATGATACCCCCGCCGCAAGTGGATAATATTAATAGTGTAAAAATATGCAAGTGTTCGGTAAACAGGAAGTTGTCGAGTGATGAATCTGAAAACGCATCACACGGTATATCTGACTTATATAAATCCTGAAACCAAATTTCAGAAATCCTTGTATTGTAGTTCCTGAGAAACATGTGACGAAAATTTTCAACTTGGCTATCATGTGTAAAATCAGACAAGTGTTCGGTAAACAGGAAGTTGTCAAGTGATGAATCTGAAAACGCATCACACGGTATGGCTGACATATATAAATGTTGATACCAAATTACAGAAAGGGTGGATGTGTAGTTCCTGAGAAAAATGTGACGAAAGTTTCATGGGACGGACTGACTGACGGACGGACGGACGGACTGACAGACAGAGGTAAAACAGTATACCCCTCCTTTTTTAAAGCGGGGGTATAATTATTGGGCCAGAGTTCAATATTGCACAACAACCAACAAACAATTTTCTAAAATTCTATGCATATAATTATAATGGGACGTGCACCCAACAATATTGCAAATACAAACATGCTTGTTTAAAATGCAGTGGGGTACATCCGGTTATATATTGCACTAATAGAAAAGTGACTAACTCTAAAAATCCTCAGTCACCTGGGATTGTTCAGAGATTCAGATCAGCCCGGCCTCAAGCACCACAAAAAACAGCATCTAATTTTCAACCCTTTGCACCTAGGCAAATGCAAAATAACACAAGATTCCGTTCTCCTTGAGCATTTATGGGACAAAGGCAAAACCCCAATTAAATCTTTAAGAGAATTACTGTCAAATTATGAAAACAAAACTGATGCAGCAATGTTATTATTGGGATTTATAGAGGGGTTTAGATTAAACTATACTGGTCCAAGGATCTCGAGTTTTACAAACAATCTCATTTCGGCAGAAGTTCACAAAACTGAAACGAATTTAAAATTACAAAAAGAAGTGCATCTTGGTAGAATGTTGGGCCCCTTTTCAAAAATACCAATTTCAACTTTAAGAATATCTCCTATTGGGGTAGTTGCAAAAAATGACGGGGGATGGCGTCTTATAACTCACTTGTCATATCCTCCAAACTGGAGTGTGAATGATTTCATTGATCCAGAAATTTGTAAAGTAAAGTATTCTTCTTTTGATAAAGTGGTTGGGATGATCTCTGAATTAGGAAATAACGTGCTTTGCGCAAAAATGGACATTAGTCAGGCCTTTAAAATTTTATTGGTTCACCCAGCTGATTTTGACCTTTTGGGAATTTCCTTTGATGCGAAATATTATATTAATAAATGTCTGCCTGAAGGCTGCTCTATATCATGTGCCCTCTTTGAAAAATTTGCCACTTTTTTGCAAAAAACAGTTGAATTGAAAGCTGGCATTGAGACTTTAGACCACTATTTGGATGACTTTTTCTTTGCTGGTGAAAGTTCAACGGATAATTGTACCATTTTGATGGACACTTTTAATGAAGTATGTAGGCAGTTAGGTGTTCCACTAGCAGAGAATAAAACAGTAGGTCCTACCACATGTATCACATTTTTAGGCCTTGAAATTGACACAGTACTTATGTTGGTTAGAATCCCCCCTGAAAAACTGGATAAACTTAAATTTATGCTTGATCAGGTCTTGTCGAAAAAGAAAATGGCACTGAAGGAACTTGAATCAATTATTGGTTTAATGGCATTTTGTTCAAGGGCTATTATATCAGCCCGTCATTCATTCGTCGTTTTTACGATTTGATAGCTTCAGTTAAGAATGGAAAGCCTTATTATACTGTCAGATTGAATTCAGAGGTCAAAGCAGATGCTAGAGTTTGGTTAAATTTTCTAGATCAATTCAATGGTCAGTGTTATTTTCCTGATAAATTTTGGTCGACTAATGAAAGTCTGGAATTATTCACTGATAGCGCAGGTAATGTTTTATTAGGTTGTGGAGCTTATTTTCAAGGTCACTGGGTACAATACCAGTGGCCCAGTAGTTGGGCTGATACTAGCATTTTATTGGATAAAACATGTTTGGAACTTATTCCCATCGTGCTGTCTTTCATGATATGGGGTCCATCATTTAGAAATAAAAAGATTTTGTTGAGAATAGATAATCAGGCATTAGTAAGCATTGTGAACAAAAGAACATCAACATCAAAGAGAGTTATGATATTGATAAGACAACTAGTTTTTCTCACTATGAACAATAACATACAGTTTAGGGCACAAGATATTGAGGGTGAGCATAATGCAATCGCAGATGCTCTTTCTCGATTTCAGGAACAACGTTTTATGGACTTGGTCCCGAATGCAGACAGCAGCAGCAGCAATCCCACAAGAATTCCTGTCGATGATTTCAGAACTGAAATGAATCATTTACTTATAAATTCATTAGCCACCAGTACACAGAAAGTATATTCGCATAGCATGGACTTATTTGTTAAATTCAGAGAAAATCATGGTTTTTCTGATGTCTGGCCTATTCCGCTTGATGACTTGACATCATTCATTGTATGTATGTTTAGAAAGAAATTGTCCCACTCAACAGTATCTGGCTATATTTCAGGATTAAGTTACTTTTAATTAATAAAATCAACAATTTAGAAGACAATACACAGAAATTTGTGGTCAGAAAATTGATTGAAGGAATAAAAAGGTTGGGGGGCCCAAATCAAAAGGACACTAGATTACCTATAACGAGAGATATATTGGAAAAATTATTGAGGTCACTGGCGGTGATTTGCAAAAACGGGTATGAGACAAAACTGTTTATGACTTCATTTTCACTAGCCTTTCATGGTTTTATGAGAGTAGGTGAAATAACAGTTGATTGCAAAAATAAGCAGATGCATACTGTAAAATTTGAAAATATAAAGTTTTGTGATTCAAGATTAGAGGTTTTAATGACGTCATCTAAAACTGATCAGTTTGGTTCTGGAACAACAATCGTTATTTCTAAGCAGAAAAACAAAAATGTATGTCCAGTACAAATAATGACTAATTTTATTTAAATTCGCCCACCTTATCTGGGACCTTTATTTTGTCATTTTGATGGATCCCCCCTTACAAGATACCAGTTTTCAGCATTGTTAAAAAGGTCTCTGTCAGTAATTGGTATAGAAAACAATGGATTTAAGTCCCATTCCTTTAGAATTGGCATGGCAACTACATGCGCATTAGAGGGTATTTCTGATGAACAAATTAAAGAAATGGGACGTTGGAAGTCACAGGCCTTTTTGCGTTACATTAGGATTTAAATGTGCCTGAACATTATATATGTACATTTATTTGTGTAAATATGTTTCTATATTTGCTTATTTTGTAATGCAGTCTTGAGCTGGCATTTGAGTAAATATTGTATTATGTAAATAAATGGTATGTCCTGCATCAATATAAGCAAGTGATAATTGCTTTCTAAGAATTGCAGGACATGCTACAGTTTGGATCGTTGGATCCTCGATTATTAAGCATGCTTTTGGGGAATCAAGAGGAAGACCTGGAGGGGTAAACTTGGGGCTTCAGAGGATGGGAGTAAATATTTGGTGGCAGGGAAAATGTGGAGGTAAAGTGCTGGACATGAAACAACAAATAAGAACCATGTCAAAATATGAAGATCCGCCAACTATATTAGTTTTACATATTGGAGGCAATGATATAGGGAAAGAAAGTACAAAAACTCTTTGTGAACTAATAAGGAAACAGTTCAGTTGGATGTGTCAACTGATGTTGGACACAGTTTTTGTCTGGTCTCAAATTATTCCGAGATCAAGTTGGCGTTACTCTGACAATATTAATGCCATGGAAAAATGTAGAATGAGGGTTACATCCGTTACCCTGATATAAAGGCTAATGAATTATTCTTAATGAAAGATGGAGTGCATTTGACGTCTTTGGGAAATAACATTTTTTTAATACCCTCCAGGGAGGATTCGAAATGATCATCAGGAATCTTGGCATTAATTTAACCTTCCCCGACTGTAATTAGATACAACTGTTATGTTAACATTTTATATCTGACGTTTCAAGTAAGTTACTAGGAAGTAACTTGAAAGTTAATATATTAAATTGTATTTGGCACTGCTTCGCGCAGCTACACCCCATCTTTTCAGTGGCGGTTGTCCAATCAGATCAAGTTGTTACTCTGATCTTATCGGACAATTTGACACATTTCTCTGCGCTGTATTTAACATTCATATATTCAGTGAACAGAAATGATAGCCTCTGAATACCAGCTCGTCATTCAACTTCTGGTACCAGACATATTACTCATATATATTTACATTAGTGGTCTGCCATAATTTGCGGTAGCCACATTATAATTTACATATATATTAAATACAGACATTGATAAATATATTTCAGAGCAAGATTGCCAATTTAAATACATATTATATATCATATATGTTATATTTTATTCAAGATAAGGCTGTGGCATAATACTGCCAAAACCTTATTATCTATTTGTTATGTTTTGGGTCTCGAGGATAAAAGGATTTAAAATCTACAATTTTGAAGCCCGTTATCCATTGGGTACAAACTCGAATAATTTAATTCGGGCAGGTGGTGGTTCACTGTTGGGTATTTAACATTTGTGTTGATTAGTTTGATCGCAACCTCGCTTTGGTCTTTTCGAAATACGACGGCAAGGTTGCAGAAGACGAAAATTGGACGCGAAAATAATCTTCTTAAAAAACCCACCACCCTCCCAATGTAAATTTATTTTGTGTTACATGTGTATTTGTTCTGAATGGAAGTAAGAAACCAGATACTGCTTTTAAGTTTATATTTCAGCTTATTTCTGCTAATGGTACTGAGATAGGAGAGTAGGAGACAACTAGTGAACATAATGTAGATGTAAAAGTTGGACATTGGCAGAGCACATTTCGCTGCGCTGGATTTAACATTCATATATTCAGTGAACAGTAATGATAGCCTCTGATTACCAGGGCTCATCAGCCAACTTCTGGTACCAGACATATTACTTAAATATATTTATATTAGTGGTCTGCCATAATTTGCGGTAGCCACATTATAATTTACATATATATTAAATACAGACATTGATAAATATATTTCAGAGCAAGATTGCCAATTTAAATACATATTATATATCATATATGTTATATTTTATTCAAGATAAAGCTGTGGCCAAATACTGCCAAAACCTTATTATCTATTTATTATGTTTTGGGCCTCGAGGATAATTGAATTTAACAGAAAGGAAACAAATAACGGACTTTGGAAATAAGGGAGAGGGCTTTTGATACCTTATATGAAATTCTCTAGACATAATATCTTTTACAAAAATTCATCCTTCAACAGTTTACAAGCGGGAAATCGCGGGAAATCGCGAGTGTTCTAGTAAAATGATATTTTTCAACTGTACAATAACTTTGAATGCATTCATGGTTTGTTTTTAATAAACAATGTGACACTTTTGCTTATTCAGTAATACATTTTTTGGGTTGTCAATGTTTGTTTTTTTTTGTTTGGTCAATCTGTATCATATTTCAGGATAATCTGCCTTATGCAGTATTAAGGGCATCCGATACAGTTTCAGGGGAGTTAACTCTTGGCACGACGTTAAGCGTTTGAATTCCCGCAAAACGTCACTTTTTGCGGGACGTAATGCGTGTAATTTTCCGTAATAAGAAACGCAATGTGGAATTTCGATGCTCCAATTTCCGTTTCTCCCGCATGCTAACTTCTACGCCATTAATATTAGTGCATTTGATTCTAACAGGATAACAGTCTAATAACATCACAAGAATCATCATGCATGTCAATTATCATTTTTATTATCATTCATCATCCATGACATTTTATTGCAGCACAGGAGACCAATGATATTTTAAAACTAATACCGAAAATGTAGGTACACGCCGCTAATATAAAAGAATAAAGTTCTTATTTCCTCAACGTTCCACTTATTTTATCAAACAAAAGGCAATAGCCAACAATATGTTTATACACCCGTAATTTTTTTACGGGACGTATTATGGTACACAAAGGTCCGTCGTAAACATGGACCAGCATATTATCCAAATTTCATTAAACTGAACATGGTTGTTTTTTCAGTCATGATGGTCAATCGTTCTGTTTAATTTTTGGTGAACTTTTTGAGGTACAGGACTTTGTAACTAAAATAGATTTTTTTTTCACAGTTCGCGCTGTAACTCAAAAACGATTTATGACTATTGCTTAAAAATTTACACACTTCTTAGTTATATTAATCTAAAGACCTGTATATATTTTTTTAGGATGATTCAAAATTTGATTTTAGAGTTATTGAGTTTATGACAAAAAGTGGGGGTTTTTACATGTTGCGCCGTATCTCAGAAACTATTTACAATTATTGCATAAAACTTCACATACTTTTTAGTTAAATTATTCTTAAGATCTGTATACTTTTTCGTGATGACTCTTTAATTCATTTTTGAGTTCTTGATTTTTTCTTGGGCTTCAATTTGGGGATCATATAAAACATGTTGTGATATACAGCCCATAACAGAGTAGTGATCGAATTCGCGTTTCTTTACCGTCAGAATAAGTTACGTTATCGACAAACTTATTTCAGAAGTGACATCATTTAATTTTCTTCCTCGACAAAATATTTCATGTCCAACGTGTAAGTTTTCATTGTTTTAGGTGGTACCCAACACTTTCACTAAAATTAATTTGGCTCGTTTAATTTTCATAAAATTTTGTCCAAGTATTTACTTTGATCCTTTAACAAAAATATAAAAATTTCAAAAATTTTGAACCAACCGTTTTGTCAGAAAAATTACACTGGTTATATAGCAGTTTGACAAACACCAATTTTGATCATTGAAAAGCTTAATGTTTCCTTTACAACACAACGTAATTAAAACGTTAAGCTGACTTTACAGAGTTATCTCCCTGTAGTGTTAGGTACCACCTTAAGTCGAAGTTTTTTTAACACAATAAAACATTTTTTATTATCAACCTCTGTCATTGGCATTTTCATTTTAACGGTAAAGGATCAAATACGGGATCTCCGAAATTACTATCATTTGTTACGAGGAAATCATTATTCAATCGAACATATGTCTTTGTTTATGACACATATTATGAAATACAAAGGAGTTGAAATGATCAAATACTTTCGAACTGACGGAAACAAAAATACATAATCTAGAATGTGTGTTCTGTCATAAACAATGGCTTCGTCGTGCGAATCGACGAGATCATGTTTCATGTTACTGATCTTAGCTGTAGAAACAGTTAGTGCGACCTCGATAAAATCTTTATCAATTTAAAATAAGCGATAAATATTCATGACTACAATGATAATGAATTTATCGGGGTCGCATCCATCGTTTCTACAATAAACATGACCTCTTCGATTTGCTCAATGTAGATAGTATATACTGCTTGCACTGTGATTATTTATGGGATTCAACACTGTAATAGTTTTCTTTCGTCTGATACAGAATACCCCATATCTTTTCTTTTTCATACCTATCTGTGTATTATGTCCCCGGTATTATGTCAATCATACATTGTTGCAATACAGACGTGCTTGTACTTTGTCACAGAAAAAAACTGAAATAAATTTCCTTCAAATCGAAGTAAAAAAACTGAAATAAATTTCCTTCAAATCGAAGTAAAAAAATACAAATGTACCCTTTAACAAAATTGCTCTATATCTTAAGTTATTGACGAATATTTGAAATTTAAACCTCTATAAGATGTGATGTACGGCATTCCCTTTTGTCATTGGTAATGATCCATATCTGACAGAGAAGAAATATTCATAATTCTCAGAAAGTTTTCATAAATATTGTTAGATACCACTAATCGTTCCAACAATCAAGACAACAGAGACAAACAGGGAAAAAATATGAAAATGAAAAGATATGACTTAAGTGTTAGCATGTTCAGGGAGACGGCACTCAATTTACAAAAAAATAATTGATGTTTTAAGGAACTGTAGAGGTCTCCACAGGTTTTCAACAAGGGTAGAATTCAAAACCTTGAATATGAAAGTCTCGAAATCCATGATACTTTTTCTGTGCGGTAGTTATATCTACAAAATCCAATCATGTACACCACAAATAATGCATGTACATGGATATTCATACATGTATATTTATATATTGGGAATTTATATTTGTTTCCAAACAGAATTATAAGGTTATGTATAAGCGCCTCCGTTCAGTGCACAATTGTAATTGTCTTCCTAAAGACCAGCAAAAATAAATGGCACAAGTTCACGTAGTCATACAAAAAGTCGTATAATTTACGTTATCGAACAAAAAATCAGAAATACGGAATATTATATGTGAATGGTTAGGAAATCCGTTTCCCCTACATGTTGTAAAAGTCAAAGAAAAATGTTTTACCTGATACAAATGTTTTAAGAACCAGCTTTGTGTAACCTATAATAGACAAATTCGACTGGATATAAGGAAGTTAATATGTTTACTCTGATTTGAAATTATCTTTTAGAATTTTTTTAGTAATTGATTACCTATGTTGTTTATGGGTAAAAGGTGAAATGTTGCATGATCCCTCAAAATGACAGCAAGCGCAGTTTTCAAGACGATTTTCATTTGTACACTGCTAAAAACTGTCAGGTCCTGGCCATGGTATATTTTGAAGAATGTTTTTTTTACTGATTTTTACTAAAATAAATATTCTCTGTGTGTGCCATTGCAAGAAATAGTTTTGCTCGTTATTTTGTCATATTAAAAAAAATTCTCAACAAAATTTTCCCGTTTAAACTGTACTAGAAAAAAGTTTGGCATGTGAAACGGACGAAGACATATTCTAACAGAAGTACAAATAACAGTCCTCCCTTTTGTGTATACATATGAGAAAACATTTCAACGTTATTGATTGAATTCAAATCCATCACACATACGGTACACATTGTAGTCCGAAAAAATAAAGGACTTCATTCCTATCAAACACTTTTTTAATTGTTTACCAGTATATTTCTTTTAGTTTTGGGTAAAATTGTAAAGGAAATAATACTATCAAGACGTCCTTCCATAAATCTTTTTTTTCTGTTCTGACTTTAAAGAAATGACTACTTTTCGCCCAATCGAAATGGTGCATGGACATATTTTGTTTCATATTATTTGAATTATTTTCAATATTATCGGTATTAACTTGATTATCGACACATGAAAGTTTGTAAGCATTGTCAATCTTTTTAACGTTAAAGTACCAATAGTTCAGTCACTACTCAATTAAGTTTGTCGATAACGTAGCTAATTTTTGTAAATATATTAGAGAAATGACGGAATGACAGCTAATACAATGAAATTTCCAATATAATCAATGCACTGATTTTCGAACGTATCCATACGATATTAGTTTTATAAAAAGTTGGCAAGAATTGTTCACTTGAAAAATGTAATTAACCCGAAGGACCGGAAGGACAGACAGAGGAATTGATGTGCGATATTTTATGTACGCGCTATGGTGAAAAGAAAAATATATAGTTATTTACCAATAAAATTACGATATGAGAGAATGATTTTAATCGCAACTAATCCAATCGTTTTTGCCAAATCAAAAATTTCAAAGTTATAGTTTCATTGTTTGGACAAGAGCATTCTTTAGGAAATTGAAGATTCTCCTTGATAAGAGTTTGCTTTTGTTTTCTGCATGACCACATAAAACAGAAGGTTGACACTTCTAAATTCAATCATTGTCACATTGTTCCCGATTGTAGTATTTTAATCAGTATGACTTTCTAAGATGACTAATAATAAAAATCTGGACTTAAAATAAAGCGTATAGGTACAGCATGTACAGTTTTCAATTTGTTAGCCGGAATGACGTAAAACAGCGAATCAAAGAATTCAACTTTATTTATAACTCATAAAGGACAATGCTGTTGATTAAAAAATACTCCTTTCCAGGCCCTTTTGTTTCCCAAATAAAATTAATAATACCAATAATTGATAATTTCCAGGTCGACGGGTTCAAACAGAAAGATGTTGAAACCAGAGAAAACTGCATCTTATAATCGGCATGACTTTATCAGATGGCAAAAATAATAAATAAAATAAGGCTTACGCATAGTAGTTATATTCTTCAATTCAGTCACAGACCCGCGATATCACGGGTGTGCTCTAGTACATCTGAAAAATGTCACCGGTAATTTGCAGAGATAACGTCGAAATTGTCTGCCAGCGACGTCGTGCACTTTAGCGCTAACGTTGAGGTTACAAAGGGGGGGGACGCAATTTTTAGGATAAATCGCGTTTATCATGGAATCAAACACAGTGACCTATATTTTTTATTTGAGATTTGGAGAAAGCATGACAAAATGCAGTTTATGCAGAAAAATGATAAAAATGACATTTTCAGAAACAGTTTATTTCCATTTTTTAGGTTTAAAAAAATACCAATTTGAGCATCTGGTCCGCAATGTCAAGCAAGGCTTGAATAATTGTATATTTATTCGTGTAGTGATTTATTTCTTTCCTTTTTGTCACTTATCACAGCTTTAGATTGAACCCGATCTTAATAATTTACGACGAAAAATATCTGCTCCAAAAAAATTTATAACATTGCCTTATTGTTTTACAAAATTGCACAAATCCCCAATTTTCAGCCTCAATTTTCTCGAAAACAAGCACGGTGACCTATGTTTTATTTTGTTTTATCTCGCCAAGGCCTACAACATATTACAAAATTATAAAAATGACATTTTATCGAGAAACTGTATCGGATGCCCTTAAGTATGATGTCAGTTTATAATTTTATTTGATATGCATGTCATTGACACAATATGGCACGAGCTAGATTAAAACTGACGTGAAACGGTAACACCCTGCCACCGAAAGCTTCATTTTGAAGCCCAGGTGGTCGTGTTGTCTAGCGGAACGGCTACAGTGCAGGCGATTTAATTTGGTGTCATGATATCTCAGTAGCATGGGTTCGAATCCCGGCGAGGGAAAAAACAAAAATTTGCGAAATCAAATTTACAGATCTAACAATGTTAGGTTGATGTTTAGACGAGTTGTATATACATAATGTACACAGCCATGTATCACCATCACTGCTGGTGATCCAATGGATACATCTGTTGTAGAGTTGTCACTGGATCAGACGTACTTATAAATATAATTATTTTCTGTGAATGTATCTTGCATTAATTTGTAGGATCCTTTACTATAGATAATTTAGCTGATCTGTCAGAATAACATCTTCATGCCTTATATATCATGTACTGTAGTAGGACGCTAGACTAAAACTGACGTGGAAAGGTAACACCCGGCCACAAAAAGCTTCATTTTGAAGCCCAGGTGGTCGTATGGTCTAGCAGGACGGCTTCAGTGCAGGCGATTTGGTGTCACAATATCTCAGTAGCATTGGTTTGAATCCCGGCGAGGGAAGAACAAAAAATTTCGAGCAAATTACAGATCTAACATTGTTGGGTTGATGTTTAGACGAGTTGTATAGCTATATATCACCTTCATGCCTTATATATCATGTACTGTAGTACGACGCTCGATTAAAACTGACTTGAAAAGTTAACACCCGGCCACTGAAAGCTTCATTTTTATGAAGCCCATGGTCAGGTGGTCGTGTTGTCTAGCGCGCCGGCTACAGTGCTGGCGATTTATTGTCACGATTTCTCAGTAGCATGGGTTCGAATTCCGGCGAGGGAAGAACAAAAAAATTGCGAAAACAAATTTACAGATCTAACATTGTTGGGTTGATGTTTAGACGAGTTATAACAAAAATTTAAACGAGTCTAAGTTGAAAACTACGTTCAAACCTATGATTGCGTTGGATAAAAACCGCAATTTTTATACGTATGCATGTAAAACAAATTTTGTTGTAGAAGAGTCTAAAACAGCACAAACAACATTTTCCAAAAGACCAAAACAGTGAAAAAGTATATTTAAACAAAACGCATTTGACTAACAGGTCGAACAACTGATGTTCTTTAACCCTGCTGACTGCCATTGGCGATTGCCAAATAAAATTGATCACAAGATGTAACATAATGGATCTTTATAAATTTAATACTAAACAGAAAAAAAATCAACTTGTGGCCACGATGTTATGCCACAAATTTATATATATATATACCCGGCCACCGAAAGCTTTATTATTTGTGAAGCCAAGGTGGGCGTGTGGTCTAGCGCACCGGAAACAGTGCAGGTGATTTGGTGTTACGATATATCTGTTGCATGGGTTCGAATCCCAGCGAGGGAAGAACAAAAAAATTTGCGAAAGCAAATTTACAGATCTAACATTCTTGGATTGATGTTTAGACGAGTTGTATATACATAATGTACACAGCCATGTATCACCATCATTGCTGGTGATGCGATGGATAAATCTATTGTAGAGTTGTCACTGACTCAGACGTAGTTATAAATATAATTCTTTTCCGTGACTGTATCTTGCATTAATTTGTAAGATCTTTTACTATAGATGTTTAGCTGATCTGTAAAATAACATCTTCATGCCTTATATATCATGTACTGTAGTACGATGTTAGATTAAAACTGACGTGGAAAGGTAACACCCGGCCATCGAAAGCTTCATTTTGAAGCCCAGGTGGTCGTATGGTCTAGCGGGACGGCTATAGTGCAGGCGATTTGGTGTCACGATATCTTAGTAGCATGGGTTCGAATCCCGGCGAGGGAAGAACAAAACATTTGCGAAAGCAAATTAACATATCATTGTTGGGTTGATGTTTAGACGAGTTGTAAATATATTTATTACCTTCATGCCTTATATATCATGTACTGTAGTACGATGCTTGATTAAAACTGACGTGAAAAGATAACACCCGGCCACCGAAAGCTTAATTTTTATGAAGTCCATGGCCAGGTGGTCGTGTTGTCTAGCGCGCCGGCTACAGTGCAGGCGATTTGGTGTCACGATTTCTCAGTGGCATGGGTTCGAATTCCGGCGAGGGAAGAACAAAAATAATAACATCTTCATGCCTTATATAACATGTACTGTAGTACGCCGCTAGATTAAAACTGACGAGGAAAGGTACCACACACGGCCAGCGAAAGCTCTTTTTTTGAGAGCCCAGGTGGTCGTTTGGTCTAGCGAGACGGCTGCAGTGCAGGCGATTTGGTGTCACGATATCACAGTAGCATGGGTTCGAATCCCGGCGAGGGAAAAACCAAAAATTTGCGAAAACAAATTTACAGATCTAACATTGTTGGGTTGATGTTTAGACGAGTTGTATATACATTATGTACACAGCCATGTATCACCATCATTGATGGCGATCCGATGGATACATCTGTTGTAGAGTTGTCACTGACTCAGACGTACTTATATCTAACAAGTCTAAAAGGGTACAACATCACCAAAAACACAATAAAACGAACAATATGTTAAATATTTCGGATAACAGATATCCTTTCTCGGTAATTGCACGATGACAAATGAATCATGTCAATTCAAATTAAGACTCTATCAAAATCTTGAAATTAATACAATTTGAGCGAACGATGGAACAATTTTAAAATTTCCAAACACGGCGCAAAGACTACAAAGATATGCCAAAATAAAAATAATTATTAACGATGTGAACTGGCACAACTCTAAATTCCCAAAGGTGGTGACAGTAGAGATGTTAAACAACTGCGTGGAAATACAGTCCCAATAAACAGTCCTGACAGATCTAAGCTGGTATAATATTTAAAATATGACAACGGTAGAGCAATTGCAACAGAGACTGCGTTTTTAAACATCCCTAAAATATAGTTATTAGAGGATAAGAAAAATGAGTAATAAATTTTTACTAAGGTTAAGTAATAGAACGTGGCTGCGTATTTACACATCCCTGCCAACTGTAATTAAAACTAGTATAATTCAAAAATTCCTGAAAAGTGTAAGAGTCCAGTACGGAAGACGGAATAACGATGTGAACTGGCACAACTCTAAATTCCCAAAGGTGGTGACCCAGTCACGCCCAACTCGGAGGATGAAATCATAATTTCGCATTTTAAAAAGAAGAGCTCATTGATTCCAAAGCCCAGCAAATCTGCTACACTGGAAAATGTTATTGACAAAATCAAATCGGATGTTGTTCATCTAGCCAGCAATAAGTACTCGTCGTTTTATAACACCTCTTCTGACGAGAAAAATGCCATACAATCGCTGAGAAACCGAGATGATATTGTTATAAAACCAGCAGACAAGGGAAGTGCCGTTGTGATAATGGACAAAGCCAACTACATTGCGGAAGCAGAATTGTGATAATGGACAAAGCCTACTACATTGCGGAAGCAGAACGTCAGCTCTCTGATGCGAGATTTTATAAGAAACTTGACTATGACCCTACTTCTGAGTTTAGTTCCAACATTATTACTGCGTTACAAACCATGCACAATGACGGTCACATAGATGAGGATACAATTGGATATTTAAAACCAGAGAACGCCAAGCCTGGTCGATTTTATCTTCTTCCAAAAATACACAAGGTTAACAATCCTGGTAGACCCATTGTATCCGCCAACGGCCACCCGACTGAGAAAATCTCGGAATTTGTAGACTTTCATTTAAGATCTCATGTAGAAAATCCTCCTTCTCACATTCAAAACACTACAGATTATCTTCGCAAAATGGAATCAATGAACCCTCTTCCTCCGGAAACCCTCCTTGTCACTTTAGATGTCACCTCATTGTATACCAACATACCTCATGATGACGGAATACAATCGTGTAGGGAAATATGGCTCGCGCAACACTTTAGAACCACCTACCGAATGTTTAGTCCAGCTGCTTACTCTTGTCCTGAAATGCGACAATTTTACCTTTAATGGTGAGAATTACCTTCAAATAAACGGGACAGCGATGGGGACAAAAATGAAACCGTCTTACGCCAATATTTTCATGGGCAAATTAGAGAAACAAATTATTTCAACATCTTTATCCAAACCTATGTCTTGGTTCCGTTTCATCGATGATGTTGACATGAAATGGATTGAATCCCAACAAAAATTGGATGCTTTTATCAGACATGCAAACAACGCCCACCACACAATTAAATTTACATATGAAATATCCGACTCTAAGATATCTTTCTAAGACACAACTACATCTATAAAGGACGGTGTCATATCAACAGACCTCTACTGTAAACCTACAGATAAACATCATTACCTTTCTCCTCAAAGCTGTCACCCCAAACACTGTACAAAAAGTATCCCGTACAGTCAAGCTCTCAGAGTAAAGCGGATTTGATCCTCTGAGGAGGCTTTCACTCAGCGGTTACAGGAACTTCGCGGATTTTTAATCAAACGAGGCTATAAGAAATGGGACATAGATAAGGGGTTTGCGCGTGCTAACAATAACAGCCACAATGACCTGTTGCAGTACAAAAAGAAGAGGCGCAGCAAAATAGTTCCATTTGTTTTAACATACAATCCCGCCTTTACTAACCTTTCACGTTTGATCCGTGCCAATTGGCAAAGTATTGCCAATCGCCCAAAATTATCCAAAATCTTTCCCGATCCTCCTGTCTTAGCTTTTCGGAGACCAGCAAGTCTAAAAGACTTATTTGTGAAAGCTGCCGTCTCCTCTAATAAAAGCTGTTCAACTACAGGATGGTGCAAGTCATGTGGTAACAAACGATGTCTGACTTGCCAACAAATAATGAATACTCAAACATTTACTTGCCACTCACCTGGGTCTGTGTACACAATATTTTGTAATGTAACTTGCAAAACCAAGAATGTTGTATACATTCTTCAGTGTCGATGTGGCATGCAGTATGTTGGCGAGACAGAACAGCCATTCAACGAACGCATGAATGGTCATCGTAGTGACTACACCTGTAAGCCCGACCTCCCCGTAAGTCGTCATTTAAGATCACATGGGCACGCCCAAGCTGATCTTAACAAACTTGCCATCACCATCATAGATCACAACGAGGACTGGTCAAAGGCCGACAGACTTGCTCGGGAAAGTTTTTGGATAAGGCAGCTCAGGACAGTTTCCCCAGAGGGCATTAACGAAAAAACATAGAAGAGTCACTCATTTTCCCTACCATCACTAATTTCCTGCCATCACTTGTGTCAAGTTACTCCGTCTTCCGTTCTGGACTCTTACACTTTTCAGGAATTTTTGAATTATACTAGTTTTAATTACAGTTGGCAAGGATGTGTAAATACGCAGCCACGTTCTATTACTTAATCTTAGTAAAAATTTATTACTCATTTTTCTTATCCTCTAATTACTATATTTTTGGGATGTTTAAAAACGCAGTCTCTGTTGCAATTGCTCTACCGTTGTCATATTTTAAATATTATACCAGCTTAGATCTGTCAGGACTGTTTATTGGGACTGTATTTCCACGCAGTTGTTTAACATCTCTACTGTCACCACCTTTGGGAATTTAGAGTTGTGCCAGTTCACATCGTTAATAATTATTTTTATTTTGGCATATCTTTGTAGTATTTGCGCCGTGTTTGGAAATTTTAAAATTGTTCCAGCGTTCGCTCAAATTGTATAATTTTGAAGATTTTAATAGAGTCTTAATTTGAATTGACATGATTCATTTGTCATCGTGCAATTACCGAGGAAGGATATCTGTTATCCGAAATAGCTAACATATTGTTCGTTTCATTGTGTTTTTGGTGATGTTGTACCCTTTTAGACTTGTTATATATTATATTTTGTAGTGTACTGAATCGTTTTTATGATCCATCGCCCCGTAAGATTTATCGTTGACTATTTATTCAGTCATTTTAATATATATATATATATATATATAACTCGTCTAATATATATACCCGGTCACCGAAAGCTTTATTATTTGTGAAGCCAAGGTGGTCGTGTGGTCTAGCGCACCGAATACAGTGCAGGCTATTTGTTGTCACGATATATCAGTAGCATGGGTTCGAATCCCGGCGAGGGAAGAACAAAAAAAATTTGCGAAATCAAAGGACAAGGTATGATAAGAGGCGTTTTTGTCCCCCTTCCCAAATAAGTTTATATATACATCATTGATAGCCTTAGTGTAGAAACTATTCAAAACTATAATTTTTTTATGTTCCGGTGAAAGAAAGGTTGCCTAGCAACGGTTTTAATAAATAGCCAAATTATCACGTATGCATTGCTTTCTCATTACACATTAGCATAATTCAAAATAGTATTGTTTGTTTAACAATAACTTGAGTTTGCAAATGAAAAGTCACTTCAATTTCAGTGTAAAAAAATGCTTAGTAACAACCTAGCAACAAAACTTTTGCCTAGCAACGGTTCAAAAATATGTAATTTCGGCCATATGAGGTATAAATATAGCAATATTTAAAGATTTACCTACTGTAAATGATTTTTCTTTCATATATGATGTCTGAGTCATCATTTTTTTTCTCGAGAAAATCAACCTAAAAGTTGCTTAGCAACAGCCAAAAAAGATCAAAATTAAATTGAACTACAACAAAAACCTTTTGATTTTAATTGTACAAATTAGAGTAAAATCAGGTTAGATTGGTTAGAGTAACTAGCAGTAAGAAATGAAAGTAGGTCAATTGTATATCATGCTGATAAAAAGATTAGCAACCAAAATAGTGCTTAGCAACGGTTAAATAACGTTGTTTTTTTTTTGGATACCGAAGTAGGTTTTTGGCATCATTATTATATCTTGATGAAGTAAATATTAAATCATATGCTGTAACCAAAAACAGGGTTGAGATCTCAAAAGAACATGTTTAACCCCGCCGCATTTTTGCGCATTTCCCAAGTCAGGACCCTCTGACCTTTGTTAGTGTTGTATGATTTTTAATTTTAGTTTCTTGTGTATAATTCGTAGTTTAGTATGACGTCAATTATTACTGAACTAGTATACATATTTGTTTAGGGGCCAGCTGAAAGATGCCTCAGGGAAAGTTTCTCGCGGCATTGAAGACCCATTGGGGGCCTTCAGTTGTTGTCTGCTCTTTGGTCGGGTTGTTGTCTCTTTAACACATTCCCCATTTCATTCTCGATTTTACTATTAAATAAAAGATAGCTGTCAATGAATTGGTCGGTTTATTTAAAAAATGCATTAATACTAATTATATTGTCCAAACTAGTTAGTAAGTATAAACATTAACAAGTTAATAGGTAAAATAAACAAGAATGTCTCCTCAGTATAGTATACCGTGAAAATGGGGCAACATCTCTAATTTGCCATTAAAATTAGAAAGATCATATCATAGGGAACATGTGTACTAAGTTTCAAGTTCATTGGACTTTTCAACTTCATCAAAAACTACCTCGACCAAAAACTTAAACATGAAGCGGGACAGATTGATGAACGGACGGACGGGCGGACGAATTAATGGAAGAACGATCAGACGGACGCACAGACCAGAAAACATAATGCCCATAAATGGAACATAAAAAAACCTTTAAATTATATGAGAAACGGCACACTTGTAGTTCATAAATAATAGTGGAAGTTATGAATATAGCATTTCACATTTACATTATGATTACCGGGACATTAAATAACTCAAATGGATAACTTTTTAACACTTAACATAATATTTTAAAGAAAGTAATACTGAAAACAAAGTTCAAAGTTTTCGATGAGGTCAGGGTTTTAAGACGTTAAAAACACTCATACAGATATGTAGACGAAAAAGGCATGAACATCTTCAAGCTTCTCTAAAAAATCATTATTTTTACGATATATATCCTGAAATTAGCACATTGATCGCCGGTGTATAGTATCATGTGCAATCATACCACATCTCCTTATCTTATCCAAAATGGTATGCTTTTTTTTTTAATGAAACTGTTATTGATAATTAGTATTTCATGAAACCCCAAAACATTTGATTTTGATTCGAAACGTATACATACTTCATTAAAGGGTATCGGGGGCCGAGTAGTCTAAGTAGTTACTTTTGTAATCACTAGCAAGTCAACACTGAGGTTGTGAGTTCGATTCCCGGTCGTGCGGGTGCGGTGCACTCGTTTTTAACCTTAATTTCTCTTTTCAATGTTTATCTATTTATTATTTTCATTCTGAATGTCTTCACTTGCAAGACTGAATGTCCAGCCAAAAGGTTTCAACTTTCAAGATTTACAGCCGATTTCATTGAGGGTGTAGGCAAAGATAAAATCTTTGGTAAGCTTGCGTGTTAGCTGAACCGTGAATCATTATTATGTCAGGTTTAGTACCCTCCTTTCGAAGAAGAATAGTCCATCAGACAGACAGATTGGTAATCTGCTGGACTAGTATATTCTTAAAGGAAAGTAGTTAACCTGACCTAACAATGACTTCACGGTTCATCTAACAAGCAACTGACTTCACACTCAATGAAATCAGCTGTAGAAGTCACCAAGTTCAACCTTTCCGGTATTGAATAAATATTTGAAATTACTAAAAAAAAAAAATCTTATTTATTGCATAAGAGACATTAAATAATTCAATAATATATAGCAAGTGAGAGGTAAAACAAGTTCAACTACCGTTAACGTTTGTGGTGAATATTCAACAACTACCCTAATTGTTTTTAAGTAGCAAGAAGTATAGACAAAGTCCAAAAAAACATGACATTTTTAGAGTATTTGAAGAATAGTAAAAATCCGGTGGCAATGCATGCTTCAATTATGTGTACAAAAAAACAATTAGGTATTAAAGCTGTATCTCAAAAACTGTTCAATTTGTATTTATCATAGGCGGATCCAGGGGGGGGCCCTGGGGGGGGGGGGGGCGCCCCCCCCCCTTTCGTGGGAAAAGTTTGGTTGATTATATAGGAAATCATTGGAGCATGACTGGAGCGGGCCCCCCTTATGTCAGTCAGCGGGCAGGGCCGTAACTACATTGAGGCAAATGAGGCAAATGCCTCATGTTAGAAATTTAAAAAAAAAAAAAAAAAAAAGAAACAAAAGATTGTCTTCATATCAAATTGTTTTCACGGAGAGTGTCTTGCAGGTAGCAAGTTCTCTTCACTCTCTGGAGCCGCCCCTGCATGGTTTTCGTGATCCATATTCTATTTTACTTTTAGTTTTCAGAGTTGATGGTCTATTGTTTGTAATTCTTGGTCCCGGGTTTTTCTTTTGTTCATTTACTAGTATTGTCTTGATTTATGACTATAGTCTGAGGGTTGATTTTCATTTGTAAACCTATGATTTTGCAATGTTGCATGTCCACCGATGTCCAGACATTGTGCGAGAAAATATTTTAAGAATATACGATGCTACTGGACACAGAAAAAAAAATGGTGGTTTCTGCATGGAGAATTGAACTTGATATGAAAGATTACAAAACTGGCCTTTTTTGTAGATAAAACTAGATAGCTGACATGGTTTAAATTAAACTTTTGAGTAAGGTCACGCAATTCTCGGTATCAAATAAATTAAAAAAAAAAATACAACAGTGTATTGCCATATGACCTTTTATATTGAAGGGTTAAACTTGTATTTAATCGTGTTCAGACCCTTTAACGGAAAATACAGGACTTAGGAGTAAACGTGCACGGGACAGGCTAATCGCACACAAAGTCAATGCATAGAAAAAATACAAATGATGAATGGTCAAAGTTTTAATTCCTGTTTTCCATCTTGATAGTTGCTGGGGGACTTCAACAAAAAAAAGAATCATTAATACCGTAAAAAAAGGTAAAGATGGTCCCTAGTGTCGACTTAAGCAGGACTACTACTTAAAGTATAATACTACACTGTCACTTTATCTAAATCATGTCATAAAAAAATCACCAAAGTCTAAGCACAATACAAGACAAGAACAGACAGACAAATCCGGTATTAATGATTAGGAGAATTACAATTTTTGCTTTATCCTACATATCGATCTTTTAATGTTGTCCCTAAAACCTAACAGTCTAAAATAACAATGAATCAATGTTTTTGTTTCGAGACCAGAATATTGTCGAAAAAAATAAGCTAAAAATTGTTTCTGTTTCAATGTTAGAAAGAGTCCGGAAAACGCTCTCAATGCACGATTTTGTGTTAACATTCGCCAAAATGTTTTCGCCTCACTATTAAAAGAAGCTAGTTACGGCCCTGGCGCCCCCACCCCCCTTTCCCCTTTTAGGAAAAGTTCTGGATCCGCCACTGTTTATGCAAGTAAAATATGTTAAAAGTAATTTCGCTATAACATGTTTTATTTGAAAACCCAAATAGGAGCTGAGTCAATTGAATGCTACATGTGTACTTTTATTTTATGATTACAGCTTGTCAAAAGAGTGCTCTGACACATATATAAGAAAAATCATTAGTGTATCGATATATGAATAGGCTAGAAATACATAATTTACAGTATAGTATAAGAGTAGTTAACTTAATTTCAGTATCAACTGCTCTTTACATGGAATTATGTTTATAATTACATATCATACTTTGGAATTAATAACTGCAGATGCATAGCGCATTATTCTAGTACTGCAGTTCTTTTTAACATTCTTAATTGTCTGATCAAATATCTAATATATTATGGGCAGTGCACATTTTGTTTTTCTTTTACAATAATGCATATTTGAAGGGGGTCTCATTGGGTGTTCCGATCCAGGATCCCGCTTACTGTAATGTCAGATTCTCGTATCCCGCTTACACTATGTACGTAAGCAATTCTCATTTTTTTTGTCATTTCCCGTTTTCACGCCACAATTATTTGACTTTAACGTGTCACGCTTACAAAATATCGGCAATCCCGCGTCACGCCAAGGCCCTAATTTTTTTTTTATCTTTATTAGCCCAATGAGACCCATTTTGAAGAACTATCGCTTTCGTTGATATATCTATTAATAAATAAATCTATTTTTCTGTAGATGGTTTAAAAGAAAACTTCAAAGTGCAAAATACATAAGTTTTGAGGAAATACTTTTCTTCAGAACTACAAAAAGAGTTTCAATATATTGTGAACTTATTATAAAATTCATTTGTAAGATTTCGTTGAATATTTGAAAATAATAATGAATAAAAATTAATTCACCATATTTCAAGGGACACAACTCTGTATTTGGCTGCATAGTGTTAGACTATTTTGATCATATTGTGGGTCTAATTTCACGTACAACATATTTATTTAAGAGAGTGACATGTATTGCTTACTGGATACGACATAAAACTATCCGTACGTGATATTCTGATCAATTATGGATCCCGGAATAATTTCGTACCCGTGCCGTTCACTTCGACGTATTATAATGACTTGTCAAAATTGTAAACAATCGGATTATTTTTCAAATTTTTAGACATCCCCTTACAGAACTGAAATGTTTGCAGCAGATCTGCTGCAAACTTGCTGCAGGTCTGCTGCAAACATAATGCTTGCAGGAACCCTTTGAATAATATTTGCAGATGTTCGCAGCTAGCTGCAAACCTCCTGCAAACATTGCAGCTTTTTGCTGCAAGCTTGCGGCAAGGTTGCAGAAACAAATATGTTTGCAGTAAGATTGCAGGAAAAACTAGAATATAAGGGATGTTTGCAGCTAGATTGCAGGAATCTTTGACAACTTTATATGTTTGCAAGAGCATTGCAAGAAACTAAATAAAACGACTGAGCATGCCTATTGGTAACTTCCTGGAAGATAAAGATTTGAAATTTGAAAATGTTGGTGATGTTTGTGTCATGATATATATTAGTGTTCAGGGAGGCATTATAGTTTGGCAATTAACGGATTAGTTTTTAAAGACATTATTTGTAAGTACATATTCATCGTAGAATGTTAACTTATGAAATTCATTCCCTCCACAGATATCTGCATGAGGTTTATATTAAAATACATTTCCAAATATGTAACCATGCAATATACAGTACGTACTCCCTCATATGCTTAGAGATTATAGCTTACAAAATATATGTAAGTCTAGTTGAATTTTGTGACAATTTTAGTTTAGATATAGCTGTATAAAATCATATACATGCGCAAAGAAAATTTCAAATAAATCTTTTAAACTTTAGATTCATGCATGTAATTCATTTGAGAACGTACTTGGAATTAATTTAACTTATTAAACGTGTTAAAAGGTATAAACTTATGCTATGATATTTTTTTCAGATGATAAAGAAATTGAATTATTTTATGAATGGATAAATGTAACATAACTTTTAAGAATTTGCTGTGTAATATAGATAAAATGATGTGTACACAACATGACATTGGTTTATTGTATAACAGATTGATTTGAATAAAAATGTTTGCAGCAGGTCTGCAGCAAACACGCAGGAGAAAGATTAATTTGCATAAATACGTTTGCAGCAGGTCTGCGGCAAACACTCATTTGCATATAAATGTTTGCAGCAGGTCTGCAGCAAACACTCATTTGCATATAAATGTTTGCAGCAGGTCTGCGGCAAACACTCATTTGCATGGTAAATTGTATGCAGCAGACCTGCAGCGTATTTGCAGCAAACACGCCGCAAACACGGACTCTATGTTCGCTGCAAGTCTGCAGCAAGTTCGCAGCAGACTTGCAGCAAATGTTTGCAGGAGACTGATTTTTTCAGTAAGGGTGAGCGCCAACGTAGACCACCTTGATTTTTTATTATGTGAAAGATACACAAGAGTACAGTTGATGGTTGAAAATTTCAAGATGGTCTACGTTGGCGCTGATGTCAAATTTCGTCTCCGAACATGACGAAATAGTAGATTTTTTACACTTTTCGCCGTTTAAGCCTTTTCAAGTTCTAAGGGACGACATCAAAAGATCAATGTCAGTGAAAAAACTATGTGAATTAAGTTTTTTATCCTTCATTGAACTTTTGATGTCGTCCCTAAGTTTGAACATATTTGAATACATAACACCTAAAAATAAGGTTCTACATGGACGAGCAGATGCTGCAGTTCATTACACAGGCGGGATTGGTTTCAACTTCAAAGTTTAAAAATTCTGGAAAAAGGGGGGCCAGAAACGGCCCTTATCATACCTTGTCCTTTACAGATCTAACATTGTTGGATAGATTTTTAGACGAGTTGTATATACATAATGTACACAGCCATGTATCACCATCATTGCTGGTGATCCGATTGATAAATCTGTTGTAGAGTTGTCACTGACTCAGACGTACTTATAAATATAATTATTTTCTGTGACTGTATCTAGCATTAATTTGTAGGATCCTTTTCTATAGATATTTAGCTGATCTGTAAAATAACATCTACATGCCTTATATATCATGTACTGTATTACGACGCTAGATTAAAACTGACGTGGAAAGGTAACACCCGGCCACCGAAAGCTTTATTATTTGTGAAACCAAGGTGGCCATGTGGTGTAGCGCACCGGATACAGTGCAGGCGATTTTGTGTCACCATATCTCAGTACCGTGGGTTCGAATCCCGGCGAGGGAAGAACAAAAAAAAAATGCGAAACCAAATTTACAGATCTAACAATGTTCGGTTGATGTTTAATATCCAGGACAAAACTAGAATAATTTAAAAAAACATTGAGCCCTCCATTTAAATTTAAACAAGTTCTCTTGTTATTACATTGTGCAAGCTAATTTCAAGTCATCAGGAAATAGAGCAGTGGATTCCAAGAGATTAATTTAATTATTAGGTTGACTCTGATTATCGTTGTCAGTATGCCTATTACCAATTTTCAATGTTGAGACTACGAAATGATTGACCGATTTGAACTATATTTACAATGGTAGTTTTTCTAAGTCTTAACGATAACAAATTGGAAGTAGATTCTACATATCAGTTTTTGTATACTCTCAAGATCATCGTTGTGGTATGAATTCTGAATGAAATCCATGTAGCTAATTTGCATAAACTTTTATTCCGTATTATTATTTATATTATTAGGCATATCGAATCCACTACTTCTTCAATTCTCTAGCTTAACCAATTTCTAGTAAAACGACTTTCTGTCTTATGATCTGACACTGAATCCAGAGAATGGCCTGAAAATAATTTCGTATCATGTCTTTTTTATTTTCCAATAGCTGGAATTAGTTATCAAAGGTACCAGGATAATAATTTAGTACGCCAGACGCGCGTTTCGTCTACATAAGACTCATCAGTGACGCTCATATCATAATATTTATAAAGCCAAACAATTACAAAGTTGAAGAGCATTGAAAATGATTATATCCACACGGTTCACATTTATTATTTCATTTTCGAATTTGTGATACACAAGGGTACCCCCTTATCCTTTCCTGACTAACTCGTACGGGTCTAGGGCATAAGTGCTAAGAACCATTTTAGAGGCAATACCCACCTCTACCTCTGGTATAATGATCGATGTGGAGAATGTCTTAGTTTGGCCAGCCGGCAATAGTTCAGTTCGAATTTGTTGTAAACCAGGATACAATATCCCCCTTTTAACCATATACTGACAAACTAATACGGGTCTAGGGTATAAATGCTATGGGCCATTTTAAAGGCAATAAGTACTTCTTCCTCTGGTTTCATTGCCAACGTGGGGAATCTCTTAGTTTGGCCAGCCGGCAATAGTTTATTTTCGAATTTGTGATATACAAGGGTACCCCCCTTATCCTTCTCTGACTTACTCGTACGGGTCTAGGACATAAATGTTGTATGCCATTTTAGAGGCAATACCCACCTCTACCTCTGGTATAATGTTCGATGTTGAGAATCTCTTAGTTTGGCCAGCCGGCAATAGTTCAGTTCGATATCGTTGTAAACCAGGATACCATATCCCCCTTTTAACCCTCTACTGACAACATCGTCCGGGTCTAGGGTATAAGTGTTATGGGCCATTTAAAAGGCAATAAGTACCTGTTTTTATGGTATCATTGCCCACGTGGAGAATCTCTTAGTTTGGCCAGCCGGCAATAGTTCATTTTCGAATTCGCGATATGCCAGGGTATCATCCTTATCCTTCCCGGACTAACTCGTACAGTTCTAGGGCATAAGTGCTAAGAGTCATTTCAGAGGCAATACCCACTTCTTCTTTTTGTATAATGGTTGACTAGAACACACCCGCGAAATCGCGGGCATTCAGAGCGGAGTTAAAAGTATGTAAAGTTTTGTTAGAAGTTTTATACCTCCTCCTTCATTTCCAAAATTCCCAATTTTTGGTTTTCTATCAATTTCAATATGAACATACATTTAGTATGTTATGAACATTTAAGTAAGGAGCCTGTAGTTCAGTGGTTGTCGTTTGTTTGTGTGTTACATATTTGTTTTTCGTTCCTTTTTTGTACATAAATAAGGCCGCTAGTTTTCTCGTTTGAATTTTTTTACATCGTCATTTCGGGGCCTTTTAAAGCTGAGTATGCGGTATGGGCTTTGCTCGTTGTTGAAGGCCGTACGGTGACATATAGTTGTTAATTTCTGTGTCATTTTGGTCTCTTGTGGAGAGTTGTCTCAACATGGCAATCATACCACATCTTTTTTTTTTGTAATCAATGAATTTTGTAAAATATTTAATGAATGGAGAATTTCAGAAAAGGTATCAAAAGTTCACATGAATAATTTTAGCGCTTATCTGTATATTACTATATAAATAAAGTGTATTTACTTTCAATTCTTAGTTTAGTAATCGATCCATGGTGGTAATTGACATAGTATACAGACCCTCTCCATTTAATAAACTCTGAACAGAATTAAAATACACTTTATTCGTACTATTTGTTTGTTCAAAGTATACAGAAAAACGCAAACCGGAAGTATAATATGACTTAAAATTTCGTCCAATGACGGGACAATATCCGGATGCCTTTTTTCTCGTTTTTCTCCCAAAATGACTCAATCTGAATAATCATATGAATGGATGACAAATGCGACTATGCACTGTACATATAGGACACAGAGTCGTGTTGATTAATTTATTGTGGAAAGAAGAGAAGCGACACCAAAAATGAGGTCTTCTCGTTTAATAGTATAGATGTGGAGAATCTCTTAGTTTGGCCAGCCGGCAATAGTTCAGTTCGTATTCGTTGTAAACCAGGATACCATATCCCCCTTTTAATCCTCTACTGACAAACTCGTACGAGTCTAGGGTATAAGTGTTATGAGCCATTTTAAAGGCAATAAGTTACTCTTCCTCTGGTATCATTGCCCACGTGGAGAATCTCTTGGTTTGGCCAGTTGGCAATAGTTTATTTTCGAATTTGTGATATACCAGGGTACCCCTTTATCCTTCCCTGACTCGTACGGGTTAAGTGCATAGGTGCTATGGGCCATTTTAAAGGCAATACCCACCTCTACCTCTGGTATAATGGTCGATGTGGAAAATCTCTTAGTTTGGCCAGCCGGCAATAGTTCAGTTCGACTTTGTTGTAAACCAGAATACCATACCCCCCTTTTAACCCTCTGTTGATAAACTCGTACGAGTCTAGGGTATAAGTGTTATGGGCCATTTTAAAAGCAATAAGCACCTCTATCTCTGGTTTTATTGCCCACTCGGAGAAACTCTTAGTTTTGCCAGACGGCAATAGTTCATTTCAAATTTTTGATATATCAGGGTACGCACCATACCCTTTCCTGACAAACTCGTACGGGTCTAAGTCATAAGTGCTATGAGCAATTTTAGAGGCAATACCTACATCTACCTCAGGTATAATGGCCGAAGTGGAGAATCTATTAGTTAGGTAAGTCGGCAATAGTTCATTTCGACTTCGTGATATATCAGGGTGCCCCTCTAACCTGTGCTCACAAACTTGTACGGGTCTAGGGAAAAAGTGAAATATGCCATTTTAAAGGCAAGATGTACCTCTACTTCTGGTATAATGTGGAGAAGTGCTTAGCTTGGCCAACCGGCAATAATTTATTTCGACTGCGTCGTAATATAACAGAGTACCTCCTTTACCCTTTGTTTATTAACTAGTACATGTCTAGGGCGTAAGTGCTATGAGCAATTTAAAGTGGATGAATACCTCTACCTCTGGTATAGTGGCTCATTAGTATAATCTCTTAGTTTAGCCAGCCGGCAATAATATATTCGGATATACAAGAGTTCTCACCTTACCCGTTGCTGACACACTCGCAGTGGTCCAGGGAATAAGAATAATTAATATTGTTTTTTTAAAGAGACAACATCTGGACGGCAGTTTACCTTATCAAGTTAAAACTTCAATTAGTCGCCGTTGTTTTAAATAAAGAAAGGTCATTAATAAAGTAATTGTCCAGATTTACTTTACTCTTTTTCTTTAATTCTTAAATTTTCTTTGTCTTCTCTGTTTGATATGGATGCTAATCGATAGCATTTACGATATGAATACTTTTGAGATGGGACTATATTTGTTCAAATCATGGAATGCCCATATATGGCAATTTATTCCTTTTTACTTATTTCAGTTTGTAATTTAAAGTTTGTAATGTAAAGTTGCTATTTATGTAAATACTTTGAGAAGACAGAAATATTTTTTAAGAACTGTTCTTTTCTTTATTTGTTCGGAGTAATGTCCCGTTAAATTTCTATATTTAATCATATTTTTTTTATTTGTTATTGCTTCAGTTTACATTATTTCTCTTATGATCGCAGAATTTTAATAGACCATTTCTTGGTTTTATATCTATGGAAGCACTAAGTTAACATTGTTGTTATTACATTTACAATGTTGTTTAAAGACACAGACCTTGCAGAAGACCCAAGTTGATTAAGTAAACGCGGACCGCGAAGAAGACACCCATTGACATGCCTGTTTGAAGCAATATCAAATATAGTCCTATAACATATGACCTTGGGGGCATTATTTACTATTTCTATTTACTGTTCTGATATTTTTTTTTACTATCAATGTGCCACCCGAGGTCATATCGCCATAGGCAAAATTCGCGTAGCAAAAAAAAATTCTCAAACCAACATGTGTACCTTGTTTTTAAGTGTGTCCAATCATACTTAGAAGTGAAATATCATATGATATTGTTTTAAATCCAATGAAAATGTGTCATAATATAACAAATCAACATTTATCAACATTCATCAACATCACGTTCAAACTTTCAAAACAGCTAATACAAAAACGGATTCCTTCGTGAAACGAAACGAAATTTTATTCTTCTGTGTGTAAACCTCCTTTGAACAGGAGCACATGATGTTAAACCCGTACTATAAGATAATGTACAGATATGACAGAAATTATTATGTTATATAATAAATTTACATGAAGATTTCCTTTGTATCTAAAATAAAAACTAGATAGAATATAAAAAAACCTGTAAATGATCGGTATACTGGATTAATATTCAATTAACGGTCTTCCTGTACAGCTGAACTATCTCAGTCATTTTCTTCTATATCAGGAATGATTTTATAGTTAGTTTACAGTTTGAAAACATTGCATTGGTTCAATTGAATATAATTATAGTTTATGCTTGGTTTTTAAATAAAAATGGAAGTGAAACACCGATGATAGTATCATTATTTACAGTCTTGTTTGAACCGAACAACTCCTTGGGCGAGCGAAGCAATCTTCATTCACCCATTAGTCGGATTGACAGTATTGATATTTATTATACAGTTCAGTTTTAACCGGTCAAGTCTCTGTGTACAACTCTATAGGCGAGCAAAGCAAACTTCATTTACCCATTAGTCGGAATTACAGTACAGAGTTCAGTTTTAACCAGACAAGTCTCTATGTACAACTCCATGGGCGAGCAAAGCAATCTTTATTCACCCATTTACTTGTAAATGCCACAAGAAACTTTTAACTTAGTTTGTTATCTACACGTTCTTGGTTAAGAAAAGTCTGTACATTGAAAAAGCATTTCTTTTGGCATGGACACTTTTCAATGCGCACAGAACAAGATCTACAGGAAGAACAATCACAATGTTCCAAGTCGCATCCACAGCATATATTACTTTCCGACAGACTTGCAACTGTTTTCTGGTCTGAAAGAAGTGATAGTACTTGCGTACGGACACACATGCTATCTTTGTTCTGTACGATTTTCGCAATATCTCTAGCGGTATTTTTCAAAGACACAGTGAACATGTCGTAAATGATGAGACTTAGCTCTCATCGGCCTGCCTCTTGCCAGTAAGAGAGTACAGATTTAGGGCATCCAATATGTACTACCAAGTCTACGTCCCGTATGTTTAGACCCATACCCAAAATAACTATATAACCGATATCATTTGTGTAACGGCGTATACAGGTGCTGCTGGAATGTTGCTACTTAGAACTGAAAAGTTCACAATTGGAAAGCTGAAATCATCTCTTTTGTCGTAAAGTTTTGTTTTCAACCGACCCTCATTGTCAATTTCTAGATGTAAGTCAAGATATGAGGCCGACTTAACTGTATCTGTTGTATTCTTTATCTCTAGTTCGATGGGATGGATGCGTTCAACATAGTCAACAAATTTTGAATTATTTAGTGAAAGAACATCATCTATATAGCGAAAAGTAGAGTTAACGGTTATTGCTAACTTCTAATCTTTCTTCCTAAGAAGTTCCTGTATGAAGTCAGCCTCATAATAATAAAGAAACAAGTCGGCAAGAAGAGGGGCACAATTTGTTCACATTGAAATGCCGACAGTCTGTTGAAAAACACGTCCTCCGAACGTAACAAATATGTTATCAATCAAGAAATCAAGCATCTTGATAATGTCAGTATCAGAGAATTTTGTGTTTGAATCGGAGTTGGTCCTTTACAAAGTAGGATTTATCCCTCCCTAAGACAAGATACTTGTATCTACGTTGGACATGCATTCTTTTTTATGAAACAAAGCAATACCAACTCTTTCAATTTGGAACTTGCGAGTTCATTAAAAAGGTGAGCTCACCGATATATTTCGATCAATTCGTCTGAAACTAAAGATGGCGTAAATTAATAGTATCTATAAAGGCAAAAATATTAGAGGTTATTTTTTTTATCGTGTCCAATCTTTTCTATCTGACACTGGAATGAATACCAAGGACATGCTATTCCATAAACGTTTGCAGACGAGGACATCTAGCTTCAGGAAATTATTGAAATTTTCAGAGGCGGGTCCACGTAAGGGCGGGCGTACGCCACCCACCACCCCCAAAAAAAACAACCTTTCGTTATTTGCTTTAATCAATAATTAAACACATACTCTGATTTCTTTATATACTTATTCCCTATCCGATGGGGACTTGGACACCCTTTTCATATAACAAAAACGGTAAATAAATCTACACATGAAATGGTTATTTTGTGTGACACTTCCCTAATGGCAACTTTACTTGTACCTGGTGGGTACTCACTATATATATATGATACCGAGAAGGGGTTGTTCCGACAGACAGAGTTGCATTTTCAGCTCATTTGTCTGAAATGGGGTTATGTTTTTCTCTCCTTGTATTTAAAGGGGTCAGATTTGACTATCTAGCACGGGGTATTATAAATACAATGTTGCACTATTGTTTCAGGTAAGGGTAAATGTTTAATACAATTAAAACGTTTAAACTCGCTGCAATTGTTTGCACCTGTCCTAAGTCAGGAATCTGATGTTCAGTAGTTGTAGTTTGTTGATGTGGTTCATAAGTGTTTCTCGTTTTTATATAGATTAGACCGCGTTGTTTTTCCCCGTTTGAGTGGTTTTACACTAGTAATTTTTGGGCCATTTATATCTTGCTGGTCCGTGTTGAAGACAGTGACTGTACTTTGGCCTATAATGGTTTACTTTTATAAATTGTGACTTGGATGAAGAGTTGTCTCATTGGCACTCATACCTTTTTTTATATCTACTAAATGCAAAACAACGTTCAGAAATGCCCATATAACAAATTTTATATCATATATTTGGGAACTATTCAAGAGACTGACAAGTGAAAATATCAGTTGAAATTACTAAGGTATGCATAATAAGTATATAGACGTAAGAAAAACATTTTTATTTTAATTTTTCAACGTTTCCCTTTATCAAGGTTCTGAAAGAAAATTCTGGAAGACAGGGGAGGGGGTAGGGGGTAATGTTTTTCTTAAAACATAATGGTTCTCTTAGGGAAAATGTGGGAGTTTTTGCGATTGAGATTTTTAAAAAAAAACCTATTCACAATGCATGATCATGTGGTGTGAAAAATTAACTCCCTTCTTTCAAGGATAGATTATCGATTCATAAAAACGCTAATAAGAATTTCCTTTTTGTCTTTTTGAAACAAACTGTATTCTTTTCTGTGTCTTGAAGCTAGAAATTACGTTTAAAAAACATTGAAACCAATCGTCGTTAAACGATGCCATAAGTTCGTTTTTTTTCATTTGGATTTTATATTTCGAAAATTATTCAAATCTCGGCACCATATTTAAACTGGTGTTATTGAGCTCCGACTCGAGAATAAAATTTTCTTAAAGTGATGGATTAACTTTTACTTTAGCACAAGTAAGTATTTTTTTTAATAGTTTTCGTGCTTAAGTAATTAAAAATGATATTTGGCCCGTTAAATATTTGACATAGAAAGAAGATTGAAGCGATTTTGTTCCGACCTGAAATCATGTCGGAAAGTGCTAAAGGAATTTAACGTATCTCGATATGACTTCGCATTCAAAAAAAAAATAAAAAATGAAAATATCAGTATAAAAACGTTAAAATTGAATAAGATGCGAAGTCATATGTTATAGGACTATATCAAATATAAATAGCAACATTATTTTATTATATAATGATAGTTCATAGTTTCTAACAACACTTCTTCGAACGCAAGTCATCTCATGAATATTATTGACGGCTCATGAATATTATTGAAGGCTGGCCTCATGAATATTAACGCCGGCTGCTATCGACGGCTAGCTTCACACTAGTCACTTTCCCCATTTCGATTCTCAATTTTAAATATTTATTATATGTTAAAGATAATTATGCCTCCAGCATTTCTACTCAATACATAAAAGTTACAGGCAAAGAAAACATTTCAGTTATGAAAAATAATTTTTAGGTTTAATATTGTTTAACATGGAGCAAATTTATGTTATAACAATCCTTTCGTTAACATTTTTGTATTTAATTATAAAATAGTGTACATAAATATCATAACATGTCCATTGTACAATATTTTATATGGGAAAGAGGAGTATGGGTAGTAAAACAAGTGCCTGAGATGATCTGTGATCGCTTTCCTTTGTATTTTAAGTTCATGAAAGATTTAATTTTTATGAATATCAAATTTTGGTGTATATGAAACCAAGGACACAAATATTTTTTTTCCAAAATATTATACCTGTCATTTATACCAGGTGTAAAATAGCCAACATTCAACAGTTAAAGTGAATATGTCTTACATTCCAATGACTCAGTATACATGGATTCAGCAAAATTCGTGTAGCCTCAGACTCAGTAGCCAATTTTTTGGGCGAAAATTACCCCCTTTTTAGAGAACTTACAATCGGCACGAAACGTGATCATACGTGCTTTCAAATTTGATTCATTTTGGTCCGTATTTGCAGTTCGATGTTTACAATGTTCTATTATCTGAGCAAGAAGTGATAGTGTGAATATTTTCCAGGGAGATTGTGAAGAACACCTTGACCAGTTTGAAAACGGATGTTGACAACTTGTGTGAGCATGATATTTCCGGAGACAAGGACCGAAATCCGAATGTAATTCACAAGTAAATAGTTGGTTCAATACTAGTATGTAAAAAGGAAATGATGAAAATTTTGATTTCAATTTTCATGTTTGATATAATTTTACACTTTATTTTTGCCGTTTAAATCATTTCTTTGGATCCGACATATTTGATAATAATTAACTGAAATATCAGGAATAAACCTTTACCTTTTGTGTTGTATAGCAGTACGTTTAAACATCCAAAAATGTCATAAATACAACTTGCGTGGAATGCACGTTTAAAAATTCGCATGTGGACTAAAAAACACCTGCAAAAGTGGTTTAATTTTACACAAAGAAAAATTAATGCATTTTTTTTTTTGGACTTAGACGGACTGATTTTTATTTTGCACACACTCCAACATATTACATGAACTGGCAATAAATATAAATCAAAGTTAGAGAAATAAAAATATTTATATCAAAGAAATACCAAATAAACATACTCATGATTTTTTAACAAAGACAAAACTATTGCGTAGTGTGTAAGTATTTCAATTTTTCATTTTTTTAACAGATTTGAATATGGAAAGTGCAAAGTCTTCTTTAACACACGTGGTTAATTGGGATCATATTTTTTCTAGTCCTATATTATAAGACTTCGAAGGTTCACATCATTGACATTCAACCTTTTTGGGGGGATTTTATTTTTACTATCAATATTGAACCTCGAGGTTACACTATAGTTAAAAAATAAGATAACAACATTTAATGTAAATGATATGAACCTTTATTATAGGTCTCATGCTTTTCAAACATAATAATTATGTTGATCATTTATATTATGATGATTTTAATAAACTTCACATTAGGTAATTTTTCACATATGTTGATTACATCATATCGAGTTGGCTCAACGATACACTTATCGGTGTGCTCGATTGTACGAATTCACCAACATTCATATAGACAAAATGACCCAACTTTGAAAAATTCTTGTGACGACACTACATTTCGGAACACGTTTAAAATTAATTACTCAGAAAGCTACATTATTAAAGTTTGATAAAAAAAAAATATGCAGTCAAGATTTGAAGTTTTTTTTTATACACCCTATGCTGAACAATTAATTGTTCAATTAACAGCGTATTTGGCAACTAAAAAAATCATATATCAACAAATTCACCTTTAAGATATACTTTACTAATAGTAATTGTATAAAAGTTATATTTTGGTTTTGTGTCTTAAGAGATATTCATCACTATTATGTGTTAATTGTCTTTCCTTTTTTTTACCTTAAGGTTCATGTGGACCCTATGGCTAAAATGGCCATATTTTCACCTCAAAATTTACTCTGAGTACAGACAAACCTGCGCATCTGTAAAAAAATTCAGGCATAGCATGCCCTAGATAAATAAATTTCAAATATGTTTTATGTTTCAGAAAAATAAAAACTTACCAGGATTTTGCAGTGCACTTTTTTTCATTCCTCCAGAAGGTGCCAAAATAAACTAAGTTGGGAAACAGGTTTGAGAACTTCCCCACAGGTAATAATTGAAGTGAGCTGTATTGCTTGACATGGACATGAGATGGACAATAGATACCTGACAATAATTGGTTATTTAAACTGTGTACCTCAGTGGACCATATCAAGGTAAACTCAACTGTTTGTTGATTTTATCACCTTTTGCAGGGACGAAAAAAAGTGTACGGCAAAATCCAGTTGAGTTAAGAATTTTCTAAATCATACAATGCATTTGAATTCTATTTATCTAGGGCATGCCATGCCTTAAAACTTTTCAAGATGCACAGGTTTGCCTGTACTCAGAGTAAATTTTGAGGTGAAAATACGGCCATTTTAGCCATAGGGTCCACATGAACCTTAAAGTTTTCTATCTCTTGCATAAGAAGAGACACCTTCAAGTTCTATTGATCTAGTGTCACTGCATATCCCACTAGGTATTGACAGGCTTATTTATAATTATTTGGTATAGAAACAACGATAAGATATCACACATTATTGAACCGAAACCACGACAGACACATCAAAAGTAATTACATGAGTGTAAGCTGTATTTGGTTTACCTTTTCGGAATTTTTGGTCCTCAATGCTCTTCAAATTTTCACTTTATTTGTCTTTTCTAACATTTTTTTTTTGTAGACGAAACGCTCGTCTGGTGCAAAAACAAAATTTCAATCCTGGTACATATGATGAGTTTATTCGAATGGATAAAATACCAAGACACGTCGTATAGCAATGCGAATGCACACTCGGTAAAAAACAGCCATATTCAGAAATAGGTCATATTTGGTACTTGGAAGACAGACGACATAGATGTTAAACCACAAACTAAGACGTGGTTAAAATGTTTTAGTTAGTTTATAAATAAAGGCAACAGTAGTATACCGATGTTCAAACTCATAAATCCATGGACAAAAAACAAAATCGGGGTAACAAACTAAAACTGAGGGAAACGCATTAAATATAAGAGGAGAACAACGACACAACACTACAATGTAACACACACAGAAACGGACCAAGCAACAGACAAAATCCCACGAGAATAACAAATATAACATCAAAATCAAATACATGAATTTGGGATAGACAAGTACCGTGACACGTCTTATCGCAATGTGAATTTACACTCAAAAATAAGAGAGAAAAAACGACGCAACGTTAAAATGTAACACATACAGAAACGAACTATAATATAACAATGGTCATATTCCTGACTTGGTACAGGACATTTTTAAAGAAAAAAATTGTGGGTTGAACCTGGTTTTGTGGCATGCCAAACCTCCCCTTTTATAACCATGTGAAATATAACATTAAGATGACAATTCAACACTACAGGACTACAATATAAATAAATTGGAGAATACAATTGACAAAGAAACACACGCACAACAGCCAACAAAAGGCAACAAGTTGAACATTTTAATACGCTAGAAGTGCATTTTATCCACACAAGACCTACTAGTGATGCCCAGATACAAAAGTTTGAAAGCCGAAACAAGCACAAAGTCGAACAGCATCGAGGACCAAAAGATCAAAAAAGTTGTGCCAAAAACGGCCAGGGTTGTCTGTTAGTTACCAGAACATCCTCATCATTTAGAATAATTTATACTTTTGCAAACAGTAAATTTATAAAATGCACTGATTACGTTGAACAAAATAAAATCTAATAAATGAATGCGGTGATTAATACTATTTACCATAACACATAAATATAATAGAAAAGAAGTCAACACATTTGACAAAATCCGATGAGAATTACAAATAAAACATTAAACATTTAAACTAAATACATGAATTTGGGATAAACAAGTACCGTAACACGTCTTATAGTAATGCGAATTCACACTCAGCAAAACAGTCACAATCGGTAATAGGTCACGTTTGGTAATTAAAAGATTAGACGACATGATGACAAACAACAATCTACCATGTGGTAAAAATGTCCTTAGCTAGTTTGGTCAAAGATACATCGTATGGATCCACCAATTCGTGATGGTGTCCTTAAAATTTACGGAGTGTCAATTTTAATCTGTCCTCCTCATAACTTTTTTGGAGCAGTTTTTGCGTAAGTAGCACACTCCTGTATATGAAGTCCGTATAGTGTGAACAAGCACGAGAATAACGTATCAATTGTGATATGTAAACACCATACGAAGGGGCAGAGGGTATGTTACTGCTAGGAAATGGGAAATTGATAATTGGGAAGTAGAAATCGTCCCGTTTATCATAGATTTTCGTGTGAAGTCGTCCATCTACGTTTATATTGAGGAAAAGATCAAGGTATGAAGCAGTCCTTCTAGTATCAGTAGTATCCTTAATTTCAAGTTCACTGGGATATATGAGATGTAGGTATTGGCTGAAATATGGGTTATTCAATGATAGAACATCATCAATATATCGGAAAGTAAAATTAAAAAAATTCGCAAGGTGCTTTTTCTTTTTGTCTTTTAGAAGGTTCTGAAGGAATTCTGCTTCATACGAGTACAAAAACAAATCAGCCAGCAGGGGTGCACAATTAGTACCCATTGGAATACCGACTGTCTGTTGAAATATAAATCCTCCAAACTCAACAAATATATTGTCGATCAAAAAGTCCAGCATTTTGATAATATCATCTTCAGTATATTTTCTGGAATATATATTTTATTTTGTGATGGTGGCCATAAAATTTACAGTTTTTATTTTCCATCTGCCTCCTCACAACTCTGTTCGGGCAGTTCTGCTTAAGGTGCGCACTCCTGTATATTAAGTCAGTATAGTGTGAAAATGCACGGGTAAACATTTTACATCGGAGCACAGAGTATGTTACTGGTCAGAAATTGGAAATTGGTAATTGTTAACTTGAAGTTATAGACTGTGTGTACAGTCGATCGTCGATCTGGGTCAATATTGAGGAAAAGATTAATTTTTGAACCAGTCCTTCTTGTATCAGTAGTATCCTTAATTTCAAATTCACTGGGATATATGAGATGCAAGTAGTGACTGATAAATGGGTTATTCAGTGACAGGGCATCATCAATATATTCGAAATAAAAGTAATAGGGTTTTGCAAGGTGCTTTTTTTTGTCTTTTAGAAAGTTCTGAACGAATTCTGTCTCATACAAGTACAAAACAAGTCGGTTAAAAGGGGTGCCCAATGGTAAACATGCCCATTGGAATACCGACTGTCTATTGAAATATCAATCCTCTAAACTCATCAAATATATTGGCCATTAAAAAATAGCATTTTGATATCATCTTCGCTATATAGAATCAGTGCAGTTCTTTACAAAATAAGGATTATATAAACCAAAACAAAGAATTGTGTATCTACGAGTTCCATTCGTATATAAAAAGCTTTTCTTAATGACATAGGGAAGTCGATCTTTCAATTGAGCATTGAGAATAGTGGTGTAAAGCGTAGAAAAAAGTTAAGTTACTGTAAAATTGTTCAGATTGTGATCTAAGATCTAGCAGTAGATCTTTGGATAGTTTGAGAATCCGTCTTATCGACACCACCGGTTGTATATGTTTCATCACAATATTTTTGAAAGCCATGTTTTACTGTAGACAACACTTTAGAAAAACATTAAGTCGAACATATTAATCATCCATCCATGTAAAGTACGAATATTGATTGATAAAGAACAAGATAAGAATGAAGTTTATGTAATTTAATGTCAAAATATTCACATTTATGTAAATCGAAAAATACAACACTAAATTGTGATACAAATGAAACAAAACAAAACATGATTAAACCTGAGTACGTTCAAACATATCATTGTTGAAAAATTCATTTCCTTTTGAATATCATACAAAAAGAAATATAGCGTTTGATTTACTAGCCATATTCTTAAATGCTTTTGGGGATAAATGATGACAATTTTGAACATGTCCCTGAATTGATTGTTCAGTTGGTACATTCCAGAAGGAATATACAAAATAACGGTTACTTAATGCGTTCTAACTCAAAATAAATTTACGTGAACATCAGAACTTCCTAATTTGGTTTGAAAGATACTGTTACACTCCATACAACATGCTCAGTAATGCGGTTCGTACTGAAAATATGACTTAAACTCATTTTACTACATCAATAAAATGGGTCATTGATATCAAATGATTTTATTATCCATGATATGAAAATCAAATGTCAAATTCATTTTTTTATTTCATTCTTGTGACTTCAGTCAATCTTCCAAAAAGAATATCAAAACTAATGACTTGCATTTTAAAAGACTTTGTGTAAAGTGGTTACTGAATTTCTAAAGACCAATATAGTGTACAGATTAGATTTATATTCTTTGGTAATCAATCAATAGATATCATCTTTCGTCATCCTCATTTGAAATCATCTCAGTTACAGAGAAATTAATATACAATTATAATACAATAATACAATAATAGTGTATGCGTAAATAAATATGGAAAAAGACAGTTCATTAAATTGTGTATGTTAAATATAGATTATTACATTGATACAAGTGGATTATCGGATTTATCAAATCGAGATAGTTAAATTATCAATTTTAAAGTCCGACTATCGAGATTGGATAAATCCGATAATCCACGCGTTACTATGTAATAATCTGTTTTTCTAATGATTTCACTTTCCGCGAAGTTGTCAATTTCATTAACACCTGTTAGAATATTTTTATCATTACAGGGAGCTGAGAAAGGTTATGACCTTTTGACTTCGCCAATCATCTTCTGAGATCACCGGCAACCACACGCTGATTAAACTTTTTTATACAATAGGTTCGGAAAGGGATATACATTTTTTATTTCCATAGAATTAGAGAAACATAATCTAACTAACCAGGAGGGACGACAATTGATAATACATGTATGATAAACCTTTTTAGTTTTTCTAATACAATAATATTAGTTAATGAGAATAAGTGATTTGCATTTTTTTGACAATATTTCGGTAACATTTTTTCCTTTCTGAAGTAAAAAAGTTACAAACAAAAATATACTGGTACTTCTCACCTATTTCATTTGAGTAACATATATTGCAGGTTTTTTCATCTCTTTGAATTTTATGCCATCTGCCCGATTCAATGGGCAAACGATGACAGCCAAATCTGAATTTACATGAAAAAATACATAAGATATGAGGGTAATAACGACAAATAACGTTCAAAACAGAATTTATTCTTAAATATTCTATAACAAATTGTTTTACTACATTTGATAGATCACAATTATCAAATATGCTTTTAACAAATTTCATCCATTTGCTTTCAAAGCCAAAATTCTCAAAATATACAAACAGCAATTTGTAAAGAATTGAGGAGATTTTTTCCTCTTCACCATTTACTAATCTAAACAAAAGTTTAATTATTCGCATTTTAACTGTAAGCGAGATCGAAAATCGTCCGAGTTCTCCATAAAAATGCTATTTGGTGTTGTCTGCTTTAGGTTTAATATGATCTTGCAAAAACGCTAGTGTACTTTTTCTAAAACATCCGCATTTTCAAAACCCCAAAACTCTGAACTGTAAAGTAATACTGGTAAAATGGCTTTATCGAGCATCTAATTGACATTCAATGGATAAATTATGTCTTCGACATTTTTTTTTTAATCAACTATACATTGTTTTTGTTCCTTGGTCTCCTAGATATTTTTTTGTTGTTAAAAAGTACAAACACAAAAATACTGAACTCCGAGGAAAATTCAAAAAGGAAAATCAAAAATCAAAAGGCAAAATCAAAAGTCCAAACACATCAAACGAATGGATAACAACTGTCATATTCCTGACTTGGTACAGGCATTTTCTAATGTAGAAAATGGTGGATTGAACCTGGTTTTATAGCTAGCTAAACCTCTCACTTGTATGACAGTCGCATCAAATTCCATTACATTGTCAAAGATGCATGAACAAAACAAACATAATAAAAATGATCCACTTCTGGCAAAAAATACACCAAGATAGTGTGTGGTCTTTGACAATTTCTATTTCTTTATTACCAAAATATTTTTTTTTCTTTTTCTGAAATTCTTCCTCTAGAAAATATATATGAACTTTTGTTTTTTAAATATCAACTTTTAATTTCCAACTTCCACAATAAATTGAAAACGTATAAATCCTTGCTTGATTCTGATAACAAAATTGTATCGTCTGCATATAAAAACCATAGAATTTTCTATATCGGAACTGATAGATTCTAACCCTTTTGTATTATGTTCTTCTAAATATGATTGAAGATCATTAAGATACAATAAAAAAGTACAGGACATAGATTTTCTCGTTGTCTAACTCCTAATTCACACTTAAAAAAAACCTGGACATTCATCATTATGTTTAATATTTAATCCCTTCACACATATTTTGAAAAAAACGTAAAAATCTACCATTTATATTATTTTGCAAAAATTAAAACAAAATAACAAATTTCTATGAATAAAGTCAAATGTCTTCTCAAAGTCCACAATGCACATAGAGGTTTTTTTTTCTTTTTAAAACGAAATAGCTCAAATAAAGAAAAAATGTGATCATTTGTAGACACACCACTTCTAAACATGCTAAAAGGGTACACCTTTTTAATACACAAAGTGGTATAAATTTTAAGTTTTTATATTATTTATTTTACATACAGAATAGTCTTATAATTGAAAAAAAATATGTTGACATTGTTGAATAAACTTTCTTTAGAATTTTAAATCACTGCACACAATCATTTTGTCAAATTAGTATACACAAAAGGATTATACAAATAAAAATTAACAGCTGTAAACCAAACAATATTTAATCAGATTAAAATGTGAAATAAAGCAGCCTAGGGCCAATGCCACTTTTTCATGTATTTTATCTAATAAGCAAAATATTGCTTATACTTAAACAGTATACATTGTCTGTACAAAAAATCAAATAAAGAAAACTAAACAGTATGTGCGACTAACATACTTTTTTATATTTGTAAAGTAAAAAATTGTTTTTCTTTATTCAAATTATGTTTGATTAAATGACTTAATTTCTGAGATGTCAAAATACCCTTAAATCATAGGTAAATAAATAGGAACAAATTCCTTCTGCTATCAACACATCTTCTGATCTAGCTATATCTGCCACATTAATTCCTGTCGAAAGACTATTTGAAATTGCTGGTAAAGTGTTCAGACCAGAGAGATGCACACTAGATGACTAAACATTAAAAACTATTAATGATGATATCAAATACAATGCTTAAACTATTTTTAACGCTTACATGATATGCTATATTTTTTTTTTATATCTTGTTTTATAGTGCAACCTGATATTAGATAATAATTCAACGCTCTTAGGTCCGAGACCACAATTATTTCGTAGTGCATTTCTTTTAGAACATAAATGAAAATTTAAAAAAATACCACCTGCGCTTTCTCAAAGAAACTTTTACAGTGTGTTGTACTACTTTTGGGACAAATTATATCAAAATTATAGAGAACTTCATCGTCTTTAACTCAAAATATGGATAATTTTATCTTTAGGGCGTCTTGAAATCTTTTGACAGCTTCCGAAGTGCTATTTTTCAACATTTTTCACTTGGACCAAATCACTACTTTCCTTTAAAATTCTGGACCCAAAATTTGTTTACAGTGTAATTTCACCCCCTACTTGCAATTTGAGGCGTTAAACATGGAAAAATAAATTTGGAAGGGGTATAAAAATTAATGACAAGTAACCCACTATCAACACTAAGGACTATATTTGTGAACAACGAAAATCAAGGGACGACAATTGTGGTCTCGGAACATTTAAGTACATTATTTACATATCAGCCAGCCTTCAAAGACTTATTATGCACCTATATTAAACTCTAATATATATATACATGTGCTATAGGATATTGTTTAAAACAAAATATATGAAATGTAATGCGTAATTTATTTAATTACTTAAGTAGAGTAATTGTAATTTAATTGATTACATTTCAAAAACTGTGTAATGGTTATTAGTGTAATTGATCATTTTTGCAAGGTAATGTGTAATTTGATTAACAATTATTACAATCCAATGCAATTGACCCTAAGTCCGGTATCAAGTATCAATTTAAATCCGACACTCTTAGATTAGAAATATATTAAAGAGAACATAAAATAAGTTTGATAAATATGAGAAGAAATTTGAACAGAGTACGGAATGGTGTTCAAAATTAAAATCACAAAAAAACTGAATCCCGAGGAAAATTCAAAACGGAAAGTGGCAAAATAAAATGAAATGGCTAAATAAAAAACTCAAACGATTGGATAACAACATAACTCTCTGAACTCGGTTTCATATTCGTCTAATGATGAAATATGTTTAAGGTTTTTATATCAACAGAAGTTTAATTTCACACTTTCATTTTTAAATTTTCATTTTTTATATCCTACTGTACAACATAGTTTATGTTTCTAACCCCTTTCCCAATCTTAAGAGCAGTTGTGATATGTTTTTTTATGAAAATTTATGTTTCATTGGTTTTCTATGTATGATTCTCAATGATAATGATATTTACAATTCGATGGAACTTGTATTTGAATATTTGCGTTATCCATGTTATCATGATGGAAATAGAATAGAAAAGGCTTCAGCTACAAATAATTCTGAATGGTTCTTTAAAGCAAAACTTGTTTAATATACACTTATCTCGTAACATCTTCAATTCTGAATTGAGTAAAATCAAGAATTACATAGCTTTCCAGATGTCTTCAATTCGAGAACAAAGTTCCGTCAATGTTCGATATGTATGTCTATCAGACAGAAGTCTATTTGTGATTTCTTTCCGTACAACAGCAGCGGTTTCACTATATCCAGGATTCGCAGGAGCCATTGGCGGATTTCCCAGCCATAAATCCGACAAATACCATACATCTGCCTCTACGTCTAACTGCATGATTTCGTTAAATGTATTTATATCAGCTAGTCCTTCCTTTTTTGCTTCAATTAATGTCATTTCGTCGATAAAATCGACAAATTTTTGCCTGTTATTTCTCAATTTTTCGGTTACATTCTGTATAGGAACATTTTGATGGGCGAAAATACATTTTTGTCTGGAATAAATGTTTGTGTTTGCTTTTTTGAGATTCAATATAGCTTTTACAACTGGCTGTAGGACATTTGTAATTTCCATTGTATTTTCACCTTTGATATTGACAATTGTCATGTCACTCATACCAACGATGAACGTTGCCAACTCATTGTCATGAATTGCTTTAACATATGGGAATTCTGGGCCTGTAAGACCTTCGGTGTCTACTACAATAATAATATCGGATGGTACGTTCCTATTTATTCCATCAACAAGTTGAACGTACATACCTCTAGTACATCTTCCAGCAGTTACTGTAAAATTAAGACCAAACATTGTATTCAAAAGTGTGGACTTCCCGGAACTCTGAATACCAAGAACAGACACAACTAAACATTTTCTTTCTCCGAGTATACAATTTAGTTCACAGAAAACAGCTTTTATCCATATTATGGGTATGGACTTTTTTCCTACATCTCCATCCATCAACTGAAACGGCTGTCCCATAAGAAGTTGTTTGGCAGCTAGCTTAGGAAGAATTTCTAGATATTCTAGCACATTTTGACTTTCTGTATCGCATTTCGTTAAAGCTTCAAATATATGTCCCATCTCTATGCATAAATGTTCAAATCCAATAGATACATTCGATAATTCTTTGGCGCTAATTTCAGTTCGTTTTTCCAACATTTTTAAAGTTTCTTCTTTTTCTAAGTTTTCTTTTGCAGATTTAAGGGACTGCCAATCAGACAGATATTGTGCTTGGTAATCTGGTAAAATTCGTCTATTTCGTTCATCCAATAAAGATTGTACTAGCAACAAAAATACTTGGCTTTGATTCTCGTTTTCAATCAGATTCCAACATGAACGTATGAATGTATTCATGAAATGATCTTGTTTTTCAAGCAGGGTTACCTGTTTCAAATTTGCATCAATGATTTCCTCTTCGCTTGCTGCTACTTGATCAATTGTCCTCCTACTTAAGTCACTATATATGCTCTTTTCTATCCACTGTTTGCATTGTCCCGGAATAATTTTTTGTTTTAAATCCGCGACAGAAACGAGAGAAATATCCTTCATTTTCTGAACTGTTTTTCGTACGCTCAGAATATTCTGTTTATCTTCGTCTGTTATATGTTTACTTAAAAGTATTCTTTCATATATCGATGACAATGGCATATTGTTTACCAAAGCTGATATGCTGACTTTAATATCGTGTTTGATATCGGCGATCCCTATGATATCTCCATCAATACTCAGGACGCAGAACTTTGTCTTTTCTTCATATTTGTGTATGCGTTTTCTGTATAACTCTATCCCACTACCTATTTCATCGTCATCATTCCTCATTCCATCAACTGCCAAAATTACCCCAGCTGCATTTGCATGCACGTAATCTAAAATACTCAACCATGATTCATCTTGTAGACTATTTACTTCAGTCATTATTATACATACGGATGACAAACGTGATAATATATGTAACTGATCTTGTAGATCTATTCCATCACCTCTCAAGTTCAGAAACATTGTGACACTATTATTTTGTACATTTGATTTTGAAGGAACATACCATGCAGCTTCAACCAATCCGTCACTGATACATCTTTTTGTAGTTCCAAGTGGGCAATCCCGGTTAAAAAATGTATTGTGGTACTGCTCGGAAAGGATCGCATTCGCCAATTTAGATTTTGAGACAGAAACACGACCAATTCGAACGAATGAAACAACGTGACACGGACAATCTAATGCCCTGTTAGGGCTCGAATCATATTCTAATGATTTGTCAATAATTATTGACCTCAGGGGTAATATAGATAAAGATACGACTTCATCATCATACTTTGGTAAAATAAAGGGGACGGATAGCTTACAAATAAAAAGTTTCGAGGCAAGTGTGCTTTTCAGTATTGGAGAACTACATTTAAAAACTCCTGAAATCAAATCAAGTGGATTTATGGTAATGTTGTCTGATTTATATAACGTAGATTGTAAAACACAATTGAACAATATGTCTGATGAAATATTATTGCGACTCATCTGTCGTTTTATCAACCTTTCCTGAATCAATGTATCCCGACCTTTAAAGTTGAGCATAATTATATCTGCTGCAAACTTCAGTGCGATATCTTTAATGTCTAAAGGAACTTTTAAAAATTGCACTTTCATCACATCCCTAATCTGTAACTTATTTGGATAAAAATCTATTAAACCTATATAGTTTATAAAGTTTTCGAGACTAGACAGTTTACCAGAATCGATTGGTAACTCTTTTGTATTTTCTGCATTTAGTCGAACCATTTCTATTCCTTCAGAATGATCTTTCTCTGTATCTGTGTTTGAAGCATCATTTCTGTTCTGGTTGTCCCTTTGCAGTTCTATAAAGACGTGTATTTAAATTAATAACAATACATTGGTGTTTAAACTGTAAGTCATTCTACATTACAAAAACATTAATCTCAAAGTATAATTGATAAACTAAGATATCGTGTTACTATCGATATGAAGTGACTCTGACGTCCACTTGGTGCAAAAACAAAATCAATTTTAAAGCAAACCTTAACTTTTTGTACCGAACCATATTAAGGTAACAAACATTTTGGCACACGTGTTTTTTTAATCGAATTACATTGGAATATGTAAAAAAAAAATGGGGGGGTCACCATTTTTGCTTTCGTTATAATTTTCATGTGAAAACGTCAATTTTGGAGACAAATTTACATAGACATACAGGAAAAAACCTTTTTTTCGACTTACCTTTTTCGCTTTTCCGATGGATTGCTATGTTCTAATAAACGGAGAAAAACATAAAACTATCATATTATCCAGGATTGCATAGTGAATCCATACACGTATAGAAACTCATATGGCACCATCCTTTGAGATAAATGGCTTCAAAGTTGATCGATAGGCCTGGAATTTGACCGAAAACGTGTGATGTTTTAGTATACCGATTATAACGTGTTTCCTACTCAGACATCGAGATATGGAAAACACAATATGTGTCGGGATTTGAATGATGTTTATTTTATTTTTATTTCCCTTGACGGGTTTCGTAAATTTCCAAGTAATGGACGCAAGTGGATACTGCGGGCCTGCTTTTATTAGACTGTAACGGGACCTTAACTTTTTAAATTTTATATCTGCCGAATCAAGTGCCCATGCATTTGTCAGACTTAGTTAACTTTTTCATGCCTCATTCCGATGTTGATGTCCGTCCTGTGTACACCTGGTTTATACGATTACAAAGTTAGCAATTTATTTTTAAAATGTTGCCGAAACTTACTCTGTACAGACCAACGAATTTCAGAGACTGTTTACACTGGGATCACAGGGAAAGTTATTGGGCAAAATAACCAAGTTGAACCCCTTTTTTACATTCCATACTAACAAGCTCTTTTCTGTATGAGTTTCAACGTCTGCTTGTATTGTGATTTTTTGCCTAATTCTATCCGTGTTCTTATCCAGATAAATTTCCACTTATATTGAAAGTGCGCATAACGTCATATTTTCTTTTTTTTTGTTCATGACAGGTTGCTGGACTAGGCATTTTGAAAAAATATAAACGCACCCAGAGTACAGACTCCGGCATACATCATGTACATAGTCTAAATGTGATATTTCAAGCTAGAACATTTATATTTTGCAGTTTTATTTGTTTTACTTATATAAAGAATGAATATAAGATCTTAAGATTTGTTTCGTAAATAATTTTTCACGAATGACAGAATGTTGAGCTATGTGAAATTTAGCCTATAGTTTACAAGATTTGGCCGACTAAGCACACATTTACACCACACAGAGAACACTATACTAATGTCTGTATCAAGTCAAGAATATGACAGTTGTTGATCAATCTTTTGGTGCTTTTGAGCTTATGGTTTCGTCATTTGACAATGGACTTTTTCGTTTTGAAGTTTTTTATGTTTTTTATTCTTTAGAATGTGTATTTTATCAGGATCATTATTTTCTTTGTAACTTTCACAACTAACAGAATGTTTAACCTTTTTAGACTGGTGCTACAAATCTGTCTTGTATAAGTAACCGTTTTCAAGATTGTATTGTATCGTTCCGAACATTCCTGAAATACTTGCAACTGAACGTGAATTAAACATGTACAAAATTCCGGTGATTTATGCATAAACTATTATCATGTAATTTACGAAGAACAAACAAGTTTACGCACGTTTCAAGTATATACTCGTTTGATGTGAAAATTAGCCGAGACGAGATTAAAGTCAATTTCCATGTGCAGGACGAAATAAAATTATACCAGTAGAATGTCATATTGCATTAAGGAAATTTACGAAACCCGACAGGGGGGATGAAAATCAAGTAGACACCATTCAGATCCCGACAATAATTTGTACTTAATACCTCTGAGTAGGAATAACGTTTTATTGTGTATTTAAGAACGTCACACGTTTTCAGTCCAATTCAAGGTGTATCGATTAACTACGAAGCCATTTTTCACACACAAAAAATAGTGATATATAAGTTACTATACGTGTATGGATCCTGGATTTTATGTCAGTTTTTTGTTTTCTCCGAATGTAAGAACATAGCCATCCATTGGAAAATCTAAAAAGTTAAACTGATAAAATATATGCCATTAGGTATCATGTTACCTTAAGAGCCAACCTGCCATAAAACCATGGAAAATCCCAAATTTTGTCCAAAGTAGTTGTTGCGTTTCGTCCCCGAGGATATCACCAGCCCAGTAGTTAGCATTTCGGTGTTGACATGAATATCAATTATATGGTCATTTATTTTTATAAAGGAGTAGGTCCAGTAAGACACCTTTTTGGCCCCAAAATATAGCAGTTTAACAAAGTTGTTCAAATGTAAACTTTTATTTATTTATTGGACAGTAGAATGCTTCTGCTACATAAATATGGGCTGGGTTTTTTTTTACAATACAATGAAAATAAATAGGGTATTAGCACCATTAAGTCATGCTAATTTACTGAAATCTTCACAATTCTAGCATTTTAGTTAAATTTTATACGGTTTTTGTGTAAAACGAAAGTGGCCGCATTCGTGTTCATCCTAAATATTAAAATGTAAGTTGTATTTAATTATAATACATAATAATATATAAAGGTTGAGGGTGAACACAGATGAGGCCACTTTTATTTTTGACAAAAACCATATGAAAAGTGACATTTTTCTGCATATGTGGTAGATTTTTCATATTTCAGCTTGAATCGGTGCGTTTTTTTATGATTAAATCAGTTAAAATATTTCACATAAATTAATTGGTTCAAATAAAATAGACACTTAAGTGTTTAAAAAGTGGTCAAAATCTTTCGTCAGATGAACCTGAAATTTGAGGCCAAAATCGGTCCTTACCGGACCTACTCCTTTCCTGTCAAAATTTGATATTTTAAAAATACTAAGGATTTTCTTATCCAAGAACTAAAATTAAGAATGGAAATTGGGAATGTGTCAAAGAGACAACAACCCGACCATAGAGCAGACAACAGCAGAAGGTCACCAACAGGTCTTCAATGCAGCGAGAAAATCCCGCATCCGAAAGCGTCTTTAAGCTGGCTCTTAAACAAATATCTATACTAGTTCAGTGATAATGAACGCCATACTACGGGTGCAATCAACAGTTTTTTTTCTATGACGTCATATTTTGAGGGTCCATGCATAAGTGACACTAAGTGGTGGACTGATTAATAAAGATACTTGTATAAAACTAGATATCACTGGAATCAGAATGTTCTCTAGTTTATAATGAAATAAAAATAATATGTACTTTTAATGTATTAAAAAAAATGCCATCCAAAGAACATGGGGAAGAATGGGCCTAATTTGAACATGAAAAACCTGAAATCAGGTCATGTGCACACCCATGAAGACACGATCCATGCACATTTTACATAATCAAAACTGTTTGAAATTCATAGGTTTTTACCTGGCCTTTCAAAAAAAATCTTGTTTCATGGTACGGTCTCCTGCTCCGAAAAGAGCTACAGTGGAAGTAAGTTTTCAATTTTCACTACCAAAAAAAACAGTTTTATAGCACCCTAAACTCCAAATTGACCACACAAGAAACTAAAATTAAAGATAATACAAGATTTACAAAGGCCAGAGGCCCCTGACCTGGGACAGGCGCAAAAATGCGGCGGGGTTAAACATGTTTATAAGATCTCAACCCTCCCCTATACCTCTAGCCAATGCAGAAAAGTAAAAAAAATAGATTACTTTAGCCGTATTAGGAACAACTTTTTGGAATTTTGGGTCCTCAATACTCTTCAACTTTGTACTTATTTGGCTTTATGACTATATTGATCTGAGCGTCACTGATGAGTCTTATGTAGACGAAACGTGCGTCTGTCGTAGTTAATTATAACCCTGGTACCTTTGATAACTATTATTTATTGTTTGCTGTTTGCTGTGACGCCTTTCTGCGACGCAGGCGCGATAGTAAACAAATAAAATGGTATTTTAAAACGTCATAATTGTTTGGACCACCGATCCAGCTGGATGGATCCATCACTGTATGACGAAAATTTTCAATCTTAAATGTTGAAAAAAAAAAATGATTACCAGCATCGAAAAAAATCGGAATAAAACGTTTGCGCGGAGAAATTTCTAGCTCAGATAAATTAACAAAATACCCTCCCCCCCCCCTTTTTTTTAAGTTAAGGGGTTGCTTCTTTATGAAAGCCATTTTGATGATTTGCAGTAGTTTAAAAATAATAAAGATGTCTCGATTACGCATTAGAAAACGTAGGCTGCTGCAGCGTGCTTACAGGCGAAAAATATATATTGTTATTCTCATAAAGCCAATGCATTACATCGGTACAGAGATTGAAGGAGAAGAAGGAAGGATATATATGGGATCACTGTATTCCTATCTTTTCTGTTTGTTTAAAATGGTAGTTCTTCTCCAAGGAGTATTTGGCAAAGGGAGGGGGTAATGTTTTTATTTTAGTTTTAAGGGTAATTTAACGGATCCGAGATACATGTACTAGACAAACAATACATTTACCTCACACTTTTTAAGTAATGCATTTATGAGTGAATCGTTGTTTGAGTAAAGACCAGTGGCAAACATTTCTGTGCAAGTCAAGTCGATTCGGAAAGACCTTAATTTTCAAATGAATTATGTGTTCGGCAATGATGCTGCTTTGAGTCTTGATAAGGGCTTAACAAAGCTACGTTAAGTTTAAAAAAAAACCAAATAAATATATCAAGTTTAGACAAATATTTCTGTAAAGAACTTTATCAGTGTATGTAAAGTGCGGATCCTAAAATATCATTTTCACTGTATATGCCAGAAATTTTTGATGTAGAATGATAAATAAACAGACGACTTTTTTTTGTAATATTTGAAAAAGACGTCTAGTTAAGGACTTTAATGCACCCACCTAACACACGGCTAATTTTTTTTTTTAAATGAAAGAATAATGATTAAACTTTGATTTTTGCCCGGTCGTCACAAAATCGTACGGTGCAGTTTTTGTAAAATTGACGTTTATTTCAGAAATTAGTTGAAAATTATAAAATTACGACATGTTTTTCAAGCAAAGGAAATAAGTCGTATCTCTTCTTTTAGACAGAATAATTAAGTGAATTAGATTCTTAAAATAATGAAAAACCGTATTTATAACTGTAACTCCGCATGCTTTTGCATTCATTCTAAATATTTGACATTTTGTACCAAAATTTTCATAATCCCGACCTTTTCGGATCTACAATTAAATTTTTATTAAATGTTTTTGCTCTCTATCCGTTTTAGAACACACCAAATTACTCGTCAGTTATCGTTTTTTCATTCAAGATCAAGACTTTATCTCAACATTTCTTAAAATCACGAATTTCTGTAATTTTATGATGTTGGGTAAAATCACTATAATTTCCGGAATCCCTTATCTATTTCGTTATCGTTTTTTACTGAATATATTAGTCGATTTCCGTGTACTTAATAGTGCTTTTAGAGTACAATAAATCATATTTAAACGGCTCTATTTCTATCTTTAACTTCAGTGTAGCTTAAATAGATATAAAATCGTCCGAAATAAAGATCAAATCAAAGTAAAATATAGTTTTTGAGTTCTGTAGAACTCACCCCTTTCTAAATAAGGAATCGTATCGGAAAATTGTAGAAAATCTTCCGAGTCGTGTCAATTTTTCACAGTCCAGTTCACAATGAAACCCTTCTTTTGCTAAAAAGTAAAAAACATAAATATCCATTTATTGACACAGATGCGTAGTCTGTCATGTATTTACTACATAGAAACTATGTAGTTAAACACTTAAATGAAGATACAGTTGTATTGCCGCAGTGGGAAAAGGAAAAGATAAAGTTTACAGAAGACTGGTCGATGAATATGAAAAAAATGAAAACATCCCATTTGAAAATACAAAATATCATAAGAGTTGCTATAAATATTTCAAAAGTAAGCACAACCTATCATCTTCTGTTTTGTTTGTACAAAGACTTTGTACTACATGTACCAGTTCTACCGACCAGTCTCTTCTCATATATCAACGAGGGCAGTAGATCTACAACTCATTCTGATTTGTCTGTTTGTATATTTTGCAAATGTATAAAGCCTATAAGCAAGTTACACAACTTCATAAGGTATCCTCTGAGGAGCAAACTCGAGCTGTTTTGAGTGTTACTACATATATCTCCTACAATGATCTGATTTACAAAATAACTCATGATAATTTTACTATTAAATCTTTATACCATCGAGCTTGCATCGCTAAATATTTGCTACAAAATTTGAAATCAGAAATTAAAGAGCTATTTAGTTCTGAACATAAAACAGCTTTTACTAACATTTCGACGATTAAAGATGACGTGCCTGTACACAAGGAAGTATTCTGGTTAACAACTTTAATTACTTGATCAGTGAACCGGGCTTAATTTCTGCCCGAGGATCGTCGCTGAGAAAACTACACAACACATGATCAGCTTCAACAAAAACTAAAAAACCATGGTCAATTTATAGTTACATGTATACAGCTTCAACAAGGCCAAGATGCATCCAATATTGTATACAGTAGCTCTATCATTTTGTCTTATGCCGTAATGACGGAAAATTACCCGTTTAAAATGACTGTGATATACGGTCTGTCAAAATTAAAGATCTGAGCAGTGACTGCGAAACTGGTTGCAAGCACTTTATGCAGTACTAGTATTTTACGGAAGCAGAATGATATAGGGTAGAGTTCTAATCCAATCACCTTATCCATTATCTAAAAACATTTCCCTGGATTATTCAATTGAAATTATGCCATCTGCTTTAAAAACATTTCTGTATTGTCTTAAGCTTTTAGATGATGACACATTTGCGGCAGTTAATAAAGCGTACGATATTCCTATTGACAAAGTTCTTAGATGTATGGCTTTAGTAGAATGTATATTATCTATAAATATTTTTTTTACTCTTTTTCATTTAGGTTTATCACTACAAATGCACCGTATTTATGGTACCTTTGATAACTATCAACAAGTTTGACTGATCAGGAGGTTAGAAACAATAAAAATGGGGCATCCATTCTACATGGCATTATTTTTCTTCTGGGGGTTAAAATTTTATCCAAGACAATGTCAACCTAACTACAGAAACAATAACAGATCTCCGTATGACTTTGGTTGGCTAAAAGGCAACATCGGTCCGGTATGATGTCATTCAACTTTCTACAAGATTTGATCTGTTCACGCATTGGTATAGGTATAGGGATTTCTAAAAACATATTAAACCCCGCCGCAATTTTGCGCCTGTCCCAAATCAGGAGCCTCTGGCCTTTCTTAGTTTTGTATAACTTTTATTTTAACTTCTTGAGTATATTTCGAAGCTTAGTATGACGTCCATAATCATTTCAAACTAGTACATTTTTGTGTAGGGGCCAGCTGAAGAACGCCTCCAGATTTGGGAGTTTCTTGCTGCATTGACGACCCTTTGGTGGTTTTTGGCCGTTGCCTGCTTTTTAGCGCGTTGGTGTCTCTTTGACAAATCCCACATGTCCATTCCAAATTTTTAATTCAATCTGTATATAGTAGATCTTGTGTCCGCTTTGAGCAAAACCTCTGCTGGATTGATATATGCCCATGCCAAGAAAGTTGTTTTTGTATGGATATGTTGACCGATAAGAATGATGAAATTACAAGTTTAAATGAAGCTATAATATTCCGATATCGCAATATTCCGACACCTAAATGGTCCAACATCCCATTGGTCCGACGTTTCGATCATTTAGGTTATACGCTAACGGGATTTTACCATCAGAAAGCCAAATAAAAGGTTCAATATTAGGATAGCCTTGTCCTCCGTTTGAAGCGGTGAAACAAGATAAGAAAAAAAGTAATACTTAGTGCCAAAGTAGCCGAACGTCATCACTAGCGTAATTTAAAAAGAGTACAAACTACTTTGTCAAGTGTTGTTTGATTAATTATATATCTCAAGATACACGGCGGCCGACTGAAGTAAAATCAAACACAGTTTGACGTACAATGAGTGATCATATTTTCCTTTTGATGTTTTATATTAAAACTATCAATTTGTTGATATAAATATACTAGTAGCACTTTTCTCATTTTAGTTATGTTTGTTAGTACTCTTATCATATCTTATTTAGTGATGTATGAGTTGATAATGTCTGTGTCATGTTGGTCTTTTGTGGATAGTTGTCTCATTGGCAATCATACCACATCTTCTTTTTTATATATCAACATATTGCACTACAATAATAAAAGAAAATCTGCTCTTAATGGATGTCTGATCTTGAAGCGGTTGGCAGGCTTTCAAACTAACAGGAGACCATACGCTTCCTCAATTTTAATGAACAGCTCATCATGGGACTTTTCTAAACAATTAAAAATACGTCATATGTTATATTTTCCTCTTACTTCAAATATTTTGTTTCGGATTATTTATATCAAATTTGCAGATATATGTTTGTAAATACGTGCAATCAAATGATATGGAGGTATTATAAGATTTAGATAATGCAATGGCGACTACAGATACATTTGTGTGACTTAAATGGTTGATTTTCAAAGACTCCGAGAGATAACGTTATGTAACATGTGTTACCGTTAAAATCAACCAAAATTAATTAATATTATGATAGAAATATATTTTCCCAACAGTAATACAGCATTCCTATAAAATTATTTTGTTTTTGCATTTGTTTTGACTCGATTTTACAACTAAAAGTATCCGTGAATTGAAATTGCACCCATGACCTTTGACCTCGATTTAAAAAAAAATGCACCATAATTTCTTTTGACGACCGGGATATTTAGAAAGTACACATTCTTAGCTTTCTAGTGATATATAATTTAGCCGTGTGTTAACTTAGGTAGGTGCATTAAAAATGTAAATTTGGCTCTCATATCACTCGCCTAAAAGTAAGAGATGCGAACGGGTTTTTTTTCGCGCCTAAATCCAAATAGCTGTGAAATATATACCAAAATAGGTGAATATTTAGGACATTTCACGAACAAATCGTGCAGGTGTTTTATAACTAACAGGTAAGATGTTGTTGCAGAAAAAATATTCATTTCAACACAATTATTAAAGTTGTATAACGTAGAATAGGTTTTGTCATTCAGTTTCTTCATATTGAACTGAATTCCACTATGATGCTTTCTTTATGCGAGTCATGTTTACTGTCGAATAATGATACTATTTTTTCATATTCACTGTAGAACGATTCATTAGTATTGTATATGCGGCGCATTTTCACTGTATGATATATTTATTTTTTTTATCTATTACAGCGTATTTTTTAAGCTTGTAAAGCAAGACTTTAGTTAGCGTGCTTGCTTTGTTTTTTTTTTGTACAATCATTATGATAACACCCAATTTAATTCAAATATAATAATTATATAAATACAGGTTAAACTATGCCGATACATATTGTTTAAAGATGTCAATCTTATTTACAAAGTTTGTATAAACAATTATACAAACTAAGCAATCAAGTCAACCAAAGTTTTGCTTTACATGCATTAGGAAATTAGCTGTAAAGCCTTAATTTAGCCGACTTGCTCAAACAATAGATAAAGTAAGAGACGGATTTGATAAAATTTAACTTACGGAGGAAAGTTTGGTTTTAAAACACTCTAAATAAATTCAATAGAAATAACATTTATTTCAAATGTATTCTATTTTAAAATTTCTTATGAATCGTATAGGGATCTTTATCCTTGTTTTTTTTTTTATCCATTTTCATATCCTTGTTTTTTTTATCCATTTCCATGACACTTCACCACTAATTACGTACATCTTGATAAAGATTGAATCGTTGGTTTTCCCGTTGAAAAGGTTTTACACTGGGGCCCTTTATAACTTGCTGTTCGGTGTGAGCTAAGACTCCATGTTGAAGACCGTATTTTGACGTATAAAGGTATACTTTTATAAATTGTGACTCGTTTTGAGAGTTGTCTCATTGTCACATATGACATCTTATCTATCTGTGGCTCAACCCGAAACGAGACGGGATAAAAAGGAATAAAAAACACACTTTTTAAATATATTTATAATGGGCTTAATATGAGTCAGAAAAGAGTAGAATAGTGGGTCGCGTTGGGGTATAAGCGTGACGCGGAATTGCCGATTTTTTTGTAAGCGTGACACGTGATAGTCAAATGATTGTGCCGTGAAAACGAGAAATAAAGTATAGCGGGACACGGAAAATTAAAAAAAATGAGAACTGCATAGTATAAGCGGGATACGGGAATCTGATAAAGCAGTAAGTGGGATCAGGGATCAGACCCCCCCCCCCCCCAATGATACCCCAGAATAAGATAATTTTTTTATCTTCATCCTATTGTTACAGTCATGCCTTCTATAACAAATGTTTCCCATGCATGCATTTTTATAGACAAAAGACCTTATGGATATTTGGGGTTCTTTGACATGCTGAATCTAACCTTGTATCCAGTTTGGGGATTTTTACCAAGTTACCGAAATAGCCCACATAGAGGTCCAAAGGGTCTAAGATCATCAAACATGAATTGTAGCATGCATGTTGTGTACAATTACCCAAATGTGCATTGTTTGACCTCTGTGGTAGTATCCACTCGCGGATCTAGAAATTTTTATAAGTAGGGGTCCAATGACTACCTAAGAGGGGGCCCGATCCAGTGATTCCATATAAAAGTAACCAAATGTTTTCCCAAAAAGGCGGCAACCCCCTGTCTTCCTAAATACTCCTCTGGTATCGAGCTGTTCATTACGGATAATTCTTTTTGTATCAAGGGTGCTCTACTTCACGTACCAATGCAAACAAAAAAGTTCGCCCACACCTTACATTTCATGTTTTAATGACTGTGGATAATTTATGTCACATACCGTTTCAGTTAAAATCATGCATTCCAAGCAACAATCGAGTCAAGAACATTTGTTCTACCAAAACTGTCTTTTTCAGAATATGGAAATTGAAGCAGTTGAGGGTACAACTGGGAAAAGTTAATCTTTTATAAGCTTTTCTGTCACCATTGCGTTTCAAGATGCATATTTCTCTGTTCGCAAGTGTATTTATTGCGTGGAAGATAACGTCCTCAAATGTACTCGTCTCTATTTTACACAGACTGCACTTAAACTCCGCAATATCAATCTTTGACTTCAAAAAAATACAGAAATATCTTTTTTTTAAATCAAGGAAAAACGTAATTTGAAGAATACAATATGACATTTTGAGAAGCGTTTTTGTTACAAGTTTGAAAAGCTATATATTTGATAAAGAATGAATGAGGAGTTTGTATTTCAATTTGAAAATACATTTATTATAAATTCTTAAGTCATCAACTAAGTTTTTTTCATTTGTTTCAAGTGCATTTATCACATAATTCTACAATAAAAATTCCTCGCATCTTCGAAAATTTCACATCAGAAATGACTGCACTAACAGTGATAATTCATCGCATCTATAGTTAAAATGGATCGCTTTCAAAAATCGATATGCTATATTATGTTGCTTTTATAACACTTATTTGAACTTTAATGCTAGTATGTTTGTACATAATAAAGACATATCACAATGTAAATATGTAAAAACTTTCCTTCAAATCAATTAATTTGGTATTTTCAAAACGTAAACAAATACAGTTTTCCCATGATCCTTAATTCTACAATAGACATACCCGCATATGACAGTGAAAATGAACTAGCTGGATTCGCACTTTATATACACTGTTTATTAATAATTGTTATAAATATCAATTTTATTCAAAAAAAATTCTTCCTTAGATATACACGGTGATACTAATGTTTTAAATGCCTGGTTTTGTGTACACTTAAATTACACAAGGCCTACATCGAATATCGACCGCATGTAGATAAAACATGTTTTACACTACATGTAAAGATTGAGTTTTATCAATGGGAACGTAATTTTGTTTAGTTTACGTGTGAGTTACACTTACACAACACCGAGTTTAGGTCAATGTGAACACGGCCATAGTCGTAATGTATTACGTGATACACGGAAATTTTATATATGTATATACATACATATATTTAAAAGTGCCTAAATTAAGAATGTAACTTTAACACATGTACACTAACATTACTTATGAGTTTATAGAATTAGGCCGTGTTCACATTGACCTAAACTCGGTGTTGTGTTAGTGTAACACACACACAAACTAAACATAATTACTTTCCCATTGATAAAACTCATCTTTAATTTTCCCAGGTATATTTAAAAAAGAAACGATTTTTATATAAAATTGATTCTTATAACACTTATTAATAAAGTTCTTTACAGAAATATTTGTCCAAACTTGATATAAAATTGAGAATGGAAATGGGGAATGTGTCAAAGAGACAACAACCCGACCAAATAAAAAACAACAGCAGAGGGTCACCAACAGGTCTTCAATGTAGCGAGAAATTCCCGCACCCGGAGGCGTCCTTCAGCTGGCCCCTAAACAAATATATACTAGCCCAGTGATAATGAACGCCATACTAATTTCCAAATTGTACACAAGAAACTAAAATTAAAATAATACAAGACTAACAAAGTCCAGAGGCTCCTGACTTGGGACAGGGGCAAAAATGCGGCGGGGTTAAACATGTTTGTGAGATCTCAACCCTCCCCCTATACCTCTAACCAATGTAGTAAAGTAAACGCATAACAATACGCACATTAAAATTCAGTTCAAGAGAAATCCGAGTCTGATGTCAGAAGATGTAACCAAAGAAAATAAACAAAATGACAATAATACATAAATAACAACAGACTACTAGCAGTTAACTGACATGCCAGCTCCAGACTTCAATTAAACTGACTGAAAGATTATGATTTCATCATATGAACATCAGGCACAATCCTTCCCGTTAGGGGTTTAGTATCATACCATCATAACATATATGAGAAGAACATAACCCGTGTCATGCCAACAACTGTTTTTAGAATAAATGTGTTTAGTTCCGATGCAAAGACCTTATCAGTGACTCAATATTAACGCCAAAAATATTTATTTGTTATAGAAACACTTTCACGTAGCCTTATTAACCCCTTATCAACACTCATCCATCATCATTGCCGAACATATAATTCCTTTGAAAAGGTCTTCCTGAATCGACTGGACGTACACACTGACAGAACTATTTGCCACTTGTCATTACTGAAACAACGATTCACTTATAAATGCATTACTGAAAAAGGGTGAGGTTAATTGTTTGTTTGTGCAATATCTCAGATCCGTTAAAATACAATAAGAAATAAAAAATTAAAAAAAAAACATTACCCCCTCCCTTTGCCAAATACTCCTTGGAGAAAAATACCATTCGACACAAACAGAAAAGATAGAAATGTAGTGATCCTTAACATGTCAATCATTTTTCTTCGTCTGTAAGCACGCTGATGGCGAACCTAAGTTTTTAATGCGCAATCAAGACATCTTTACACTACTGCAAAACATCCTAAATGACCTTCTTAAATGAGCAACCACTTTACTTCAAAAAAAGGGGGGGCCTGAGTCAGAATTTTTTCTTGCGTGAAAGTTTATATTTAGTTTGTTTTCGATAGTACCAAGTCAATATTTAACACTATAATGCATGGGGAAATTTTAAATTTAGAATAATTGTTCATTCTAACCATCTGTATGACCCTATTTATTATTAATCAAATTATGGAAAAATCCATCCCCTTTTTTTAAAGTCAAATGGTCGTTCCCTAAGTGCTAGAAAAGTTGTTCAAAATTTGAATACTGTTCTACGTATTGAACATTTAAATGATTTATAGTTACAAGTGTGAACAAATCTTATGTACAGGTAACTAAACAAGGTTTATAGATGTGAACAAATTTAATGTGAAACCAGTGTACATTACATTAAACCAAATGTAAACATGTTTACTGTACACGGCGTTTGGTGTGAACACGGCCTACGTTGTTATAGGCCGTGTTCACATTGACCTAAACTCGGTGTTGTGTTAGTGTAACTCACACATAAACTAAACATAGTTGCGTTCCCTTTGATAAAACTCAATGTTTACATGTAGTTTAAATCATATTTTGTTTACATGCAGTCGATAGTCGATGTAGGCCTTGTGTACACAGCTACTTTTGCATAGGTACTATTTCTGTACTAAAACAATGCAGTACTGGAAATTTACTTTTAATATTTAGTACTATTTCTTTACTTTAAAACTATTGTAATATTTAGGTACTTGTATTTTACAGTACTTGATTTGTACTTAATATTTTGATACAAAAATAATACAATATTCCATGTTTGAATATCATACTTTAAGAGATTTGAAATAGAAAAACTTTCAAAATGCTGAAAATGTAACGGTAGTAACAAAAAATCTGTAGTGCCTAAATTCCAAGTACAAATAAAGTACTGTAAAATACAGGTAACTAAATATTACAATAATTTTAGAGTAACAAAATAGTACTGAATATTAAAAGTAGATTTCCAGTACTACAAATTTTTAGTACAGAAATAGTACCTATGCAAAAGTAGCTGTGTAGGCTAAGTGTACACAAAACTAGGCATTCAGAACTTTCATTTTCCCATGTATATTTTAAAAAGAAACATTTTTTATATAAAATTGATACTTATAACAATTATTAATAAAGTTCTTTACAGAAATATTTGTACGGAAGCGTATTAGCGCCACACATTTTTTTTTATTTTCTTCTTATCTTTGCGTTATAACACAGACCTTTGTGATGTAACGCAAACCGTTGCGTTATAACGCAAACGTTATAACGCAAACATTTGCGATATAACGCAAAACATTGCGTTAAAAATAACGCAAACAATCTTTGCGATATAACGCAAAACATTGCGTTAAAAATAACGCAAACAATCTTTGCGATATAACGCAAACCTTTGCGATATAACGCAAACATTCGCGTAATAACGCAAACATTTGTTTTATCTTATTTCTTATTTAAGATTCAAAGAAAACAGTAGTTATTAATGGAGGAGGCTGTATATATTAAAAGGAGTAGGTCCGGTAAGGACCGATTTTGGCCTCAAATTTCAGGTTTATCTTACGAAAGATTTTGACCACTTTTTAAACACTTAAGTGTCTATTTCATTTGAATCAATTAATTTATGTGAAAGATTTTAACTGATTTAGTCATTAAAACAACCCGATTCAAGCTCAAATATGAAAAATCTACCAAATATGCCGAAAAATGTCACTTTTCAGATGATTTTTGTCAAAAATGAAAGTGGCCGCATCCGTGTTCATCCTCAACCTTTATATATGTTATGTATTATCATAAAATACAACTTACATTTCAATATTAAGGATGAACACGAATGCGGCCACTTTCGTTTCACACGAAAACTGTTTAAAATTTAACTAAAATGCTAGAATTGTGAAGATTTCAGTAATTTAGCATGACTTAATGGTGCTAGTTCCCGATATATGTGCATTGTATTGTCAAAAACAGCCCATATTTATGTAGCAGAAGCATTCTACTGTCCAATAAATAACTGAAAGTTTACATTTTAACAATGTTGTAAAACTGCTATATTTTGGGGCCAAAAAGGGGTCTTACTGGACCTACTCCTTTATCACCTTTGTAGTCATTGCAAAGTAAAATGCTTGAATAATTATATCATATCATTGACTAATAATGCGCAGAATAATATAAGAAGATGTGGTATGAGTGCCAATAAGAAAACTCTCCATCTAAGTCACTATTCGTTAAAGTAAACCATCATAGGCCAAAGTACGGTCTTCAACACGGAGCATTGGCTCACACTGAACAACAAACTATAAAGGCCCCCAAAAACGATATTCATGTTACTACTAGTATATATATTACAAAGAAAATTGAGTAAATTGAGGTTATACCGAAGAAAAAAATCAACCCTGCTAATATAGCTATAACCGAATATAAATATACTTCCAAAGTAAGACCTCGTTTGAGAACTGTGTAAAGTAGGTTATATTCAAACAAGCTACCCTTTGGCAATAAATGTAAAGAATGAAGATGTTTTATTAATAAAATTATGTTCTCTCTATTCAAATTGCTACCCAGGCATCTTAAAAATACTTGATTATATTGAAATGAAAATTCAATGACTTTCTATCAAAGAATCTTGATCATATTCTGAGATTTAAAAAAAATGTTTCCTTATTAATAATTCATTTTAAAGCAGAAAGATCATTTTGTCTATTTGACTCGGAGGTTTCATAATTGTATGACATTATTTTTGATCTTTCAATTTAAATATGACTATAAACTAAACTGTCTATTCTTCTTACCAGCACACTTGGTACAATTAAAAACCTGATAATAAATTGTTCAAATAAGGCCTTCGAAAATAGTGGAATAAATTACTTTTGGAGTGTCAAGAACTCGTTGGAAGTACTTGATAAATTGCATGCTTATATTGGTGATTTTGAATCTGTTCAAAGTTTTGACTTTTCTACCCTGTATACCACATTGCCTCACATTCTCATTAAGAAAAAATTCACACACCTAATTAAATGGGCATTCAAAAAATCAGAATGTGAATATATATGTTCAAACTCTTTTAGGTCATTTTTTAGTAGCAATAAACAAAAAAACTATGTTAATTGGACATGCTTTGATACTATATATGCCCTTGAATTTTTACTAGATAACATTTTTGTTCGCTTTGGGGATTCCGTATATCGTCAGATTATCGAATTTCCAATGGGGACTAACTGTGCACCACTTATTGCGGACCTGTTTTTGTATTATGAGTTACAATTTATGACAAAAATAAGCAAAGACCCATCGAAACAACATCTGATAAACAAATTTAATAATACTTTTAGATATTTGGATGATATTTTGGCTCTCAATAATGACGACTTCAGTATTTATATTAATGAAATTTATCCTGTTGAACTTACTTTAAATAAAGCTAATACTAACAATGACCACTGCCCTTTTCTCGATCTTGATATCTATATCACTAATGGAAAGCTGAATACTAAAATTTATGATAAAAGGGATGATTTTTCATTTCCTATCGTTAATTATCCGTTTTTAGATGGTGACGTTCCCTTGTCACCATCTTACGGTGTTTATATATCTCAACTTGTACGATTCGCTCGTGTATGTAACAATGTTTTAGATTTTAACGAGAGAAATTTATGTATTACTGACAAATTATTACACCAGGGTTTTCGATATCACAAACTAGTCAAAACATTTATTAAATTTTATCATCGGTATAAAGACATCATTCGTAAATATAGCTCAACATGCAGACTTCTAATACGTTCAGGTATTTCACATCCAATTTTTTATGGAAATATTCTTTATAAAGCACAAAGGTGTCAGTATTCACCTCAGAAACTTACAAAACCTTTGAATAGACTTATTAAGAAGGGACATAATTACGATACTGTTGTCAAGTCATTAAAGATTGCATATTTTGGCGTTAATATTGAGTCACTGATAAGGTCTTTGCATCGGAACTAAACACCTTTATTCTAAAAACAGTTGTTGGCATGACACGGGTTATGTTCTTCTCATATATGTTATGATGGTATGATACTAAACCCCTAACGGGAAGGATTGTGCCTGATGTTCATATGATGAAATCATAATCTTTCAGTCAGTTTAATTGAAGTCTGGAGCTGGCATGTCAGTTAACTGCTAGTAGTCTGTTGTTATTTATGTATTATTGTCATTTTGTTTATTTTCTTTGGTTACATCTTCTGACATCAGACTCGGACTTCTCTTGAACTGAATTTTAATGTGCGTATTGTTATGCGTTTACTTTTCTACATTGGTTAGAGGTATAGGGGAGGGTTGAGATCTCACAAACATGTTTAACCCCGCCGCATTTTTGCGCCTGTCCCAAGTCAGGAGCCTCTAGCCTTTGTTAGTCTTGTATTATTTTAATTTCAGTTTCTTGTGTACAATTTGGAAATTAGTATGGCGTTCATTATCACTGGACTAGTATATATTTGTTTAGGGGCCAGCTGAAGGACGCATCCGGGTGCGGGAATTTCTCGCTACATTGAAGACCTGTTGGTGACCCTCTGCTGTTGTTTTTTATTTGGTCGGGTTGTTGTCTCTTTGACACATTCCCCATTTCCATTCTCAATTTTATGTATCTATTTTCTTTTTAAATTATATACTTTTCTAATGCACAAATCAGTCTTAATTTATGTATAATTGCACTTCAAGTATTCCATTATTCCTATGCATATTTGTTATAATGATTTGGCCTTGTACGTATGTTTCTTTTTTTTTATCTACTAGTAAATCACATTCGAAATGAATGACAGATGGACATATATACAAAACTTAATGAATAATTGAAATCAAGATATTTGCGTTATAACCCAAAGGTTTGCGTTAAATCGCAAAGGTTTGCATTATAACGCAAAGGTTTGCGTTATATCGCAAACGTTTGCGTTTAACGCAAAGGTTTGCTTTATAACGCAAACATAGGAAGAAAAATATTTAAAAAAAATGTGTGGCGCTAATACGCTTCCGTATATTTGTCTAAACTTGATATATTTATTTGCTATAAAAAAAAACTTTGCGTAGCCTTATTAACCCCTAATCAAGACTCATCATCATTGCCGAACACGTATTTTATTTGAAAAGGTCTTCCCGAATCGATTAGACGTACACACTGACAGAAATATTTGCCACTGGTCTTTATACTCAAACAACGATTTACTTATAAATGCATTACTGAAAAAGGGTGAGGTTAATTGTTTGTTTGTGTAGTATCTGAGACCCGTTAAAATACAATCTGAGTCAGATTTTTTTCTCGCGCGAAAGTTTATAATTAGTTTTTTTTCGATGGTAACAACTTTGGATTCATAATATTTGTTCATTCTATAATCATCTGGATGGCCCTATTTTTTTAAAAATCAAATTGTGGGAAAATCCCCTCCCCTCCTTTTTTTGTAAGTCAAATGGTCGTTTCCTAACTGCTAGAAAAGTTGTTCGAAAATTTGAATACGGTTCTACGTAATGAACATTTAAATGACACTAGAACACACCCGTGATATCGCAGGTCCATGACTGATTTAAAGTATATAACTATGTGTAAGCCTTATTTAAGTATTGATATTTTCATCTGATAAACATGATAAAGTCATGGCGATTATAAGATACACAGTTTTCTCTGCTTTCAAAATCTTTCTGTTTGAACCCGTCGACCTGGAACTTTTCAATTATTGGTAATATTAATTATATGGAAAACAAAAGGTCCTGGAATGGAGTTTAATTCTTTTATTTGCTGTTTTACGTCATGCCCGCTAACAAATTGAAAACTGTACCTATACGCCTTATTTTAAGTCCAGATTTTTAGTATTCGTATTGTTATCTTAGAAAGTCTTACTGATTAAAATACTACAATAGGGAACAATTTGACAATGATTGAGTTTAGTAGTGTCAACCCTGTGATTATGACCCGTGTATATAGCAAAATCCTTAATACACCGTTTGGTGGTGCGCCTGTCAGATGCGGAACGTACAGATAAGGTAATAGGTAACAGGTGAATATACTATAATTATTGGTATCGGAATCGGAATCGACCCGGAACTTGTTAATTATTGGCAATATTAATTATGTGGTGTAATTTTTAATCTACACCATAGTCCTGTATTAGTTGAATATAAAGTTGAATTCTTTGATTTGTCGTTTTTACCCGATGACGGCTGACAAATTGGACCTCATTATTTTAGTATGATAGATATAGTTTACAAGTGTGAACACATCCCTCGGCTGACAAATTGGACCTCGTTATTTTAGTATTATAGATATAGTTTACAAGTATGAACACATCTTATCTACAGGTAGCTAAACAATGTGTATAGTGTACATTAAATTAAACCAAATGTAAACATGTTTACTGTACACAGCGTTAGGTGTGAACACGGCCATATTTTATATGTTATTCACGCAATATTTCACTTTACAAATTAGCTTCATCAGGCGCGTGCAGCCAACCAAGTAAAAACCAGAAGTATGCCATGTTCTTAAAAAGTGTCTCGAAATTGAACAGTTACATAAAAATACCGGTGATAGTTAAGTCTGATGTAGAATTAAGTTTCTGTTTCGCAATCACACTGCAGCTTGCAAGCTCCATCAGTAAGAATATAAATATAATTATCCGTTATGCAATTATATGTAACATATATAAATGGTGTATCGCTGCTTTGTTACTGTGCTGCTGTACGAGTGGTCAGTGTTGACGACTTAATGCACTTACAATTGCATATTCTGCATTGTTTGTAACACCCACCTTAAGTGTAAACAATATTTATTCAGATAAATCAATATTAAACGATATTATACAAATGAAATAATATTAAAGATTCAGAAACAAGCATCCACCTTTAGAAGTCTCTTGTTTCTTTACTTTATATGTGGCAAGTATGTATTTCAGTTTTTGTGGTCTGTGATAGGCAATAACAGGAGGTGATGGAAAATGTCTTTGAAAGAAGAGGCATCTTCGATAAGACACCAGTGCTTACGCATATTAGATAAAGTATTATTTAAAGGATGATGACAACAAAAGGAATTTTATCTGCTAATAAATAACAATATAACATCCCTAAATCTTACAAATTAAAAAAAAACTCCAAATTTGTGCTAATTTCTTTGCACTTACTCAATAGGCTGGTGATACCCAAAGAACCTCCAGTCCAGAATAAACATATAGTAGAAATACCATTTTAAATTGTTAATTAAAGGTTACACTGCATTTTCAATTGTTCAGTTTAATATCTGCAATCCTCTTGAACTCAGATTTATGTATTCAAATGTGTATCACATCGCACTTGATTAAATCTTCTTTTATTTTTGTGATATAACCGATCATTTGACATAAACACACAATCATCCTTAAACATCCTTAATCTTCAAGATACATACTAAGAATACAAACAAAAGGCAAAACAGATAATTTCATAACAGAAACTCTCTGTTCAATTGTTTTATTTCTATTATAAACAATCTTTAAAGAAAATGATGATACATTTTTTTTAAAGTAAACTCTAAAACAGCTTATCAACTGGAAATAATATATGGTATATGCAGGTGGTGCTGAAATGTTATTATGAATTATATATGAATGTAACATTCCAAATTGGAAGACCAAATCATCTTGTTTGTTTGGTTTTTAAATCACTCTCATTTATATAAATTAGTCAATATAAGAAAAGTTTCAAGATCGATTAGATGGATGCGTTCAAATAAATCGTCATACTTTTAATTAACTTTATCTTAATAACAGTACGTGAAATAAAATAATGATGGCTTGTTTTTTTCCTGCAAAAATCGTCCGTACTAAGTCAGTCTCTAATGAATAAAGTATCAGGAAGGTAAGACGGGGCAGTTGGTTTTCATGGGACTTCCAACTGTTCGTTGAATCCATCTAAATGTTGTCTGATTGAGATAAGCTATCTAGTTAATGATAGTATTTATTACCAATGAAAAAGATTTATCTTTTCCTAAAATAGGATATGAATTTAGATACGTTACTTAGTTCTTAGACGTAATAACTTTACATCTCTCAATGTTTTGATCTACAGAATTAATTAAAAAATCTCCTGAGATTTGAAACAATGTAATTCAAAGGGTGGACGTTATTTTGAATTTCCACAAATGTCTAAAATGTTAATATCCTAAATGAAAATCTTTATTTAAACTTTAACGTTGTTACAGCTTACCGCTGTAAAGTCAAACATATAAGATTGAGAAATATTCCGTATCAACTTTACTAATAACATATGATCATGATGATGATCTGAAAGTATTTTAGACGGCAGGATATAAAAACATTCAGTATATAAAATTGAAAATCGAAATAGGGAATATGTCATAGAGACGTTAAATCGACCACAGAGCAGACAGCAGTATGAGGCCACCAATTGGTCTTCAACGCAGCAAGAAAATCACTCACCCGCAGGTGTCCTCAGCTGGCCCCTATATAAAATTGTCCACTAGTTCAGTGATAATGGACGTCACACTAAACTCAAAATTTTATAATTGAACTATAATTCAAAGAAAACATTAAAAGACACACAAAGGCCAGAGGCTCCTGACTTGGGACAGGCGCCACAATATGGCTGATTCAAACATGTTTTGTGAGATAATAAACCCTCCCCTATACTTCTTATGAAGAATAAAGAAACACATAGCAATGCGCACAGTAAAACTCAGTTTAAAAGAAGTCCGAGTCCGATGTCAGAAAAAGTAACAAAAGAAACTAAGCAAAATGACAAAGATACATAAATTAACAAAGTACCACAAGCAGTTACTGACATGCCAGCACCAGACATCAATTATACTGATCGAAAGAGTATGTCTTCATCATATAAAAATTAAGTACAATCTCTCCCGTTAGGGGTTTAGTATCATACCATCATAAAACATACGAGATGAAAATAACCTGTATCATGCCATTACTAGTTTTATAATAAATGTGCTTATTTTTGATGCAAAGACCCTTTGAGTGAATCAATATTAATACCAAAATATGCAATCCTTAATGACCTGATACCAGTATCGTAACTATATCCTTTCCGAATAAGTCTGTTTAAAGGCCTCGTTAGTTTTTTAGGTGAATGTTGTCATGTTTGTGCTTGGTAAAAATATAACCCTAAAATATTGAATGTGAATTACCTGAACGTATATGATGTCGGCATGTTGATTTATATTTATAAATATGTTTACTTTTCTTAATTATGGACCGATAAGTAAGGAAAGATTTCGAATTTACGAAGGAATGATCATTTAAACAAAATAGGTATCATAAAATAATTTACGTTTAACCACTGTAGTTCCAATACTGTTTGAGATCGGTTTATCATCGTCTGAGTTGCCTTTTCTATTAGCGAATGGCAACCGTGCATCTTCAATCAAAAGGCCTGTGTTTCCTTGTTTTATTGCTTCATCTTGAGGAACTGTTTCTGCAAAATTAAACATCATTGATTTTTGTTCGGTACGATCTACTTCATCATATTTCTAGTATACATTAGCTGTGAACAGAATCATGAAAATGATAATATTCGTGTCTACGCTAAAAAAAAATTATCAAATACAAAATTATCGCCTTCTGTGAATTTTGTCGCACGCTTGATCAATACTAGTCGTATTTTAAATTTTTTTTGTACCGCTGGTCACATTATAGGATGTGTAAACATCTTATGATCCTATAAACAAAGTTTCTATTTGTATAGTTAATTGAATAGATATAAGAAGATGTGGTATGAGTGTCAATGATACAACTCTCCATCCAAGTCACAATTTTTAAAAGTAAACATGAAAGTCTGCATCCACTGTTACATGTAATATTATGTATATTTAAAAATAATTGCAGAATAATTTATTTCATTTGGACAGACTGGTATAACCAAATTGTAAACTTATCTTTCTTTTGCGCACACTGTATGTAATGCTTCTGTGTCAGATGTAAAATTATAATTTTCAACTTGTACTTCATATTTGAATCTTGAGAGATCTTTTGCGTTTGTTAATTGGATATATATGTTTTACATGCGACAGATAGATTCGAGTTTCCAAAATTTTCCTTCTTCTTCTGTCTGTTCCCAATTATTGATCACATCCCTTCGAAAAGTGAATGTACGCCACTACGAATCACGTGACCGTTATCATGGTTATGGAATATCTCTCTCCAAGACAGCAAATATGTTCCAATTTTGTTAACCATAATCCCGTCATCTGTACCTCAAATGCGATCTACCAAATTAAACTTATCACCGGATATTTTACTTATGTCAGCAGCACGACAGATGCAACATATAGACCAAAATCTGAGTCCTTTTCTGAAGTACCCCCGGTTTTCGTGTTGCTCAGTCATCAGTTGTCTTTGTAATGTTTTGCACACTGTTTGTCTTTCTGTTGTTTTTATCGTTTCTTTTCCGTTTATCAAAAGTATAGTTGTGAGGATTTAGTACACAAATATTTGTTTTTAACATGAGAACAGATTCAAGCTATTGGAATACATGTATTCATAATGTATATCGTCGATTCAAGGTTTTAGATAATACTTACTGATAATAAAGGTGATTGAAGATAAAACTGAAATAATCAGGACTGAAATTGAAATAAGATAAATACGTATGATAAGATACAACAACAAAAAAACAAACAAAATGCAAACCTGATTATGTAATCCTTAAAAATCCGAATGTTATACTGCAAAAAACAAATGCACCAAATGTTCATTTAGATCAATTTTCTGATGCATTTTCTTAGAGAAAAAAAAAATTGCATTCTGTGGTTGCAATATGAGCAAAATAAAAGAACAAAGTTTAAATGGATCAAGATATTCCTTGAGTAATTCATCGTAAATGAGATCATTTAACTTTTCACCAGTTTTCTTTAGTGTGCTGCTGCGGACAAAATTAACAGGGCTTCCCAAATCTTAGAAAAAACATATAAAGATACATTTTATTTTCTGAACTGTATATGCAACTATCCATACACCTCAAATTCTTTCTAAGTGTGCGTTTTAAATTCGATAACTGTTGGTGTTTATTATAGATAGAATCTGTAAAGTTAGATACTATCCATGTTGATTTTATTGGGGTTTTTTTATAGCTATTATTCTTAACGTTTGTCATTAAAATTGCGATATATTCCAGGGGAGGATACAGGATTTGACGTTAAGAAGGGGCGCAGAATAAAAAAATTTTGAGGTTAAAATGATCAAAGTTATTGAAATATTCTTCTAGAGTGGGTGCAATGTAGATAGATATCTTGCCAAGCGAAGTGTGGCGAGAAACATTTGGGGTAAAATGAGCGAGAAATTAAAGTTTCAATCTAAAACCGCATAATTTAAATGACAATCTACATTAACCATAATTAACAAAAAATCTATTAGTTTCTGTAAATTGACTACCTCTATATATTTACCAGAGTACGGGACTGAACAAAAGTAGAATAGAAACAATTCTGAGTACACAAACTGATTCTCCATATAAAAAAAGTGAGACGAAGCAAATAACGATAGCTCATCTGACCAATATAAGATATTGAAAACGAAAATTATTACTGGAACAATTTATTTGTCAATTCATAATACGTGTTTTTATTTTTGTTCTATTTTCGGAGGTCGTGCTAGACTTTTTACATACTGTAAAACAAAACAAAATGGCCGCTAACCACTAAAATCAAAATGAGATCCTTAAAAAATTCATATTGCTTGTTTTCTCGGGATCCCATGTAATACGGTAGTACCTGCGGGTTTGGGCCTTGACCATTTATGCATGCTTCGGCAAAATTAACATGTTGCAAGTGAGAATCATATATTGTCACGGACATATTAAATAATGAGTCAAATTAACAAACTAACCTCTCGCTTGAACCATAATCTTTATCTTTCCTTAAGAAAGAATCTAACTTTGACTGCTTTCTTGGTCGTGCCATTTTGAAATAACCAACCGGTTACCCAAATAGCGGGTAGGGCACTTCCACCTTCTTCGTGGGAAAGTGATGTAGGGATGTTTTTGAACTTCGATTATCAAAGAAATAGTTTATTAAAACTGCAACTACAATGTCACAATTGTTTTATTCTTACTGCTAAAAGCCTATGATATTTGCATGTCACCAAACGCAGTACCGCGTTTGACACCTTCCTTTGAAGTGTAACATGTTTATAGAACTTAAATAAACAAAAGGTCAGTTGATTAGTAATCACGTTAAATGATTCTGTTAAATTACTGTTTTATATAGTAATACTTGTTTGAAAGTTAAAACAGATTGAATGCGACGACATTAGCTTTCGTCGGATACTTTATTACGTCCGGACAACCCATGCTTTGCAAATTTTAGGGGGGCGCACGCCCGCCACGCCCCCGCCTAAATCCGCCCCTGCATTCAGTGTGTGTAACAGGTCAGAATCGAAGCTTATAAAACATTAGTTGTCGTTGGTTAATGTCTCAAATCGGTGTCGTTGGTAGCTGGCATTTACTGTATGTTTTTATTTTCATCCATCAAAAGTGTTGAGTATGCTTTGTTTACAATCTGAACATACAATTTTAGTTTGCATACATTTTTCTACTTATCCGCTTGTTTTTATAACTAAACACGACGTACACATTGATATACAGTACGGATCCTGTTACACTTTTCATTGTAAAGTATACAAATCAGTCATGTGAGTGTTGGGTGCTACTGTTAAATAGTTTTGTTTAACTTTAGTGACGGTTCATTATTATGAATACAGAGAGGAAATAATGGCACTCTTAATTTTGTACCCATGGTAGTCATTGTTTTCCAAAATTGGTGTCATCTTTATCATACAATCCGTCCTGACATAGAAATATTATTGATTTACAATGACATTATAACTGAATTACTGAGCAGCTATATAGATGTACATACTATAGATAATTGAGCTGATCTGTAACAATAACATCTCCATGCCTTATATATCATGTACTGTAGTACGCCGCTAGATTAAAACTGACGAGGAAAGGTAACACACGGCCACTGAAAGCTTTATTTTTGTAGAGCCCAGGTGGTCGTGTGGTCTAGCGGGACGGCTGCAGTGCAGGCGATTTGGTGTCACGATATCACAGTAGCATGGGTTCGGATCCCGGCGAGGGAAGAACAAAAAATTTGCGAAAGCAAATTTACAGATCTAACATTGTTAGGTTGATGTTTAGACGAGTTGTATATATATATATAAATAGCAAATATGGTCAGTTTTAGTTGATGCGGTCAAAATATTTGTGGTCATTGTTTTCCAATATTGCTGTCATTTGTATTATACAATCCATCCTTACAAATAAAAATTACTGATTTACCATGTGACTATAAGATTTACATAAAAAAATAGCAAATATGGTCAGTGTTGGTTGATGCGGTCAAGAGTTTTGTTAAACGAGTCAGTCTGAGGTATGAACTACTGATATTTTCGTACGATTCAATATTTTGAATTAAAAGAGGACATACTGGCACTACAAATTGAGGCGAACATAATTTTGTGGTTATTGCTTTCCAATATTGTTGTAATATGTACATTACAGTCCTCCTTGACATTAAATTATAACTGAATTACTTAGCAACTATATAAACTGACATAAAAAAAGAACAAATATGGTCAGTTTTGGTTGATGCGTCAAAAAGTTTTGTTTAACGGGTCAGTCTGAGATATGAAAACTACTGATATTTGTTTACAATTCAATATTTTGAACTTAAAGATGACATGCTGGCACTATATTTTGATGCAAACAAAATTTTGCGGTCATTGTTTTCCAATATTGCTGTCATTTGTATTACAGTCCCTCCTTATATAAAAAAAATATAACTGAATTACTGTGCGGCTACATGTATATTTCGTGTACAAATTGCAATTTTGTACAGGTTATAACATGTACAAAAATAGTGTACATGTTATAATTTGTACAATGGTAAATACAAGTTATAACATGTACAAAATGACCCCGTACCTGTTATAACTTGTACAAAATATAGCTAAAAAATGGTTTTAACCTGTACAAAATTTTAGATATTAATAAATATGAATGGACAATAACAAAAAATGATGAAAATGTTATTGGGGTTAATGGCATGTGTTGTGATAATAGAAACATATTTTCATTTTCCAATATTGTAGAAGTCAAAACCATTTTTAAGCAATATTTTGTACATGATATAACATGTATGAGGTACTTTTGTACATGTTATAACTTATATTTTTGCATTGTACAAATTATAATTATTCATCCTGCTATGTTAATCTTTTTGAAGAGTATCACTAAACAACAGTCGGTGAATTACATTAAGATTCGTTATATTGGTAAACAGGCACCCCAGTCAAAAACTGAGAAAGAGAAACTTGGATTTTTGTATTTGAAATATGGACATTAAACCAGTGAGAACAGATAACAAGAGTTAAATATTTTCACTCTTTAGACATCAGATATTTAGCGAAAACTGACCTGTGATGACTGTACGTGTTTTATGTCTTTAGAATGTATATATAAGCTTTTAAACATATGAAATCAATTTACTTTGAAATGTACTATGAAAAGATTTTTAAACTTTAAATCATATTACTTTTACTCTGCCAGGTCAAACCTGCCGGTCCAAAGCCGGTATAAAAGAGGAGGGAAGTGATACATACCAAGCATTGCAAAAGCGCAAATGTCCAATGTAAAAATGAGCAAATGTCATTTTTAAAAAGCGCAAATGTCCTATGATTTGAAGCGCAAGTGTCCAAAATAAAAAGCGCAAATGTCCTATGAAAAAGCGCAAACGTCCCGCGCCGCTTTAATTAACTGTTATACTCTATAAAAACAAAATGATCACTATCAAAACAATTTCCAATTGTCCCACATTTAAACTTCCCAATTGATGGCTGCCGTTGTCATGGAAACTGCAAAAATGTGAAAAATTTTCAAAATTCAAAATTCCTCATTATAAGACCCAAGTGAATGAAACTTTGTGGAAGTGTTATTTGATATGCCTAGATGTGCATGCAATATCAAGAGGTTCCAAAATGGCCGCCATTGTCATGGAAACAGGGCGAAAGTTTAACATTGACCATATGGAAAAACACATAAAAGCTACATTTTCTTGAAGAATACAGCATCAATCCCAATGAAACTTTATAGATATGTAACATGGCATGTCCCAAAGTTGCACCTGCATTTAAAATTTTGGAAATGGTAACTGTTACCATGGAAACAGCTAAAATTTCAAAAATTTCAAAATGCTCCAAACGTGATGAAATTTTACAATAATCTCAATAAACATGTGTAGAAGCGCTCTTTGACTTTGCAATTTTCAAAATGGCTGCCACTCGCCTGGCAATGGGGGAAGGGTGCCATCCGTTATTGCTAGCAATTACAAATCTAGTTATGGCACCCTCAACGGAGTTGGGGTGACATACTGTTATTCTACGTTTCTTTTTTATGGCACCCTCAACGGAGTTTGGGTGACGTATTGTTATTGTACGTTTCTTTTTTTCCTTATTATGGCACCCTCAACGGAGTTGGGATGACATATTGTTATTGTTCGTTTCTTTTTGTCTTATTATTATGGCACCCTCAACGGAGTTGGGGTGACATATTGTTATTCTACGTTTCTTTTTTTTCTTATTTTTCTTCTTGCAACAAATTTTGTCCAGGTGATTTCTCGAAATCCAATGGACCAATGTTGATGGAACTCTACTATAGTAAGGACCCCCAAATGCAGAGTTGCAGTAAGCATGGAATGGTTCAAGATGGCTACCGTTTCCATGGAAACAGAACAAATGTGAAAAAATCCAGTTTTTTCTTTTGGTGAACTGTTTGGAAATGCTTTCACTCAGAAACATTATATTTTGATACAATGTAGGTGCCGGCCATATACAGGTGTTGGATGATTTTGGCACTCATTGGAACTACTATGTTGCCATGGAAACTACACCAAAAATTTCAAAAATATCAAAATGCTCCAAACTTCATGAAACTTCACAGTAACGATGAGCAACATTGGAAGATGTTGAATTTGGCGTTGGAATTTCCAAAATATCTGTTGTTACCATGGAAACAATGCAAAAAGGTCAAAACTTTGAATTTTCACAGAACATTCCAGAACATCAATGTTAAATTTATTCTAGAGACATGAAACTTTATGAAAATGTTCTCCAGTATGCCAAGATGTCAAGACAATATTTTGATAGTTCAAAATGGCCGCCGTTGTCACGGAAACTAGGGCCAAGTTTTGCATTGACCCTATGGAAAAATGCATAAAATCTGCATTTTCTCAGAGAGTAGTGCACCAAAGTTAATGAAACTGTATTGATATATAACATGACATGTGGCAATGAGATGTCTGCTTTTAGAATTTTGGAATTATCTACTGTAACTATGGTTGCAGCACAAATGTTCAAAATTTCCAAAAAAAATTATGTGCTGCAAACTGGATGAAACTTTACAGGAATAGTGACTGTCATGTGCGGAGTTGCATTTTGAAGTTGGAATTTCCAAAATGGCCGCCGTAACCATGGAAACAGCAAAATTGTCCAAAATTTCAAAATGCTCAAAACTTAATGAAATTTTGCAAAAATGATAACCTGCAGGTGTAGACGCACTCTTTGACTTTGGAATTTCCAAAATGGCTGTCGCTCGCCTGGCAATGGAGGTACGAGGGTGCCATCCGTTATTGCTAGCAATTACAAATCTAGTTATATTTATTCTTCCACACTTTTTTGTCCATACTATTTCTCAGAATTGGCTTGAACAATATTGATGGAACTATACCATAATGTAGACCACCACATTCTATAGTGCAGTGGAGTATGGCACCATCAAGATGGCTGCCGTTGCCATGGAAACGAAACAAATGTGAAAAAATCTAGTGTTTTGTTTTGGTGAACTGTTAGGATATGCTTTAACTCGGAATCATTATATTTTGATACAATGTAGGTGCCCACTATATACAGGTGTTGGATGATTTTGGCACTCATTGGAACTACTATGTTGCCATGGAAACTACTCCAAAAATTTCAAAAATCTCAAAATGTTCCAAACTTAATGAAACTTCACAGTAACGATGAGCGACATTGGAAGATGTGGAATTTGGCGTTGGAATTTCCAAAATATCTGTTGTTACCATGAAAACAATGCAAATAGGTCAAAACTTTGAATTTTCACAGAACATTCCAGAACATCAATGTTAAATTTATTCTAGAGACATTAAATGGTATATGATGGTATATATGATTATGGAGGGAAAAAATTGCAGCGGGGGTTTGACTTTGGAATATTCAAAATGGCCGCCGTTACCATGGGAACAGCAAAATTATGAAAAACTTCAAAATGCTTTAAATTTAATGAAACTTATAACACATATTGCCTACCTTATGTAGACTTAACTTTTAAGTTTCGAATTTTCAAAATGGCCGCCGTTGCCATGGAAACAGCAAACATGTTCTAAATGGCTGCCGCTGGCCTGGCAATGGGGAAAGGGTGCCATCCGCTATTGCTTGCAATGGCAAATCTAGTTATGGCACCCTCAACGGAGTTGGGGTGACGTATTGTTATTCTACGTTTCTTTTTATGGCACCCTCAACGGAGTTGGGGTGACATATTGTTATTGTTCGTTTCTTTTTTTTCTTTTTATTATTATTATGTCACCCGATCGACAAAGTCGGGTGACATATTGCTTTTCCTCTGTTTCTTTTTCCCTATTATTATTATTATTATTATTATTATTATTTTTCTTCCACCTAATTTTGTCCGGCAGTTTTCTCAGAGCCAAAGGAACCAATCTGAATGATAGTGCACTATAACAAGGAACCCTGACTTTCCTGTTTCTTTCCGGTATTGGAACTAAAAAAATGGCTGCCATCACCATGGAAACGAAAAAATGGTGAAAAAATATAATTTTAGAGTTAAGGGAATTGTTTGAGAATGCTTAAGCTTAAAATCTTTAGATTTTAATACAATGTAGGTGCCCACTATATACTGCTTTGGGATGATTTTGGCAATCATTGGAACTGCTATGTTGCCATGGATACCACACCAAAAATTTCCAAAATATGGAAATGCTCCAAATTTAATAAAACTTCACAGAAACGATGAGCAACATTGTAAGATGTGGAATTTGGCGTTGGAATTGTGAAAATGTCTGCCGTTACCATGGAAACAATGCAAAACAGGTCAAAATGGTCCAAAAAACACCTAAAAGTGGCATTTACTTTCTTAAAAGGGTAGGTCAAATCCATTGAAACTCTGATGGTATGTTCCCTCCCATGTACCAATGTGGTATCTGCCATTAGAAATTTGGAATGGTCTGTGTAACCATAGAAACCAGCCAAAATGTCAAAAATTTCAAAAATTTCAAAATGCTTCAAAATTGATGAAACTTACTATGATTGTTGACTGTCAAGTCTGCATCAGACTTTTGAAGTTGGAATTTCCAAAATGGCTACCGTTGCCATGGAAACTGCAAAAATGTCAAATATTTTCAAAATGCTCCAAACTTAATGAAACTTAATATTATTGTAAACTGGCATGTATAGATGAGACTTTTGACTTAGAAAATTTCAAAATGGCTGTCGTTGCCATGGAAACAGCAAAAATGTTATGTTTTTAAAAATGATCTAAATGTACTGAAAATTTACAGAAAAATGTATAGCCATGCAAATATGTGCATTCACTGTTAAAAGTTTTTGAAATGGCTGCCGCTTAGTGGCAATGGGGGGAAGGGTGACATCCGCTATTGCTTGCAATAGCAATTCTAGTTATTATGTCACCCGATCGACAATGTCGGGTGACATATTGCTTTTCCTCTGTTTCTTTTTCCGTATTATTATTATTATTTTTCTTCCACCTAATTTTGTCCGCTCGCTTTCTCAGAGCCAAAGGAACCAATCTGAATGATGGTGCACTAGAACAAGGAACCCTGACTTTCCTGTTGCTTTTCAATATTGGCACTAAAAAAATGGCTGCCATCACCATGGAAACGGAAAAATGGTGAAAAAATATAATTTTGGAGTTAGGTGAATTGTTTGAGAATGCTTAACCTTAAAATCTTTAGATTTTAATACAATGTAGGTGCCCACTATATACTGCTTTGGGATGATTTTGGCAATCATTGGAACTGCTATGTTGCCATGGATACTACACCAAAAATTTCAAAAATATGAAAATGCTCCAAATTTTTTGAAATTCTAGCATAACGATAAGCAACTTTGGTAGATGTGGAATTTGGCGTTGGAATTTCCAAAATCTCTGCCGTTTCCATGGAAACAATGCAGAAAGGTCAAAATGCTCCAAAAACTTCAGGGTTTGGTGAATAACTTTGGTATGCTTGAACTTAAAATCATCAAATTTTTATACAATATAGTTGTCCACTATATACAGGTTTTGAATGATTATGACAATCATTGGAACTACTCTGTTACCATGGATACAGGATCAAATACTTCAAAAATTTCAAAATGCTCCAAAATTGATGAAACTTAATATTATTGTTGACTGCCAAGTCTGGATGAGACTTTTGACTTTGGAATTTCCAAAATGGCCACCGTTGCCATGGAAACTGCAAAAAAGTCAAAAATTCTCAAATTGCTTTCAACTTAATAAAACTTGATATTATTGTTAACTGACAAGTAATGATGAGGCTTTTGACTTTGAAATTTTCAAAATGGCTGCCGTTGCCATGGAAACAGAAGAAATGTAAAACTTTTGACAATACTCAAAATGTCCTGAAAATTTACAGAAAGATATATCGCAATACGTTGATCTGCATTTACTGTTAAAATGTTTTCAAATTGCTGCCGCTTAGTGGCAATAGGGGAAGGGTGACATCCGCTATTGCTTGCAATGGCAATTCTAGTTATTTTTATTCTTCCACACATTTTGTCCATACTATTTCTCAGAATTGGGCAGACCAATGTTGATGGAACTATACCATAATATGAACCGCCATGTTAAGTTGTGCACGAGACATTGGAATGGTAAAAAATGGCCGCCGTTGCCATGGAAACTGATCAAATGTGAAAAAAAATGTAAATTTTAAATCTTTCATTATAAGACCTACCTGGATGAAACTTAGTTGTAATGTTCCTTGGTATGCCTAGATGTTGTGACAATATAAGAAAAATCCAAAATGGCCGCCATTGTCATGGAAACAGGGCGAAAGTTTAACATTGGCCCTATGGGAAAATACATTAAAGATGCATTTTCTTGAAGAATATAGCATCAATCCCAATGAAACTTTATTGATATGTAACATGGCAAAGTGGCACCTGTCTTTGGAATTTTAGAAATGGTACCCGTTACCATGGAAATAGCAAAAATTTCAAAAATTTCAAAATGCTCCAAAATTAATGAAACGTTACAACAATGTTAATACACATCTGTAGATGCAATCTTTGACTTTGGAATTTTCAAAATGGCTGCCGCTCACCTGGCAATAGGGGAAGGGTGCCATCCGCTATTGCTTGCAATGGCAAATCTAGTTTTTATTTTTATTCTTCCACACTTTTTTGTCCAAGCTTTTTCTCAGAATTACTTGGACCAAACTTGGTGGAACTATGCTATAATGTTGACCACCATGTGAAGTTGTGCACCTGACTTTGGAATGTGCAAGATGGCTGCCGTTACCATGGAAACGGAACAAATGTGAAAAAGTCTTGTTTTTTGTTTTGGTGAATTATTTGGACATGCTTACACTTAGAATCATTATTTTTTAATACAATGTAGGTGCCCAGCATATTCTACTTTTGGATGATTTTGGCAATCATTGGAACTACTATGTTGCCATGGAAACTACACCAAAAATTTCAAAAAGATGAAAATGCTCCAAACTTAATAAAACTTCTTAGTAATGATGAGCAACATTGGTAGATGAAGAATTTGGCGTTGGAATTTCCAAAATGTCTGTTGTTACCATGGAAACAATGCAAAAAGGTCAAAAATTTCCAAAAAAAATGTAAATGCTGCAAACTGGATAAAACTTTACAGGAATAGTAACTAGCATAAGCAGAGTTGCATTTTGGAGTTGGAATTTTCAAAATGGCCGCCGTAACCATCGAAACAGCAAAAATATCAAAAATTTCAAAGTTCTCCAAACTTAATGAAACTTTACAAAATTGACAATTGGCATGTGTAGATGCACTCTTTGACTTTGGAATTTTCAAAATGGCTGCCGTTCGCCTGGCAATGGGGGAAGGGTGCCATCCGCTATTGCTTGCAATGGCAAATCTAGTTTTTCTTATTATTATGTCACCCGATCGACAATGTCGGGTGACATATTGCTTTTCCTCTGTTTCTTTTTCTGTATTATTATTATTATTATACTTCCACCTAATTTTGTCCGCCCGCTTTCTCAGAGCCAAAAGTACCAATCCAAATGATGGTGCACTGTAACAAGGAACCCTGACTCCCCAGAGTCTGTGCAACTTTGGAACTAAAAAATGGCTGCCATCACCATGGAAACGGAAAAATGGTGAAAAAATATAATTTTGGAGTTCCTTGAATTATTTGAGAATGGTTAAGCTTAAAATCTTTAGATTTTAATACAATGTAGGTGCCCACTATATACTGGTTTTGGATGATTTTGGCACATTTTGGAGCTGCTATGTTGCCATGGAAACTACACCAAAAATTTCAAAAATATGGAAATGCTCCAATTTTTTTGAAACTTTAGCATAACGATGAGCAACTTTGGTAGATGTGGAATTTGGCGTTGGAATTTCCAAAATGTCTGCCGTTTCCATGGAAACAATGCAAAAAGGTCAAAATGCTCCAAAAACTTCCGGGTTTGGTGAATAACTTTGGTATGCTTGAACTTAAAATCTTCAAATTTTTATGCAATATAGTTGTCCACTATATACAGGTTTTGAATGATTTTGATAATCATTGGAACTACTATGTTACCATGGATACAGGAGCAAAAATTTCAGAATGCTTCAAAATTGATGAAACTTGATATGATTGTTAACTGTCAAGTCTAGATATGACTTTTGAAGTTGGAATTTCCAAAATGGCCACGGTTGCCATGGAAACTGCAAAAATGTCAAAAATTCTCAAAATGGGTTTAACTTAATGAAATTTGATATTATTGGTAACTGACAAGTTAAGATGAGACTTTTGACTCTGAAATTTTCAAAATGGCTGCCGTTGCCATGGAAACGGTATAAATGTGAAATACTTTAAAATGCTCTGAATATACTGAAAATTTACAAAAAGATGAATAGCCATGCATATTTTTGCATTTACTGTTAAACAAGTTTGAAATGGCTGCCGCTTAGTGGCAATAGGGGGAAGGGTGACATCCGCTATTGCTTGCAATAGCAATTCTAGTTTTTATTAATCTTCTTCCACACTTTTTGTCCACGCTAGTTCTCAGAATCTATTGGGTCAATGATGATGGAACTCTACTATAATAAGGACCCCCATGTGAAGTTGTGCATCTTGCTATGGAATGGTCCAAGATGGCCCCCGTTTCCATGGAAACGGTAAAAATGTAAAAAAAAATCAAAATTCCAACTCTTTCATTGTAAGACCCAACTAGATGAAACTTTATGGAAATGTTCCTTGATATGCCCTGATATACCGACAATATTTAGAAATTCCAAAATGGCCGCCATTGTCATAGAAACAAGGCGAAAGTTTAACATTGGCCCAATGGGAAAATACATTAAAGCTGTATTTTCTAAAGGAATATAAGATCAAATCTATTAAAACTTTATTGATATATTACGTGGCATGTCCCAAAGTGGCACCTGTCTTTAGAATTTTGGAAATAGTAACTGTTACCATGGAAACAGCAAAAATTTAAAAAATTTCAAAATGCTCCAAACGAGATGAAATTTTACAACAATGTTGATAAACATGTCTGAAAACGTTCTTTGACTTTGGAATTTTCAAAATGGCTGCCGCTCGCCTGGCAATAGGGGGACGAGGGTGCCATCCGTTATTGCTAGCAATTACAAATCTAGTTATGGCACCCTCAACGGATGTTGGGGTGACATATTGTTATTCTACGTTTCTTTTTTTTCTTATTATGGCACCCTCAACGGAGTTGGGGTGACGTATTGTTATTCTACGTTTCTTTTTTTTCTTATTATTATTTTTCTTGCAACACATTTTGTCCAGGCGATTTCTCTAAATCTAAAGTACCAAAGTTGATGGAACTTTACTATATTAAGGACCCCCATGTGCAGAGTTGCAGGAAGCATGGAATGGTTCAAGATGGCTGCCGTTTCCATGGAAACAGAACAAATGTGAAAAAATCCAGTTTTTGTTTTTGGTGAACTGTTTGGATATGCTTTAACTCAGAATCATTATATTTGAATACAATGGAGGTGCCCACTATATACAGGTGTTGGGTGATTTTGGCACTCATTGGAACTACTATGTTGCCATGGAAACTACACCAAAAATTTCCAAAATATGGAAATGCTCCAAATTTTTTGAAACTTCACAGTAACGATGAGCAACATTGGAAGATGTGGAATTTGGCGTTGGAATTTCAAAAATATCTGTTGTAACCATGGAAATAATGCAAAAAGGTCAAACTTTGAATTTTCACAGAACATTCCAGAACATCAATGTTAAATGTATTCTAGAGACATTAAATGGTATATGATGGTATATATGATTATGGAGGGGAAAAATTGCACTTTTGGAATATTCAAAATGGCCGCCGTTACCATGGGAACAGCAAAATTATGAAAAACTTCAAAATGCTTTAAATTTAATGAAACTTATAACACATTTTGCCTAGCTTATGTAGACCTAACTTTTGAGTTTCGAATTTTCAAAATGGCCGCTGTTGCCATGGAAACAGCAAAAATATTTTAAATGGCTGCCGCTGGCCTGGCAATGGGGAAAGGGTGCCATCCGCTATTGCTTGCAATGGCAAATCTAGTTATTTTTATTTTTCTTCCACACATTTTGTCCGCGCGAGTTCTCGGAATTGAACGGACCAATGTTTATGGAACTCAACTATACTGAGGAACCCCATTTGAAGTTGTGCACCTTGCTATGGAATGGTAAAAGATGGCCGCCGTTTCCATGGAAACATCACAAATGCGAAAAAAATCAAAGTGTTCCAAACTGGAAGAAACTCCACAGGAATGTTAACTGGCATCTCCTGATTTCCAGTTTGACTTTGGAATTTTCAAAATGGCTGCCGTTACCATGGAAACAGCTAAAATATCAAAAATTCTAACTCTTTCGTTATAAGATCCAGCTGGATGAAACTTTATGAAAATGTTCTCCAGTATGCCAAGATGTCAAGACAATATTTGGATAGTTCAAAATGGCCGCCGTTGTCATGGAAACTGGGGCCCAGTTTTGCATTGACCCTATGGAAAAATGCATAAAATCAGCATTTTCTCAGAGAGTAGTGCACCAAAGTAAATGAAACTGTATTGATATATAACATGACATGTGGCAATGAGACGTACGCTTTTAGAATTTTGGAATTATCTACTGTAACCATGGTTGCAGCACAAATGTTCAAAATTTCCAAAAAAAATTAAGTGCTGCAAACTGGATGAAACTTTACAGGAATAGTGACTGACATGTGCGGAGTTCCATTTTGAAGTTGGAATTTCCAAAATGGCCGCCGTAACCATGGAAACAGCAAAAATATCAAAATTTTCAAAATGCTTCAAACTTAATGAAATTTTGCAAAAATGATGACTTGCATGTGTAGATGCACTCTTTGACTTTGAAATTTTCAAAATGGCTGCCGCTCGCCTGGCAATAGGGGGACGAGGGTGCCATCCGTTATTGCTAGCAATTACAAATCTAGTTATGTCACCCTGACTGAGGTCGGGTGACATATTGTTATTGTACGATTCTTTTTTTTATTATTATTCCACACTTTTTTGTCCAGACTATTTCTGAGAATAGGATGGACCAATTGTTATGGAACTTTACCAAAATGATAAAGGCCATGTGCAGAAGTGCAGTCGAGGGTTGGCATATCCAACATGGCTGCCGTTGTCAAGGAAACAGAAAGAATGTAATAATGTAATAGAACATTCTAGAACATTGGTGTTAAAGTAAATCTACGACCATTAAATGTTATAAAATGGTATTATATTATGGCGAGCACAATATAAAACAGCAGTATGACTTTGGAATTTTCAAATGTTGCCATGGAAACTGTGCAAAAAAAGCAAAATTTTGAAAATTCTTCAAATCTGTATGAAACGTTACAGAAATAACTTGTTAATCTAGATGCGGCTTTCAACTTTGGAATTTCCAAAATGGCTGCCGTTACCACTGCTGCTGTTTAGTGGCAATTGGTGGACCAGGGTGACATCCGCTATTGCTTGCAATGGCAATTCTAGTTTTTATGGCACCCTCAACGGAGTTGGGGTGACGTATTGTTATTCTACGTTTCTTTTTTTTCTTATTATTTTTCTTCCACCGATTTTGTCCAGCTTATTTCTCGGAATCCAATGGACCAATGTTGGTTAAACTCTACTATAATAAGGACCACCATGATAAGTTGTGCAGTGGACTTTGACATGTGCATGATGGCTACCGTTACCATGGAAACTAAAAAAATGTAAAAAAATCCAGTTTTTTGTTTTCTCGAACTGTTTGGATAGACTTGAACTTAGAAACATTATATTTTAATACAATGTAGGTGCCCACTATATACAGGTATTGGATGATTTTGACACTCATTGGAACTACTATGTTGCCATGGAAACAACACCAAAAATTTCAAAAATATCAAAATGCTCAAAACTTGATGAAACTTCACATTAACGATGAGCAACATTGGAAGATGTGGAATTTGGCTTTGGAATTTCCAAAATATCTGTTGTTACCATGGAAATAATGCAAAAAGGTCAAAACTTTGAATTTTCACAGAACATTCCAGAACATCAATGTTAAATTTATTCTAGAGACATTAAATGGTATATGATGGTATATATGATTATGGAGGGAAAAAATTGCAGCGGGGGTTTGACTTTGGAATATTCAAAATGGCCGCCGTTACCATGGGAACAGCAAAATTATGAAAAACTTCAATATGCTTTAAATTTAATGAAACTTATAACAAATGTTGCCTAGCTTATGTAGACTTAACTTTTGAGTTACGAATTTTCAAAATGGCCGCCGTTGCCATGGAAACAGCAAATATTTTCTAAATGGCTGCCACTGGCCTGGCAATGGGGAAAGGGTGCCATCCGCTATTGCTTGCAATGGCAAATCTAGTTATTATTCTTCTTCAACACTTTTTGTCCACACAGTTTCTCGGAATTGTATGGACCAATGTTGATGGAACTATACCATTATGTGGACCAGCATATGAAGTTGTGCACCTGACTTTGGAATGGTCAAGATGGCTGCCGTTTCCATGGAAACTGCAAAAATCCGATTATATTCAAAGTGTTCCAAACTGGAAGAAACTCCACAGGAATGGTAACTGGCATGAGATGATTTGCAGTTTGACTTTGGAATTTCCAAAATGGCTGCCGTTACCATGGAAACAGATCGAATATCAAAAATTCTAACTCTTTCATTATAACATCCAGCTGGATGAAACTTTATGAAAATGTGACCCAGTACGCCAAGATGTCAAAACAATATTTGGATAGTTAAAAATGGCCGCCGTTGTCATGGAAACTAGGGCCAAGTTTTGCATTGACCCTATGGAAAAATGCATAAAATCAGCATTTTCTCAGAGAGTAGTGCACCAAAGTAAATGAAACTGTATTGATATATAACATGACATGTGGCAATGAGATGTCTGCTTTTAGAATTTTGGAATTATCTACTGTAACCATGGTTGCAGCACAAATGTTCAAAATTTCCAAAAAAAATTAAGTGCTGCAAACTGGATGAAACTTTACAGGAATAGTGACTGACATGTGCGGAGTTGCATTTTGAAGTTGGAATTTCCAAAATGGCCGCCGTAACCATGGAAACAGCAAAATTGTCCAAAATTTCAAAATGCTCCAAACTTACTGAAACTTTGCAAAAATGATAACTTCCAGGTGTAGATGCACTCTTTGACTTTAGAATTTCCAAAATGGCTGCCGCTCGCCTGGCAATAGGGGGACGAGGGTGCCATCCGTTATTGCTAGCAATTACAAATCTAGTTTTCTTATTATTTTTCTTGCACAACTTTTGTCCGCGCGAGTTCTTGGAATCCAATGGACCAATGTTGATGGAACTCTTCCATAATGAGGACCCCCATGTGAAGTTGTGCACCTTGCTATGGGATGGTAAAAAATGGCCGCCGTTTCCATGGAAACAGCACAAATGCGAAAAAAATCAAAGTGTTTCAAACTGGCAGAAACTCCTCAGGAATGGTAACTGGCAAGTGCTGATTTCCAGTTTGACTTTGGAATTTTCAAATGGCTGCCGTTACCATGGAAACAGCTAAAATATCAAAAATTCTAACTTTTTCGTTATAACATCCAACTGGATGAAACTTTATGAAAATGTTCTCCAGTATGCCAAGATGTCAAGACAATATATGGATAGTTCAAATTGGCCGCCGTTGTCATGTAAACTGGGGTCAAGTTTTGCATTGACCCTATGGAAAAATGCATAAAATCAGCATTTTCTCAGAGAGTAGTGCACCAAAGTCAATGAAACTGTATTGATATATAACATGACATGTGGCAATGAGATGTACGCTTTTAGAATTTTGGAATTATCTACTGTCACCATGGTTGCAGCACAAATGTTCAAAATTTCCAAAAAAAATTAAGTGTTGCAAACTGGATGAAACTTTACAGGAATAGTGACTGACATGTGCGGAGTTGCATTTTGAAGTTGGAATTTCCAAAATGGCCGCCGTAACCATGGAAACAGCAAAATTGTCCAAAATTTCAAAATGCTTCAAACTTAATGAAATTTTGCAAAAATGATAACTTGCAGAGTAGATGCCTTCTTTGACTTTGAAATTTCCAAAAATGGCTGCCGCTCGCCTGGCAATGGGGGGACGAGGGTGCCATCCGTTATTGCTAGCAATTACAAATCTAGTTTTTATTATTTTTCTTCCACACATTTTGTCCAGGCGATTTCTCGAAATCCAAAGGACCAAAGTGGATGGAACTTCACTATATTAAGGACCCCCATTTGCAAAGTTGCAGGAAACATGGAATGGTTCAAGATGGCTACCGTTACCATGGAAACGAAAAAAATGTGAAAAAATCAAGTTTTGGGTTTTGGTGAACTGTTTGGATATGCTTTATCTCAGAATCATTACATTTTAATACCATGTAGGTGCCCACTATATACAGGTGTTGGATGATTTTGGCACTCATTAGAACTACTATGTTGCCATGGAAACTACACCATAAATTTCAAAATTCTCAAAATGCTCCAAACTTTCGGAAACTTCACAGTAACGATGAGCAACATTGGAAGATGTGGCATTTGGAGTTGGAATTTCCAAAATATCTGTTGTTACCATGGAAACAATGCTAAAAGGTCAAAAAATTTCAAAAAAAATAAAAATGCTGCAAACTGGATGAAACTTTACAGGAATGGTCAATGGCATAAGCAGAGTTGACTTTTGATTTTGGAATTTTCAAAATGGCCGCCGTAACCATGGAAACAGCAAAAATGTCGAAAATTTCAAAATGCTTCAAATTATATGAAACTTTACAAAAATTATTATTTGTATGTGTAGATGCACTCTTTGACTTTGGAATTTTCAAAATGGCTGCCGCTCGCCTGGCAATGGGGGAAGGGTGCCATCAGCTATTGCTTGCAATGGCAAATCTAGTTATTATTATTTTTCTTGCAACACATTTTGTCCAGGGGATTTCTCGAAATCCAATGAACCAATATTGATGGAACTCTACTATAGTGAGGACCCCCATGTCAAGTTGAGCATGAAGCATGGAATTGTTTAAGATGGCTGCCGTTACCATGGAAACGGAATAAATGTGGAAAAATCCAGTTTTTTGTTTTTGTGAACTGTTTGGATATGCTATAACTCAGAATCATTATATTTTAATACAATGTAGGTGCCCACTATATCAATGTGTTGGATGATTTTGGAACTCATTGGAACTACTATGTTGCCATGGAAACTACATCAAAAATTTCAAAAATATCAAAATGCTCAAAACTTTATGAAACTTCACAGTAACGATGAGCAACATTGGAAGATGTGGAATTTGGCGTTGGAATTTTCCAAATATCTGTTGTTACCATGGAAACAATGCAAAAAGGTCAAAACTTTGAATTTTCACAGAACATTCCAGAACATCAATGTTGAATTTCTTCTAGAGACATTAAATGGTATATGATGGTATATGATTATGGAGGGAAAAAATTGCAGCGGGGGATTGACTTTGGAATATTCAAAATGGCCGCCGTTACCATGGAAACAGCAAAAATATGAAAAACTTCAAATTTTCAAAATGCTTTAAATTAAATGAAACTTATAACAAATGTAAACTTGACTTTTGAGTTTGGAATTTTCAAAATGGCCGCCGTTCCCATGGAAACAGCAAAAAATTTTCTAAATGGCTGCCGCTGGCCGGGCAATGGGGGAAGGGTGCCATCCGCTATTGCTCGCAATGGCAAATCTAGTTTTTATTGCAATCAATTTATAATTCATTATAAAAAAAACTAAACTAGGTCTGAGACTACTATAACGTTGTCTCAGGTCTGAGACTACTATAACGTTGTCTCAGACTAAGTGGACCGTATGTCATCGCATACAAGACAGCTGATTAGATAAATATGATAGGTTGTTACGCCTACATTGATACTGATGTCCAATCGAATACCAGCAGACACCTGTCGGTAAAAACAAATTGCAAGCGTGGATAAATTAGAGATTTATTTGTGTATTCGATATTTGAAAAATTAGTTAAACTATTCGTTAAATCTTTTTCAGGTGAATTTCAATAACTGTTGTTTTCACTTTCTTTTTTAATAAACAGGAAGGTATTTAAATATGAGCGTACCACATGTAACGGAATTTTACAAGCATTTTATATAGCGACTTGTGTTTTCCGGAACGTACTATTTTCAATATTTCACAGACCTTTGAAAAAGTTAGATCATACAGGTTTCATCTACCATGTGCATAAAAAACACTTTCAAATTATATTTGTAAATTGTTAAAGATTAAGAATATATCTGTACTAAATAATCTGCAATAAAATAAAACATAGATGTGTAATATTTGACACTGGACATTATTTGTGGACCAATGCAATACAAATAATGTATACTATCAATCAAAATGAAATACTTTTGAATGTAACAATATGCTACAAATTCATTTGATTCACTGAATTTATATATTTTTGTTTTATCTGAATGAAAATGTTATAAACTGCTCCCGGTTAATATAAATAAGAAGATGTGGGATGTGTGCCAATGAAACAACTCTCCATCAAGTCACATGGTATAATTTAATTAGAGGTCAAAAGAACGGCCTGAACACGGAGCTTTGGTCCTCATCGAACAGCAAGCTATAACGGTCCCTAAAATAACAGTTGAAAACAATTAAAATAGAAAACAAAAGTCTAATCTATAAGTACCCTCATTTCGCTACGTTATTTTATAGATTTTTGGTCAATTCCGAAATAGCAAGTAAGAGTCTCACTGTTTTTCGAAATGAGTAGTAACACTGGTGCCTAAAAAAATCTGATACGAAACTGAAATATAAACCGTACATTAGATTTTATCAATCGTGTCTTAACTAACGTTGTTTGATATTTTTTCTATGACATGATTTACTCCTGTATTTAGTTCGTGCTAAAAAAAATGACGATAAAAAAAATTTCAAGGGAGTTATCGATATCGGTCTTTATATGTATATAATGGTCAATATAAACTGTCAATTAATTTTTTAAAATACGCTTATATTGTTGTTGCATTTATTTAAAAAAAAAATAATGTTTTATTTGTAAACGTAATAATTTAACCCGGTTTAACCTTATACATTTTATATAAAAGATAAAACATGGAACTTCATTCATCATACGTCCACGAATGGGTAATTATTTAGTTAGTTTATGATCATTCGTTTCGGTTGACAGCTTAAATAATCCGTTTATTAAAATGTAAATAACTTTCACCAAGTATCTGTCATCTGTGTAAAATTTTAAAATATAAAGTAAATTATAAACTTAAAATATACGTTTCTTGACCAAATATAGATAAGAACTATTACTCTACATTAGAAACAAAAAATGTTAAAGAACATCTTTGAGATATATTTAATACTGATCATTATATCTTTAGAGGCGGAATGCATACACAAAGGAATACTTTATGTCAGAAAGCATGACTGCAAAGTTTTTATGACAAATTTTCCGGTTACAACAATTAATCTTTTCTCATATAACCAATGAAATGTTTTAAGAATCTATCGGAAATGAATGAATTGTTTTTAAAGTTTGCATACTTTATTTAAAGAAATAGAAATACATTCATATTAAAAGACCACAAAAGAATATCATCCCAGATTTTATTTACAAAGGGGGAGTAACCCCTGATAAAAACAGATAAAGTGTCGCCCGTGTTATTAAAAATATTTAAAATCTTAACACAACTGAACACGATCTTACAACAACTAAACAGGTGTTTCACCTTTGATCTGAACGTGATCTAATCAAGTCTTATTTGAATGCTAGATGAATCTGTCTTGTTTATCTTGATACGACTAATCTGACTGAATACGGTATATCTTAGTGTCTGAGTGTCTAAACAGGTCTTAACGTTTTTCTCCAGCGGTAAATTAAGTCGATTAAGACTTGATCAGACCAAAACGACCGTTTCAGACCAAAATCTGGCTACTAGTGAATTTGTTAAATGCAGCCTAGTAATTTTAGATGTGAAAATTTATGTAAAAAATGTATTTAAAGATAATGAACGACGGTCGACCGGTGCCAAGTGATGAAAAAAATGACTTTTACTGTTGGGTCAAGTGTGCTAAAAACAACCAAGAATTCCAAACAAAACTGCACCGTTCTTGAAAAAAAATTGTGTAACAACTGAAAATTTCACTAATTTCACGAACGAGATAACTTGATCGGCTTAGCAAACAACTTCACTGGCGGTTTTTTTTTTTCAACAAAAAAGACATATTATTTATACTTAAGTGTACGCACTGACATGTCACAAATGCTTCAATGATCGCCCAATTCAATTTATTTTGAAGGTATGTAAGATAAAAAAAAATGGTCACAGAAACTTAACCGATTGTTTATGGAACCATTTAATTCGAGGTTTAATGAATCCTGCCAGACGGACATAAACACATTCTAAATTATTAAAACCGACAACACAAACCCTTAATATTTACCAATTAATCAAGGAAAAAAATTTCATTGTGACATAAATCGTCATAGGGCCAAAGGAAAAACAAAATAGAAATGAGGTCAAGGGCAAGGGTAATGGACATATATATGGCAAATAGGGAAAAAATCGTTAGATCTGTATTCCATACTTGTATATATAAATTAATAATTGCAGTCAAACCTTCTGACATATGCAGCTTTATACAAATAGTTCAAAACGCTATGAATTCGAATCAATTGGTCTCGCTTGTTTAAAAATATCAATGAGAATGTTTATAATACTTTATTGAAAAGCACTTTACGCCCATATGGGTCAGTGGCTTAAAACATTACTAGAACACACCCGCGAAATCGCAGGCATATACAGCATGTAAACTGTTGTAGGATGAACTTTTGTAAAAGATATTTTGACTGGAGAATTTCATATAAGGTATCAAAAGCCCTCTCCCTTTTTTCCAAAGTCCGTTATGTGTTTTCTTTCTGTTAAATTCAATTATTTTTCGTGTTTCTGGCCTTATATCACAACTATTCTTCCCCTTTGCTACAAAGCATTTTTTGGTAAAAGTCAGATTAAATTAAAAATTTGCACCGCTTCAAACATGAAATAAATGAAACTGCTTGTAGACCATTATTATTGTAATAAAATGTGTTTCTAGGACAATCCATCAGTGCTTTTCCTTTTGGGAGCCCTATTAACATGCCAATGGTAGGATTTGAATCTCGTATAAATGACTAAGGCTCATTTTAGGGGTGGTCTGAGGGGCCCTGATCCCGAAATCCCGGGTTAAAAACATAAAATCCCGAGGTGCGTATTTTAACGAAATCCATATCCCGACATCCCCAAATAATTTTGGCCAAATCACTACTTTCACTTTCAACAATAAATTTGTATGCCCCATTTATGGGAATAATGTTTTCTAGTCTGTTCGTCCGTTCGTTCGTTCTTCCATCCTTCTGTCTGGCTTCAGATTAAAGTTTTCACTTTCAACTATAAATTTTATGCCCCATGCATTTATGGGAATTATGGATTCTGGTCTGTTCGTCCGTTCGTTCGTTCGTCCGTCCGTCTGTCCCACTTTAGGTTAAAGTTTTTGTCGAGGTGGTTTCTGATGAAGTTGAAGTCCAACCAACTCGAAACTTAGTAAATATATATCCTATGATATGATCTTTCTAATTTTAATGCCGCATTAGAGATTTTACTCCAATTCACGGTCCACTAAACATAGTAAATGATAGTGCCGATGTTGCATCCGTATACTATGGACACATTCTTGTTTCCACATGTTTTACTTATTTCAATATATATGCAACTGGTATGACCCTTAGATATGAAATATTTCAGAAAAAGTAGACAGAATACAGAGAGTCTCTGTATATTATAGTAGTATAATCGTAGTGTACAGGTGGATAAACGCGAAAACATATTTGTCTCTAAGCTAAGGAGGTATAATAGTTGTGGTTCTTGCGATCTAAAAAACATGATATGGCTTTAAATCAATATATACATATATAAGAGATTCAAATTATATCAAGGCCTCCCTGCCCTCAGTCTTAGTGACTTTTTTAAAAAGGAGCCTAATTTGCATATGTCCTGTTTTGTTTCAGGATTGAGGATGTGTTTTAATTTATCTATATCATTTAAGTTTTTATATTTATTTTCATTTAAAATTCTTTTCTTAATTGTTCATTTATTTTACATTTAAAAAGAAATGAAACTCATCATCTAGTACATCACAATGTGTATAATAAACATAATCAAACTCACATAATTCGATTTCAAGGGTGTCCTGTTTTCTTATTTCTTACAATATTTTAATTCGGTATACACTTTATATAAGATACTAGAACACAACCGCGAAATCGCAGGGAAATAGAGCGTATGTAAACTGTTAAAAAAAATATCTGGAGAATTTCAGGAGATGACTGTATCAAAAGTCAAAGGTACATGTGGACTTGGCACTTTTTTTGCCCTCCCTGTATACTATGAACATACATATACACTATAATTACTATGAACGGTCACTGATATATTATATATATACATCAGTGACCGCCTTGGACAGTAAAGAGCCCCCCCCCCCTGAAATACTTTAAGCAAGGAGGATAAATGCTAGAACACACCCGCGAAATCGCGGGCATCCAGAACGTGGTTGAAAGTATGTAAAGTGTTGTAGGATGATTTTTTTAAAAAGATTTAATGACTGAAGAATTTCAGGAAAGGTATCAAAAGTTATAGGTACTTGAAGACAGTCGATTGTTTTTCTTTCAACCCCTCATCCTTTTTCCCAAAATTCCCAATTTTTTGTTTTTTATTTATTTCAATATGAACATAGTACGTTTAATATATTATAAACATTCATTACTATAAATAAAGTGTGTTTGCTTTTTACTATCAATTTTCAGTTTACTAATGAATCCACGGCGGTCATTGATATACATGTATTTTATAGACCCTCTCTATTTAATATACTTAGTGACTCGATGAATTTTAGTAAGAGCTTTTATGACTGGAGAATTTCAGAAAAGGTATCAAAATTCATAGGTACTTTGGAACATGACAATTGTTTTTCTAGCCCGGCTCCTCATTTTTTTCCTCCCAAATTCCCATTTCTTTACTATCAATTTCAATGATGTGTTAGCGTTTATCTGTATATTATGAACATGCTTTACTAAAAATAAAGTGTATTTGCTTTTTACTATCAATTCCCAGTTTACTAATCGATCCACGGCGGTCATTGACATATTATATAAACCCTCTCTATTTAATAAACTCTGTGACCGCCGTAGATAGTTAACTTGAAAATGATAGCAGATAGCAAATCGGCACTTTATTTTTAAGTCTTTGTATGTTCAAAGTAAAGAAAAACGCAAACCAAAAGTCTAGTCTGACTTAAACTTTCGTCCAATGACGGAAAAATATCCGGACGCATTTTTATTCGTTTTTCTCCCAAAATAACCCAAACTGAATAATTATAAGAATGGATGACAAATGCAACTATACATGGTACCTATAGAACACAAAGGCAGGATGATTAATTTATTGTGGAAGGAAGAGAAGCGACACATAAAATGAGGTCTTCTCGTTTAATAGTATAGAAGTGGCGAAACTAGAAGACGTATAGGTTGCACGCCACCGACCCCACCTTTGATTTCCAAAACTATATTGATTCATATATTTAACGATTTTTTAAAGCAAACTATAGTGAAAATATTGTTCGACTCTCTACGCTCGGCGGTATGTAAAAGCTGTTCGAATTACGTCCACTTTGAAATAAACTGAATCCGTCTGTCCGTATATATTGTCAAAATATATTGACCAACGTCAGTGTACGATAATCATAACACAATGGCAACAGTACAGATCCGTTTTTTTTATAGTAAGGTTAACTGGGTTAACAAAATAGTTATTATTGAATTTTGTCGATGACCTTAGACTATTATACTAATTTATACATACATTTGTAGTAGTATAGTAACAATTAGTGATAAATGTATTTTATTTTTACTGCATGGTAGTTGTAATCCTTTTCTTCCTATAAAGTTTACATTCATTTTCTATGTCGATTATGCATGCATATACATTTGTCTTATTATCAACGTTTATACTTAAGGCAGCAACCATTTGATTTTCTGGGGCAGGCCTCGACAATAACGCTTGTCCGATTGTCCGGTACCAGAGGGAAAAAAGGTCGTACAAGTAAAAGCTGTATCAAGTTTGTCCGTCGGGAAAAGTACAAATATTCTGCAGAAAATAAATTTAATCCAACTTTGATGAACAAAGTAATTATCAACATAAAACAAGAAAACAAATATTAATTTGACATGTTTCTGTATTCTGTTTATTCAAATGCAAATCCTTTTTCTTCAACGTGTTTACTTACAATCGATAATTTTTAACTGGTTCTTTGTCAGGTACTTTTTAACACGTAAAAGGTATACTATTCTCGGAAACCAGTCCTAATCCGAATCAATGATGCGCTTTGTAGATAAGGTAACTTTACAGGACAGTTCGCCACCTCGAAAGATTCAGCTCCAAGTTTAATAGACAGTTTGGCACCGTAGGAGTCTGGCGTATATATATACTAAATGTAGTCCTGGTATCTATGATGAGTTTATTTAGGAGACATGATTGATAGTCAGTTTGACAAGGCAGGAGACAATTCGGGACCAAGACAAATCAGTACCTCATTTTGCTACCTGATTCTGTTTCTTATAATAAATACCATACTGGTAATTTTTTCACATTTTTTTATTTTTATTTTCCATAAAATTCACAAAATCATATTTGATTATAAGTAGAAAAAAACAATACTTGCAATATGGTGACCTATAGTTTTTAATTTCTGTGTCATTTGGTCTCTATGGATTTTTTTGGAAAAAAAGTTTGTTTCCAGTCTTTGGAGAAAAAAAATAATTTGTTTTTGACTCTGAGAAAAAAAATTTGTTTGTTTCACCCTCAGCTGCCACTATAGGTAATGCTAAAATTGAAAGAAAAAAAAATGTTTTCGACTTATCGCCAAAAAAATAGATTGTTAATTTAACGAGAAATTAAACAATTTCGAGTCAAGGTTCACTCAATTCGTCAATTTGACGTGCATTTTTACCTATTTCTCCGTTAATATAGAACAGTTGTAGAAAATATTGCATCTCACAATAGAAAATAGTTGTATATGAATATGTATATATATACTTTGATATCATGCGCGTAGCTACGTTTACGTCAAAACGCCCGGGCGTACACTTGAATTTTGAAAATAAAACAAATAAGCGACATAGAATAAGAAACACTGGTCAAAAGCACATAAGCCTTGTGTTTCTTTTTTTTTATGGATTGTAATTTTGAATAAAAAGAGACTAAATTTACTGAAATAGATCATTTAATATATTTTTTCGAATCATTTTGTAAAAGTCTGAATCCACTATGAATTCTACGTACTTTTCTTATATTTAAAGCAATTCACTATCTGCTCAGATTCGATATGCTGTTTGTATTTTTGTCGAGCCTGTGATTTATGTCCCAAAAGCGAGACAAAGCGGCGTCAATATTTAGGTTTCGAATGTGGATAAAGTCTTTTGAATGACACTCCGTGAAATTTTACAAAAGTTGTACAGAAACTGTTTATGGTCAAAAGAGTATTCAGCGCAATATGATAATGCAATTACATCTTTAATTTCTAATAAATTAATAAGTGGTCGCAGTTTGGGCTTGCATTTCGTTATTTCTCAATTACACTAACTACTTGTCGAACTGTCATGGAAATTTATGAAAATGCCGAAGAAGCCTTTTCTATGACTATTGTCGAAAGCTAAAATTTTAAAAGCAGTTGTTCACGTTCATTTTTCGTTTCTTTTCTGATAGACAGATAGCCAGACTCTTCTTTACGCAACTTAATTGTTTAACATGCTCAATTTATAAACCTTCATAGATTGTCGTGAAATATTCCAGATCAAGAAAAAAATATCAAAAGAAAATTTTATATTTTTTTTTTTAAATTCTTTTAAAGGAATGATAAATTGATTCACTTTTTGTGGGAAGAAATCCTAGGTGTTCCAGAATTTTTTTATATTGAACCTCTTAGAAATATTTTTTTTTTTCGTGTTCATTAAAAGATGCTTTTGTTGATTGTGTGCTCACTCGTGGCACCCTTTAAACTTATTTAAAAGTAATATTGGTTCGGACGTTTTCTCTAAAAACAAATGACCCTTAGGTTAGCTTCGGCCTTCCAGTTTAACACGATGAAACAGTTAACATATTACGAAATTTAACCAAAAAAACAATAAACCATTTAGATTCAAAAGTATGTTGTTATCAATGATTTTTTACTGACAGGAATCATTATGGTATGATCTCATTCTCGATAGCTTTTGGGGACTTCGTCCCTTTCAAACACACTACCAACAGGTGCTTTGACATTGAGCGGTTGGCACCCCTCATATCCCTCGCCAAGATTCGGGCGTACACGTAAAAATGACCCAGCTACGCCACTGGATATCATAAATAAAACAAAAAAAAAAATAAGGAGAAACCTATCTTTCTTCTGATGTTCCGTTATTGTGCCGGATGTTAGATACCATCAAGTCCGAACAATTTTTGCCGTAGTGGTTTAGACACTTTATGGTTCACTTGAAACTCTTCAATCGACTTCAGAGTTAATAGATTATCACGTGAACGCACTAGAGTTGATATTCGGAGCAAGTCTAAGCAACTCTAGGGTAAGGCTCTGACCAAAAAATAAAATATTGTCATTGGTTTGTCGTCATTCAAGAGTTTCTAGAGTTTAACCCTGGCTCGGTAAAGGTTGGAACCAGGGTACGAAGGGTTAACTCGAGTGGTTCTGGTAAAATCGTTTTGTTGAAACCCAAGTAAATAAAGTTAACTCGAGAGTTTCAAGTGAACTCGGCCAGTGATATTAGCACATTTAAATCCAGTTAAATCAAACTCTACAGGTCTATTTAAAATAGAGGAGATAGGTAGCTTAATATGCGGAGACGAATATTTAAATTTGACAAATAACTCTCTAAAATCGGTCATGACTCGATCTACCGAATAATCATTTACGCTTCGGAAAATCTTGTTAATATCGCCACACAATCCTTAAAATATACTATATCATTATGATTATATAGTACTAGAACACACCCGTGATATCGCGGGTCCGTGACTGAATTAAAGTATATAACTATGCGCAAGCCTTATTTTAGTATTAGTATTGTCATCTGATAAAGCCATGCCGATTATAAGATACACAGTTTTCTCTGCTTTCAAATCTTTCTGTTTGAACCCGTCGAACTGGAACTTATCAATTATTGATAATATTAATTATTTGGAACACAAAAGGTCCTGGAATGGAATATTTTTTAATCAACAGCATTGTCCTATGTTAGTTATAAATAAAGTTGAATTCTTTGATTCGCTGTTTTACGTCATGCCCGCTAACAAATTGAAAACTGTACCTATACGCCTTATTTTAGTATTCGTATTGTTATCTTAGAAAGTCTAACTGATTAAGATACTACAATTGGTAACAATTTGACAATTAAGTAGTGTCAACCCTGTGATAATGACACGTGTAATACTATATAGCATATTAATCCTGAATACACCGTTTGGTGGTGCGCCTGTCAGATGCGGAACGTACAGATAAGATAATCGGTAACAGGTGAATATACTATTGGTATCGGTATCGGACTCGACCCGGAACTTCTTAATTATTGGCAATATTAATTACGTGGAAAACAGTAATTTTTAATCTACACCTTTGTACTATATTAGTTATATATAAAGTTGAATTCTTTGATTCGTCGTTTTTACGTGATGACGGCTGACAAATTGGACCTCGATATTTTAGTATTATAGATATATATTTTGTGAGCCCCCGGACACAATGTTTAAAGTTTAATTAACAGTAAGTTTGTACAAGTATTAGCCTTTCAAAAAAGGCTAGCCGTCTCTTAGCTGATGAAAATGGAAAGTGTTCTCGCTTTGTAGATTAATTCATTTAGAATATCAATCAAAAAATTTTACCACACACGTCAGGTCACACGTTATAAATAGTATATATCGTTTAACATTGCTGTTTACAAAACTCCAGAAGATTCGGCTATTTAAAGAAAAAAGTTACCTATGTACCAATATCATGAATATGCATGATTAATGACCAGGCAAAATCTAATTGCTAAAATAGAGAGGACAAATTCGATACTCTGCGGGATTAAAGGACATTAACTAGGTTTGGATTGTCCTAACCAATCAATAAACTTTGATTATTCACGTCTCGTAATATCTTCCAATCAGGTAGTAAGAAGCATTTACGCACTGACTGTCCATCGTTCAATTCTTAATATCGTCTCCGAGGAGACGATAACCAAGTCTTCCTGCTGTAGGAGGTTGACTCAAGGACTTCAAATCCCAGCCTCGATATACGTTTTGATAGTTTATCTTTTCCGTATAAAAAATGCTCCTTAGTTTTATAGTGTATAAGGCATTCCTGCCAAAATGTTACAAAACCAAAGAAGGCATGAAAAATAAAGAAACTCAAACTTGGGAGATCTGGTAGGTTGTGGTACGGCACAGATCACCTCTGGTAGGACAAAGGAGTTGGGATGTAAATATTATGATTTCCTAGAACCTTTAAGCTGTTCAATAGAATGGTAAAAATTGAATCATTCCTTCGATAATTTTACGAACGACATCACGAGTCATTCATGTTATTTTACCATAGCTAAATATCTCTAACAGATGACTACGGATATGTTTCAATTGTTGTAGCCACACGTCTGTACTATTTTTTGAATGTAACCTACAAATTTAGACGTATCCCGGCATTTAACTTACACGAGTAACACGACGATTGCTACGTGCTAAACGGGATAAAAGAGCCTTTCATGAGCACCTGATTTCACATCCGGTTTTTGATGGGGATCGTGTTGCTCAGTCGTTATATTTCTATTTTGTGTTTTGTATATTGTTGTTTTCTTATGGTCTTTATGTTTTTTGACATGATTTTGACAGTTTATTTTTTTTATTTGGAAGTTTGAATGTCCCTTAGCTATCTTTCACCTTTGTTTTTCTGTAGCTATTGTCACGTATCAAACCAAGAATACTGCTCTGAATGATCCCCAAAAAATTTCAATTGCATCAGTTAAGTAGCCGTCAACTTAATTCACAATGTAGAAAGTAAAATCACAAAAAATACTGAGCTCACAAGAAAATTCAACACGGAAAGTCTCTAATCAAATTGCAAAATCAAAAGCCCAAACACATCAAAATAATGAACAACAACATATTCCTTTCTTGGTACAGTCATTTTCTTTTTGTAGAAAATGGTGGATTAAAGATGGTTTTACAGCTAGCTAAACCTTTATTATATTGACATCGATGTGTGAACAAAACTTACCGAACAAATTGTATTATTGCTTTTTATGTTTTATGTATATTTCTATAAAAAAAAAAATCGATGGTCATATTTTAAGTTTATTGAATGTCTTAAAACATTATTGTTCATATATTTATTTGATGAACAACTCTTTCTATCTTAGTGGTTCGTGTTTTTGTTAATTCAATTAAATTTTTTAGCAATGCCGGGGCGCGCCACTCTTAAGCATGCATTATATATATGTTTTACTTTGTAATTAATCCGGTACCTCGACATGAGCCTCTGGATAAAAAAAAAGACATTTCGAACACTCGAGAACGATTTGAGAAAAATATCATCCCCTATTCATAAGGTTCAAAGTAAACAGTGTTCAGTAAGATGACGCTAGATTCATATTCGCGTTCTTGTAAGATTGATATCTTTTTGATAAATAGTTGGGTATCATTCTCTCATGCATAATTATATATTCTAATATGACGTGCTTCTTTCGCTTTGTGAATAAACCTCACTATCGCTCGAGCAAAATAATCTTGAATATAATCCATGTTAAAACTACAATAAAGTATTGCTTTCATCAATTATTTCTTTAACTATAGAGATAGGGCCGTATGTTCATTACACAGTAAACAAATTCCTGTATGAAATTAGAATTTCATTAAAAAAAATATATATTTACCAAATCGAAACAAAACACTATCTGCACTTTACACATGTTACTCTATATTTTAAAATATCTAAACAATCATTGAACGGGAGTAATTTTATCACACAAACTATTATTGCTATTTGTTCTTTGTTGGTGAATAGAGCTCAACGACAGAAATTAAGTGAAACCGAAAAACGTCATACAATAAAACTATCCCAATACTTGTATATTTCCGTTTGCAGTTTACCTGATATAATTGAAGTTAGTATTAATCTGGTTTGTGTTGTAGAATTTCTACTGTATCTGTAAAACATCCCTTCACCTTGAAGAAAAAGAAAGAATAGTTATTTTTCTTTAGACTAAACATGGCGTGGTGTTTTTGAAGCTATTTTAGCATTAGAACGTGTCTTCAGACTATTTAATGACACATTATTGTCTTAAGTCGGTTTATCGCAGCTCACTTTACTTGGGAGATATCGCATTTTTCGTCCTAACTTTTTGGCACCTACTTAAGTGTCTTAAAATCTTAATTCTTACTGAGGACACGTCTCATACACTAATTTATAAACAATTTACGCTCAGATGAATATGAAATGAAACGCACCATCGGTTACTTCCTCGTATTTACAGAAGTTGTGCATAATTTTAAACTTTGAACTATACGATGACACTACAAAATTAAGTTCTCAATTCAAAACAAATCTGTTTTTCAGTTTAATTAAAAATCCTTTTTAATATTTATAATTGCATGTGGTATGAGTGTCAATGAGACAATTTAAATCTCCATTCAAGTCATACTTTGTACAAGTAAACCATTATAGGTCAAAGTACTGTCTTCAAAACGGAGCCTTAGCTCAAACCAAACAGCAAACTATAACGGTCTCCAAAAAATGACTAGTGTAAAACCATTCAAACGGGAAAACCAACGGTCTAATCTATATTAAAAACGAGAATCGAGAAAAATTTATGAACGACAACCGCTGAACATCATATACATGTAATTATAAAACAATAGTAAACATTTATATTAATTGGTTTCGTCATTTATAAATGTTTTATCGAACAATTACTTTAACGATTTAAAATTTCGCACTTATGATATTGAGAAATATTCAAATGTAGTTAAGGTGTACAGTAGATTAGCTGTCTTATTTTGTGTAACGTAAATGTTTTCAATTATTAGTCTTCGATTTAGCCCTTAGTTTAATAATTGATCAAAATCGATTATAAACTCCCTCAAACAAATTTGACCTTTTTGGTACTTATATGTAACTCTCCAACTGTTTTGGTTCTTTTTCATCATCGGCTTTCTAATATTCGGCTTCGAATGTTCCTGATGAAGGTAAATCCAGGACAGCGTTTCTGAATGGAACGCCATAACTGTCTTAAGTGGAACTCTGATATTACATTATATTGTTTAACTATTACTTGATGATATTTTGTCTTTACTAAATATGGTTTTGACATTACGTAAGGATGTTTCGATATAACTCAATATGGAATAGTCATTACTTAATGATATTTCGATATTACACGATATGGTTTGGTATTGACTTAATATAGTTTTGTCATTACTTAATATGGTTTTGTAATTATTCGATGTGGTAACGTTTCGCCATTATTTAATGTGGTTATGTTTTTAGTCAATGTGGTTTTAACATTATTTGATGTGAATGTGACTTAACGTTATGTAGTTGTTCCATTACACGATGTGGTTTTGTTATTTCGTAATGATGATTTGCCTATTCTTGATATGGTTTTAACATTACGCAGTGATATTTCAAAATTTAACGATTTCACACTTCATGATGTGTTTGTTTCATTCTTTGATGTGGTCTTGTCATTCTTTGATGTGGTTATCCCATTACTTGATGAGGTAAAACCACGTAATTTCCATGTTGTATATGTGCCTTGGATGAGTGTGGCCATCCATCGAATAAGAGTTCAAATTAAAGTTCGGGTTACTGTTCGAGTCAAACTTTGAGTCAGTCTTAGATTTTGAATCAAGCAATTATTAGAATTAAAGTTCTAGTTAGCACTGAGTTTCGAGTTGAACTTTGAGTTTGAGTCACATTTAAAGGTAGAGTTCTAGTTACAACTTTGAATTTGAGTCACTTTATGATATAGAGTTTGAGTAAGATACGAATTTTAGTCTCATTTAGATTAACTAAGATTGCGAGTTGAAATTCGAGCTATGATCTTCTATGAGTGGGTATTTAAATGTTCTATCGCGGAACAAGAGTACTCCGGGGTATGCGTAGAGAAGAAAAACAATATTACAGTATATAAAACGCAACATAGAAGTTGAAATAAAGTTAGATTTGGTGTTATTGCCAATGAGACAACTATAAATCAGAGTTTAAATGCAGTGGATGTAAGAAATCAGATATAGCAACCGTACAGCCTTCAACTCACCGTATAGTCAGCTTCAAAAGGACATTATGGGAAAATTTGAAAAAAATTAATTGAAAAACTAACGGTCTAGTCTATAAATAAACAATATACACAAATGAAATATAACAAACATCATACAACGACAACAATTGAACTTCATGCTCCTGACCTGGGCCAGGTATATAAAGAAAGTGCACGTGGCGGAGTTAAACATGTATGTAAGCGCTATATTATACGTGTTTTGCTCATTGTTGAGAATCATACAGTCTTCGTTTAGTTAAATATTACCGAATTAAACTGTTTTCACATGATAAAATTGTAAACCTTCATGAACTGTTTTCAAAACTAGTATAGGTGTTTTCCCTCAATATCAAGAAAAAGTATCTACAGAAAAACATTTCTTTTTTTTATTTTACCGAGAAATATACAGTCGGTCAGCATTACGCTTTTAAACTGACAGCAGCAATTAATATCAGGCGAGACACAGGGTTCCGCGGAATATTTTACAAATTTATTGTAATACGTACTGTTTCCATTTGAGAACTACTGCGGGAAAAACAGCAGGACCAAGGGTTTGTGGATATCCCAATTATGTCCGAAATACTGTAGACTTTATAGTATTTTTTTTATTTTTGTCTGCCGTTCCCCATTTTTTTCCAAATAACTCGAACTTTAGCTGAATTGATAGTTGTGGTAGAGGGTTATTTTCGTGCAACGTGTTTTGCCATTTTTATTTCACGTGCAGCCGTGAAAAAGGTTTCGTTATTCACCGTGTTTAGTGAAATCGGTAAAAAGATCAACGTACAAGAAAGTTTTAATTGTTCGTTCATCGTCAAATGGCAATTTTATTTCACGTTCTTTCGTGCAGATACCCCCTTTACGCCCCTTATAAAACAAACGACATAAATAAATCTGTTTAAAAATAGAACAGGTTTTTCCGAATTGGTCACGTGGTTTTACGTAATCAAGTAATGGGATAACCCCATCAAAAAATGACAAGACCACATCAAAGAATGAAACAAACACATCATGAAGGTAAAATGGTCAAATTTTTAAACATCATTACGTAATGTTAAAACCATATCAAGAATAGGCAAATCATCATTAGGAAATAACAAAACCACATCATGTAAATTGATGTAATGAAACAACTACAATAAACGTTAAGGATTATGTACCCTTCTTGGTCTTTCAAACTAAAATTTTTTTTATACCAAAATAAAGTAACATAATAGAGGAAACGTCCCAACTTAAGAAGTTTTCTCTGTAATTCATATTGGGGGAAAGACTTCTGACTGATTATTTTTTGTCAAAAGTTGTACCCAACGAAGCTATTTCAGTTTATTTATTGAAATTATTGCAAAATTTATAGAAAATCCAGCACATTGAAATCACACATTTCGGTAATCTTGTAAACATATAGTGATGCATGTGATTATGATAAATACCGTGCTAGCATTTTTTGTTGTTATTTTCCCCCAGGTAATGCAGTACCTTGGTGTTAAACATGTGTCCCTATGTGTTGATGGAGGCCGCCATGTTTGTGTTTTAAAGAAAACTATTGACGATTTTAGAATACCCGCACAGAAGAATCGAAATGGGTTAGTTTTGATATTTTTTTACATACATTTCATGGCAATCATGTCCAGCTGGAACTTCTGACGGTTGCATTGAAGTTTAACTTACAAAGTATATAATAAAAAAAAATTCTTGAGCATGTTCGTAATGTTAACATTTTGTCTTTCCCGGTCTGATTAATAAATTACTACGCGGTATTGATATCTCATTTAATTTACATTGTTTTTCGTAAAAAAACATACTGAATTCTTCTAAATTGTTGTTTTAAGAAAATGATACATGAATTTTTGAAACAAGATAAAATATAAAAATATTTCTTTTAGAACTATACTATTACGCATTTACTTCCGGAAGTGCTCTTAGGCTACAAAAGATGAAAACATTGTGAAATCTAGAAAATCGTTTATGAAAATTGCATTCTGTGAAGAGCATATATTTGCATTTTGGTAATATCTTTGCACAGAGCAAAGTTGTATATAGATCGGGTAAGTGGTTTTGATGAAAATAAATAAAATACAATCGCATGCAACGGGTTGATGAGGGAAAACTTCCGGTGCTAAATTAACTTTTTAATTCATTTATTTTGTAAATTTAAAGGTATATTTTGCTTCAAACACTTTTACAGAGGTTAGTATAGTCAGAATTTCAACTTTAAATATATTTCTATTTCCAAACATGTATGTAAACATCATACAATGTATGGATGGCCTTATCAGTCATAAAAGTCTTACACATGTAAAAGTTCTAAACACACAAGCAAATACGTTATTTAGAAGAATAAGAATAGAAGTAGAAATTAGTAAGTGACATGAAGTATCAAAAGAGAACCAACAAGTTTGGTTTAGGAGGTGGTGGTCATCGTTTTAAAAGAACATCCATTAGAAAAGGGAAATGTACTGTAAAAAAAGGGTAGACCTATGTACTCATTTACATGTAACAGTAACAGAAAATTGAATGGTAGAGCCAGAAACAGACTTAAAATTTGCATTTCGAGATACAAATTGAACTATAAAATCAATAGAACAAAACACCAGCCATGTTTTGACTCTGAATATGATATTGTGTATAGGGATTCAAACTATTTGAAGCCAATTTTGAAAAAGAAAAAACTTCCAACGCAGAATGGTTACCGATTTATTGATCTTCAATAAATGTAATCATTCATTTCACAAATTACCATTCATTCCATATCATGTGAACGTGCTGTTGAAATTGCATCAAAAGGTATTTCTCCATACACCGATTTAACAGAAATAAAATCTTATGGGATAGCCTGTATCCATGGCATTAAATGTAAAGGGTGTAATTATATACACACCATGAACACAAGTTCAAGATTACAAACGTCTAAGGACAAAATCAATCGGTTTGATGTAAATGTAAGAGCTGTGTGGGGAAGTCTGGTTACTGGGAATGGGGCATTTCATTTAAATGAACTGTTAGGAACGATGAACTCACCGGGTTTGAGACAACCTACATTCAGTAGTATTGAAGAAGAGATATGTAAGATGTGGCATACAGTACTAGAGGAAGAAATGCTAGAAGCAGGTGCAGAAGAAAGGCGTATTGCCATTGAAAATAACAACTATAATGAAGGTGTACCCAGCATAACTGTAATTGCTGATGGTGGGTGGAGTAAAAGGTCCCACAAACACACATATAATGCTTCAGGTGGGGTAGCAATTATAGTTGAAAAACAAAAAAAATATATATATAGGTGTCCGAAACAAATACTGTTATATCTGCAGCAGGGCATTAAATACTCAAACTGAACCACCAGAACATGTATGTTTTAAGAATTGGTCAGCCTCCAGTCAGGCTATGGAAATCGACATATTAGTTAAATGATTCAAGCAGGCGGAAAAGGTACATGGTTTGCGATATATGCAGTTAATAGCAGATGGAGATTCCTCAGTATATGCGAAAATTCAGGAAGAAGTACCGGTATGGGGTAAATTCGTGACAAAAATGGAATGCTCAAATCATGCTTGCAAATGTTTACGTTCAAACTTGGAAAAACTGGTAAATGACAATCCGAATTATAAGGGTCAAAATAAGCTAACCAAGACAACCAGGGTAAATATTGTAAGTGCAGTTAGATGTGCTATTAGAATGAGGTCCAAGGAGTCTAATCGATCTGAAGCTATTAAACTTTTGGCACATGACATAAGAAATTCGGTTCATCACATATTTGGCAAGTAATTGCAACTGCAGTAATTTCTGCAAAGCTAATGAGAAACGTAATGAAACATCTATAGTGATAATTTAAGTACAAATGATATTTCAGACATTTTTGAAAGTCAAAGCTTACTTTGGTCAGAAGGTACATCTTTATTAGCTCAAGAGGAATAAAGGTTTAGTAGCAACTTAATTTATACTGACTTAGACAAGCAAATGCTATCAGATATTACAGTCCTATTGAATAGACTTGCTACAAAGAGTGAACGACTGGTAGGAAATGATACTACAAACATTGCAGAGTCATGGATGCATGTCAGAAGTAAATTTGATGGGGGTAAATTTTATAACTTGTGTAATCGTGGGTCATGGCATGCACGATGCTACAGAGCTGCTGCAAGACAAAATCTAGGTCCAGAGTGGGCCCCCCAAGTTTGGTCTAAAACAACTGGCAATGAAGCAGGATTTTATTTTAAAACAGTATACAATAGACGAAAGAAACATCTTTTCAACACTAAAAACTGTACAAACAAACCAGAACAGAAAACAAGGAGGTGGAAACGAAAAATTAAAAGCTGGACTGACAGTACCACCAAAAAAGCAAGATATAAATATGGTCCTGACACAATGGAAGTAACTAAAGATGTAGAAAAATTAGAACTTGACCAACTTAAAGATAATTACATATCTCAGCATATTGAACTAACTAATGTTCAGATATTGGCTATTGAAAGACAAACATAAACCCAATCTAACTCTCAAGTTTGGAAAACAGAAAGAAAAAAAAGACTCACAGCTTCTAACTTTGGCAAAGTTGGTAAAGAAATACCAAAATCAAAATTAAACCACTTGTTTCAGAATTGAAATATTCAGGTTTCAAAGGAAATGCTTATACAGTAAAAGGACTGCAAGAAGAAAGAAATTCAATTCATGAATACATTTTGAAAAAAGCTGAATATGGGGTAAATGTCAACGTTGAAAGTAGTGGACTTATTATCGACAAAAATCATAAATTCCTAGCCTGCAGTCCAGATGGACTTGTCAATGAAAATGGAGAAATGGGCGTTAAAGAAATTAAAATATTCTGCAGAAAAAGAATATGTCATTCATTCAAGCAACGAAAAAAGTGTCAAATTTCTGTTTACAATATACTGATGAAAAAGTCCAGTTGAAAAAGAAACATAACTATTACTTTCAGTGTCAAGGACTTTTGAATATATCTGGTCTACCCTGGCTTGACTTCATTGTAAGGTCTACTAGCCCTCATCAGATTCACATAGAGAGGATATACAGAGATGAGGTTCTTTGGAGTGATACAATGCTTCCAAAATTAGAAGCTTTCTATTTTTTGGCATTATTACCGGAATTAGCTGCACCACGTTACAACAAAAGTCCAGGAATTAGAGAACCTGGTGATTGGGTACGGCATATATTGCTTATTCATGTTATTTGCTCAAATTGGAATTCATTGATTGCTATGACAATTATCAAATTTATAAATTACATGCTAATTTCCTAAAATATGAAATATTTTATAATAATATAGGCTCATATCTTAATCAATTGATAGGAAATACATAGAATATCCTATAAGTGTAAGCAGAAAAAAAAGAAAAAAATATGGAAGCTCTTCAGTAATGTGTAAAGGAGAAACAAAATCGTACAAATGTGCAATTTGACATTTGTATTTTTTTTTTTGGCTGCCCTAGAATTACAAAGTGTTTCAATTTGAGTTACACTAGTAAATATATGATAATAACTTAATATTCTCCATACTTAGGATACTAATTTCAATATCATTTTAATTTGTTATCTTATCTATTTGCAGTTTTTAGTCAACACTTCCAAGAAAAAAACATCTACAAGAAACAGAAGAAATTCAAGAAAAATAGCTGTAGCCAAGAAAAAAACAACAATAATAAAGGATACTGACAATTCAACAACCAACAAAAACCAGAGTTCTAAGTAAGAAATGTATATATTTGTATTCAGATATATTTATAATCAATACTTATCATGCTTATAGAGTTCACGTCCACTTGTATGACTGTCCATCTGATGAGTTAAGCCTTTTTCAACTGATTTTTATAGTTCGTTCTTATGTTGTACTGTTATACCACTGTCCCAGGTTAGGGGGAGGGTTGGGATTCCGCTAACATGTTTAACCCCGCCACATTATTTATGTATGTGCCTGTCCCAAGTCAGGAGCCTGTAATTCAGTGGTTGTCGTTTGTTTATGTGTTACATATTTGATTTTCGTTCATTTTGTTTACATAAATAAGGCCGTTAGTTTTCTCGTTTGAATTGTTTTACATTGTCTTATCAGGGCCTTTTATAGATGACTATGCGGTATGGGCTTTGCTCATTGTTGAAGACCGTACGGTGACCTATAGTTGTTAATGTATCATGTGTCATTTTGGTCTTTTGTGGATAGTTGTCTCGTTGTCTCATTGGGAATCATACCACATCTTTTTTTATATGCACAAGGACTTATAATTGGCAAATGCTTGATATGTAAGCAGTTTGATATACATAATACTAAATGAACCAGTTTATTATTGTTATGGTAATTCAATAAAAGCCAAGAGTTGAACTTGATACATGTATCAAACAACATGTAGTTATCACTAGTTCTTGTGGTATAACTGTCTTTCTGAGAAAATATAATTCCACAAAACATTGGTCTAGTCTTTACACCTTTCTGTACCATTTAAATTTGTTATTTAACAATGTTGACAAAAAAAAGGATTAAAGTGAAACATTTTAATGTTTTGTATATATTGCAAACATCTCATTTTTTTGCAGCCATACTGCATACAATTTGAAACCAGCAATATTTTTGAAGTGGAAAATAGTTCACATGCCACAGCAATAAGATAATGATTGTTACAGATATTTCCCTTATCAGTAATGATATCATTAAGATACAGTATAAACTCCTCATATAAATTAGAGCTGACAGCCTTAATGGGGTTTAAGATGATTTCCATTTTAATACACATAAATGGCATAGAAGAGGCGTTAACATCAAAAATGAAATTATAATGAGATGTATAGCACTCAAAATCTAGAATAAAATGTAGATATGTCAAAGAAACAATGAATGGGACTTTGAATTTATATGCAGACAAAATTCATGCATGCTGGGGCTTACAGTCATAAAGATATCAAGTATGAATCGTGGCCTCACATTCATTAATCAAGCAATAACAAATTTTGTACTGAGATTAATGTTTGGACTACAAATTAAGTACTTCAAGTATTGGTACGGGTTTATGAGAAAAAGGCCAAAGTTCACATTAAGATTTCGATGAACAATGTGAATAATGAAGCAAATTATATCAAAAAGCTGTTAATGGCCCAAATTTATAAACGTTGGCATACAAAAATATGTATTGCACATTAATTGTTAAATATTACACGCATGGGCTTTTTACAATATGAGATTTCTCTTTTACATCTAGGAATGCAAGTAACAGCAAAACAGCTATAAAGCCATCTAAAAGTACAAGTGAACAATACACTGGTAAAAGAAAAAAATCATTGAGGTGAATTTAGTTTTATGATTGATCAACTGTATATAATCATCTTTTTGATTATGTGCTACTGTGTATTTCTATATATTTATGAAATTCAGCAAAGATTATTCAATCAATTTAGTTAACATTTATCAAGAGCTATATTTTAACTAAAATTGATCTAAATTTTAACAACAAATTCAATTTAGCATACTGAGAGGATTTGTTCCCCTGTCATTTTTAACCTTAAAACAAAAAACCTTCTTTTTTTACAGCTTATTTCCTAATGCATGTAGAGCAAAACTTTGGTTAGTCGCTTGCTTTGATTGTATATTGTACAATCATTTTAGGATAACAACCAATTGTATTCAAATATAAAATATAAAAGTTAAACTTATGTCTATATATATTATTTAAAGATGGCAATTTTATTTTCAAAGCTTGCATAAACAACTATACAAACAAAGCAAGCAAGCCAACCAAAGTGTTACTTTGCAAGCATTAGGAAATCAGCTGTAAATAATGCAAAAAATATTTATTTCAAAAGCACATTTTGATTTATAAATCCTGGCTTCTTCTCCATTCACTTCCTTCTAAGAATTGTCTAGATGTTTTTAAGACTGCTGTGATTCAACTGTTTCTAACACTTAGTTTCTGATCCCTTCTAAAAGTGTATAGACTTTTGAATTGCAATTTTTAAGTATGTCAGTGTCAATAATGTAAATCTATTTCCAAGCTTTAGTCAGTTTTAACATTTTTATTCATGTAATGATTTTATTTTTTTTATCAAATAGGAGTGTATACAAAAGAAGATTTGGTATGATTGTCAATGAGACAACTCTCCACAAGAGACCAAACGATACAGAACTTAACAGCTTTAAGTCACTGTTCAGCCGTCAACAATGAGCAAACCTCATACACCATACATGATAGTGATCTATAAAAGGCCCCAAAATTACAAATGTAAAACAATACAAACAAGAAAACTAACAGGCATAGAATGTACAAAAATTTAAGAAAATAAATACATAACACAGCAGCCAAAAAGTAAAACCACTGAATCTGACAGTAACTTCATACCAAGCATACCAAGAATTTATAATTTTATACTACTGAAGATAAACAAATTGTTGAAATGCTGTCTTTTCTTTCTTTTAATAGCATATTTTTGTTTTGTTTGCACTTTTTTGTATTTACAACAAATTTTTGTTTTTGTTTTGTCAAACATATAATTTTGATTTTCAGTATAAATTCTCTTTAGAAAATTTATTTTGTATACCCCCTTGAGAATCCAGTGCTTGCTCTCTAACCCAAAATTAACTAAAGAATTTCACCAAAATATGCATATATTATATACCTTTAAATACCCATTCAATCAATTCTAAAGAGTATAACTGTCTTTGTGTTTTAGGCTACTATTTGATTAACATGTACGCTTACAGATAAATAATATTGTAAAAGAAGGAATAATAAAATTGAGAATGATGTGGATGGTTAATGAAGAAGAAATATGGTATGAGGAAACAGTTTTAGCCGCAGTGGCCGGAAAAGATGATGAAAGATTGGCAGAATATGACATACTTTATGATGGTGAAGATTCCAGTTGTATAGTGAACCATTTAGTTATTGAACTTATACACACTTCAAAGACGCTGCTAGAGTATAGTGTTTTTGACCCACCCATTCATCTGTCATGTTGTTGTTAGTTCAAATCTTCTTATACCACACAACAGAATTTCATTATGATTTGAAGATTATATGGACATATTATGTAAATGTGCATATCAACACGAATTACTGATTCAAACTTTTAGGAGTTATGCCGCTTTGAATTTTAAAATTTGTTCAGGATATATAATTGCAACAGTTTGTCAGTGACACTCCTGTGAAACCACATGAAACTTTATAGTTATAAGGACACATAATTACATTAGATGTATGTTTCATTATAATACTTTATTCTGATTGGCTAATTGCACATCACATGTTATTCCTTAAGCAATTGCATTACTCAATAAAACTTTTCATTCATGATAACATGTGGTCCCACAATAAAGTGCACAGGTGAATTAAATAAAACAATTATAAAATTCATGTTTTCATGATCATACTAGCTTAAAAATGTAATTATAAGTATTGAAAGCTTCTTTTTGTAACTTCATAGGGTTGTAAAAGCCTTTACCGTGCGCATATATTTAGAATGAAGCGCTTTCACGCTTCATACAAAATGTACTTCGGTCAACGCTTTTACACCCCAATAAAGTTACAAAAAAAGCATTCAATTCTTAAATGAAAGTAAATATAATGTAAATGTACCTATCCGCTAGAAATTTACATCAGTTGACTTTTGTAAATTATTTTACAATCTCCACATCCTTTATTCAGTCATGATATGATTTGGATATAATGTGACTATAATTATTTGATTATGCTTTTCTAACTATAGAGATATAGGTTCCTTTTGTACCCTTCATATTTTTCTGTTGATACATGTAATACTCTTGAGAGTTTTCAGACTTTTTTTTATTTCACTTAATTCTTGAAACATAACATATGTTAGTACAATATTTAACAAACAAATAAACGAGAACTATAAACATATTAACATTAAGAAAAGTCTCACAAATTATTTATTAGTATTTTAGATTTTATCATATATGCTATTGTTATTGCAGGTTTATTTATTCTTTATGGAACTCCTGTAAACCAAGACTTTTATAATGGCACCAAACATAGTTTTTCTGGTATATCAGAAGTTTTTGATGAATAAAGAAGACTATTAAGAATTGATTTTATTTTGGCAATATAAGATACTCATAGATGTCGATACACCTGAGTGTTTACCACTTGACAATAGATGTTACTTTTAAACTGAGTTGTATTTATATACCGGTGTGTATTTTGACTTTATAATTAAACATCATTTAGTAAAACTTTTGATATATACTGATTAGTTGATTGACATTGAATGTATTGTTTTTATTGGTACTAGAATTGTAAGACACACATTGATTGTGTCACTTGAATTTTGTTTTTCAAAAACTTTCTGCACTTTTTGGGGGAAATCATTTAAAATTATTTATTTCATATAGGCTATATTTGGATTTAATTTTTTGTTGTAAAATTTTGTTGAAATTACACTTAGAATTTGATAATGTAATAAGATCTCGAACACATTAGTGTACTTGCATTAGAGATTTTTAAAAGTGTGACACATACATGTAGGTAGAAGAGTAAAGAGTTACTAGTAGTCTACGGTTTGTAATTGATACGTATATACATTATATTTGACTTTGTAAATACATACATTTTTAAGATTTTGGAAAAGAAGTAATGATGTTTACTATTGAAAATTGGAGACGTACATATTTTAATATATACTTCTTATTTAAACCATATATAGTGATGAAACTTATATAGATATACATCATATTTTGTGTTTCTTATTACTCACTGAAGTTTCCCTACTTTGGAACAAATGTAAATATTTGAAATACATTCTTTATATCTGAACACATAGATTTTGATGTTCCTATAACATAATTTTTGTACTGTAGATGTTAGATATATAAATTGGTTCCACGAATTGGGTTATTTTTATCGCTATGTTTACTTGTGTAATAAAGTGATGTCAAAGAACCTTACACCTGTCGCTTATTGAACTCCTGCAAAACAAGACTATTATATATTCATTTCAATAAATTTATCACAAACAGTAGATTTAATTATTTATTTAAAAGAAAAAAAACAGTTTAAAGGGAAGGATTTCAAAACCATTATACAATATTCAAGTTAGCCAATAAAAAATATAAGATTGTAATTATCACACAACACTTTATATATGAATTCCATCAGTCTTTGTTTTATCATTAAGATGCATTATCTCCCTTTTTGTATTATGTAATTTGAAGAAACTTTCCAACATCTTTCAGGTATCCAAGATTTTTTTTATATTCCATGACTTATATCTTCTTGTTTCTTTTAAAGTAAGTGGCCCCCTTCTTTTAAACTTGTTCAAAATATAATCAATTTTCTCTATAAAGTTCTTTCTTTTAAAGGCAAGTATTTATTTATTACCATGTAGACTCTAAGACAAGTTTGAGAGAATAATCATGGACAACAATGGGGCAAACTCATTTTATTTAGGGGGGCTGGAAAAAAGAAAAAAGAAATAAAAGAAAAACATATTTGTGTTGTACTTGGCGAAAAAATTATATAGTGGCGAAAAATATATTGTTTTGACGAAAGAGGTGGCGAAAAAAATAATTGACCCAGGGGAAACCCTGGGTACCAGGATTATAATCTAAATTTAGTACGCCAAACGCGAGTTTCGTCTACATAAGACACATCAGTGACGCTCATATCAAAATATTTAAAAAGCCCATTGACTAATGACACAACCACATTACATAATGGTGAAACCTCATCGAGTAATGACAAAACCATATTAAGTAATGACAAAACTATATTAAGTCTTTTTAAATTTTTAAATAAACTTTTCAACTATACTTTTGAAAGTGGAACTTTTCCTGATGCTTGGGCAGATGGTATTGTTATTGCTGTTCCTAAGAGTGGAGATTTGACCGACCCAAATAACTATCGACCCATTGTTTTAGTGAGTGTCTTATCAAAACTGTTCACGTCTATCCTAACTACTCGATTACTAGAATGGTCCGTAGACGAAGATAAACTAATCGACAATCAATTTGGCTTTCGTCCTGGACATTCAACTATTGATGCTATTTTTGTTTTACATGGTATAATTGTACACATTCTTCAACAAAAAACTAAACTATACTGTGCTTTCGTTGACTTTCAAAAAGCGTTCGATAAATTAAGCAGGAGAATTTTGATTTATAAATTACTTCGCAGTGGAGTCAGCAGTAAATTTGTGGCCATAATTAAATCAATTTATACGTCTGTGCATCTCCGAGTAAGATCTGGTGGACTTCTTTCTGATGCCTTTGACAATTTGTTAGGAGTGAAACAAGGCGAACCTTTATCTCCTTTATTATTCCTCTATTTTATTAACGATATTATTGAAGATATAACTGTTACAGATAATGAAGATGTAGTGAACCTGAACGGTCTTTAAATTTATTTGATACTTTTTGCAGACGACACTGTCTTATTTGCCAAATCTGCCAAACTTCTTCAACAGCTACTAGAGAAACTATCCAAATACTATAGAAAATGGAACATAGAAGTTAACACTGATAAAACTAAAATAGTTGTGTTTAGAAATGGATGGCAACCTGTAAACAATCATTTTATGTATAATAATCAAGAACTTCAAATCGTAAATTCATACGTTTACCTTGGAATGTTGCTGCACTTTAACGGGAAATTCTTACACACGCAAAAACGACTATCACAACAAGGATCAAGAGCTCTTTCCTCACTCTTAAAATGTTTAGATAATATTTACATTTCTACAAAGCAACAATGTCTTCTTTATGACAGTATGGTTGGATCGGTACTGAACTATTCTTCCGAAATATGGGGTTTTCACCGTGCCAACGACATAGAAATTATTCATAACCGTTTTTGTAGGTTTGTTTTAAAATTAGGTAAACGTGCTCCTATTAGTTTTCTTTGTGGCGAGCTTGGTCATCTACCTATGTATGTTTTGAGAAAACAGTTAATCTTAAAATATTGGTTACGTATTGTTATATATAAACCAGCTTTTGTATATGATGTATATAAAATTTTGTATGACGATGCAAATCATGGTAAAATTAATTGGGCATCTAATGTGCGTGATTTTTTATTTAGTCTTGGAATGAACCATATTTGGATTGATCAGAATAATATTGATATATCGTTTGATGTTATAAAGACACGCATTAAAGATCAATATCTACAAAAATGGTCAGCAGATATATGTGACTGTGAGAAATTAAGTGTGTATAGAAGTATAAAGTTTGATTTTTGTCTTGAGAATTATTTTAGCTACATTAATAATATTAACATTCTTACAAAACTACGAAGTGGTACATTGAAACTTAATGTTGAAGTTGGTCGCTTCTCTGATATACCAAGAGAAATGCGTCTTTGTGTATGTTGTAACATGCAATGTGTTGAGAATGAATTCCATTTTGTATTGGTATGTCCAGCATATAGGGCAATTAGAATATTGTTTTTGCCACGCTATTATTGTTCATGGCCTACTATTTTTAAACTATCTTCTTTGTTGAAAGCTAATTCTAGATCTCTAACAATAAAGCTCTGTAACTATTTGAAGAGTGCATGGAAAGCTAGATCTGATATTATTGGTTAGCTACAACATATATGTTATTATTGTATTGTTCTCTGTTACCAGTCTTTTGTCACATTATGTATATATTATGTATTGCCATAGCATGTTATATATGCTTTTGCAAATAAAATATTCATTCATTCATTCATTCTTTCAAGTCAACACGAAAACATATCGTGTAATATCGAAATATCATTAAGTAATGACTGTTCCATATTGAGTTATATCGGAACATCATTACGTAATGTCAAAACCATATTACGTAAAGACAAAATATCATCAAGTAATAGAAAAACAACATAACGTAATATCAGAGTTCCGTATTTCTGACGCAACAATCGTTTAACCGTGTGACTAGCCTTGATCGTCTCTCTTATTTATGTGTTTGAGTTGGTATTTCGTGAAATAATGCCTTTCGGTTTTTATTCTTAAACACATCTTAACTAGTCTTTGTTTTGTCATAACTATCCATGGGTGTAATGATTATAAACATCTTAATACTGTAACTGTAATATTAAACTGTCTTTTTATAATTTAATTTCATACTTCCTCACTAAACATTTTCATGATTTTAAACAATAACCACATTATATTTTGTGTTTTTAATGAACAGCACGCTCGATAAAACGATTTACATTTTGAATCATACAATTCATAAGCTACCTACACTACTGGCTATAAAACAATTGTGTTCGTTTCCGTTATTTGATTACCTTTAACGTCTTCTGGTCTGCTGATTTTCGTCTTTTCTTCACTGAAGAAAATGAAATCATTGATTATGTTTTCATGAAAAAAATATGAGAGTTCATATATCAAATCGAATATTCATAAGACAACTAGTGGTCATTAAACAGCTTTCAACAAGAAATATGTTTCTCAATAGTAAGGCGTTCCTAGTATATAAAAAAACGCAAATTTATGAAATAGAAACTACCATGTATCAAAGATCTGTTTCAATCAGAAACCATTTAAATAACACAGACATATAAATAAACATACCATCATCAAATATATGAGTACAACATATCCCGTATAATGCCAACAACTGGTTTTAGATTGAATGTGTTTATTTCCGTTGCAAAGAAAATCAATATTAATATCAAAATATGCAATCCTTAATGACTTAATCAATATTATTAATATTAGAATTTGCAATCCTTAACGACTTGACAACAGTGGATGTTAACTTCCCGCGCGGTAATTAGATGCATATTTTGAACCAGAGCATGCCAGTAGTGTGTTATGAATATTAATCCTCCTTTGTACTAGACCGAATGGCTGCGCCGGATTTTTAAAATGTTAATTCACATGATATTAACCGGAGAAAGGAAGAAAGACCATTCACAATTTATCTAATAAATGGGTTTTTTTTTAGATTAAATTAATAAAAAAAATAAACCATTCAAATAAAGAGTTCGTAACATAAAATTATTTCCTGTTGAACCCCTCCTTTTGCTCCCTCCATTTTAAACCCTTGAATGAGGCATTGCAGTGTACTTAAACTTTAAACCTTTCTTTCTATCCGATGTATTCAAGTACATGACCAGCAGCTCACTTTATTTAAAGAAAAAATTCAGTGTCGTTATACGCATGCATATATTGTCTGCTTGGAGTCGATCCCCACCTATAAATAAAGAAATAGCCCAACTCCAAAATACTGTTACACTACTCTAGCATCAAGTTATTTTTACCACGTTTTGCTTACATGAAAATAAATATCGAAAGTCGGAAGGCACATTAAAAGAAAAATGACACCCTCTGCGGGTTCAAAATATACATGTCACTGTACCTTGTCTGTTCTATGAATTCTAACCCTGAGTTTTTTATCCACTACATGTCAAAAAAACCTCTCTCAAAACTCCCATAAAACTCCTATAGCACTCAATAGTAGATAAAGATTTTTACTAGTAAATGAAAATAATTTATGACCTCCATGTACGTGTCGCTAAGAACACAATCATATTACAAATAGTTTATTATCCGTTTCATTTGCTCTATGGTATGTTTGCATGCCTTTTATTGTTAATATAGATGCAATTTATACTTTTTCATTTCTAACTTGGATCAGAGACATATAATATAATATGTATTATAGGTCTCTGCTCGGACTAACCGGAGAAGCATAGATGAGTGTTAAAAAAAATCAAACATATAATATTATATTCTGTGATGATCCAAATTATTTGAATGACCAGCAACGAAAGTCTATATTCTTTTGAATTAACTCTGACACTCGGAAATGATATTTTCTAAATTCTTTATAACAGTTGCTTGATTTTGTATATTACACGTGAGTTGAGAAATATGAGACACATCATTGACTCAGTCTCTTTTTACTAAATCATTAACATAAAATACTTACAGTAGTAATTTTCATGATAAATAATTGCATTGGCAGATCAGGGGGGGGGGGGGTGGAGTCTGTGAGTCTGAACCCCTTTTTTTGCAACCAAAGAATTGGAAAGGCGACATAACTTGAACACCCCACCACCACCACCACCATAATGGCTTGACCAGCCCATGATTTGGATCCTCGTTAAGCTTATAAATTTTAGTACTAAATGGGAAAAAATAAATACAGGATGTCTAAAAACTCCGTGTAATGATAAAAACCGTAAGGATCAACCTATCTATGAACTATGAAATATACGAATTGAGCCATTATAATTTACCTGCGTAAACAGTTAGGTTAAGGTGGCACGGTAGTATTTGCATTCCTGAATTTAGGTTACTCTTTTGTGTACCCTACTTAGGTAAATGTATCTAAACAGCGTGATTGGACAAAAGATACAGTATCAACTGAACATACTTTCCCAAACTGAGGAATGAATCAGGTGTAGAAAAATATGAAATAATTTTACATACAGATGAAAATGAATTTCTAAACAAAAAAAAATTTTTTCACTGCACCATAAAAGACCTAAAAGTACTAGTGGCCTTAGGTTTTTAAAAATAGCAAAAAAAACTAAACGGGCATGATACATTTTCAAATTCATTTCTGAATAGTAAAATGAAAGTACTTCAGTTAACTGTAAATGTAGAATTTTTTGCAGTGTTAGAAAGTGGTGAAAATTCTAAAAAGGCTATCATTATCAATTATGGGCCAGGAAATACTACCGTACCATCTAAAGGGCGCTACAGAATGTGCTAATATTTGAACTTCGGAAAATGGGTTAATTAGCAAAGACTTGCTTCAATAATCAGCTTTGGCCTGTGAATTAATGCTATGGTAACATTAATTATTTATAAAAGCTGTTCGTCAAAATTTATTGATTGATTCCGCACAATAATGTGGTTTTGTCAATGGATTTGTTTTGGATTTCTTTCCAAAATATTAAGCTCTTTCATGGCTTAAATCTCTTTCCAAGAGCTAAATATCTCTTATAAGCATAAGCCAATTTTTGAATTGGTGCAGTAGCAATCTTAGATGTTTCAATCATATGATTAAAATTTAATACACCTCAAAGAGATGGATTAAGTTTAACGACAGTTTTAGCCTTTTTAATGACTCGTTTACATTGACGACAAATTCAACAACACACAAATCATATGATTAGCCTGCTATAAAAAGTAAAATCACAAAAATAATAAACTCCGAGGAAAATTCAAAACGGAAAGTCCCTGATTAAATGGCAAAATCAAAAGGTCAAACACATCAAAAGAATGGATAACAACTGTAATATTATAGACTTGGTACATGCATTTACTTATGTAGAAAATGATTGATTGAACCTGGTTTTATAGCTAGCTAAACCTCTCACTTGTAACACCGTGGCATCAAATTCCTTTATATTGATTACAATTCGCAAACAAAACAAAAAATCATAATAGGAAAAATGCCTAAAAAAGTACAGCAATCGACATTGTGTTATAATCACTATAAACCAAACAAATATGTAAGAAAGAAGCACAAAAAGGCATATGTCAAATTTAACAACCTCGTTTATTGCTTTTTTATTATAAGAATTTTTTTAACTGATGTTAAATCTTCCCATAAAGGATTAAACCATTTTAAGTACTGGGACTGAATCCTTCCCCTTACAGGCACAGGGTTAGGTAAACATTAACTCCGACATGGAATCGCGCGTTTGACCTATGTTGATCAGCATGTGAACGTGACGCAGGTAGATATAAAATAGTTCATGCGTTCAAAGTCTGAACAGAATATAGTCTATAGTTTTTTTAGCATATCATCTGCAGAATCTAAATGAGAAGTTTCCGTTGTTCTTCTTGCTGCTTTCTGCATATTTATAGTGCATTTTTGTCTTTTACAAAAAAGAGCCACGTCTTTAGTATCAAAGAAAAACAGAAGAGCATACACTGTATAGCCAAAGTATATAAGCACAAATGAAAGACAAGAATACTAAAATTATCATAGAACAATAAGATAATGGCGGGATGTATAAGTACAGAGTCACGTCATATATATATATCAAAGAAACACAACAAAAAAATCATATAGACAAGGCACATTTGCAGAAATGAAAGATAAGAATACAAAAATTATAGAACAATAACACTAGGTGGGATGCATAAATACAGAGTCACGTTAAATGGATATCATCAAAAACAGTAAAAGTATTATTGATAAAGACAAGTAAAAAATACTACAACACGTTATTAAGATGATAAACAACGTCAGTACACAGAGGTTATACTTCAAGACCAGCATGTATTATTTGTGAAGTTGATACGGAATATTTACCAACAATATCTTGGTACTATTAGTATAGGGGTGGTTTCTAGTTATCATTTGTCATGTGTGTGGTAGATTCATTCAAACGCGGGATTTACGACGTTTCGTAGTACACTATGACAGTATCAATGAGAAAGTGGACATAAGTATTGTCTTTTAAAGAAATGTTATCTAAATGTGTAGTGTACATGCGCAAGAAAAATTTATGTGATCGGAAACGTGTAACTGAAATCGCAATCTTGAAGGGATGGTGTTTTATGTAGTAATAAACATCTAATTTTAAAATTAAAAAACTAGTATTCTTAAGATAAATGCTTTATAGGCTGAACACTTAATATGGTCTTAATTGTCTCTGTCTTTGTCTTCTCGTCTAAAGATTCTAGCTTCAATCATATTTGTTCTTCAACCGTTAGCGATATATTTCCAAGATTCCATGGGTTCGTATTTTCATTGTTCCTTATTCTTGCAGTGGCTTTGATCTTTCAGTGAACGGAATCTCTGGTTTTATCCTTTTGTTCCAAAATCATATCAAAATATCTCCAAGCTATTCTATGAGAAGTGCTTCAAGGTATGCCACAAATAGGTCATCAGCAATTTCGTCGTAATATTTCTAATAGGTTCGTGGTTTCGGATCTATTGTCGGTTTCTTCTGTTTCTGGTTCCGATCCCGAATCTGTCACGGACGCATTTGAGTTCAATATTTTGCTTGTGTTTGGTTCCAGAAACAGATCCGGTAACGTTACTTGTCTTCGTGCATTATTGTAGTTATTCAATGCAAAATCCTTAGTTTGTTGTTTAAAATTGTGTACTACTAAATTTAGGAACCTTTTACACAATAACTTTCAAGGACAGCCAACTTTAATAAAAGTTACGCATACCATCTTATAATTGAGAAACGTGTATAAATATTAGCCAGATAATTAAATGCTGAGTAGAATAATTCTACTGTCCCATTTTTGACGTATCACATGAACCAGTAGGAACGTCTTACTATATAAAAATTTGCATTCGGATGTTTATGCAATTACCTTACGATTAGTTGATATATTATAACTAACAAGTCTTGAAATATGATATGTCAGCATGAGCACGATAGTGAAAATTGAACTAGTAAAATAAAACCTTTTTCCACATAGGGTTCTTCACAGAAATGAAGAATTCAAATCTACTACCATAAATTAAGGTTTTCTTCGTCAATTTAAACAGAAACAAATGAATTTTTCTTCTTCTTAAATTGAGGATCAGAAAGAAGACATTTTGTCCCAGTGCAATGCAGATTATAATTGACATAACTAATATTTTTCTATAACCACGAATGACTAATTTAAAATATATTTTTCATCTTTAATTGCTGTCTGTTTACTGTTAACAATTTCCACGTATGACAGGTTTTAGAATTATCATTAAAAGAAATAATTATCTACTTAAATATGTTTTAAGAAATATAAAACTTAAACCACAGGATTCTAAGAACTTACAGAGATCTTTCTCCTCCATGACAAAAAGATGGAACCGATGTTGATATCTTGCATTTGTAATCTGTAACAAAATAGAAAGTTTGATGTGTCAAACTGCTTTTATAGTTAGCACTCATGTTTTACATACAACTGATAACTGTTCAATAATAATAAAATAATTGACCATTTTTATACATTATGTTATCATTTAGATAACTAATGTTTCATCTGGATATTAATCTAATACATAGACAAACGCGTAATTTTAAGATACATGCGGATGATCCTGGCCATTTAGTATAACTTTTCTTTTAAAGTAGACAAGCAAGTGAAATAGTTTGTAGATTGACCTTAGAGATCCTTAGAGTATAAAGAACTTCAAACAAATTCACATAGTAAAAAAAACATCGTGCTTTTCATTGAGAACTACCTCGCTGAAGTACGTCCATTATTCATTTTTCATTATTCAAAATTCAATAATGAATAATAAAAAAGTTCACTATTTACAGTGACTATTCAATGTTAAGTGATGAAAAATGAATAATGAAATATAAAAAAAAGAAGATGTGGTATGATTGCCAATGAGACAACTATCCACAAAAGACCAAAATGACACAGACAATAACAACTATAGGTCACCGTACGGCCTTCAACAATGAGAAAGGCCATACCGCATAGTCAGCTATAATAGGCCCCGATAAGACAATGTAAAACAATTCAAACGAGAAAACTAAAGTTTCTATTTCACGATTTAATTAGTTGAAGCGGTGAATATTGAAATGAAAATAAAACAATTGACTTACACTACAGCTTTATATCCCGTATTTCTAAATTCGTCATTTTGGTGTTAGATAACGAATATTCAAATTAGTATCAGAAAAAAAATAAGACTCTTTAAATCTTTAATTTTACTTATTGATTTAGTTTCGAAGGATAAACTCAGTCTAGTGTATTTTCCTTACTATTTTTAACAGAAATTCCTTGCTTAAATGAATGGACGACCTGAATACCAAAAACATATACATAAAAATTGAAATACTCTACGTTGTCTTTTTTAGCTCACCTGGCCCGAAGGGCCAAGTGAGCTTTTCTCATCACTTGGCGTCCGTCAATCCGTCGTCTGTAAACTTTTACAAAAATCTTCTCCTCTGAAACTACTGGGAAAAATTAAACCAAACATGGCCAAAATCATTATTAGGGTATCTAGTTTAAAACTTGTGTCCAGTGACCCGGCCAACCAACCGAGATGGCCGCCATGACTTAAAATAGAACATAGGGGTAAAATGAAGTTTTGGCAATAAAATTGTTTATTAGGTCATCTATCTGCCTTGAAATTTTTAGATGAATCGGACAACCTGTTGTTAGGTTGCTGCCCCTGAATTGGTGATTTTAAGGAAATTTTGCTGTTTTTGGTTATTATCATGAATATTATTAAAGGTAGAGATAAACTGTAAACAGCAAAAATGTTCCGCAAAGTAAGACCTAAAAATAAGTCAACATGACCGAAATGGTCAGTTGACCCCTTTAGGAGTTATTGACTTTTATATTCAATTTTTAACCATTTCATAAAAAATCTTCTTCTCTGAAACTACTGGGCCAAATTAAACTAAACTTGGCCACAACCATCATTGGGGTATCTAATTTAAAAATTGTGTCCGGTAACCGGCCAACCAACCAAGATGACCACCATGGCTAAAAATAGAACATTGGGGGTAAAATGCAGTTTTTAGCTTATGACTCAAAAACCAAAGCATTTAGAGCAAATCTAACAGGGGTTAAATTGTTAATCAGGTTAAGATCTATCTGCCCTGAAATTTTCAGATGAATTGGACAACTCATTGTTGGGTTGCTGCCTCTGAATTGGTAATTTTAAGGAAATGTTGCTGTTTTTTTGGTTATTATCTTGAATATTATTAAAAATAGAGATAAACTGTTCAGTAAAGTAAGATGTAAAAACACATCACAATCACCAAAACACAATTTTGTCATGACTCTATCTGCGTCCTTTGTTTAATATTCACATAGACCAAGGTGAGCGACAGCGACACAGAGCCTCTAGTTTATTTTCACTACACCTTTACTATTCTTCATCCTTTAATTATAGACATATAACAAGTTGATAGTGCAACAATGATTATTAGAGGGGTTACGGACGGAGGACCTAAATGCCTAAATACGCCTTAAAATTAAGAAATGACCAATTTTGAATAATGAAATGGATATCTTGAATAATGGAATGACCTTATGTGACCCTTCAGCTCCTAATTACAGATATACCTTATACCTGATTTGAAAACTTATTAAGGCGAAGTGTACGTAATTAAACTACACAATGGATTTTTTTAAAATGTTACATGTAGTTTCTGCTTGTAAAAATAAATCGGAAAATAAAATAAAAAAAGGGGGTAACCGTTTTCGTTTTTGAGATACGAGCTGTTGAAGTTAACAGCATCATACACCAAAATTACAAAGGATATATAGGGAAAATCGTGAAATTCGGCAGGAATTGTTACATTTCCAACATTTTCTATTATATTAGACAATCGATTTTTTTTTAAATTTATGAGACGATTCTAAAATGTCTGAGGAATCGATTGGTGCAAAGAAAGTCCTTAGCAACCGTGCTACTTTATACACTGTTAAAGTTGAATCTTGAGTGCAAAAAAACAAAAAACAACGACAACGTTATTGACGTCGCAGCAACAGTTACGACGCTTCTATATATATATATTATATATATACCGTTTTGTTGGAGTTCGTGTTGCTCGGTCTTTAGTTCTTTATGTTACGTTTTGTGTACTATTGTATTGTATTTGTCTATTATATTCGGGTGCGTGCGGAGATCGCCAAGCTAGAAAACGGTTGACACTTTCTTCATTATGAACTAGAACTATTTTTGACCTTGGTCTCTTCTCAGAATATCAGCCATCTGTCTGGCACAGGATAACAAATCAATATTTAAGTAAATTTAAGTTGTGTTGTAATTCTTAGTACATTTGGGTAAATTAATCTTATCTTTGTGCCGCATAAGCATCTTTATAATTCAACACATCCCTGAGCCACGACCTTTACTTTTATGTGCATTCGGGATTTATACAAATTGTAACCCGAATAATTCAGTCGTATTATTTAGCTTATGTACGAATGCTACATTTCTCGTGTGGGAGAAAATCGGACATGGAAAGGGCTTGAATTATTTGAGTTACTCAAATTGAAACTCGGGAATATATTTCTAGCTGTTCGAAATTCGCGGAAAAAAAATGATTTTTTTTCGGCATTACGGTATTGAATCAATATGAGACAGGGGCGTAGCTAGGTATTCAGTCAACTGTGTACACATGACATTCGATAATTAAAGAGTTTTGACAACTTCACCGGTTTTCATCTACAGATAACATTTTTTACTAATTTTTTTTAATAAAAGAAAAAAAATGTGAAAAAAATTATGTGTAGGCACGTGCCTAAAGTGCCTAACGGCAGCAACGCCCCTGTGAGATACCAATTATTTCTTTTAACAAATTCGATTACCGGTCAGTTTATAGGACTTCAGTTTGAAATAGGGGCGGCAATCCATTCATTTTATCCAATCAATTGGGGGAGGGGTCAATATTGATAGTCAAAAAGCCTAGAAATATTCGATAAAAAACGTTGAATGTAAATTATATGAACTACAAAGACTCATATTATAAGACTAGTAAACCACAGGCTTCTCAATTCTTGTATGATCATGAACTTGGTAAAAACCTAGAGCTGACCGAGTGCAAGATCCTCATGGATAATCATCGAGGTCGTTAAACACCCCTTGCAGTAAACTTGTGTTAAATTAAAAAAAAAAATCGAAATGTAATAGTCTGAACACATTTCACCTCTCATTCCACTAAATATAATATTAAATTGCAGTTACAAGTTTCACAAAACTCCCCTGACCTCCTTTCTTTAACCATAATAGAGGGAGGAGGGAAGGAGGGATCCAGATCCCGAAATCCCTGGGTTAAAAACACGAAATCCCGAGGTCCCGAATTTAAAAAAAAAATAAATCCCGACTACCCGAAATTCGGAAATAGAATTCCCGGATCCCGAAAGGGTCAATCCCGAAATCCCGAGCTTAAAAACACCCGATCCCGGAGTTCTGATAAAGGTCCTAACACGCCCCCCCCCTGTAATTCTATATTCTATTCATTCATAATCTTGAATTGAGACTTGATACTTCAAAATTACATTCTCTAATTTTTAATGATGCACACAGGCACATTAAAAGAAAACAGATTTCGCTATATATCTCTTCGAAATTGGAATTTGTGAAAGAAGAAATGACATGTTATATTTTATCTTACATGTGTACTTTCAATTTCAATATTGTTCTAAATTTAGATTTAGTTTTAGATTTAGTTTTATAAATTGCGGACGGAATAGAAGACACCTGTTTATTTTCTGCACATGTAGAAAAAGTTGAAAACTGGGAGTTGAATGAAAGAATTTTTACTTATTTTAAGATAAATGTTAGAGTGAGACAACTTTTAAGTTACTGAGTAATTTTAGGGCCTAATTTGTTTATTTTTTGTTTGTTTTCCGTCTTTGTTCTTCCGACTGGTAAGTTTTGCACTAGTGGTCAAATTATTCTCTTGGTATAGTCTGATTTCTTATATGAATATAAATCATGTCCTTAAATTTTCAATTGCACAAAATACGAACATTTCAACGTCTTTTTAATTAAACAATTAAATTCACACGTCTTTCATTAATTATTTGTAACCTATAATAAAACTTTACGTTGAGTACTGTGTTTTTCGTTCAAGACTACGGCTTTTTTAAAACGATATTGTTTGGTCATTTCAGGTTTTATTTTAATCAATTTGATATCAATAGAAGAAAAATTGTTACATGTTTATTTGTTTATAATTTTGTTGTGAGGCGTTTTTTCTTTCTGTTGATATCATAAACACGAAATGCCTTCTCCTACGCGCCTAAAACAAAACAAAACAGTGTTTTTAAGTCAAGCTGCCAAGAGAACAACGTACAGAATGCTGTGATTTCTAATTGGAGTTATTTAGATAATTTCTATGAGGTTTACCAGAGCACATGCGTGCTTGTTTGAATCATTATAGACCGCAGAAAGTAGTTTTCTTTCGTGTGTCCTTTCTTGGAGTAAGGGAGATAACTTGCGTAACTAACGACGAACGTTTTTAATCCCGTATTCCGCTAGAGGCGTGCAATTACGTACACTTCGCCTTAAGAGAGAAACACAATGTATATAGTCAATATGTTCCGCGACGCATATTGGAGGAGTACCTACGGACTTTAATATCGAAATACGCGTGAACATTGAGATATAGCTTATTTAGAATAATGAAATGGATTGCTGCAACCTATCAGCTCCTAATTAAGGGTAAAATTATACACCAAATTAAAGCTAATTGATAGAGGAATACATTGAGAATAAACAATAATGGACGAAATGACCATTAGAGGGGTTACGGAGGACCTAATGCCAAAATACGCGTGAAAATTAAGAAATAGCCAATTTTGAATAATGAAATGGACATTTTGAATAATGGAATGGCCTTCTGTGACCCTTCAGCCCCTAATTACATATATACCTTATACCTCATTCGAAAGCAGATTAAGAGAGGAACAAAAGGTATATAGTTAATATGTTCCGCAACGCATATTAGAGGAGAACTTCGGACTTAAATATCAAAATAAAACGTGAGCATTGAGAAATAGCTTGTTTTCAATAATGAAATGGACTGCTACAACCCGTCAGCTCCTAATTAAGGAATCAATTATACACGAAATTAAAGCTTCTTGATAGAGACTAGACTCAAGCCGACAGCCACTTTGAGCAGCCAATCAAAATAGCAGCCACATTCATCCAGCAGCCAATTTTGATGATATGTCTAAAAACCAAAAAAACGGCATGAGAAAAATTCCTAAATCTTAGTTAGTTTTAAAATATAATTTAATAGCGGAATTTGACAATTTTACTGCTTATTCTGATTTTAAAAACATTTCATTCCGTTTAAAATATGTATGTGAAGTTAGCAGCCGGTTCGTTATTCGTTATTCGATATTTGATATTCAATATCCAATCTAGCTGCTGCTATCAGTCGGTTCAATATTCAAATTTAGTTGAAAATCATAAAAAAATTAAATATCTTATAACATCAAAAGCATGATTTTCATAGTTTAGAGGAGTGAAAAGATACGTCTGAAATCGTTGTATGATCCCTTCAAGCTGTCGTAATTTAATAAATATATAAAACAAAGACGAATCACTCCAGAATCATTTAGAAATAAAAATATAAATATTTATGTAAAGCCCCCTCCCCCCTCTTTCAAGCTGTCGTAAAGTCTCGTTGTATTCGAATGTAAACACTGATATATGTTGATTATTACAAATATTGTCTTTTTGTAAGATAGAATTTTATCAAAGAAATGACATCAAAGATTCATCAAAGATGTAAATTAATAAATATATAAAACGAAAACGAATCACTCCAGATATATTTAGAAATATAAATATTTATGTACTGGCCGGACCAGTGAGTGTAACCAAGATGACTGGGTTTAAGTAAGGATAAAAAGATCAGGAGCTGACTTTTATTTTACTACCTATTCAAAAGGTGAAAAAGCTGTGGTAAGGCACGAATTGTTCCTATGGACAACGTGTCCACTGAATGTTCCTTGCAGTTGTGCACACGGCCTGCTGATCAGTTTTCGTCTCAGAAGAGAGGCAAAAGTAACACGGATTCCAACACTGTCCTGTATAAAACTCCTTAAACTGGAGCACGTAAAACGATGTACGCAATGAAACATTAACAATATAAAATGATAATCAAATGAAGAACAAACGATGAATTAGTTTTAGAACACTACCCGTCTGTGGTCTATCTGACATCACTATTCCATTATCAAAAACAAATAAAATGTTAAATATATAACAACAGTCCAAAGTTCCACTTAGAAGTAGTCCAATGGGAGGCTGGGTATTTCACAGCTTCTATTCTAGATAAGGCGGTGTTTCCGACGAGACCGCGGCGATCTAAGATCCAACTCCATGGTTGTAGTTCTGATTGAAGAATTTCCTTTCGACACGGATATGCGATCCAACAAGGACGTCTTGCGAGACAGACCCTCCTTTACGTTTACGGCATACAGTCTAGACCATCCGGTGCCATGTTCCTTTTCTCTGTCAGTTAAGCTGGAATTGTCTATTCTGCTTTCCTTTTGTCCTTGCGTATCCAAAAGCGAATTGAAGCTTTCCTTGGGAATTGAATGTTTTCGGATGTACTTTTCTTTGTCGTCATTCACTTTTGGTGGCGTTGCTTCCGAAGGGAACTTTTCGGCTTCTGCAAATCTGACGATTGAAGTCGCTGATTTCGTTTTCGGTTGCTCATGTAAACGGGGATAAAGTTTAGACGAATCAGTTTGAATTTCATTTGACTGGGTGTTGGTTTTATTACACTCAGGTAGTTTCTTTGTTTGTGGTTTCACAACACTGAAGTTGGATTTGTTTCCTTTGTAGTGAGTTCAAGGTGAACATGTTGCTTATCGGAGCGTATTTCTCCAACGATAATCCAACCAAGGTTTAACTTTTGCGCAAATGGAGCCTTTGGTGGTCCTAGACGTTGATCAAGGACATGATGTGCCTCTATAAGGTCTCTTTCAAAGAGCAATAGGATTTTGCATTTCCCATCAATCGGGAGAATATGTTTTTGTAGTTCTTGCAAGTGTTGATATTGCAATATATCCTCAGGTGTACACGCCTGGTAAACCATATAATCTCAACCAAATGGTTGAGACGGAAAAAAGTATTCTGGCACTTCCTGTTGAGCTTTTCTGGTTCAAATTATCCAAAATAAACATAGGGTAGGTCGACTTTTCGTCAATTTACTGAAAATTAATGCGTTTTTTGTAAAATAGGAGAATGTCATGCCATAGATAATTGAATTAGGGTTTCTCCCGTGTATAATATGGACCAATCTGATTTAAAATGACATCGGAATGACTTTTCTCCAGCAGGTAAATGTGGCAAGTGCAGTCGGCTATTGACAAAATGACAGCGATATCATTGATAAGCTCACGTATATATCAGTGAATAAGTATTTTTCTAAAACCTTATAAACATAAAATTACAGTTTGTTCTTTTTTTTTACTTATATAATTGCATTAAGCGAAATATACTATAAAGTATGTCATGTTGAGATTTTCTGGTATCGGTTGAGATATTCTGGAACAATGTTGAGATCTTCTGGTGAATGAAACTTTCAACTGTAGCTTAGTATAATTAATTACATATACAACCGTCAAAACGTTCCAACTGTCATTTAATTCAAAAGCTAGAATTTATTCCTACATCGCTTATCTTGACATCTCAATAGGTAGCTTTTAGATATCTACATCGTTATACTTTACATTTGCAGTGCTGGTGTTAACATCAACATAACACTTTATCTACAGAACTTGGTGTTAAAAATCGTTAGCACGGGACAATTTGCATCCCCTGCGCTATATTTACATAATCAGTGCTTAACTGTGAATCTTCAACACTCGACCTTTATTCTGACAGCCTCATATCGTGGTATGTGGTTCCTTCTTTATAAAGAATACATAGACATGCCACAGGAATGGGTTTCTTTTTCATCGTCAAATTATATATCAACGGGTAGCAATTTCACCAAAGTAAATGTCAGTGGGTCAGTTATTTTCTATAACGTTTTTTCTATGTTTATAATCAATATGAACAGGAGTGAAACTGCAAAGATTGTAGTATTGGTGTTTGAATGAGTCATTAACGCCCATTGTTTAACTACATGCATATTCAAGACGAGTACATGAAAATGTTGCACGAATATAAACCCACCTATGTACTAGATTGACACGTCGTGTGTGCTTTTGAAATGAAATTGATATACACGTCCACTTGTATTTGTGTACTTCTGATGAGTTGCCTTTTTCAACTGATTTTTTTATTCGTTCTTATGTTGTACTGTTATTCCAATGTCCCAGCTAAGGGGAGGGTTGGGATCCCGCTATAACATGTTTAACAAGGTCATGTTTTTCTCTGGCTGTTTATGACGTCTTTACACTAAAGCCATTGGATGTTGGATGTGTACGGATTGATTGTTTAGTCTTAGTTGCATGATTTTTTTATAAGTTGTTAGTGGCTTTGAACTAGCTGTCAGATAACTGCGAGTACTCTCAGATCTGTTCATTGTGTCTTTTGTGTCGGGATGTATAATTATCGGGCCACGTCCACTTGTATTTTGTCCATCTGATGAGTTAAGCCTTAATTTTTCAACTGATTTTTATAGTTCGTTCTTATGTTGTACTGTTATACCACTGTCCCAGGTTAGGGGGAGGGTTTGGATCCCGCTAACATGTTTAACCCAGCCACATAATTTATGTATGTGCCTGCCCCAAGTCAGGAGCCTGTAAATCAGTGGTTGTCGTTTGTTTATATGTTACATATTTGTTTTTCGTTCTTTTTTTTTACATAAATAAGGCCGTTAGTTTTCTCGTTTGAATTGTTTTACATTGTCTTATCGGGGTCTTTTATAGCTGACTATGCGGTATGGGCTTTACTCATTGTTGAAGGCCGTAGGGTGACTTATAGCTGTTAATGTCTGCGTCATTTTGGTCTTTTGTGGATAGTTGTCTCATTGGCAATCATACCACATCTTCTTTTTTGTATTAACCCCGCCACATTATGTATGTATGTGCCTGTCCTAAGTTAGGACCATGTATTTCAGTGGTTGTCGTTTGTTTATGTGTTACATATTTGTTTTCGTTCATTTTGTTTTAAATAAATAAGGTCGTAAGTTTTCTCGCTACAATTGTTTTTCATTGTCATTTTAGGGCCTTTTATAGCTGACTATGCAGTATGTGTTTGCCATACAGTGACCTATAGTTGTTAATTTCTGTGTCATTTTGTTCGCTTGTGGAGAGTTGTCTCATTGGTAATCATACCACATCTTCTTTTATATCTATATTTATAGTTTACACAAGGTATTGTCCCGCAGTTAATATTTGTCCCTTTTTAAAACATTATTCTAAATCTAAGCCTAGAAGTGTTTACTTCTCACTTCAGCTGTGATCACACCGTACCGAATAGCACGAACGGACGCCTAACGGATAAAAGAAAAGGGTTTCCTTTGACAAAATTGATATCCGTTGGGAGTCCGTTGATGAAGATACGGATTAAAAACGGAAACGGAACGGACACTTACTGTTAAAATGGACCCTTACCGGATGTACAACGGACACTTCATCCGTTGAACGTCCCTTAATTCAAAGTTTTGAACATGCTAAAAATTTTCCACCGGACAGAAGGGACATTGATGGATAAAACGGAGGCTGAACGGACATAAAACGAAAACTAAGGGATGTCTAACGGATATGAACGGATTGAAAAAAGTTATCCGTTCGGCGTCCGTTTGCGCTATCCAATAAGGTGTGACTGGTGCTTACAACTCCGGTAACACCTCACCAGATAGCGCGAACGGACGCCGAACCGATAACTTTTTTTTATTCGTTCATGTCCGTAAGCCGCATGTTGTTATCCGTTAGACGTTGGTCGATATCTGTTTCATTTCGCTCAGTGTCGGACTGTCCGCTTTATCAGTCGACGTCCGTTTTGTCCGATGGAAAAAATTGAGCATGTTCAAAACTTTGAACGGACGTTCAACGGATGAAAGATCCGGTAAGCGTCCGTTTTTTACAATACTCGTCCGTTATGTGTCCGTTTTGTATCCGTTGTTTGTCTTATACTAAGGTATATAGGATTTTTTTCTGAGACAATTGCCTGTGGTATTTCACTAGAAATCAAAAGTTCAATGTAGGATAAAAAAAAAAACTTAATTCATATAGTTTTTTTACTACCACCCTCCCCCCTCTTAACTTTATTTGGGAAAAATTGATTGACCAATAAGGATATATATAATATCGATGTCAATTAATAAACATAACTTGCAGCAATTTTTACTTGATACATAATTGTTCTGCTTAACTATGTTAAAGGTAAATTGAAAACTTATGCAAATGGTGTTTTAAAAAAAAAACACTTCGTAATAGAGAAGAAAATTGTCATTTTATTTGTTTCTATTAACAAAGGAGTAGGTTCAGTAAGACCACTTTTTGGCCCCAAAATATAGCAGTTTTAGAAAATTGTGAAAATGTAATCTTTAAGCTATATTTTGGAAAGTCAAATGCTTCTGCTACATAAATATGAGCTGTTTTTGCCACATACAATGCACTAATATCGCGTTCTAGCATCATTAAGTCATGATAAATTACTGAAATCTTCAAAATTTAAGCATTTAGGTTAATTTTTAGACGGTTTCCGTCTAAAATGAAAGTGGCCTCATTCATGTTCATTCATAATATTGAAATGTAAGTTGTATTTGATGATAATACAAAACATATATAAAGGTTGAGGATGAACACGGATGCAGCCACTTTCATTTTTGACAGAAACCGTCTGAAAAGTGACGTTTTTTGGCATATTTGATAGATTTATCATATTTAAGCTTAAATCAGAGCGTTTTTAATGACTAAATCAGTTAAAATCTTTCACATAAAATAATCGAATCAATTGAAATAGACACTTAAGTGTTTAAAAAGTGTCCAAAAACTTTCGTTAGATGAACCTGAAATTTGAGGCCAAAATCGGCCCTTATCGGACCTACTCCTTTTTTGTTACTATAGTAAACAATTCAGTAAGCATTTATCGCCTTCTCTAACAAAGAGCTTCAATGCTTTTGTTCTATTTCAACCGGGTTTCCGCCTGATATTGCGATCTACACGATTGCACTACGATCGTCAAAATCATTTTTTTTAGAGATATAATATCAATGTTGCTGAATATTACCAAATATTAAGGATGTGCCCTGAATGCAGTTGTGAACAATCAATCTAAGTTATAATTATTTCAATACAACACGTGTGATTACACTAAGTTAGACGTCACTTATAGTACTTGCATTTAGCAGTTTTAAATTCGAATCATATCTAAGGCTTGTTTTTGCTCACAAATAAATGATCACCACCTTTCAGAGTGAGAACTCATCCTGAAATAATGTGCACGAAAAAACAAACCTAGAGAAGGGGGTCCTGTTCTATTGTTTAGTTTTTAATAATTTTATTTCTTTATAAAGGTACGCATTTTCGGCATTGAACAATGTCTGAGAAATCGAATTTTTCCAAATCATATTGATATTTATATATTATAAACTAATCTTATTTATACTTGAAAGGCATGCATTTTTCTATCGGCAATTCTTAAAATTGTATCTGTATTCAGATTTTAACTTACCACAGACAGAAAACATAAATCAAGTTAATCGTTAAAAAGGTTAACTCGAATAGTACCGCGCACTGATAAAGTTTCTTTGTTCATTTTGGGAATTAACTATATTTTTACAATAGAAATTACATTTTGATTAGTTGAAATAAACTCTAGCATAGCTATTTTAATAGTTTTTATCTTTATATAATAATAATGCACGCGTGTTGGGTTGCCAGTCATAGTTAATTTAAACTTTGAAACCTAAGTGCCAATGTTTTTAACAGTAATATATTTCATGACAAAAAGTAACCAGAAAGTCTCAACATTGTGACAGAAAGACTCAACCAATACCTTTATATCTCAACCATTTAGAATTTTTCATTTCTGTGCTAAGACTAGGCTTGACAATCAAATAGTCTTGCAATTTACAGAAGTGGTTATCGTAAAGCATTAAAAAACACAAATAATTGACATATTTTCTTGCTAAATCATTAATATCATAGCAGTTCTATCGGATTCAAAGAAAGTAAACATGATAATCCGTAGGAGAAAAGTGGTTGTGACTTCAATTTCAGAAATTTTGAACCAAGAAGAGACATATTAGTTACAATTATCATTTATCTATGGCATGACATTATCCTATTTTACAAAACAATCATTGATTTTCAGTAAATTGACGAAAAGTCGACCTACCCTATGTTTATTGTGGATATTTTGAACCAGAAAAGCTCAACAGGAAGTGCCAGAATACTTTTTACCGTCTCAACATTTGGTTGAGATTAGATGGTTTACCAGGCGTGGTGTGGCAATTTCGTTTCGATTATTGGGAATGTTATCGCATTCGATCAGTTCGGGCAGATTGAATCTAGTATTGTCGTGTACAGACTTCACGACAAAGCCGTTTCCTCGTTTACCGGAATCAACCTTGCTGCCGGAGAATGTGGATAACAAATAATCTTTTGTTTCTGCTTGTCCATTGAATAGGCTGAAGAATTCAGAAGCCACGCGAGACCGGTTGCTTTTGTCGTCAATCTTTGCATACATTCGAATTACTTTGTCCTGATTATTTTTTGTGAAAGACATTCACAGGAAATATCTTGGCACAAGATTTACTACTGTTGCCGTCTTTGAAGATATATTTGTAAGTTGAACTAACAGAGGTTAGCTTGGTTTCAGCTAACTCAAGTTGCTCCCCGACTGATCTAGGCGGTGAAGGCGGTGCACCTTTGGGTTGGTACACTCGATTTGTGTGTAAAATGCGATGGTGTGTTGTTTACTTCCGCATTCATTGCAACTGATACTCGCGTTGCAATCACGATTTCTGTGCATAATCGAAACACAGCATTTGTAACAAAGATTGTTTTGCCTCAACAGTTCCTTGCTTTCCTCTATAGTTTTAGCACTGAACCCACGACATTCATTTAGCGAATGTTCCGTATTGTGTATTATGCACAGATTTTGTACTTGGTGTGACTCTTGACCCAAAAATTAATCCAGGATCGTTTTTAATTCTACTGATTTCACTGATGAATGCAGATAACTCTGTAAAAGGAAGAAAGGCAACGCCGTGGTTAGATTTGTATCTAGACGCCAATGTAATCCACTTTTCCTGAAGTCCATAGAGTAGTTTTTCAATGACAGGGTTTATTCCGGTCGTTGAATCAAAATAAACTAGAAGACATCCCAGCTTGGGATTTTCCTTGTGGTATTCTATTTCTGATAGAATGTCAGACAGTTCATAGAGACGTGCGTTGTCCTTATTCGTCAAGGTTGGGAATTTGTCAAGTTAACTCCTGAGAGAGGCTTCCAACTTTTCTGGAGCACCATATCGCTCATCCAATCTTTGCCATATCCTCTGTAGGCCTCTTGTAGGGTTGTTGGCATTTGATGCCCTTATACTCATGGCATGTTTACCAGACTCTGATCCTAGCCACTTAATCAGTGGTCTATTTGTTCCGAGTCCGCAACTTGTAATTCGTCTATGACGTTTTTGAAGCTAAATTTCCATGTATTGAAGAATTCTGCCTGGTCATTAAAATTTGTTAGCCGGGAGAACAATAGGTCTTTGCGTAGAAGAAATCTAGTTATCTCTGACGTAGGATTAATTTGTTGCTGGTTTGCAATAGGGGTCTCTTCTATTACGTCTTTTTTATGCCAGTTACTATTTCCAGATCTGGGATGAAAGTAACTTCCGGAGACTTCGTATCGGAAGGCAAGACAGCAGATGTCTGTGACGATAAGTTCACTGCCACGGATGGCACGAACGCTGGTGCTTCATGACTCAGCTCAATCTTACCAGGACTTTGTCTTATCTTGTGAGTTCCTGTTACTTCCTTTACAGCAGTTGATACAGGAAGTCTATTGACGAAATCTTGCACACGCTAGAGCGGGTCTTCATTCTCGTCAGGAAGATCGCTAACTGCTTGGCTTCCGTCGTATTCCAGGATACGAGACTCGGCTTCTGCGGCTGCCGCTTCTCTTTTTGCTTCGAGAATATTCCTAGCGGCTTTAAGTTCGGCTTTTTCTCGGACCGCACGTGCGGCTTCCTGTTCCATTTGAGCCTTCATGTGTGCAGCCTCAGCAATTTTACGCATGGCCTATTGTTCCGCTTCGGCTTTTCTACGTGTGGCCTCTTGGTTTGCACGGATGGTTTCTTGTTTTATTTCGGCTTTGATTTCTGTTTGTCTGTATAGGGTCTGTTCCTGTAAAACGGCCTCCTGGTTTAGGAGGGCAGCTTCTTGCTCGGCAAAGGGTGTCTTTGCTCTAGCGGACTCTGCCTTCGCACGCTTTCTCCTTGCTAGGCTTGACATGTCAGAGACGTTTGAGCTCCCACTGTGCGAGTTAGTCTTGCCCTTAGATGTCCTCGTTTCTGTTGATTTAGCGTTTCTCAAGGTAAGGCGATGCTCGTGCAAAGTTTAAATTGCCAGGTCGACTTAGGATATCCGTTGAGAATTTGCACGTATCAATGTGATGAAGGCTGTCTAACGTTTTTGTATTTTTGAGAAATTTCAAGTACTCGTCTGTGAGCCTGCGATAATTAGTGTAGGCTTGTACAGTTTTATCTTGTGCTGGAGGTCGTTAGGAAGCTTCTAGTAACCGAGATTCTAGGTTTGACCATAGGGCCTCTAAGTCGTGATAAAATGTGTCACGTTTTTCTATAAAAGTTCCCTGTCCTTTTTCGGTAAGTTCATGCACTCGCCTAGTTTCGGCATTTTTATCTAAATTTGTTGTTTCAGACGGATTTCTTCTGATTCTTCGGTGACATCTCCCTCCGGGGGTTGAACCTCTTCTTGCTGTTCCATGTGACTTGGATCCATGATGTAAATCAATAATTTGTAGACAATGTTTGTTCAACGTTGTTAGTTTGTTGACTGTCGTAGAGTGGCGTACGTTATCCAAGAAAACCAACAGGCAAGTTGTAGCTTTTTCACTGTACTGGCTGGACCAGTGAGTGTAACCAAGATGACTGGGTTTAAGTAAGGATAAAACAATCAGGGTCTGACTTTTATTTTACTACAAATCCAAAAGTGAAAAAGCTGTGGTAAGCCACGAATTGTTCCTATGGACAACGTGTCCGCTGAATGTTCCTTGCAGTTGTGCACACGGCCTGCTGATCAGTTTTCATCTCTCAGAAGAGAGGGGAAAGTAACATGGATTCCTACACTGTCCTGTATAAAACTCCTTAAACTGGAGCACGTAAAACGATGTCCCTATTGAAACATTAACAATATAAAATGATAATCAAATGATGAATTAGTTTTAGAACACTCCCCGTCTGAGGTCTATCTGACATCACTATTCCATTATCAGAAACAAAAAAAAATGCTAAATATATAACAACATTCCAAAGTTCCACTTAGAAGTAGTCCAAGGGGAGGCTGGGTATTTCACAGCTTCTATTCTAGATAAGGCGGTGTTTCCGACGAGATCGCGGCGATCTAAGATCCAACTCCATGGTTGTACTTCTGATTGAAGAATCTCCTTTCGACACGGATATGCGATCCAACAAGGACGTCTTGCGAGACAGACCCTCCTTTACGTTTACGGCATACAGTAGAACATCCGGTGCCATGTTCCTTTTCTCTGTGACTTAAGTGGGAATTGTCTATTCCGCTTTCCTCTTGTACTTGCGTTTCCAAAAGCGAATTTTGTCCTGTATAAAACTCCTAAAACTGAAGCACGTAAAACGATGTACGCAATGAAACAGTAACAATATAAAATGATAATCAAATGAAGAACAAATGATGAATTAGTTCCAGAACAATTTATGTAAAGCACCCTCCCCCCAAAAAAAGAAAAAGAAATGTATAGTGAAAACCTACCGGAGACCGCTTAGGTGACGGTGAGACCCCTGGTCTTTTAATCTTTCAATGTCCAAAATCCGACGATATTGATATTATAAGACTGTAATATATAAAATTTATACCAAAGTGATAAAGATACAAACGTGATTAAAAAGGAACTTGGTGTCTGGGTATTGAAATTACTTTAAAGGGCAACTTTGAACCTCTGTGGTGGCCAGACGGCCCGGATCCCAAAAAATATTTTAATAGGAAATATCCTATGTCAATACCTTTGAAATGAGCTAGGTCCGGTTCGGAACTTTGCCGTTGGGATATGCCGATGAGCACCGAATGTGTGGTTGGAATGGAAAATACGTAAATGTGCAGTAACTTTAAACCTCAGTAGTAGCCAGACTGGCCCGGATCCCCATAACTATTTAAGTGGGAAATAGCCTGGGTCAATACCTTTGAAATGAGCTAAGTCCGGTTCGGAACTTTACCGTAGGGATATGCCGAAGAGTACCGAATGTGTGGTTGGAATGGAAAATACGTAGATGGGCAACTTTGAACCTCTGTGGTGGCTAGACGGGGCCGGATCCCAGAGAAAAATTTAAGTGGCAAATAGCCTCTATTCACCGCTTCAACTTGAATAATGAAACATAAACTATTTCATTATTCATTATTCATTACTTAACATTGAATAGTGAATAGTAAACTATTTCTTTATTCATTATTTAACATTGAATAGTGAATAGTAAACTATTTCATTATTCATTATTAAATTTTGAATAATGAAAAATGAATAATGGACGTACTTCAGCGCGGTTGAGAAACTAGTGATTACTTTATAATGGTTTTCTGTTCAAACTTTAAATTTTCGCTGCATTTATTCAACAGTATTTAAATTCGTGTTCATTGTGGTACATTTTTATCCTTGTAAGATATAAGTTGTCCTAGCATGTTCAGATTGCATTGCGTACTGACTGATCTTTTAGTCTTTTTAAACTAGGTTCATTCTGTCGTTGATTTGGGCTTTGCAATTTCTTGCACTTACTCTACTGCTGGTCCTTTTCGTCTTTTGCAAAAGACCGCTAATGTGCTACATGTATATAAGTAGCAACATGTTTGTTTTAACCCTTTAATTTGGGATATACTGATTTTCTTACACTGATCTGCTACAGGTATGTTGTAGGTTTGAGGAAATGTTAAGGGGCACTGCACTCACTGATGTGTTTGAGTCAAGAAAATCCTGAATTTTCTTTTCAAAATATTGTAAATAACTAATTGTTGCTTTTTCGCCACTTGTCGCTTTTTGTTTTGTTTAATATATTCAGAGAAAACTAGAACGTGCAGTTTTGTTTTAATTTTGACGCATTTTGTTTCCTCAAGGCATTACATGTATGTGAATAACTATTCAATAAAAAAGTGTGTTCGTAGAGTTCTTACGTTGACCTGCAGTTGTTCAACACCTTGTGTAATTGGTTGTTATTCTTTGGCCCCGGTAGACAGGTTCGGTTTGTATTGATTTTTATATAATATGCTGCATTTTTTTTTTAATTGATCGTAACTTTTTTTATTCATAACTACCTGATACTAGAGAAAAACTGTATGGACAGGTTTTTTTATAACAAGTGCAGTCTTCTATATCCGGTACACAATAACAAGGATCTGTCGGATTCTTGAGAAAAGCATAACCTTGTGTGTGGTCACATCTGCAAGCAGTATCGTTCGTGGTAGACCCATTGCTATATAAAAGCTGTCCAAACTCACTGCAAGGTGATTTTGAAAATACACATTGACTGTGTGAGTTAGACCACAGTTTGAATGGTTGATATCTCGATGAAGTACAGTTTACGTTTTTTCTATAGCCACTTATGACGTACTTTTCTCCTACGAAAATACAAAAATCATCTAAATAATTGAATAAAAAGTGTTTTTTTTTTAATTAAATACAATGAAATATCTAGATCAGTTTCTCAATGATGGAAAATTTCCAAGTACAGCAACTTGGAAATCGGTAGTCAAGTCGTCAATTTTTCCGGTTGAGGTAGCAAAGTGGCATCGTCGTATGACAGTGGATTCCGATTTTGTCGTTTTTAAAGACATTCACTCGTTTTGTGTACCGCATGCGGCGAGGAGAGTAGCACTACGTCACCCACTGATGTTTATGCAGGCCCATTTTGTAACATCAACGTGCTGTCTTATACGTGAGATCTTACAAACAACAGAATGTTATGTAAGAAATGTGGTAAACTTTTTGATAATCCTTGTACTCATGCAACACTATCATGTGACTATACAGCTGATGCTCGAGATCAATTTTGGAGGAGTGTTATAGACATAAACCCGATTACATTTAGTGTTCACTTAGGAAATATGACCGACAATGACTTGCTAAATTGTTTTCTTGCCTGTGACACCGATTTTTGATCTACAAAATGAAGAACGTAAAAAATTTAATTTCATGTGTGTAAATTTTATTTACAATTCTTGAAAATTGTTACAGAACCGCAACTGCTGCTAGTAGTACATAAACTATCTTCAAACTGTAAAGAACATATGTAAATAATTGAACTTTTCGTCGTGATTCCGTCTTTATTGACTGTCTCTGTGTAAATCATAACTCGTGTTGTTTGTATATGATGAAATGTAATTGTCTTTGCTTTGTTACATACTCTCCAGTAGGAGGCTAATAAATTATTATATAATAAGATTGATACTTTTGTGCAATGTTGTTGTTATTGTTTACTTTGTTTATTTTAGTTTTTTTATCGGTCTTTTACCTTTTTCAAGACCTGGGTGAATTTATGATTTTGGTTCGTTTGATTGCTATACTGTTGTAACTTGTTTGTCTTAAATCAATTATCATACTTGCCTGGTCGTACAAAATCTGGTGCCTCTGAGCACGATTCATCGTATGTATTCTCAAACATGTTATACAAACAAGAATAATGTTCATACTTTGAGGATATTTCTTTACATATTATTCTTATCCTGTGTGCTCTGTGTAAACTCTCAGGGCACTTGAGTTCATATCCCACTGCTTTATGACTCACCATGAATACACACCATAACTTTAAGAAAAAAAAACGAAAACTGAAATAGTTTTATTATACCTATAAATGTAACCAACACCAATCTTTCAATAATTAAAATTACAACGAAAATAATATGATTTGGATAAAACTATCATAAATTTATCATTTATTCTGAATACTAGTAACTCTGTAAACAGATTGTTTGTGTTTGCATTAAGTATAACAAAACAATATTGTTTAGGTAGAGTAGCATGTCTTTCTGTGGATTGCTGTGACCGAGTGAACTTGCGCTCAAAAATCCGATTGAACATATTGATACAAAGCAAAGTCATTATTCATATCAATTGACCATGTTATTATCCGGATATGCATATGATATTTGCCAATGAACACACAAAAGATTAATCAATCTTTCAAACACTATCATCAAACAACAAATATATGCACTCTCTTTCAAACAAAAGAGCGAAACAAAGCTCGATTATCAGATCCTACCAACATAACGTATAAGAGTTTGCTTGTCCCAAAACAAGGAATTTGTATCAACAATGGATGAAGTAGTCACCGGAGAAAAATCAAAGGTATTGATATTTCTGCAAATTTGTTGACATTTTGTGATTAAAGATTTGTCAGCAGATCATCAGAAATTGTAATAATGCATATCTGTTAGATATCGTAAGTAGAATATATTGCATCACTATTTCGATTCTGAAGGCAATACTTTATTGTAGAAAGGGTTGTAGTTAGGTTGTTAGTGAAGTTTATGATGAGTCTTATAACGAAACGCGCGTCTGGCGTGAGAAATTATAATCCTTATACCTTTACTAACTATTTTATGCACTCAGTATACAGTTGGGAGATTTTCATCATACTTTTTTAAAAATTACCTAACGAAAAGAGTACTTATTTCTTATTTTCTTGTCTCTTTTCTCCTCTCATGTAATTGATGTAGTGGAACTTTGTGGGTTCCCTGTTGGTTTTTTTAGTCGGACAATTTTAGATTTTAGACAATCTAAAAAATGATTATTGATCAAGTCAAATAGAGTGTCCAGTTATGATTATTTACCCTGAACTTTACCCATTTCTGGCTAAGTCCTTTCTGCTTCGATCAGTAATCTAAGGTTTTTGTTTCAGCTGATGGTCTTGTAAATTCGGAAGGTCGGGTAAGTATGCATGCTAACAACTCTATGAGATGTTCTGTGTTTACAATTTTTAGGTACCCTCAGTCGAAAACCTTTTATTGTTGTTTTATTCTCATTTATCAGTTTGTTATTAGGTCAGTTTAAGGAGAACAGTTAGTGGTAGGTGAATAAATTTGGTATCATTTGTGGTACATCTTATTGCCATAAATATTATTTTACATTGACTACGAATTTATATGGAACGCCACAGCTGTCTTATGTGGAACTCTGGTATTACGTAATGTTGTTCTATTATTACTTGATGGTAGTTTGTCTTTACATGATATGAAAAATATGGAAAAGTCAGTCATTACATAATGATATTTCGATATTACATGATATGGTTTCGTATTGACTTGATATAGTTTTGTCATTACTTAATATGGTTCTGCCATTAATCGATGTGGTTTCACCATTATTTAATGTGGTTATGTCATTTGGCAATGTGGTTTTAACATTACTTGATGTGTATGTGACATAACGTAATGTAGTTGTTTCATTACATAATTGTTCAATATATACGAAGACATGTTAACAAACTATTATAATTATTGACCTTCTACACAGGAGAGTATTATAATACATAACAATAAGGTCCGGATCGTATCCGGTTAAGATATCATGTCATTATTACGGTTTTTGACATCCCCTTTTTCTAAAAGATGAAATGAAAATGAAATGATTTAATGAATAAATGATTTTGAGTATTACCCAGTTAAAATTAATACTGAATTGGTTTTGACTAGAAATTAATACTGGCTAGATTAATGTCTCTTTTCCAATTTAACTTAAAGTCTATATACTGTCTTTTCTGATAACTAACTAAAACTAGCTAAATGCTTTATAAAATCTACTTGACAGTTCAACAAAATTATTTTACATAGTCTTAATTTTAATTTGGTTGGCACTTTTACTGTTTTTCCAGATCTTTTCACGGGTGACTCAAATGGTTCAATACTTTCATTTTCCTCGGACGCAACGGTTTCACTGCGGTCTAATGTTTGTGAAGTGTTACAGACAGTTGCAGTTTTACGGACAGTTGAATTGTGATTGTTCTTGAAATGTTCATTATCAACTCTGTTTTCATTGTAAACTGTTGGTCTAATATGCCTACGGTTTCTTCTGTAACGCCTGCCATCTGAAGATTGTACTACATAGGAGCGAGGAGTGTGGTGTTTTTGAATTATTTTTCCTGCTTTCCATTTTCCATCTGTGTACATTAAAATAGAGTCTCCTTGTTTTAGCTGTTTCAATTCAGGTCCACAATGTTTATAATAGTTGATTTTAACTTTCCTTTGACGAATTTTGAGTTTTTTTATAACTTCACTGTTGTTGACGTTTTGTGGCATCAATAGCGGTAATGAAATAGGTTTTTATGTTTTTAATCTCCGATTTAGGAACAATTGTGCTGGCGAAAGATCAATGTCCAAAGGTGTGTTTCGATAGTCTAAAAGAGCTTTGTGCGGATCCTTCGATTTCATAATTAGCTTCGAATTCTTGATGGTTTGAAAACTTCTTTCTGCTTGTCCATTCGACTGAGCATGGTGTGGGTTGCTCGTAGTATGTTTAAATCCATATTCGGTAGCAAATCATTTAAATTCTAATGAAGAAAACTGAGGACCATTGTTAGAAACTAATTCGTCAATATATCCAAATCTTGACATTAGTCCTTTTAAATAATCAATGGTGTTTTTGCTAGTTTCATTGTCTAGTTTTATAACTTCTTGCTACTTTGAATAGTAGTCTACTACTAATAGATAATGTTGTGTATGGTATTCAAATAAGTCGGTTGCAACTTTTGACCAGGGTCTTTCAGGTTTTTCCGGCATTAACATCGGTTCCTTTGCGTTTAGAGACTGATGTTGAGCGCAAAGTCCACATGCTTTAACTTTGTCCTCGATGTCTTTTCTCATGCCGATCCAGAATAGAACATCACGTGCACGGCTTTTGCACTTTACGATTCAAAGATGTGATTCTTGTATTTTGTCCAACATTTCAATTTGTATCGCTTTTGGTGCAATAGCTTTGTTTGACTTGTACAATAGTCCATCAATGACTGAAAGTTTATCACGGTAGGTTCAATATGGCCTCAAAGAGTGTATAAGTTCAGTTTTTTCATTTGGCCATCCATTAAATATGACATCTTGTAATTCCTGAAGCTGTTCATCATTTGCAGTTTCCTTCTGAAATTTAGCATACATATCTGGTGCAATTGGCAAGTATGATATCAAATGAATGTCATTCACGTGTAAGTCAGGGACTAGTACTTCCTTTGTTTCTTTTGGGAACGATCTACTGAGATTATCTGCTAGATACATCTCTTTGCCTGGTTTATAGACAACTTTAAGATCATACTTTTTTAACGTATTAAAAGTCTCTGTAATCTAGGCGGTTTTTGGTGAAGCAGTTTCAGGAGGATTGATTGGAGCGGTTTATGGTCTGTCTCTATTTGAACTCGGCGACCATATATGTACTCATGGAATTTATTACATCCATAAACAATTGCAAGAGTTTCTTTCTCGATCTGCGGATATTGTTGTAGTGTTTGAGTAAGAGCACGTGAGGCATACGCAACTGGTTTCTGATTTTGTTTCAGTACAGCTCCAAGTCCTTTTGAACTAGCATCAACACTGAGTGTAAGCGGTTTGTTCCGATTGTAGTATTGCAGCAGTGGTGCATTTGTTGCCATTTCTTTCAAATTTTGAAAGTTGTTTTTTTTTTTTTTTTCATCCTAGTGCCATGCTGTGTTTTTCTCTAATAGTGTTCTTAACGGTGCACTAACTATTGACATATTTGTCATAAACTGGCCAAGATACTGAATAAAACCCATGAAGGTTTGCAGATCCTTGACGCACTCCAGTTTCGACATTTTATTGAATGCACGGATTTTTTCTGGGTCTGGTTCCACGCCTTCACTTGTTAGACGGTGACCAACGTATGTTACTGCCGGTTTATTGATCTCTCATTTTCCGGCACTGAGTTTTAAGCTGTATTCTCGCGCTCTGTCTGGAACCTGTTTAAGACGCATATCATGTTCTTTTTGGTCTGATCCCCAAATAAGAATGTCATCGATAATCGCTTCTGCTCCTTCTATGTCGGATACCATTTCAGACACAATTTTCTGGAATACTTCCGATGCTGAATTTACTCCAAAGGGATAGCGAGCAAATCTATAACATCCAAATGGTGTATTAAATGTGCAAAGCTTTGAGCTAGGTTCGTCTAGTTTGAGCTAGGTTCATCTAGTTTGAGCTAGGATCGTCTAGTTTGAGCTAGGTTCGTCTAGTTGAATATGCCAAAACCAACTGGTGGCATCCTGTTTACTAAATACTTTAGCGTTCGGCATTTGCGAGATAACTTCTTCTACGGTTTTAACGGATAATGTTCACGTAAAATTGCCTTGCTTAAATCACGTGGATCAATGCAGATTCAAATTTTGCCGTTTGGTTTAATGACAGTAACCATTGAGTTGTAGGTTCTTGTTGTTTGAAGATTACACCAATGTCTACCATACGATCAAGTTCAGCTTTGACTTTGTCTTTGATAGCTATGGGTATCTTACGCGGTGCGTGTACAACTGGTGCTACGGTTTTGTTGGTACGTATCGTATGTGTCCCTGGTACACATCCTAGGCCTGTGAATAAATCTCCTTATTCTTGTTCCATATTTTCTGGTAAAAATGGTTTTGTCGTTTCGTGCGAATTGCTAGTGTTAGTGATTGAATGTATACGCGTTAGGAGTTTCATCGCTTCGCACGTTTTGGCACCTATGACAGATTGTACATTAAAGTCTACAATGTGAAATTTCACGGCATGATCTTGGCATTTATAACTACACCTACGATTGATTACTCCAACAGTGTCAACGATGTGTCCTGAGTATGAACGGAGTGGCGATACTTGTTTAGTGATGATAAGATGCGAACAAATGGTTTTCAGTTAGTTTAGGGAAAGAACGTTACACTTTACAACTGTGTATAGCTAAAATTTAACTGGTACGTCGTTGACGTTGATTGTTTCGGTCCATTCATCGGTATTTAATTCTTGATTATCAATTGTTGCTAGACAAATTTCATCGTCATCAGATTCACTGCATATGTCTAAAGTGTGCATTTTCTTTGATGATTTGTTTGACAGACAGACGGAAGCAAAGTGGTTGTATATATGACATTTGTTGGACTGTTTAGCGAATGCAGGACATTTCCTACGCTCGTGTTTATCGCCACAGTTTTTACATTTGTTTGCGAAATTGGGTGATTGCCCCTCATTATTTGAGGTGGTCCCCTTTGTGGTGTGTATTGTCAGTAGTCAACACTTCGGTGTTGACATGAATATCAATAATGTGGTCATTTTTATAAATTTCCTGTTTCCCAAACTTTAAATTTTTGAAAAAAACTAAGGATTTTCTTATTCCAGGCATAGATTACCTTAGCCGTATTTGGCACAACTTTTTGGAATTTTGGATCCTCAATGCTCTTCAATTTTGTACTTGTTTGGCTTTATAAATATTTTGATATGAGCGTCACTGATGAGTCTTATGTAGACGAAACGCGCGTCTGGCGTACAAAATTATAATCCTGGTACCTTTGATAACTATTTACACCACTGGGTCGATGTCACTGCTGGTGGACGTTTCGTCCCCGAGGGTATCACCAGCCCAGTAGTCAACACTTCGGTGTTGACATGAATATCAATAATGTGGTCATTTTTATAAATTTCCTGTTTCCCAAACTTTAAATTTTTGAAAAAACTAAGGATTTTCTTATTCCAGGCATAGATTACCTTAGCCGTATTTGGCACAACTTTTTGGAATTTTGGATCATCAATGCTCTTCAACTTTGTACTTGTTTGGCTTTATATATATTTTGATATGAGCGTCACTGATGATTCTTATGTAGACGAAACGCGCGTCTGGCGTACAAAATTATAATCCTGGTACCTTTGATAACTATTGCCATACTTTTAACCTGATGATCTTGATCCTTGTTTGTTTAACATGTTAATTGTTTTATCTTCGCTTTCCAGTTTTAAGTGGTGCCTTTTAAAGTTCATAAGTTCTTGCGAAATTTAAAGCCTTTTCTAAGAGTTCGGACCCTTCAGTAATACATTTTCCCCGAACTTTGTGGTCTTTAGTTCCAAATACAATAGCATCACGTACCATTTCCTCTGGAGTCGCATATCCACAATCTGTAACCAATATTTTGAGGTCGGTGAGATATTCTTCGAAGGGGTCAATGTCTTTTTGTACACGGCTTAAAAATTTGTATCGTGAATAGATCTTGTTTGATTTAGGGCGGACGTGTTTTTCAAAGATCTGATAGTGCACTTCGAGTTTCTTTTTGTCATCTTCCGAGAGATACCAGGTTGAGTTTATGTCCCTACCTTTGTTGCCTATCCGATTGTTACATTTTTGTGCTTCGGCAGTTTTAGCTAGAGGTCCCGCGAACCAAAATTCTGTATGTTGTTGGAAAGATTTCCAAGCGGTCAGTAGGTCTGTCGCTTCCCGTCCATTTTAGGTTGAGATCCTGATAGTGTATCCCTGATTATGATATTTTTAGGTAGCTGGATTGTTCATGCAACTTTTAAGATTGCTTTCATCTACGGATGGCTTATTTTCATAAAGATAGGCTATGGTTCAGTCTGACACCATGTTCAATATATACGAAGACATGTGGACAAAAACAAACTATATTTATTGACCTTCTATACAGGAGAGTATCATAATACATAACAATAAGATCCGGATCGTATCCGGTTATGATATGTCAATATTACGGAATGTGACAATGATGTGGTTTAGTTATTTCTTAATGATGATTTTTCAATTCTTTATATGGCTTTAACATTACGAAATGATGTTTCAAAATTTCACGATTTTACACTACATGATTTGTTTCAGTATGTGATGTGGTTATATCATAACTACTACGAGGTAAAACCACGTGACCATTTTGGAAAAGATATGTTCTATTTTTAGACCGATTTCCATATCATGCATATTTCGTTTGTGTAATGTGCTTTAGATGAGTACCGCTATCCATCAAATTAAAGTTCAAATTGAAGTTCAAGTTGTTGTTCGGTTATTTGATATGAAAAAGGGGAACGACAGACAAAATTAAGATGTATCTAGCCTCATAATTCTGCTGTCAGTGTAAATGCGTAATGTTGGCTGACTTTACATTAACCGGTACACTTAACGGGGAAAAGTTCGTTTCTGTAGATGCTTTTATCTTGATCCTAAAGAATAACTCCTGTACAAGTTTTATAACAATTCGTAGTGTAGTGGTTTACAAATTTATCATGTCAAAACAGTTTAATTCGAAAATATTTAATGCATTAAAAAAACTTTATATAGAAATAAAGAAATGTGGTATGATTGCCAATGAGACGACTCTCAACCACATATCACGTTTCGAGGAGACCTTCGAGTTTGAGTCACATTTAAAGATAGAGTTCCGAATTACAATTCGACTTCAACTTTGAATTTGAGTCACCTTTTGACGTGGAGTTCGAGGTAAACCCTTATTTGAGTCTCATTTAGATTAAGGTTAAGAGTTGAAATTCGAGTTATCTAATATGAGTTCTATTGTTTTTTTTATCGCGGATCAAGGGCTTTTGCGTACAAAAGATAGACAATTTTACAGCATACACAACACAACATAGAAATTGAAATAAAGTTTGATGTGGTGTGATTGCTAATGATAAAATTATCCACCATAGTTTAAATGCAGTAGATGCAAGCAATCATAGGCAGTCGAACAGCATTCAACACACCGTATAGTCGGCCACAAAAGACCACTACGTGAAAATGTGAAGCAATGCAAATGAGAAAACTAACGCTCTAATTAATAGCTAAAAAATCTACGAAAAACAAATATGACACACATGATACGGGGCGCCGATTGGGACTCTTGTGGTTTTGTACTCGAAATTCAATTTTGTACTGACAAAAGTGAGTTTTGTTCAACAAAAATTAGTTCAGTTTAATAAAATTTGTAGCATACTACAAATTTAACTTTTGTCATACAAAATTATCTTTTAGTGGACAAAAGTTATTTTTGTCATGACAAAATTCATTTTTGTAACACAGACTTTACTTTTGTTACCTAATTTTACCTAAATTTCAATTGTGTATGCAAATTAGTTTAGTTTGGATTCTGTGAACTAATTTGCATACAAAACTGAGAATTTGTCACAAAATTCAATTTTGTGTTTATTTTTGTGTAGACAAAATTTAGTTTTGTTACACAGAAGTGAAAATCTAACACAAAGGTCAATTTTGTGTTAAATTTTCACTTCTGTCTAAAAAAACAATCAGTGTAAAATCGTCAAAACAATTTTGAAACATCATTACGTAATGTTTAGGCCATATAAAGAATTGGCAAATCTTCATTACGAAATAACAAAACCATATCATGTAATGAAACAACTACATTACGTTATGTCACATACACATCAATTAATTTTAAAACCACATTGCTTTATGACATAACCACATTAAATAATGGTGAAACCAAATCGAGTAATGGCAGAACCATATTAAGTAATGAAAAAACTATATCAAGTCAATACGAAACCATATCATGTAATATCGAAATTAAAACGGTACTGATTTGTCTGTTTCAGATACTTATATTTCCATGTTTACAATGTATGTTCAAAGATGGTGAACTATCAACGGTGGAAGAACAAATAATAGACCATCGCAGGCACGGTGTGAACTACGTGTGGTGTACGTGTTTGATAACAAAGACTCCTATTGGTCCGGGAAAACAGTTATGATCTTTTGATTTTCGAATACAGTCCCTAGCGTGGACCGTGTTGTACTTGTCAATTAAGTTACAACAATACCTTTTTATTACAAATACAAAGGAGTAGGTCCGGTAAGGGCCGATTTTGGCATTTAATTTCAGGTTCATCTAACGAAAGAATTTGGACACTTTTTAAACACTTAAGTGTCTATTTCAATTGATTCAATTAGTTTATGTGAAAGATTTTAACTATTTTAGTCATTTAAAACGCTCCGATTCAAGCTTAAATATTAAAAATCTATCAAATATGCAAAAAAACGTCACTTTTCAGATGGTTTTTGTAAAAAATGAAAGTGGCCGCATTCGTGTTCATCCTCAATCTTTATATATGTTATGTATTATCATTAAATACGACTTGCATTTCAATATTATGAATGAACACGAATGCGGCCACTTTCATTTAAGACGAAAACCGTCTAAAATTTAACTAAGATTTCAGTAATAAGCACGACTTAATGATGCTATTACCCGATATATGGGCATTGTCTTGTCAAAAACAGCCCATATTTATGTAGCAGAAGCATTCTGCTTTCCAATAAATAGATAAAAGATGACATTTTCACAACTTTGTAAAACTGCTATATTTTGGGGCCAAAAAGGGGTCTTACTGAACCTACTCCTTAATTTCTTTATGTGCTATGCCTCAAATAGCAAGTAGGCGATGAAATTACACTGTAAAAAAATATTTGGTCATGAATTCTTAAGTAAAATAGTGATTTTGGTACAGTTGAAAAATGTAAATAGAAATAAGCATTTTAGAAGCTATCAAAATATTTCAAGACCCCCTCAACATAAAACTGTTAATATTTTGAGATAGAACTAACGAAGTTTTCTATAATTTTGACATAATTTGTCACAAAAGTAGTACAACACACTGTAAAGATATTTTTGAGAAAGCACAGGTGTTTTTTTTGTTTGTTTATTTTCATTTATAGTCTAAAAGAAATGCACTACGAAATAACTGTCTTCTCGTACCTAGTGCATTGAACAAATGTGTTAAATTCGAGATATTTCATATCTTTTGGATAGTTTTGTGGTGTTTCGTAAAGTATACCATAGCTTTTGTTGAAAGGCCAGGCCTTAACCTCACGAAACCGAAGGTCGAGTGAGGTTGCCGGGAGATTTCAACAAAAACTATGGTATAATTTACGAAACACCACAAAACTTTCCAAAAATATGAAATATCTGTTTTCACCTATAGCATCTTTTAATGCTAAACTTTGTTAAGGTCAACTAAATAACCCTTTTCGGGCCTTACACACAAATCTCTGCATACTTTCTTTAATAAGCACGGGATTCTGAAACCGCAGATATGTCAGTAAGACCTGACTTTTCGACACCGAAGGAATGCTCATTTACATTGGTGGCAGATAACGTTACAGATCTAGACAAACATATGGTGAACAGAAGGAATTAACTTTTCTGGAAATGGATGCAAGATAAGTCACAGATTTTCTGATATTAGGAAGCTCTCTGGAATCCAGATTAAGGGTTAGTTTTTTTTTTTTTATTTCAATGGTCGAAATGTTTAATCGTTTTTATTAAAAACGAGGAAATTAATTTCATAAGGTTTATGACTCCTTCTGCAACCATGTGAATTACAAAATTTTCAAACTGCAATAGTATCAAAAAAAATCATGAATAATAGATATGACCCCAAATTATCACGATTACGATTATAATCACATGTTGATCATAGGTAATTTATACAAAAAGTTCATTTTGAGTAACCAGTAGCATCAAATTTTAACGTTCCAACATTTATGTTGTTATAAAAAGGCGAATGTATTTATCATATATGAAGGTCCTTAAAAGGGGTGCCCGCTTTTCCATCCCTCTTAAAAAAAAGACTCTGCAAATTTAAATCTAAACACTAGCTGTACAGTGGAGCTTATGGTGATACAATCTAGGTACATGTATATATTTCAATAACTGAAAATCAACTTATATTTTCAAAATATATATATAATATTAAATATAATTTTTAAACTATTCGTTTGGTTTAGTTGTTTTGAGAGGGATTTGTTTCTTGTTTTAAAATATAGGACAACGGAGTTGGTGTACGTTGGTTCGATTCCCACCCTAGGCATTCATTTAAATCGGCTGGTGCAAAGCGGGCAGTTTAGCTTAGTGGCCCCACACTGACTCGGTTGTTCTTGTGTTAAAAATTCAAGAGGCCAACGTCAGGTCTACCTATCTCTCCTTTTCTTTTCGAAGACCATAATTGATTTTCCTCTAAGTTCAGTATTTTTGTGATTTTACTTTATACAGCATAAACATCGTATTATTTCGAAAATTATACCATAGATAACTATGGTATCATTTTCGGTTATTTGGATTTATACTCTTGTAGCATTCCTATAGGTTACATAATTGTACAGCTATAGGTTGAATATATAATAAAGATTATCAATTTTTTATATTTTCAATAATCTGGTTTAACTCAATCAAATATTTGTGTGGGTGTGTGGGTGTTACAGCCTGAAGCTCATTGCCATATTTGGCATGGCCATAGATGGTGCTCTCAGGTGGAATTTGAATTATGGAATTCCCGTATCGCGCACTTGTTGATTTACTGTCGACAACAAAGCAGGTGTTGCAGAAATTAGTTAAAACCCGCCCACCCTCCCAAATAAGAATAGTTGCTGCTGTTTTTGTTTCATATTTTCAGGCTCTTGCTGCTTTATTTGGTTCAATATTATGGTAACCAGTATCCAAACAGTTCCTCCATGGTATTGGTCCAATAAAGGATAGTTTGGAGTAAACGTGCGTTTCTTTGATTTGGACATTTCCGTTACTTAGTAAGCTACCAGAATGATTTAAGTTTAGCTTTATAGTTTTTAACAATGTTATTCATCAAGAAATTAATTTTCTTCTACTATCCTTAGGCGCAGAGTCAATTTTGAAGTGGAGAGGTCCAGGAAGACTGGTAGTGATTGAGATATTATATCACTCGGTCAATGCTCTGGGCCTGACAAGTTCTACAATTTGCAGGTTTGGAAAATGTGGTTAATGGTAACGGTTGGGTCTACAGATGGGTAACTCTGGGACCTCACCCACCTCATCTTATAGAGGGGAGGCCTACACCTGCCAACAGGTGGGGCATTTATAACTGGAGCATTGGTAATACGAATTATTTTCTCCGGTCACTCCCCATGGTAGGTGGTGGTGTAACCGTGTTTAACTACCACGGGTTTTATGACACCATGTTAACATAGGTCAGCTGATAGCCATTGTATATAGGTTATCGGTAGACACCCTGGCACCTCAACAAAATATTATAGAATACTCTGTAGCCAAAGTAATGCTACAAAGTAAAAATGTATATTTTAGTCATGAAAATGTAAATACAAGTTGGTGTAATAAAATTTATGTGTGATTAGAATTATTTTTTTTTTATAAGTTGTAAAAGTTATAAATGAAAAACAGAGGATGGAACCTCTACACACATGAGTATAATATACAGAAAGTCTGTACTATTTTAATTTAGGTATTTGTGCATTACAATTCACAACTGACAAAGAGAGACAACTCTATGTCAATTTTTAATCACTTTGTGATTAAGGAAAGGACTTCAACATAGTTTAAAAAATACGTCAACAACTCTTGATCGTTGTTCTTCATTTCATTGTTATTCGTTCAGTATATTATTATAGGGTGTTCTTCTATGAGTATTGCAAATAATCGTTATTTGTTATTGTTAATATAACTACATTATACATATCAATATAAATTACAATGTCGACTCGATAGGCTTAATAGTGGTAAAAGTGTTGAAACCTAAAAACTACCACACCAAATTGCATGATCAGTCTTAGCAGGGTAATATCTCAGAATTACATTTCACTATGTATTTCAATCATAAACAACATTAGATAAATGAGTTGTGTTATTCTACAATTAACCAAAAATTGTACCTGTCTATACATGCAGCTATACCAATAAATTTTGCTCTATTATAAAAACAAATCGGTACGTGACATGATATAAAGACACGATCAGGATATATATACAATATATTATATGCAACCATGAATGGTATCGATTACATAACCGCATAAAGATAAGGGATTTAATAAAGCTTTTGCAACCGTGACGGACATCAATATCATTACGATTGACTGCATGGTACATCACGTTTAATATTGTATAAAGCAAACAATTTGTTTAAACACATATTAACTTTCTTTAAGTGATCTAAATATATAACAAATTTATTTATAATAATGTACTTTATTCTAATCAATTTTAAACGATTTTTTGTTTAAACATTACTTACATGTACTATTTTCTGTAAATGCATTTCTATAGAACATTATTGTTTACCACAAACACATAAATTCCATTCAAGCACACGCATTAAAATCGACTTCTAAATTAAATATATCGTATGGCTGTCAACATGTACTAGATTAATATGACAATAAAAAATATAACTCGCTATATTGTAAACAACACAATGTACTGATCACTGCGTGACGAAAAAAACAATGTTGGTTTAAATGTTTCGAAATACATAAGCTATCATAATGTTTCTTTCAAAACAATCTTTTTAATCTGGTTGTAATGAGGTACATTTTTGTATATGCTTAAACTTTTATCACTTCGAAAGAATCAGGTCCACACATTTGAATATGTATAAAAATACTGGTTTACAAGATTTAATGGATGAACTGTAAAAGATCTCGGCATTTTTGTTTTTGCGTTTAAATAATGACCAGTAATGGACTGTTAAAAAATTTTCGGATATCGAATGGATAAACATCGTTTCTCTATTTTTTGCGGTTTTTTTCACATTTCTTGATCGATGTGAGAAAAATATTTATCCTTGCTAGTGAAAAATCTGTTCTCGGCAAATGATTGGTATAAATTTAATTATGACGTTAAATTTTCTTGGTTTCTTCTTAGTTTTCCTAATTGTGGCGTCATGAATGAAGGCGACCATGTCTGATGACATCACATAAAAAGTACACAACTTTCTTCTAATCTTTGAAAAGGAAGGATACAAATCATTAGAGAAACAGATTTCACCGCTACAACTCGTGTGTTATGATATTTCTCCACTCTCGACAGCCTCGCGCTTCAAATATTAAAATTTAACTGTTTTGAGTGGAATAATGCAGTAACACATTGTAGTTGTGTAATCTATAATTCACAATCGGTCTAGTTGAATATATATGTACCAAAAGATTTTAAAGTCGTGACATGATTTGCTGCATCTGTCGGTTAACCGCTTAATCGGTATGGAAGTTAATATTCAAGGAAAATGTATTCAAATGGTGTTTGAGGGTAAATAAAGATAACAGTAGAAAACCACTGTTCATAAGTCATAAATCGATTGAGAGATAATAAATCGAGGTTACAAACTTAAACCGATGAAACACATCAACTATATTAAGAAAACAACGAAGTGTAAAAAAAAACGACAATGCAACATACACAGAAACGAACTATAAGATAACAATTGCCATTTCCCGACTTGGTACAGGAAATTTTAAGAACAAACGGTGGGTTGAACCTTGTTTTGTGGCTAGCCAAACCTCGCGCTTTTATGGCAAGGTTAAATTTAATATTGTTGCTTTGTGTAAAATTTACATGATTTCATCGCTTGTACTGAATAATTAATCGCAATATGCACCACGATGATCATAATTAAATTTTAGTATTGTATTTTTTTTTTTGTTATTTCGATACAAAACTATCAAAATGGGGAAAATGTTTGATTTACCGGTTAATGATTTTTGCAATTGATATTCGGTCCTTCTGTGTAATACTTAGATAATATTGACAACAAAACATCCTGAACATTATGAGACTAATAAAGATTATAACTTCCTGATAATTGACCAATATTCAGGTTGTGAACTGAATTTGTTTCTGACATAAAGAGATATATGATTATAAATACACAGCTTATGTTTTATAAGCCATAGCAGAGTTTTATCCATTACATACCAAAAGTTTTAAATCGGTAACATCGAGAATATTGCAAAAACAGCTGAACGTCACTTTTGATTCGTAACGTCACCGTTTTTGTATTAATAATGACTTTCTCGACTCTATAATAAGAGTGAATTGTCTTTTGTTTTCGTTCAATGAATATCCAACTGATTTGTAGGACGATATTGCATAAAGCGATTTATTGATTAGTTATCTTGTCTGACTATTCTTCACAAATAAATCACAGAAAAACCTTTCATTTACTGATTGATTGTACCGTTGTTTACGTCCAGTGGTAGATAGTGCATGCATATTCAGGACGGAAAAATGTAACAACAAACACAATAGGTAGATTCTTAACACAGATCGTTCGGAATGAAGGACGGGGTAATTTGGAATGCCATTGACATTGAGGCATTATTGGAAAGGAGGAGCAATTTGGCCTTGCAACAGGCTATCAACAGAACCCTCAAAGAGCTGTTGTAAGGGTTCTTAACGTGTAATGAGCATGGTACTGTCTACACGAAGCACCGGAAATAACGTCTCTATTTTGAATGGACATCGTTCCAGTACTGCCAAACGGTCGTCCCACTTTTGCAATTGTTGTCTGCCATTTCGAAAAAGATCCAAAATTACCATTCCCTATATCTCAGCAATTCTTGGGGTACATATTCGTTTAACAAGTTCCTAAACATGATTATGTATCTTTTTGTTGTTTATATGCATAACATAAAGAAATTTTATTTAAATCACAAGCCTTTCTCCTTGTACTGATATATTTGATAATTTCATTTTAAACCGATATTACAGTTTCTCGAATTCTTGCTCGAATAATCCTTTTTCTGTAATATCGATTATTCTAATGAAATCAACGTGTGGTACGTTTGATCTCAGTTCTGTTCGGTCAATATTCGATTATGACGGGTTTTTTTCCTCTAAAATTCCTATTACGTCATGAAAAAAGACCAACACGCCTGATGACGCCACGAAGAGTGGACACATCTTTTGCATTTCGTTCAAAAAGAAGGATTAAGATTATCTGCATATCGTCAAAAAATCATAACAGAAACAGATTCCACTGACCTATTGTAATTTAACAACGCGGAAGAACTAGCGGTAAATTTGAATAAATATGAAATCACATGTTGTGCTTTCAATGTTCTACTGATGCCAAACCAAATCAATATAATTACATTAAACAAAATTACATATACATGGAAGTCCATAAAACAATAACAACGGCACAGTCTGCCAGAAAGTCCTTAAATGTAGCAATACGGGTCCGTATATTATCGTTCGGAAATCCTCACTGACAATATGTTATTAATGTCTCGAATCATAACTAAATAAATATAACTGCATAAAACAAGATGAAATATGGAAGTCCATAAAACAATAACAACGGCACAGTTCAATTAAAAGTTCTTAAATGTTGCAATATAATTGCATAAAACAAGATGACATATGGAAGTCATACGCCCATTTGGAATGAAGAAAGATTGTAATAAGTTAAACAGTATCAAAAAAATATATATGATAAAATAACAGAAATATAAACCATGAAAACTCTCCTCCAATCCAACTAGACTCTGACCTAGAGTCTCAAGGATATAGAACTGACACTATTTTATAATTACCAAAGCCACTTCTCGTATAACAGTTTCCACGGTAGGCACTTTCAACTAATGTTTGGAGGGAATACAAAGGTGATTCGGCAAAACGTCTTTAATTTTTCTAATTTGTCATTCTGTTCTCCTTAAAATATGATAAATTGTTCAGGTGTTCAATTTTTTGTTGATCTATTCTTCTTTGACTTCTAAGGATAAAGCCAAATCGCCATTTCTGGAATTTTTGTTGACAATCTCTTTTCCAGCAAGGCTATTTCATTCCTGAGCTTTAGAATATTTATCTTCAAACTGTTCATTTCCATTTTAACCGGACGATTTGTTTTAGTCACAGTAATTTGAAAATCTGTGTCGTCTAGATTTGAAAATGGAAATTAATTGCTTGTTCCCTAAAGCTTACTCTCAAAGCAAAAACGAAAAACTTGGGTGTTCTCTCTCTCTCTCCCTCATATATTGATTATTTTTTTATGGCAAAGATCTATTATTTAAATGTGGCAAAATAAAGGATCCCAAAAACGCGTCTTACGTACGTTTCGTCAAGCGTATGTACCTTTCGTCAATTTGGAAGAGATGACTCGAAATTAACACATAGATATCCCTGAACTCAATAGCACTGTTGTAAGCTGTATATAAACACATACATTTTAAAACAAATAATATAAGTTTTGCTCGCATAAAATTACGGGACCCAATCGGTGCGTTTTCTTTTTTTCAAAGGCTGACAAATACATTACCTTTTGTCAATTGTTGATGATTTATTTCATAATTTAAGTCATTACCAAACTTGAAAACAAAATAAAGAGTTCTCACAATATATACAAATTAAGAGCAGGAATTTTTTTAGAAAAAGTATAATGCTGAAATTCAAATATGAAGCTTTTTATGGGATAAATGAATGATCGTACAACAAAAATGATAATCAGTGATAGACAATCTAGAAAAATAAAAGTTAACTCCCTTGGAATATTACAAATGGACTATTTTTATGTTATTACTAAGTGTCACGTATATTATGTTACAGATACAACTTCTTTGTATTACCGTTATTAATTAAATTCTCAATTGGTCAAAAATATCAAGTCTCTATCTGTGTAATATTTGCGAAGCAGATCATCTAAGTAACCCAGAAGGCTGATATTAAATCGTATTTTAGAAATGTATATTTGATATTAGTTTGAGATGAGAAATATTACAGTAAAGAAGTTAAATGTTTTGCTACTATTGCAGGAGGAATGATATTCAGATTATATGTCGGAATTTGGAAGTAAATCACTTTGTTGGCTCACAATTTAAAAATTTAAAAGATTTATTCTTTGGTCTGCTATTTTAGTTGAGCAGCTTCCTTCAAAATTCGCGCAAATGATGATACAACCATGAAACTTTGTATATATTTATTTTGAAATGGAAGCCACGAAAAAAATACATCCGATCATGGAGGCCTTCTTTGATTTCATAAAATGACGTCTATCTAGGGAAAACACGTCAAATGAGTGTTACCTTTTGCATACATTGTTTGTATTTTTTTTTTTATAAAATGTTACTAGGTTGAGAGATGATGGTTTATTTGTTAGTTGTAGTAATGAAACATCACTTCCGTCAGATACCGGTCGATAACTCATTTCCGAATTTATAAACATTTGATCCATACCAATCTTGATATTTTGATAGTTATTAATTCGAAAACGACGTTCAGTGTTGGCCTTATTAATAATTATTTGTTAATATTAAGTTTTTACTCGCGTAACCATTACTTTACTTGACATCCATACATTATGGTGGTGCTTGACAAATTTCATTCATTACCAGTCATTACTAAATGTTAATCACCCATCACCAGGAGTCTTTTAGAGAGTGCTTTATTCGCGCTATCAGGGATCACTGGAATAAATAACTTCTGATAACCTTGGCATACGATCCAGTCTCAGCATTAAGTCATGGAGTCGTATCTGAATCGACATGATGTGCCAACGCGTATGAGCCGAGCTAAGAAGAAGGTGCTTATTACTCTTGAATAGAGTTAAATGATACTGGATGATTGATCAGGCTGAATGAAATGTTTATTGGATTCTACTTAATAATGAGAATGTTTTAGGGTATATATAAGACAATAACAAAAGAAAACATTACACTAGCAGCGACTAAGCAATGACACAACTCTGAGGATTCAAATTGATTTATTTTTTTATCATTGTCGCGATAAGAATTTTGCTTTTTAAAAGTCATTGATTGTTTTTAGGTAATGGCCTATCAAAATGTTATCTAAGATAATTATCATTCAACTAAATACAATGAAATTAGGTTCATATGAAAGTGAAGATTTTAAACTTTTTTATGGTACAAAATATTGGCTGGGAATGTTATATTTTCTGTTAATTCTTTGGCAAAACCCTGCAAATATTTGAAAAATTCTACGTTTTTTAAAAATGTCATAACAGACCTTTTTTTTTACCATTTTTTTAAATATCATTGATTAAATTTCATTAATACATTACCACCGTGTAGAACGCCACATGCGGGGTGTCGGCTATGTTTGACACGGGGTGGCAATTTCGAAGCGAAGAAAAACTGTCAAAGTAAGTTCAAGTATCAAAATTTCTTTATTTAGAATTCTTAGGACCATATAATGTACTGCACGGAAAGAACTGAAACACAATCTATTTCCTGCAAGCAAAATCAGTCGTTTTCAGTGCTCTGTTTTCTCAAACACCTCTCCCTAGTTTTCCGTGTTGCAGATTTTGAGGCTTCATATGCAAATTTCTGAATAAAAAACTACTTTAGAAGACTTCCCTCTGCATCATTTATATAGAATTGAATTCCTTTTATGGAATTTAACAACATACCAGCTTCATACTTAAAATTAATTGGTTTTAAAACTAGTTTTTCATCAAAATATAAAGTGTCGCTCGGGGTGTCAGATTTTGCATCTCAAGGGGTAGAGGCTTTCAATAAAAAACGAATAGATTTGCATATGAATCATGTAAATCTGTCTTTTGTCTGATCCTTTTTAATTCAAACACATCTGCTATATCATGATAACAAATAAAAAACTGAAAGAGCTTCATTTTGCCTGTTTTTTAGTCATATAAGACATGTGCTTTTGATTTCATAAATAGTTAAACATGAATCAAAATATTTTTATTTGAAGTCACTATCACGGTCAGATAAAAAGTCACTGATGTGGCTCAATGCACCGAAACATGGAGGAAAATCATCAGGTTCCTCTCAAAAGCGTCTGTGCATGCCGCAAAAACAACTCCCTCTGAAACGAAATCGATTACTCTCTCAAATGCAAAACTCACCGGCATCTTTATCATCAAACGACAATACTGCTTGAAGGAAACATGAAGCCGATGACACTGTATTCTCAACAATCTTAAAAAGCGATTCAAAATCTTAAAAAACTTTATATATATGGCTGTTGATTTTCTATCTTTTATCCGAACGATAAAAGCAAATAAATATCCTTTCGACAATATTTCTCTTCGACTTTCTTTGGGACGGTCAGATTTATGTAAAAAAATAACATTGGAACTATGGTATCGGGAAACAACTACTTAAGAGGTTTTGAAAAACTCGCTACAGACTTTTTCACAGTAAATTTTTATAGTTTATGGGTGGACAAAACATTATTGGATACATTACCGAAAACTTGTGTGAGCGCGGAATGGGCGATCCCCAAGATGCAGGAACTAATTATGCAGTTTTAAATCAAAAGATACTATCAGACCTCATCGCAATAGATATTTATATCCCAAAGAATGACCTCATCGCCATGGACCTTGATATCCCAAAGTGTGACCAGGCATTCTTTTTCCTGTATTGAAAATGTTAGGTAACCAACAAAATTATTAGTTTATGTTATGTGCTGACGGTTTTGAAGATGGAAAAAATTCAAGGAAACAAAAAAACACTACTAGAAGACCAAATAAATACAAAGCAAACAATTATTGGATATAGACAAGTTTTTGGAACTTTTTCTTTGTCAAAAAGCACATGAGGCGCCTAAAGATTTAGGTCTACGATTGAAAGGCCGTAAAGAGCTCGCCATCCGCCAAAAATTTGGTCTTTAAAAGTTTTAAGAAATGGCGGGTGACAATTGGCATCAATCGTTTTCAATTATGGTAATGAAAGCACAGTAGACATCTTGTATCAAAGAAAACCAATTTTTCTTCGCTTCGAAAAAGCCTCTTGGAACATGATGAAATGTTTCAATGTTAGAACCAAGATATTTAAAACAGATGTCAGACGTTAGGATACTAAGTATCAAAGTCCATGGCGATGAAGTCTGATGGTATCTTATGGAACTGCAAAACTTATTTCTTCGTCTTGAGGGTTGACCATTCTGCGCTCACATAAGCTTTCTGTAATATGTTCAATACTTTTTGGTCCACCTATCAAATTTACCATTTGGATAAAAATTAGGAAATCAGCAGCCAAATTGATTTTTTTCAAGATTTTGAATCGCTGTTTTGAAATAGTCAAGAATAGAAGTGTCATCGTCTGCAGGTCTCCTCGGAGCTGTGTTGCCATTTGATGATAAAGATGCCGGTGAGTTTTTCATTGACGAGAGTAACCGAATTAGTTTTGGAGTGAGAGCATTTTGCGGTGTGTACGTCCGCTAGGAGCCTGATGATGAACTTTGATGGAGTTTGACTGTTGGTGGCTTCGGCAAAATCTTATATGGAGGTCTGCTCTGTGATTTTCCACCATGTTTCGGTGCATTGAGCCACATCAGTGACTTTTTCCTGACCGTGATAGTAACTGAAAAGGAAAAGAAATCTTTTTCCACCTGTGAAAAAAATATTTTGAGTCATTTTTTACTATTTATGAAATCAAAAGCACATGTCTTATATGACTAAAAAACAGACAAAATGAAGTACTTTTAGTTTTTTATTTTTTATCATAATATAGTAGTTGTGTTTGAATTAAAAAGGATCAGACAAAAGACAGATTTACATGATTCATATGCAAATCTATTCGTTTTTATTGGAAGCCTCTACCCCTTGAGATGCAAAATCTGACACCCCGAGCGACACTTTATATTTTGATGAAAAACTAGTTTTAAAACCAATTAATTTTAAGTATGAAGCTGTTATTTTGTTAAATTCCATAAAAGAAATTCCAATTCTAAATAAATGATGCAGAGGGAAGTCGTCTAAAGTAGTTTTTTATCCAGAAATTTGCATATGTAGCCTCAAAATCTGCAACACGGAAAACTAGGGAGAGGTGTTTGAGAAAACAGAGCACTGAACACGACTGATTTTGCTTGCAGGAAATAGATTGTGGTTCAGTTCCTTCCGTGCAGTACATTATATGGTACTAAGAATTCTTAATAAAAAAATTTTGATACTTGAACTTACTTTGACAGTTTTTCTTCGCTTCAAAATTGCCACCCCGTGTCAAACATAGCCGACACCCCGCATGTGGCGTTCTACACGGTGATTACACAAATGTGTTTTGACATGTGAATTTTAAAAATTTGAGATTTGGGTAAATTTCTGTTGTTTTTTTGTTAACCAAGAATAGCTTTTAAATTAACTCTAAAATGACGATTGACTTTATCAAAAACATATTGTTTAGCTTAAATAGCTAATTTTATTTGTGAAAAAAAACTTTAAACCAGTACAAAACAAGCAGCAGAAAAAAAGGTATATGTTTCTGACCATATATTTTTTTGTAATAAATAGTACCTAAAAATATACTGGGGCATGATTTTCAGTCATCTAAAATATATCAGATATTTTGGCATTAACAAGTTTTATATATTGTAGTTGTATATAATATAACAAAAGACCTGAGTGACCAAAGCATAACAGAGACTTTTTGCAATAGTGCAGATATAGATTGCTCGTTGTTCCTAACTCTTTTGTTATATTTGGCCTTAGAAAAAGAGTCCAAAGTATGACATTTTCGCAAGAAAAATGGCCAAATTCTGGAAATCTTAATGATCATAACTTTTGAAATACATGACCGATTTCAATAGTTTTGGCACTAATGGATTTCTTCTTTATTCACTCTCTCTATACTTTATATAGGCTACCCTTTCTATATTCGTGTATGTCGCAAATCAAGAAAAAGAAGGTACTGCTCTTCAACTTTGTACTTGTTTGGCTTTATTACTATTTTGATCTGAGCGTAACTGATGTGTCTTATGAAGACGAAACGCGCGTCTAGCGAATTGAATTGTAATCCTGGTACCTTTGATAACTATCTAGTTGGACTCTTATTCATAGCTATTTTTTTTTAAGAAGGAAATGTTAAATTTGGTTGTGTTTAGTTAACTCTGTTTTGTTTCATTTTCTCCAATTATTTTATGATTATCATGACGGACACACCGGATATGTACTACCCCATTATTCCTCTTTCCTAATATCAATAATAAAGTAAGGCCGACCGGTACAAGATACAAACTTCGGATAAAATATTGTACACCCATTTTTATCACCGATATTGTTTATAACGGAGAATCCAATGTTACCAATGACTCTGATGATATTCTAAGCAAAAAAAGAACAAACAGATTCATTAAGAGATTTTGACTTATGATTTATTTATCCGAAACTCTAACAAACTTTTGCCAGGAGTAAACAAGAAATGAATTCCTATGCTCGTAAGCTTCCAAACTATGATATTGGAAAGGACCCGTCATATTTAATACAAAAATTTTGTTGTTTGCACTGTTTTTAGAATTAACCAGTGTTAACCAGGCATAAATATATATAGAATCTAAAAGATATTTTGTGGGACATTCATTTTTTGTTTACCTGGGGTTCAATGGAGATACGTGTAAAATTACTAAATAAATGATAATTTCGAACATAAGGAATAAAAATTAAAAACATAGGCATCATGATGAGTATTTAGTGATAAGATTTTTTTTTTCAAAAATATTTTATTCAGTGATTTTGTTGTCAGTTGTATTAAATCTATTACAATATTTTCCAACATCCAGAGAATTACAAAGCGGACTCCAATAAACAAGTTAGCTTAATAGTAAGGAAAATAAATTTATCACTAACATACATTTGTGCATATGACTTTTCAAAAAAATAAACGGGAACCGGGTCAGTAGTTTTCTGGAATTATGTCTTATTTTTGTATAAGTGTGTTTTCCTAATTGAATCAGTGTGTACTACCTTAGACTTGGACTTTTGATAAAGCGTGATTATTAAAGGTTTTTTTTTCTGTTTGACTGTATAACTGTTGAAATCGATGTATAAAAATTTAATTTTAAATAATAAATTTTATATATTATCAATTATAAAAATGAAAAGAGATTATGCCTGTTTTTTACAGGAAATACACATCAGACGAATTTAAAAACAATTGAAGTGTTTGACAAAATGGTTTGCAAATAATGAAATTAATCACTATTCAACATAACAGTTTTACATGTTGAAAGAATAGAAAATAACACTTGAACTTTTGATTGTTTAAATTATGATTTCCTGGAAGTAATGTTTTTTTCTATTTTCCTCATTTGAAGTGGAATCATTTATAATTCGTTTTTTTTTTATCCTTATTGCTCTTTTGTACTATTTCTTCAATAAAACAGTGATATCACCAAAGTACATAACACTCATCTTGAGTTCATAATTTCCTATTACTACTATTCAACATGAATCTTCCTTTATATTATTTCATATTAGAAATGAAAATAATTCATTTTAATAAAACTATAAAAGAAACATGTAGATAATTTTTTATCTGAAAATCTCAAAATATATGAAAGAATATTTTTAAAGTCCTGTTAAGTCTTCCAGAAAAGTTTTATGAATTAAATTCAGTACTTTTTAGGTAATGTACGGACTGTCCAATAGTTGCTAGTTACGTCTAGGTTAGTCTATAAACAGGTATACCAGTATACTATGAAATTAAGAGTGATGTCCGTGCTCGAGCTCATAAGTTCATAGGTATTACCTTTTCATAGACTATCCTTTACATTCTCAAATATATCTATCAATTTCACAGAAAAACTAAAGCTATACTAAATTTAAAACATATAAATAATATGCAGTGGTGGGTGGATCCAAATAGGGGTCAGGAGGATGGAAAACGCCCGTTTTGGTACGAACAATGCTTTTGAATTTGGAACTCCCACTTTATCCTGGGTTTAGGCCCCACCTTCCACACACACATTTTTTTAAAATAGCTATTTTCGACCCTGGTATGTACAAGTATATTTAGATAGTCTAGCGGATAGTTATTAAAAAGTAACTATTACAAATGGTATTTCTCCCACCAAAAAAAACATTCGAAATATAAGAAAGAAAAAACGTTTTTAAAAACGTTTCAGAATAACGAAACATGAATACTTTGCAACGGATGTCGTCATAGCCTACACACTTTTAAAATACTTCTTTTAAACTTTGCTTCAAAATAAAATCAACAACTGTGTCTCTCTGTTTATTTTGTGAATACACATATAGTGTTTACGTATTTTAACCGGATCAATGACTTCATTGATTAGTTTATTCCAAAACACTTTCCCATAGATGGACTGGTTTATGATGAGCGATTGGGTTAAACTCCTCCCAGTCAAGTGAAATAAATAATGTGATACCAAAAGATCAAAGATGCAAATTAACTAGGGCTTCTGGTTTTTTGTTGTTGTTTTTTTTTTTATTATTCATAGTAAAGATTAAAAGATTTATCAGATGATGTATACATATATATAGATATATATGTGGCACATTATCTTCAGACATTATCACGGTTTTCCAATTCACCTCGTCCTAAACGTTCGTGGAATATTTGCCACTGGACATTAAGCAACTTATAATCAATTAATTTATGACGATATAGATCAAGTTGCCTTACTTTCTCTGCACAAGGTTTCAAAGTAATTGCAGGGATGATGAACGCTCACAAGTTTAAGCTGACGATGTACTCTAATCAAGATATAATGAATCTTTCCCTTGTGGTAATTCATGCGAAGGTACTTAGTACAGGGGAAAAGTATGTACTTTGAAATTAGAAGACAAAATCAAGTAGTATGAATGGACGAGAATTTGTAAGTATGTGCTAACTTTGACAAATACCATACTGCATTTAAGTTGATTAATGAATAAAACGAAACTATGTATTTGTCATGAGGTGAACATCCGTATAAAAAGGATCAAACCTATGTGATTGAATTGATTAACTGACTCCTTGCGTCATTGCGTCTTTTTGTGTCGGGTTGTATAAGTACCCGGCCATGTCCACTTGTATTTTTGTTCATCTGATGAGTTAAGCCTTTTTCAACTGATTTTTATAGTTCGTTCTTATGTTGTACTGTTATACCACTGTCCCAGGTTAGGGGGGATCCCGCTAACATGTTTAACCCCGCCACATTATTTATGTAAGTGCCTGTCCCAAGTCAGGAGCCTGTAATTCAGTGGTTGTCGTTTGTTTATGTGTTACATATTTGTTTTTCGTTCATTTTTTTGCATAAATAAGGCCGTTAGTTTTCTCCTTTGAATTGTGTTACATTGTCTTATCTTGGCCTATTATAGCTGACTATGCGGTATGGGTTTTGCTCAATGTTGAAGGCCGTACGGTGACCTATAGTTGTTAATGTCTGTGTCATTTTTGGTCTTTTGTGGATAGTTGTCTCATTTGCAATCATACCACATCTTCTTTTCTATATCCTTACTACTTTAGTTTTTTATGTTGAAGTTTGTATAATACGGTTTGCCTTCTTATCACCTTTCGTGTTTTGCTTTGGCATTTCCAGTTTTACTTTATGAGTTTTACTATCTCTGATCTCTTTTGCCTCTGATTTACAGAGGTTTATACCCTGAACTGACTTATACATTTTCTCAATACTCTCTATGTTGATCCGGATATAACCTTGTCACAACTAAATAAAAAATGATGATAATCACTGTTTGACATTTGTAATATTCAAACTCATGTGAGTCTCTTGGTTGTTTTAATACATGACAAGACTTACAGTAGTACTGATACGATAAAACAACAACAGGTTTGTTTTAAAGACATTGAACACCTACGAGGGTATTGAAATAAAATAAAACAATACTTTTGATCCTTTTATTTATTCATATCAGCTGATAACAATTGTAAAGTCTAGCATATATCAAAATTTGTTAATGTGTACATATAATTAAAAAAAATTAATTGGTTTCAAGTATCATTCATTTCCTGGATATATACTAAATATGTGTATGGAAATACTGATTTATTCATTCTTCGTCTGTTGAAGTTATGATTGATTTTGGTGTTCATTTATTTGTCCTTTGTATATTGATCATTCATCTTAACAGTGCAATTACGACTACCAAAAGATGTAGTACTAATCTTGGGTATTTATTTTAAGTTTCTTCATCATAAGATTTTATATTCATGGGAACTGTTATACTAGGTTAGTGCTGATAGGCATATAATAATATCGGTATTTATTAAAAAATGAACTTACTGTTTTTATTGCAGAAATGGAATAATAAATCAACATTGCTGTGATAATCATGAGGATAGAAATTCGACATGTGTAGGTAAGGAAACGCTCATTAAATACTAAATTGACTCATGCAAGCCACGTTAATTGTTCCTAATTGTGAACGGTAGTGGTTTTGTTAGATTTCTAATTTGAAATTTCATGGTAAGCTGTTAAAAGAATAAAAAGGTGTCATTTTGTAGGTCAATATTCATTCCTACATATAATCCTACATTTTAGTGTTTTATATCAAACACCATCAAGGAGGGTGTGCATTTTTAATGAAAATTGTTTGATATATATTCTTTAACAGGTAACCTTATGGCCATATTGTGAAAACATGTGCAAACGTATGCAATCACGCAATACATATAGTCACTTTAAAGTGTTTCACGAATCTGATCTACAACAAAGAATCATAATAAAAGCGCAATAACTCTATTAAGACACTTTCAGACATGGTGACGAATTAGAAGAAATTGTCATGATGATTTTTTTGCTATTGAAAATTTCCTAAAAGTACATGTTTGTCTAATTTACTTTAAAGATAAAAGACAAAATTAAAAACAATAAAAACATCATCATTACAGAGCTATAGATAGAACAATGACTCACAATTTAATTATCCATGGTGGCTTATTTGTGTATCGTGTCTTTCCTCATTTATGGGTTTTCAATTTCTATCTATCAAATATCATTTTCAAGATAATAGACAAAACACTAAAAAAACACGTCCTTTAAGGTCAATAACTTCAAATAGTACAACTAATCAGCAAAAGAGAAACAAACTAGTAGCATTTGCAATTGACCTTTTAGTGATATTATTCTTGTAAGTTGGTCTGACAGGTTTAGCCTAAAAAGAAAGTAGGATGATCAGGATATTTGAAACAGATTTTTCCTATTCAGAGCAGTTTTCAAGATAATAGACAAATCTTACGTTTGACCTGTACTCAATTATTAACCATGTCGGCAATGTTTGTTTGCACCGAGGGTAATTGGTTACACTATTTATCCAAGATATTGGGATAATGATTATGGTAATGGTTTGTTGAATTTGGCACAAAAGTTTAAGAGAAAATATTTTAGTAAGATGTTAATCAAAAATGAAAATGAAATGATAACATTGTGAAATGATTTCAATAATTCCAATTAAAACTATTTTAGATATGTTAACTTGCTTGTAACCTTTTTTAATTGAATTTTCACTCTATGATCTATTATTGATTCCAAAATGAAGGAAGAAAAACACCTTTAAGAAGTCGTCTATCAAACAGTATTAACATAAATAGACAGAAGATAGATCAAATTATTCTAAACATTTCCACCCCTGTCAGATTTTCTCCCTTTATAGTTATATCTTCTATTTTTAACAATATTAGCTATTTTGACCAGTTGAGCTTAAAAATAGAACTGTCTGTTATTTTTTTGAAGATAAAAATCAGAATCACTCTTCCTTTCCAGACGACATGATCTCACTCCAGTTTCTAGTGGGGTTCGTGTTCTTCATTCTCTAGTTTTATTTTTGTACAGTCAAGTGTTTGTGAACTTGTTCAATTGAACAGTCTCATATTTAAGCCCATGAAATTTTGGTGGCTGTTAAAACATTCGAACCCGTTGACTGTTATTACATCTTCTTTAATTCAGGAGCCTGTTGTTCAGTAGTTGTCGTTTGTTGGTGTGGTTCATAAATGTTGCTCGTGTCTCGTTGTGTTTACTTAGACGGTTGGTTTTCCACTTTGAACTGTTAAATACATTTTGGGACCTTTTATATCTTGCTGTTCGGCGTGAGCAACTCTGTGTTGAATGAGTTGAAGGCCGAACTATATTTGTTTCCTTTTTATACATTATGACTTGGATGGATAGTTGTCTAATTGACACTCATACCACACTTACTTTTTTTATATTTACTTATTGGTTTTATGTATGTAGGTAGGAAAACCCTTTTTTATTGATAACTTATCAAATACCAATTTGACTATATTGTATGAGTATAGCAGGTCATAAATACTATTGGATACCTTCCAAATATATATGTTTCCGACGAACTATCATTGTTTCTCAAGACCATACTCGCAAATTATAGCCAAGTGAAGGTTTGGTAAATGATAGAGAAAAATAACAGTAAATAGAAATAGTCTGTTAGATTATTCCGTCAATTGCTCAACTCAATCATTTCAACATTGAATTATTTACATTGTTGAGAAATTTAGTTTCCCTCCAATTCTATTTTTTGGCGTTAAATTATCAAACGATTGTTTGAAAACATTTCTTTGTTTCAAATTAGATTATGCATGAAGTGAAACACTTGATGCATTTGAAAAAAAACTTTATCAAAGACTCAAAATGGCCAGGTTGCTCAGAATGTTCCTAAAATTGCAAACCTGTCTCTGGGACCATTTACTATAACAATATAAATATAAAGAGATGTGTTTTAATTGCCAATGAGACAACTACCAACTAAAGTTTAAATTAAATTGATGTAAACAGTTAGAGGTTACTGTTTACGGCCTTCATCAATGAGAAAAAAAACATACCGTATAGTCGACTATAAAAGACCTCGACATGGCAAATATGAATATATAAAATGAGAAAAATAGTTTGATCTAAAGCAATTCCATCATTTAGGGTGCACTACGTTCATTGACCGTCTGTGAAGTTGCAAGGGTCTGGAATGAAAACTTTAGGAGGTGAAGATTACAAACTGAAATATTGTCCTTTTTCATTAAATGAAATAGAAGGAATAATTATTAACGTCTAACCAATCTATTATCCTCTTTAACGGGACAAATATAACCATTTTGATAAATATTTGTGTTTTCAAATTAGTTACATTAGTTTTGATTACAAACAAACCTGTGAATAGCAAAAATTCAAAGGCTGGGCAGTACTCAGTTTATGTTCAATTGTTTATACCATAGTGACCTGCATAATATAAAAAAAAACCTGCATAAACACTTGCCCGGATTTGTATGTTGATTTTGTTTACATCACTACTGAATTTTATTCATTACCACTGAGTATGAAATACACAACTGAACTAAGAAACACTGTTTAAATTAGCTGTTATCGTGCTTTTATCTATTGTATTGCTATGGTTCATACCAGTTCGTCCGGCCATAGGTTTTTTTCTATTGTAAGTTTTCTTCTTAAAGTGGAAAAAATTTTCCATTTTTTTTCAAAATTGGTCATTTAACCTTAAATAGAACATACATGTTACAATGTACATGAAAAAAAATAATATCCCGAAATCTAACTAAAATTATTCAAAACACTAGTTAGTATTTATTATCTGCTTCTGCCAATATAACATTATTAGTAGCAATTCCTTATATCATTTGTCCTTTTATGCAGAGTTTTATATTTCGCAATAACAAAGACATAGTTGAATTAAATGTTTAATGAGAAATTAAAGTACAAAAATAAGAAGATCTGGTATGATTGTCAATGAGACAACGCTCCACGGGATATCAAATGACACAGAAATTAACAACTATATGTTTAAATTAGCAAACAATAAAACCAGAATTTGGAATACATGGAAAAAAAATGTTTGATCTTTTGCAACAAATATATTGCTTTTCCTGAAGCTAAAGTATGTTTTAGTTATGAAATCGAAGCATTTGTAAATAAGTTCGATTATCTTTTTTTGTACACATATATATGCACACAAGGAAAACAGAAACAAATAGTTTGAGTAACAAAATCAAGGAGAGAAATTAGAAACAAAACAAAGTGAAATGATAGATACGATAACACGATTCGCAGAAACAATATAAGCAACACAATTCCTGACTAAAAGGTATTGTCTTATTCACAAAGGACAACGAAACTGAGAGAAAAAATAAGTAATCTATTATCAATTATTAAAACTGAATAATATCGATATAGAATGTGAAGACGGATTCAAATCAGAAACTGGGGAACCTTGTTATAAATGTCCATATGGCACATTCGGAAGAAAATGCAGTGAGACATGCTTTTGCACAGAATATGAAAGGTATTGTTATTAATTCATTCTGCTTTCTAAATGAAAACATTAGCATTCAAAATTGCAAATTCTTTAAGCTTTCTATTTGTTTCAAACAAAGTAAATGTATCTGAATATGCTTTCACAAACTTGTACAAATTTGTTAATCTATGTCTGTAAATATTTCTTCACATTGCTGATTTACACGGAGAGTAATTTTTATTTCTTTATTTTGTTAGATGTCACCACGTCAAAGGATGCTTAAATTATTCAACAGGATTAACAAGTATAAGTTCAATACTTACAGGTAAAATATAAAAATTATTTACGCGCACACAAATGCGCTAAATATTACAAGCAGCAGACTCTCTCAAAAAAGTAGCAGTCTTCTCCTTTTCCATCGCACATATTTTCAGACTCGACGTAGAAATCGGGTTGTCAAACATAGTGTTGTTTCAATACAATTTCTAGATAGTGCATAATTCACACCTGTCCAACCTTTGCCGTCTAATTTACCAAAATGCCGTTTCGTGACAAAGTTGCACTCTTTATACAAAACAAATCATACTCCTCTAAAATCATCAACACGAAATCCCGAATGCTTTTATCATTATTTACTATTACCGAATTCATGACCGTTTTTGTTACTTTTTATCATCAGTATTCCTGGATGAATCAAATGATATTACTGTGCAGTTCTAGAGGATACAATTCTCGCTTCACGAGCCATATAGCCTGCATTTTTAATGTATGTTGGTGGTACGTTCATTTCCTGTAATTTACGGGTTATGAAATGTTGAATTCAACTTCGAATTTTATTTGGCCTCTCAATTGTTTTGATTCGAACGTCACTTATATCGTATAAAACAAACAAAATTTAACTTGAAATGACCTGAGGTGTTCATCACTGTATATCTCATATTTGAGGAAAACATTACATACTTTAAGGTAAATAGGGTGTCTTCCTCCATCTTTGATTTTGAAATACCAGAAGTATCGGTCTACATCCTTAATAGAATGTGCAAATTTTCAGAGTAGTAGGTGATTCATGTGTAAGAATTTTCATTTAAATATAGAAAATTACATTTTTTATCATAGTTATGTTTGTATATTACAAAAACAAAAAGAAAACTTTTGTTTGATTCATTTTTTTCATAAATTGTAATATAAGGGTACGCAACTCAAATGTTAGGGCAGATAATTTAGATAAAGGTACTTTTACTTTTATTTTTGTTTATTCTTTAGTTTTCTATGTTGTGCCGTGTGTGCTGTTGTTTGTTTGTCTTTTTCATTTTTAGCCATGGCGTTGTCAGTTTGTTTTAGATTTATAAGTTTGACTATCCCTTTGGTATCTTTCGTCCCTCTTTTACAATAGAATGTGTTAGGAATTTACCTATTTAATTATGCAGCAAGAAATTGGATCCGGGGACCCCATTTTTTTCTTTTCTTATCTGAAAGCATACTATTAAAGATATCTTCTAATTTTTTCTCTCAATATTCTAGGGAGTTGTTTTCGTTTTATGGCAGAAAATTGGGTTTTCCATATATAATCTATTCAAAATCTGTCAATTTTGAGCATCATGTAGCTTGAAAGTAAGCCCCGTGACCCATTCTTTTTATTATTATTTTTTTAAAAGCATGATAAAAACTACATTTTGGCAAATTAGTTAAAAATTCTATGGATTATAATTTAGACACCCACCTTCATTAAGTATGTTTAATTGGATAAAAGATTCGCTACTATTTACATCGATAACTATAATGAATGTTAATTCAACAGGAAAATGGTCATACTATTTTCACTATTAAAAACAATTTCGTTAGTGAAAATAAATAAATTTTGAATTCAACATTCGAAATATTATAAATAGGTTATAAAAAAAATCAGAACTCTTTGCCATTATTAAAAACCGTTTTATTTACATGTTCCAAGGCTGACGAATAGCTAGCTAGAATAAAATTGCTATTAATCAAAAGATTACAATTATATGTTATATTAACCAGCCACTTTCCTCCAGTTGTTTCATCATCCTATCTATCATCTTTCTTGTTTTTCTCTCCTCAATATGATCAATCATTTAGGGCACTAGCTGTCAAATTCTCATTTTTGATTGCTAACAATGTAAAACATTTATCCAAATTTGAAAAATTTTAAATAAACAATATACCGGGCATATACTTCGTTTCGTGTGTTTTTTAATCAAAGGCTATCTAATTAACTGTCGAGTTGACCCTGAAGACCTCCGATTGCCATATAAGAAATATAAACATAAATATTTATATAAAAAGATATCAGACTCGTGCAATTAGATTTTTATATGTCTGTTTTATTTCATATTATAGATTAAAAATATATGTAAATCATTGTTTTTACCTGTATAAGAATGATTCTTTGTGTATCAAACTAGTCAATAAAATTATTCATCTTTGTTTCACATTCAGTGTTGACATTCTTTGCCTTTAAATTATTGAATACGCACAATGGATGGCGGTATCCATCTCTAGCTAAGGGAAAAATGAATTTCACATGAATTCAAAATCAATGAGGTAGAAGTATTAATTTGCAAGTGAATAATTTATCATCAATGTTTCTTAGGTTATTTTGACAAATTGAACCATACTGGCTGCTAAAAGCGATATAGTATTTCACTATTTCAATTTCATAAATGATTAAACCAAAAAAAAAATTAAATTATCTTTTATATATCTTGTTGCTAGTGCCCAGCCCCCCCCCTTTAACAAGCATTTGCTGATATAAAAGACTTCCTTCAAATAACAGAACAGATTAAGGCTATAGCAATGATTTGTTTGAAAACAAAACAATAGTTGTGTACTTGAGTTTCTACTTTTAAATACAGATGGTGCTTCTACTACAGCAAAGAATTCAAGATCACCAGCAGGTAGAATCGGTAAAGCAGTTTAGATTTATTGTAATATTAGTTTGCATTTATCATCGTCACGTCTATACACATCATTTTGAAACTATTTAGTAAACACTCAAATACAAAAGTCAAATGCCGCGATTTGTTCAAAATTGTCTGATGATAATAGATCTAGCTCAACAAATTTATATTGTGTTGTTTTTTATATAAAATAGTTCAAAAACAATAATTATTCAAGACTTATCTGACATTAATAAAACATGGATCTTAGGTGAAATATGATATATTCTAAATTGCAACTTTTTAAAGCTTTTTATTCTATGTGAAACCCTGTTTTAGATTAAAGACAACAGTTGGTTGCTCAATTATTCAACTGGTAGAGAGACCAAAGAAAACACATGCATCTTAAGTTGTTACAATATATGAATCCGTTGTCAATCAATAAGTTGACACCACATACGGTTTTAATCGTACAACTTGTATGTCGTGCAACAATATGTTTATCCACGCCCCTTTTCAACATTTCAAATTAAGAATTAATTGATACAGAAGGCAAGATGTACATATATGTTGATATTGCTTAAATCAACGGTCGACTCCTTGTATGAATATCTGCCATTAAATGACAATATTTTCCTATTTCGTTTTATTTCTGCGGTCTTGCCTATCATCGTGATGGATAAAAAAAATTGAAACCAAAAATAATCAGTGAGACAAAATGAGCATATAGGTCAGCATACATAAACGTGAATTTTTCAATTTTTCATTTTTTTTCCTTACACGAGTTGTCTTAAAATGACAAGTTTTAACTAGTGTGACGCTTGCCGCCATAAATAATCACGATGCTAACCTTCAATAATATTCATAAGATGAAAACGAGTTTAATGAAGAAATATAAAATTATGAACCAAAAGGTGTCTTCGGCAAGGTCCGAATTACGCCATTTAGAATAGGTTTCAAAGTGGAACAGATTAGAATACGCAGCCACATCGATCAGAATGCCCTGCTTAGGAAAAGTGTCACCCTCTCTGCACTTTTAAAGAGCTCTATCTGAGAGGTATGTCGGTGGCCTTTTTTTTTTTGTACTTCACCATACCAACATTTGGCAGCTTCTTGTATTAAAAATGGGACATTGTAATAATTGTTAATTTGTTCGTATCCTGAATATGCTTGAAATAGTTATCAAAGGTACCAGGATAATAATTTAGTACGCCAGACGCCCGTTTCGTCTACATAAGACTCATCAGTGACGCTCATATCAAAATATGTTTACAATTGAATTTCAAGTCGGCAATAATCAATACGTCGGTTCTAAACATGTCCACTAAACACTAAATACAAAACTAGTGACTTATCCACAAAAACTCTATCAAAAGCCAACGTGATGAACTCAGGTGCTCCGTGAAATAGTTCCTTCTCCACATATGTTATATATAACAGTCGAGTTTACTTTTTCAAGTTCAGTATCGCTCAATATAAACAGCCATGTCTCCTTTAACACAAACATGTTTTTGCAGGGAAAATGAGTGATGAAATTATGATTTATATCATATGTACAAGTGGTGTTACTTTTGTTCTAACTTTGTGCATGGTCTCAGTCAATCGATATAGAAAACGACAAAATAGAAATACTAGCAGTCCGTTAGTCAGATACAGGAATGGCAATGATGAAAATGCTTTAGAAATGAATGAACTAGAGGGAGAATATGAAAGAATATATGATACTGTAGACGAATCACAAATGATTAATATGCCAATTCATAATGATGAACAAAATGATGGAGCATCAACAGATTCATCAGAGAATGATAAATTGCAATCTCTCGATGATCATGGGTATCTTAATCCATATCAACCAATTATTCAAAACATAGAACATCATGATTACTGTTCACAAATAAGAGAGTTCAACATGCGTGACACGAATGAAATCTTGAACGGTTCATATGAATGTTCATCAGCAGAATTTCAGCAGAGTAATACAGCAGGCAATACAAGCGGATCACACCAGAGAATCTCTATGGAGCAAATGAAATCGTCAGAATATTTGTTTATGCAAAACGCTGTGCCCCGGTATGTGCAAATGAACACCTTAGAACTTCCAATCGACAAAAATATCGCAGATTTTAAGCGTATTCAAGAAAACCAATTGTCCGAGATTTTAGTTAATGCGAAAACCTTACAAGGTTCAAAAAGTCAGACGACCGCCAATGGTATAAGAAAACAAATACTTCACACAAAAGAAAAAAGAAACAAAGAAAATAATGCATTTAAAAATCTCCAGTCTCCGTTTACTTTAAAAAGAACTGAACAAACAAAAGATAACATTTGTAGATATTCTTGGTAACAATCTTGAAAAAAAAGGAATGCGACCATATACATGTTCAAAATTGCATTAACCGAGATAACCAACAAGTGCACTCATCATGCAATATGTTAGTACTGTAAATAGTTTTGTGTATTATAGGTCAAACAAGGGACATTGACAGAAGATACGAAGTACGATTTTACTAACAAAATGTAAAGATGTTATACATTGAAACAATATCATAATTTTGAAAGCTTATAATTGTGTACAGTTGTCTTGTACATAGAACTAAACTAATGCTCACTAATCCTTTATCGTCTTAAAACAGTTACGCTACTCAACACTGAATACCTGTTCTTCAGACTTTTATGTATAAAATTTTAAGAGATCAAGCGATATTCTTATTTTAAGTTAGTTTAAAAAATGAATATTTTTGCAAGAGATAACTTAAATTCGGTGAGATGGAGTTCTATTTTAAATTCTGTTTAATAAAACTTCTGTTTTCAAAATTAATTAGTTTACACCAAAACCATGTCTTTTTTTAACTCAAAAATATTTAAAATGGATTTTTTTTTTCATTTTAATTGAAGAGAGCAATAATTAAGAACTTTTTACTGAATGGCGGATTTTTTTTTAAATTCGGGGTATTCATATTTCGGATAGAGCAAATCTCAGGAACTAGGATGCAATTTTGATGGGGTTTTTTCCGTGTCACAGTTGAAAAATAATGAATATATTAAAATATTGAAAAATTAACCATCAACAGAGCAAATTCGTTGCTTTAATTATTTTTGTAATTACTAACTCAAAGCATATACATGACATAGGACATAAAAACAAAACAAACCGGTGTTTCAATTCATGATACGAACTTACTAGGCGCACATGCGAGAAATGACGACACATTAATATAGTGCTTTGTATAAAGATAGGGAGATAAGGTATATTTCCAATAAGACAACTATCCACCAGAGTTAAAATGAAGTGGTTGTTAGCAACTATATAGCCTTCAACAATGTGAAAAACCCATATCGTATAGTCTGCCACAAAGGGCCTCGGTATGAAAAAACTTATCGATTCAATTGAAAAGTTTGGGTTTATAACTATTCTCAATCAGACTGTAACAGTTTCAATTTTTCGGAAAAACTGTTAACATCCTACAAAACCGTAAGAAGAAAAAAGTATAAAACATAAGGTGATTTTGTATGATTGTCAATGAGACGACCTCCCACCAAAGAGATACAACAGCTAAATGTTACAGAATGGACTGAATGTCAGAAAAAAAGCAATAAAAGATAATACTCCAATATATCAAACTGCGAAACAATTAAGAAGTGAAACTCAAAAAGACACAAATGATGCTACGAGAGATAATGAGGGTTTTTATTAGAATTAAAAGAAGAAATAAAATGCATTATATATTTTATTGTGTTGTTTCTATATTTCAAAATCGTGGCCTGGTAGTTGCTACAATCTCTGTCTTTATTGGTTCTTTTTTTCTTTTATTGGTTTTTATTTTTATTCAATATACAGAGAAGAATCACTACATGTGCAAAAAATGCATCATAATAATTGGTCTTTTGCATTGGAATCAAGTATTGAAAGTCAAATAGTAACAAAATTCATCAAGTGATCACACCTTGGTGTCATTAGGCTGTTTGCTGGTTTTTGGTCGACCGTTCTTTGACACATTCCCCATTTGCATTATCAATTTTATTAAGAACATCTGTTTTATATAGTTTTGTTAAATCGCCTAACTTAGATTTTTTCTGTATCTAACAAAACTTCCCGAATACGATACTTTGAACATGTACTATACCAACTAAGCATTGAATTGTTCGTCAAAGCTTCAAACTACATGTATAGTAATGTTAACAAGACGATATATATTGCAAAAGTCAAGCGTTAACTTAGTCTATCTTTTCGTAAGAAAAATTGTGCAATAGAAGATTCAGAATTTATTGAAAATTGTAAGACATCTGTAGAAATTGGACAATAAATGTTGTGTTGATAACGTTTAAAAAATACTTAATCAGAATGATGGGGGAAATTTACCATTACCGACCGTATTTTCTTCTAATTAATAAATATGCTGGGCGCGTAAACTTCATTGTGAATACTCGAGACTGAATAGGTTTATCTACAGTACTTTGAAATGTCTATGATCAACCCTGGCTATGGTTAATCTTTTTTAAATGAGAAAGCTAATATTAATTACAGTACGCACGAAATAACTTTATTAATTAGACATAAATGAACCAGATTCAACAATAATGCAGTTGACTACTGTTCTAAGAGAGATAAACATGCAGATAAATGTAAGTATAATAGTTAAGCCTGCTAAACACAAAACATTGATAGTGGAGGGAGTAAATCCAACAATTGCATAACTTAAAAACAGGAAAATATACAGTCAAAAATAAAATTACGCACAACAAGTAATACGATAGGTTAGCAACTACTACCATTGGAAAAGCTTTGTTCGTCTTGAAGTCGAAGCTTAAAGCTGTGTAACCTTGCGATAACTCTAATGTATAATCGTGTGAATTAATGCTGTAACAATATACTTAGAATGGTCGTGTATAGGTTGCATTGTTGTAAATATTGACAATGCAATTTTCCATAGGAACTTCTTTTACGGCTAAAACTGTACCACTTTTACTATGAAGTTTTGAAAAAAATCTTATCCTAGAATTGAAAATTCATATGCACTACAATTTTTCTTAAAGGCCAAAATAAAGGGCTGTGCGGCATTTTTCAACGTTAGTATGCCCTGAGCTTTACAGAGTTTAAACTAACACTAATTTTCTTAACTACCCCTACCTCGAATGAAGGATTACCATAAATTTCAATGTAAACAATATGCACATGTATATTTACTGGTAACATTCCCAAGTAACGAGATGGAACACAGAGAGCATAACTGGGAACCAGTATGTAAACAAAAATAATTTACTATGAATATTCTAAATCTCACCAAAAGAGGCGTGGTTTAAGAAACAGCTGTATTTACAAAGTGCAACCTATACAAACATTTATTCAAATAGAAAACTCTCTAAAATCAGTTCTTCTCACATCAGTACTCATTTATCAGAATTATAGCCTTAAATAAATCACTCTAAGGTTTTTTTTTTTACTACACATTTTATACCCCTTCCCCTGTTTTAATATTTTAAAAGAATTTGAAAACAAGACTTTAATTATTGCCAGCTTACCCTGTTGCATATTTTCTGATATAGAATGCCAAGAACCTGTTTACAACTGTTTTGATAACATATTAAAAGCATATCAGAATGCTATAAATGTAATGTTTAGCAGTCAATCATTACAACATTCAAGATTATATAAAGTATCCAATCATGCCTCTGTCTCCAGTCCACATCTTACTGTATGCCTATTTGTTAATTAAAGTTCACATTTTCTACCTCAAATGGTCAATTTAGAATTCTTGTCACAGCAGTATCATCTGTAACCATATATCTGACACAATTTACCTAATAAATATACTAGAAGGGTTCAAACAAAGCCATATTTGCAATAAATGTATGTATGCAGATACCAGTCTGAGATATAAATTCACCAAAAATGTTATGGAGATGACTGCTTACATCAGATTTTTGCATATTTATTGTTGTCTATATCAAGAACTTAAAAATCATAAAGTCATATCATTTACAAGTTAAATTATTTGTTTAATGACCCAGGGGATAGACAATTTTCAATGTTTTTTTCCCCTGGGGCCTCAAATTTCCTGAATCATTCTGATGTTTCTAGCAATTTGGAATATTTAGTACATATTCAGGATAGAACACACTATTGTAAGTTTTGTTGAGATATTTTTGTATTTTTAGCTTGTATTTTTTATGCCGTGGTGACAAAAAAGCAGATTTAGGTGTTACGGCTTACTTTTGGGTTATCGATAGGACAAAAACACCCCATAAATAATGTTCAGGAAGGATCGATATGAGTTTCAATGACTGCGAAGAGTAAATATAAGCCCTTCTTACCAATTTAACTTACATAAAAAGTAAAATCACAAAAATACTGAACTTAGAGGTAAATCGATTCGGAAAGACCATAATCACATAGCAAAATCAAAAAACAAAACGTATCGAAAACGAATGGACAAGAACTGTCATATTCCTGACTTGGTACAGGCATTTTCAAATGTACAAAATGGTGGATTAAACCTGGATCTATAGCGCTAACCCTCTCACTTTAATGACAGTCTCATCAAATTCCGTTATATTTACATTGATGCAAATTATATGCAAGTATTATGAATTAATTTGGTATTCAGGACTCTAAGTAAACTATGCATACTGTAAACTGTGAATTTATATTGAGTCATTATATCTAAGGCCCAGGATTCTGTCAATCTTCATCAAATATTTATAAAACTTCTTATTTGAGTTAATTTCTTTAAAATCTGGTGAGATAAAGCAAATTTGGTTACATTCTGAATGTTCTCTTTTTTTCAACCATTTATTCAAATAGAAAACTCTCTAAAATTAGTGTTTTTCTCACATTATTCTCACTCATTTATCAGAATTATAACCTTAAAGAAATCACTGTGAATACCTTAAGGGTTTTATTACTGAACCTTTTATACCCCCTCCCTTGTTTCAATGTGGATGAATCAAAAGAAAGAAATAACATGAACGTCATTTACAAAAAAAAATAGTAAACCAAAAAAAATATCATTACGATATGAACTACATTGTAAGACATCCATGGACAAGGTTCCTAGTTTGAAAAAGGAACAGGAAAAAAAATGTGTGCTGTTTACTTTTTTTTTCAATGTTTGGTATTTATGCATAGTTTGGCACAACTTTTTGGAATTTTAGGTCCTCAATGCTCTTCAACTTTGTATTTATTTGGCTTTTTTAACTATTTTGATATGAGCGTCACTGATGAGTCTTATGTAGACGAAACGCGCGTCTGGCGTATAAAATTATAATCCTGGTACTTTTGATAACTATTTGCTCTTGTAGGGATATTATGAGAAATGATGTCAAGTTCGTATTATCTACCTTTTTGGGTATTGGGATCAAGAACGTTAAATTCGAATAACCATACTATTTGTTAAGGGACCAGCTGAAGGACGCCTCCGGGTGCGGGAATTTCTCGCTACATTGAAGACCTGTTGGTGACCTTCTGATGTTGTTTTTTTCAATGGTCGGGTTGTTGTCTCTTTGGCACATTCCCCATTTCCATTCTCAATTTAATAACTGTTTTGCTAACATTAAAATTAAATAGCTTGTCTCCTAAAAGGAGCTGATGAACAAACTTTTTATTTTCCCTTTAAAAACCTGTATTTTTTTTTAACTTTGATGATCTTATGAAAATCTTATTAAAATATATCTTAGAACCTAGAATGCCAAATTGTTTAAGTTGAAACAGATGTTCAAAAATTGCATCATTATTTATTATGCTGGTGCAGAAAAATTGTACCATTTGTGTAATTTCTTCCAATGAGTTGATGCTTCTACCGGTGGAATGATAGTCCCAAGGGTAATACCAGCCCAGCGGCCAGTACTTCAATACTGGCATGAAAATACGGGTTTTGTGTTATTAAAATTTGCTGTTACAATATTCGGATTTTTTTAAATTAGGAATTGTATCTCCATAATGCAAAACTATGATGTCTTGTCCGGCTTTGGTTGTACTTTGTGTCTTTTTTTTTTAAAGCTCTTCATCTTTATAATAAGCTTTTGTTTTCAAATATTTTGGCCCTTAGCATTACTGAAGAGACATTGATTATCGAAATGCACATCTGTTGCATGAAAAATTGGTATCGTTTATGTTATTATGTAATTATGAATTCATAAACGTAATCATGTGAATTTGTTCACGCCTGGATTTTTTAATAATTAAGCAAAATATTTGACTTTTTTTTTAAACTGCGTATATACGTGGACATTCCAATATTTGCACGTTAAAGGTACTCAAGAACTTAGATTGTTCGGATGAGAACTTCTGAAGTGCTATTAATATTGTCTTACAATTTGAGGCAAAGACGTATTACACAAAGGAGGGACGGAAGATACCAGAGGGACAGTCAAACTCATAAATTGAAAATAAACTGACAACGCCATAGCTAAAAATAAAAAAAGACAAACAGACAAACAAAAGTACACATGGAACAACATAGAAAACTAAAGAATAAACAACCACGAACGCCACCAAAAACTAGAGATGATCTCAGGTGCTCCGGAAGGGTAGGCAAATCCTGCTCCACATGTGTCACCCGTCGTGTTGCTATGTGATAACAAATCCGGTAAAAAGTCTTATTCGGTAGGTTGCATTCATAAAAGGGAAGGGGATTGTAGTTACGACGTAAGGAACATATCCGATATCATTTGTGAAACAGTTATTCAATAACGGTCAACCAACTCGTGATGCTTCCTTGTGAGCAACAACCCTCTATCAAGAAAATCATGATAGGAAATGCAAGCAGGGGAATATCGTATCAATTAGGAGATGTATACACCGTATGCAGGTGCTGCTGGAATATTGCTCCTTAGAAATGGAAAGTTCACAATTGGAAATCTGAAATCATATCTTCTGTCGTAAAGTCCATTAGACCCTCATTGTCAATTTCTAGATGTAAGTCAAGATATGAGGCCGACTTAACTGTGTCTGTTGTATCCTTTATTTCCAGTTCAATGGGAAAGATGCATTCAACATAGTCACCAAATTTTGAATTATTTAGTGAAAGAACATCATCTAAAAAGCGGAAAGTAGAGTTAAAGGATATTGCTAACTTCTTATCTTTCTTCCTAAGAAGTACGTGTAATCTTTCATTTTTAATTTCGTGGATCACACATTAAGATTTAAATTTGCAAAGTTAAGAAGAAGCAGGTCGGATCATAGCAAGTGACTAAATAAACAGCTGCGTTGATAGCGCATGATACGCTCTTCTTCTTGTGTGTGAAGTTTAATGCAATAATCATAAACTGTTTCTGAGATACGGTGCAGCATGTGACCCCCTTTTTTTTTACAAAAATAACACAAAAATAAAAATTTTAATCATCACCAAAAAGTATACAGTTCTATCAATTAATATAACTAAGAATTGTGTATCGTTTTGCGCAATTAATATAAATCGTTTTTGAGATACAGTGCGACATGTGAAAACCCCCTGTTTTTTACAAAAAAAACTCAATATCTCTAAGATAAAAAATTGAATCATCACCAAAAAGTATTCAGATCTTTAGATTAATATAACTACAATGTGAGAAGTGTGTAATGTTTTAAGCAACAATTATAAATCGGTTCTTAGATACGGCGCGACATGTGTAAAAACACACCTCTGCTTTAGTTATAAAGTCTCGTAACTCAAAAAGTTTTATTTTTATTTCCATCAAAAAATATACTGATCGCTTGAACATCATAAGAAACATTTGTGATATTTCTAGATATTTAAGACGCACATTTGTTAAACTTGACAAATATGATCAAATAATGGGAATAGTTATCAAAGGTACCAGGATTTTAATTAAATACGCCAGACACGCGTTTCGTCTACATAAGACTCATCAGAGACGCTCAGTCAAAATAGTTATAAAGCCAAATAAGTATAAAGTTGAAGAGCATTGAGAACCAAAAATTCCAAATAGTTGTGCCAAGTACGGCTAAGGTAATCTATTCCTGGGATACGAAAAGCCTTAGTTTTTCAAAATATTCAATGTTTTGTAACAGGTAATATATAAAAATGATCATATAATTGATATCCATGTCAACACCGAAGTGATGATTACTGGGCTGGTGATACCCTCAGTGACGACACGTCCACTAGCAGTGTCATCTACCCAGTGGTGTAAATAGTTATCAAAGGTACCAGGATTATAATTTAATACGCCAGACATTAACAAATTAGATGTGGATGAATGTTATAGAATCTAGATTGAAATATTAAAAAAATTGTATATATCTTATTTCAATTCCATGAGAGACCTGTATAATTATCCAAATTTAACTGCAAATACAGATAATACATGCATTATATCAAAGACATTTTTTCTACAATGAACATGGTGCTAAGCATTATATATAAATTTTACAGTTCCTGTAGTAAAACATTGTGTCCTTATCATTTATTCTTTTGTAAGCATTGCCATAGATTTATCCAATTGTAAGCCCATATTTAATCCCCAATCTATTTTATTATCCCCATAATCGTTATTCAGGCTTGCATAGTAACAGGCGTTGTACCACCATCCACCTCTATATTTCTGTGCGCATTTACCACTGTAATTATCATTGTCCTGGTTATAAGTTGAAAACTTTTGGCCATTTGCTATTTTGGAAGAGTTATCACCGTTTAGGGAATCGCCTGTAAATATAGATGTTATCACTGATAAAAAAAATTCGTATATATACAACTTACAACACGATTTAACAAAATTATAATTTCTATGTCTGAAATCTTTTCAAGTCTCTAAGCAATTATAATTTACATAGCCATTCTATGTGTATGCAAACAAATTTTAATAGTCGGTGATATACGCTCTAGTGAACTTAACATTACCAATTATTGAACGATACACTTTTAAAAAAAATGTTATGTTTCGGTTTAACATGTCATCACCTTTTTTTACTCAAAATTCGTGAGCAGATCAAGAGTCTCAACCTCTTTAATGTTGTCCCATTTATTCCAGCGGTCAAAGTATCACAAAAATTGATGCATTCCTTCATTTCTGAATGTAAATAAGGTAATTTCATAATGGGTATATTTATGAAAAAAGCACAAAAACATTCTCCTTTCTCTATCAAACAAGGATTTTTTTTTAATGGCTTAATTTCTTAGATATATTTATAATTGTTTGTGTTTCACTCAACTACTAACATATTAAGATAAATCAAATGTTGACACTTCATTATACTAAAATTTAGACCCTTTCAATAACTGTGTTCTCTGGCATTGTATTTGTTGAAATGACTCGAGGTTACAAACGTCAATATACATCTAGGTGTTAGACAGGGTTGGCAAAAACCTGGGTATTATGAATATTTCCCAGCCCAGTGGGAAATACTGGGAAAACCAGGGTTTTACTGGGTTTTAGTGGGTAATACTGGGCAATACTGGGTAATTTAAAATATTTGTCTGAATTTTAAAGAGGATTCAGTGATAAACACAAAGGCAATACATTTAATAAGATATTTATACTCTATTTTGTTTGTCTAGCATTTGTCTAGATTGGCAAATGTAAATTTATAGAAAGCAAATAAATCATTTTTTTTTTCAAATGAATATAGCTCCTATTAAGAATTAACAATTACATGTATTAAAGAAACATCACATTTAAATAATGTATATGTACTGTCACTAATAAATAAGTAATTATTCAGATTAGAACACAGATTTGTTTATGTAACAATAATCAGTCCTTTTAATTTTATAAGTGTTAATGACATGACCCTGTAGGGTGTTTATTTAGCAATATGAATGTATAACAATTAAATTTAACAATTCACTTAAACACTGCAATAAAATGCATTTTTCAAAGTTTGGATTATTGAAACAATACTTGGTAATTAAAAGGTATCTTTAAATGTGCAAATCTTGTATTCTGCCTACACATAGAATTAATAGAGAAGAGTATGAAATTGATTTTTCTAGAAATGACTGTCAACATGGTCAATGGTTATCTGTATAAAATGTATATATTTAGCTGTTATACTATGAAACTATAACAAGTCTTTACTATATTGTGTTAAAATAAGCTTAAAAAATCATATTGCCCAGTAATGCCCACTATTACCCATTTCTTGGAGTATTGCCCAGCCCGGGAAAACCCGGGTTTTCCAGCCCGGGAATTCCCGGGTGGGTAATACTTTGCCAACCCTGCTGTTAGATGAACAGAGTTAACCAAATTGAATGTGTGTGTAATGTGACCAGGACATGATTGAAAGGTGACCAGAGATCAACATAGTCAATATATGTACAAGGTAACACATACTATACAAACGGTCAACGCACACACGTATAGATCATTTCTTTCTAAAATACGTTTGCACAATTTGAATAAATTTTTACAAAATGCGTTTACAGTTTGTCGTTCCTCGTATGTAAGTGCAAACGCTGCATTTATTTCTAACTTCAACATTTAACGAATTATCAAATAAAAGTGAGAATGGAAATGGGGAAATGTGTCAAAGAGACAACAACCCGGCCATAGAGCTAAAAGCTACCAATGGATCTTAAATGTAGTGACAAACTCCCGCACCCGGAGGTGTCATTAAGCTGGCCACTAAACAAATATGTATACTAGTTCACTGAAAATGGACGTCATACTAAACTCCGAATTATGCACATGAAACTAAAGTTAAAAATCATACAAGACTAACAAAGGCCAGAAGCTCCAGACTTGGAACAGGCGCAAAATTGCAACATTTATCCCCACTAAAAAGAGGTATGTCCAAAACAATGTCTAAATTACTCAAATTTAGGTATTGTCCTCCTTCTTTTCATTGCTGCTATTTTCAATAAAAAGGCTTTATCGTCACTATCTTCTTACATTCATTTCTTACATTCATCTGATGAAGACCATGAACTGACAATACAATTAAGTATGCGTAGAGGAGCAATGTCCTCTTTTTTTATAACATCTTCTACAGAAGCTTTTTTCTCTCATAATAAGTTTAATTACATGTGCATGCATATTTACTTAACTATAACAAACGAGACACAATGTTTACAAAACTTTGCTAAGAAATATATGCACTCTATGTGATAACATACCAGCAGTACCACTGTAGCCGGACACTTTTAGCAAGTATTTACTGTGCTCATCTTCTACTCGGAAATTAGAATAATCTGCATATCTTTTGATTCCATCTTTCTCCAGGATGAAACGAGCTCTGTGCTGTCCATTTATTGATATCGCATGTATATAATCATTGCCTGTAAATATTTTGTAAATTAAAATTTGGTAAGCAATGTGCAGAAATATAAGGTATAAGCAATATCAATAAATTTATAATTCCACGTCTTCAAAAATATATTGGAAAGTGCTTCAATAATGCCTTTATAACGTTTGTTAACATTAATTTTTACATTTTTTGCTAGACTTTTACAATTGAATGCAAGCGTTGTTCATATTGAACAAAATACATCAGGAATCCGAGCATCATTTCCATCTTTACATTGACATAAATTTTGTGATCATATTTATATTTCCAGAACATGCACGTTCATTTATAATAAAACAAGTAAAATTAGGTTCATTTTCAAACTTGTGACAGTAATTCATCTGCATTTTGTATTCTGTGTATAGATAATTGGTAATAATTAATTTATATAAAAATGTATCACTAAGTACTTTTCTATTCAGGAAATACAAAACTAAAGAATTGTTACATATATTCATTCAGGAATCTACAATCTGTCGATATCTGTATCTTGGCATTGCACAAGGTCATGTTTTCCTCTGACTGTTTATGACGTCTTTACACTAACTCCATTGGATGTAAGGTATGAACTGATTGATAATTTAGTCTTAGATGCATGATTATTTGATTAGCTGCTAGTGGATTTGAACTAACTGTCAGTAACTGCGAGTATTCTCAAATCTGTACTAAGTGTCTTTTTTTGTTGTAGGGATGTAAAAGTACCCGTTCATGTCCACTTGCAATTGTAGTATTTGTATCCATCTCATTTGTAAAGCTTCTTCAATGGATTTTTATAGTTCGTTCTTATTTTGTACTGTTATATCACAGTCATGTAGAGAGTTGTCTTATTGACAATCATGCCACTTTTTTATTTCCCATAATCAATCAATAGCCGTCTGACTTTTTTTTGTGTTTTTTTAATACACCAAAACAGTGTGTGTTTCTTTTGTTTTGAGAATTCCCTTCATGGTTACCCAGCCAATATTCTCCATTAATGTCCCCAAATCCTTCTATGTACAGCTGCCAACTTTCCCAAAAAGATTGAGAAAAGCCAGCACGTCTTTGGAATACCTGAAATAGAAATGAAATGTGTACAATTAGGACATACAAAAATAAGAAGATGTGGTATCAATCTCAATTTATCGTTTATAGAACGTTCTGCACAAATATAGATTAATTAGATAAACATATTTATATTTTTACTTTAAATACATTATATAGAGTATTAACGTTTTCTTACGATGCATGCACTTCTTCCATTAAAATGAGCTATTATTTTCATACCGGCAAAAGTGTTAACATTAACATGATGAGTGAATTTAGATGAATATCGTGCAATATATATTTCAAATCAACATCTCAAAATATGATACGAATAGCTTTACAGAATTTGTAAATATGTATGGATAAAGCAATATTGTGGTGAACTGTAGGCGATCCGGAAATATCTGATATTTTGCCCAAGTATCACCCGGTATTGTTCTAAATGATTGTCGAAAACATAACTAACTTTCTTTTTTAATTTATTCATATCAATACACATTATATTTTGAGCTTATGATATTGCTTTTTTTAGCCAAGCTTATTGCTGAATGAAACGCGTGCAACCCTTTTGTAACCTTAAGGCTAGTTTATGCCATTTATTATGTACAGGGTAAATAGAAGCATAAAGTATACCTCTGTTAGAAAATCATTAATAAGATAAGCCAATCAAGTTCAAATACAAAAACGAAATAATACTTATTAACAAATGACTTGAACTGAAAGTTTCATAAATTTATCACAAAACACTTACCGTCCATTTTCTATTGTCCTGCAAGACACAGTAAACATATGTTGGGCGTTTTGCACCCGGCGGGTAGATTAAGAAAACACCATCCTTGATAAAGTTGATATCAGCACATTCGTGGGGTATCGCTGGAAAAAGTGTATATTTGTTTTTGTTAAAAGAAATACAAATTGTTTAATTTTTTTCAGGTTACATACTGTTTTTTGTAATTTTATTGTAGAATATACTATCCGCAAAATTCTTTGTAATTCAATATTTGACAGCAAATTTTAACAACCTTCATTAGACAACGGATTTCCAGACAGGATTTCCAAACATACTCACAACTAATTGCATAGTTAAAATAGTAGCATTATTTCATAGGGTTGAACAAACGTTGTGCTAAACAGACGTTCAAAACGTGTTAAACAATATTTCACTTGTAATCAAAAGACGGAACAAATCATTACATTACTTCTTAGTTAAACACACAAATTATTTCCAATACTTTGTCAGAATTGTCTCTAAATACACAAGGTGTAATAACACTATTGATTTTCCCCTATTAGTCTTTGTTAAATTTGCACTTTTCAAAAAATGTGCAGAATTTATCTTTGTTTCAAATAAAGAAATACTTGGCATCAGTAAAGTTTTATCCTGTCCAGTACTATAGTAAAAAATTCACATAACATTTCATTGCATATAAGAAAATAACCATCACCGGAAGCTAACCAATCAAATGTCTCCCCTTATTTAATCTGTGTACAAGGTTTAGTAACCATTTAACCTCAAGTTTACAAAATATTCTATAGAATACCCAAATAAAAACAATAATTGTTCTTTGAAATGCCCAAGGCATATGTTTATGACACAGAATTGTTTACTGCAATCAAATGTAGGATTAATTACTTACAACTGTCTAATTCAAGGGAATATTGGTTTCGACCCTTTTTCGTATACAACCGGATGTGACGTACCATGATTTGGTGGCATTTCACCGAGAGATATAAACTTGTTAGCAAGCAATTCCATTTCTCTTGTGTTCAGCAGTTTTTGTTATACTTGTTTGTTATGTATCAGCACTTGTACATAAAGAAGTGTATAACATAGTAATGCTTGTCACTTCGGTCGTTTCGACAGTCAAAAATCCACCTCAATGACTTTGTTTCTTTCCTTTTGCCGATTAATTTTTTTGGTGTACAAAATCAGATATGTGAAAGCCATTTACTTTTAAATTCAAATTGTGGAAATCAGGCAAAAGAATAATTCGCCGTTTCAGAATCTCATGCATTCTGGGTAATATTTTCATAAACGTACACCGAAACGTTATGATTGGTGTAAGACGTTCTAAACAACGGAAATTCAACCAATGACATAACGTTATTTTCATTTTGGTGTACGAACAATGAGATTACCCATAGTCCTTTAGATTCTAAAAAGGCGAATTAATCATCCTGTTAGTTTTTTTTTTTTTTAACTTTTAATAAATATTGAAACGTTATAGTGTTCACCCTACTCCTGTTTATTTGTTCCTACTGGTAACTGTTTCCGTTGGTCTATACATTCAGGAATTTTGTCAGTGTTGACGACGGCAGTCATGTTGTCAAATCCTGCGATGAAGACAAAAAATATTACAAATACTTCTTTTGTCGTAAACCAGCTTATGTATATAAATTAAGACCCTAATATTTAGTTACTTTTAAACTGGACTGGCGTTCATTATCACTGGACTAGTATATATTTGTTTAGGGGCCAGCTGAAGGACGCCTCCGGGTGCGGGAATTTCTCGCTACATTGAAGACCTGTTGGTGACCCTCTGCTGTTGTTTTTTATTTGGTCGGGTTGTTGTCTCTTTGACATATTCCCCATTTCCATTCTCAATTTTATCGATTTAAAAAAAAACAACAACAAAGGAGTACTAACAACCACATGGAAACCAATAAAGCAACCAATAACAAATAACAAAGAAAGACATATATTTGTACACTATAACAAGCTCTTCCAAACTCGAAAAAAATGTTAATAAATAAAACAGAGACTTTTGAAGGTATGTGTTAAATACTTAAAACCTTACGATTTTACATGACACAAACACTCACGATGTACTTGACATTAGACAGGCAACTGGATTTGAAGATTGTAAGACTCCGTGTACATATCCTAAGTGGACGTACCAAAGAAATGTCAAAGACATAATTAAACTAAAGGGGAAAATGGTATAGTCAATAATAAATACAAAACTACATGCATAAAATAATAAACGATGGTGTTGACCTGATACATACGATACAGTATATTTTTTTAAACAGCGAGTAGAAAATTGAGGCGAATGATACATGTACCAGAGAGACATAAAAACTCATACGTCGAAAACGAGCAAGTTACAAAAAATATATATCATAAATATGCAGTTCTCGTCGTTTACAAGAAAACTGAGTCGAGAGATCGCAAAGGGCAATTCCCGCAGGCAACAGAAGAAGCAATTTTAGAAGGTTAATTTTTATCACTAAAATGTACTTAAAGATGATTTAACAGGACAGTATTTTGTATTAAAAAAAATATAGGTTCCAGAGGCTTTTCGTCTGCATTTTTTACTGATCCCAAAATCCATGAATTCTTCACTTGAAAATATCTTGTTACAACAAAGAAAGACTGCACAGTTCTATTAGGACTACGGAAACTGTATCATTTTTCTATTGTATATTCTAAATGTCTAAGTACTATGTTGTTTGCATAAAATGGCTGCGTCCATATCATTCATTTGTTAAATGTAACTACCCAAACATAAACGTTCCAACTTGATAGTATCTTAAAAGTAAAATAACAAAAATCCCGAACTTCGAGAACTAATAACTAAAAGATATTAAACGAATGGTTTCAATTTAGTTTTTTATTTCGATAGTGAGATGTAGCATTTCTACAATCATCCAAATAAATGGAAAAATCAGCAAAAATGCATTGCATTGCAAAATGATTAGCAGAGTTACCGTACCTTGAATTTTATTATTGATTATTATTATTATGTAAAAGATGGTATGGTATCTAAGTTTTGATATTGAATATAAAAAAAAATATATATTGAAAAACGTACAAGTAGTTAAAGTATCTAATTGGACAGATTGTATTGTTTTTTAAAACTAATTGACGATTAGACAAAATTATTTCTATCATTTACCTTTTTTAACAATGGACAAATCTACCATTTGTTTTTGTTGGTTTTGAGTAGATTCCAGGAGCTGTTTAAATTGTTGCGCAACTTGCAGAACTGTGTCTGTATATTCGGTGACGACGGCAGTCAAGTTGTCATATCCTACAGCAAAGAAACATATTAAATGAGGTAAAATAGAGTAATTCATGCAACTGCTTTAAATTAAGACTTATCTTCAATTACAATAATCAGTGAGTTTGTAATTAAACCTACACAAATGTTCAATCGGTATGCTTTGTCGTTTTTGTAGCGACTTAAGGCAATGTGTCTAGAGACGTAGACAACTCGAAAACAAACCTATGTGTAAATGTTTTGTGTGTGCGATGACGATTTCTTAAATGGTCAGGTACGCAGTTTGCAAACATCTTTATCGTTCTATTACCTTCAATTGTGTTGATGTGTTTTTAGCCTTTTTCACTTTTTTGGAATTTGAGCGTCACTGCTGAGTCTTTTGTAGACGAAAAGCGCGTCTGGCATCAATCCAAACTTTAATCCTGGTATCTATGATGAGTTTATATATGTAACTGACTATAATTTGCGCTTCATCGTCCACTATAAAAGCATTACCCCTGTATAACTGTGCGGTAAATATACGTACATAAACAATATCTACTCATGATTTGATACAAAACTAAGTTCGGGCATTATCTTCGGTATTGAATTTTTGTTGATGAATCATCCTGATATTTTTCGAACTTCGAGTTCTCATCTGTATCTGACGAAACTCTTTAAACTGTTTTAAAACTGTTATCTTTTAATAAGCATTGTACTGAATATTGAACTCGTAATAATACTTATCAATATGTAAATTTATAAAGATAAATATAATTTTTATTTATACGTAAAATACAAACAAATACCTTTTTCTTTGAAAACATTTTCAACTACAATCCTTAATTCGTTATTCCGGCTAACACTTGAATTCTTTTCAATATCAGAAACGTATTCCTTGAGGTTTTCTTCCATATCACCAATTTGTGCTTTCACTGCTGCAAAGACATGTGCCTTTATACGTCGGTTTGCTTTAGACAAATCAAGGGTGGCAAATAATGGAGCGTTTTGGGTATCAAGTAATGGAACATCAATTTCATCGTCATTTACTGCAGTGGTCAATTGTGATAACAAACAAAGTATAAATCCATATTTCAATATTTTGAAAAGCAAAACGTCATCCATGTTTAAAAAGATAACCTGTAATTGTTCGCTGTGTCTGTAAGTGTTTCTCTGGCTATTAAATAGTATATCGAAAATCTTCAAGAGGTTAGTTTTAATGGATTTAGTTAAATAAAACCTCTTAACGACAGTGACTTAAGAAGAAATTCAAGTACATGTAATGATACCTGACCTGACATATAACCTACATACTAAAGAATATAGCTCGCAAAAACTCTTTGACAGTCATCGTCCTAGTTTGTAGTTATAATAGAAAAGGAATTGCTCCTCCTTCCTCCCGACTCTCTTATTCGTATTTGAAGTAATAAGGTGCTATAGAATACAACAGCCATTCTAGAGATGTTTTTTATGAAAAACATGAAACCATTTATGCTTAGCCCAATTACTTTATCTGTTACATTCTGCAATTTCAAGCAAAAGCTAGGTTGTCTCGAGTTCAAATTAGGTCACAGTTACGTAATGTCAAAACTGTGTATTCTGGCTTTGTCTGAAAAAAAAGATATTTTTAAATGTATACAGGTGCACAAAAGGCCCAGGAAGTGTCCAAAAACATGGTGCTTCTGAAGTAAGGACGAAATTGAAGATAATTGAGGACGAAACATTTCCAAATACAGCTTTGGTAAACTTATCCAGAGATTATAGGGATATATGGTATGATAACAAATGAGACAACAATCCAAAAGGGTTTTTAGATGTTGAAATCATACCATCGTAAGTACCAACGCTACTACGTGTTGGTTGATTGCCATCAAATAACCGTTTAACAGATGATAGTGGATGATATATGCTCATTTAGTCGTAACAACAATCCCGTTTCCATTTCCCGAAAGTTAGCTATGGAACTAAATATATATGCCTTATATGAAGCAGAATCTGCGTACCCTTCTGGGACACCTGATATCACCGCCGGTTTTTGATGGGGTTCGTATTACTCAATCTTTAGTTTTCTGTGTTGTGTTTTGTGTATTTTTGTTTGTCTGTTTGTCTTTTTCTTTTTTAGCCATGGCGTTATCATTTTATTTTCGAAATCTGAGTTTGAATGTCTTACAGCTGGTATCTTTCAAATCACTTCTACATGTTTTGTTTCTGTACGAGTGGTCATTGAATGACACTTTAGTTGGTTATTTAGAGGAATACGATAGTTTTTAGTTGTAATCATTTCATACTTGCAAAAATATTGTGACATTCTCTTAGCTGGTTTCTCGTCATTTGTTATTGTTGACATCACATAAACAATAATTACTTAAATTGCCAAAGTACGAAATCCTATTAGGGTCACAATTTTGTTTTTATTCATCTCGTAACGAGATAATCATCGCTTAATTACGAAATGATTATCTCGTAATTACAAGATAAAGATATCTTATCTCGTAATTACATGATAGTTTTCTTGTAATGACGAGATAAAACAATGATAATCGCGTAATTACGCGAACGTTTTCTCGTAATTACAAATAATTGTAACCCTAATAGGCTTTCGTACCAAAGTGTTGTTGTGTCTTTGAAAAAAAAATGTTATATTGGCCATTTCTGTTTGGAAATAATGCACCTTTGGTAATAGTTGAAATAAGGAATTGATTAGAAAGCCAAATTCGACATAGAGGATGAAACCAACAATGCATATAAGTACAACCTCCATCAATTTTCGTGTCTTCATACAAATTAAAGTCGGAATTTCTAATTTGTTTTCTGTACAATAATTTCGTTTTGCCTCGTTGCTATAAGAACGTAATGGAGGACCAAAAATAGGTGGTGCCACTATTACGAAGCATAAAGCTTGATCTTGTTGAATATAATGTAACATAGTTTAACGTTTTTTCATATAAATGCATTTTGTGGCATTGACTTATGATTTTAAGAATAGCAGAATTAAGTCTTACAATGGTTTGTATAAACATTTTTATACAAGACAACAAAAACTAGAGGCTCTAAAGAGCCTGTGTCGCTCACCTTGGTCTATGTGAATATTAAACAAATGGATTCATTACAAAATTGTGTTTTGGTGATGTGATGTGTTTGTACATCTTACTTTACTGAACATTCTTGCTGCTTACAATTATCTCTATCTATAATGAACTTGGCCCAGGAGTTTCAGTGGAAAATATTAGTAAATATTTACAAATTTTATGAAAATTGTTAAAAATTGACTCTAAAGGACATTAACTCCTTAGGGGGTCAATCGACCATTTCGGTCATGTTCGCTTTTTTTTTAATGTCTTACTTTGCTGTACATTATTGCTGTTTACAGTTTATCTCTATCTATAATAACATTCAAGATAATAACCAAAAACAGCAAAATTTCCTTAAAATTACCAATTCAGGGGCAGCAACCCAACAACGGGTTGTCTGATTCATCTGAAAATTTGAGGGCAGATAGATTTTGACCTGATTAACAATTTTACCCCGCGTCAGATTTGCTCTAAATGCTTTGGTTTTTGAGTTATAAGCCAAAAACTGCATTTTACCCCTATGTTCTATTTTTAGCCATTGCGGCCATATTGGTTGGTTGGCCGGGTCACCGGACACATTTTTTAAACAAGATACCCCAATGATAATTGTGGCCAAGTTTGGTTTAATTTGGCCCAGTAGTTTCAGAGGAGAAGATGTTTGTAAAAGTTAACGACGACGGACGACGGACGCCAAGTGATGAGAAAAGCTCACTAGGCCCTTCGGGCCAGGTGAGCTAATAAAAAGATATCGTTTGAAATGTCAGACGCAATGGTTCCACCTTGTTTTGTTTGTTTGTTTAATTAGGTTCTTGATGAAAAGTCTCTTAATATATTTTCTGAAGAAGCATTCAACATTTCACAGAACATTCGTAAATATGTGCTGCTCTACCAGACAGTATGGTGTCAAATTGTAAATAACATAATTACTTCATTTAGTCCTAGTCTAGCAGTATATTGATCATGTTTGTATGTGAATTTTAACTTGCTATCATCTTTTCGACGCCTAATTTTGTATAAAAAAATTCATGACTTACTTTTCAAATTTTTCATAAAACGTGCTTGCATTGATAACAATCGAATGAACTGTACAATTGTCGTGCATTGATACTCAGTGATATAAAGAATCATGAACAACTTAGAAAAAAATATGTATGTCTGCACTGATGGATTTTATCAACTATTTTTTCGAATCCTCTTAAATGCTCATTCTTAAATGTATGTTTATATGGTAAAGAAAATGATGTATTTCAAGTTTAAAGAAGGTTTTCAAATGGTGAAGTTGAAATCATCCCATTGTAAATTTTATGGACATCATCGACAATTGGTTGACAGGAATATCTGTTTAAAAAATGACGACGGATTTGCTTCAATTGTTATAATTCACACTCTTTTTTTCCCAGAATGTTACATACCGAATTAGATTTATCACGGAGATTGTTATTGAAGGTATCGACATTTCAGTAGTCAGTACTGTTGTGTTGACCTAGCATGTCGGTTATGCCTTCATGTTCTGTAAAATAAACATTCCATTTTATGTTCCAAGTCAGGAATATTACAGTTGTTGTCCATTCGTTTGATGTGTTTTATCATTTTATTTTGCCTTTTGATCAGGGAAGTTCCGTTTTAAATGTTCCTCGAAGTTCAGTATTTTTGTGATTTTATTTTTCATTGTACTTCCATCAGTTACACAACGGGTGCCATATGTAGAACAAGATCTGTATATACTTCCCAACCATCTAAGATCGTCTTTTTTTAGGTGTTCTATGTTATGTGTTTTACTGTTGTAAATGTCAAAAGTAGGGATGCAGCAGTCAGCATTGTGTTGTAATCATAATCACTATAAAAACAAATTAATATGTCAACGAAGTAAAACATAATGAAATATATATAAATCACATAGCCAAGCAATGAACAAATAAAATAGGTTAAAATGTTAAAAATCAAAGACAAGAATACAAAAATGACCATGGAACACTAACACACAGTTGAAATTTACAAGTAAAATTACCATGCAACAGAAAAAGTATACTACCAATTGTTATAATTCAATCTCTTTTTTCCCCGAATTTTACCTTCCGAATTAGATTTATCACGGGAATTGTACTTACATGAGTAACACAACAGGTGCCACATATTTAACAAGATCTGTATATACTTCCCGAGCATCTTAGATCTCCCTACTGTTTAGGTGTTCTTTGTTGTGTTTTGTGTTCTGTTGTAAATGTCAAAATAGGGATACAGCCGTCAGCATTGTGTTATAATCTTAATCACTACAAAATTAACCTATATGTCTTATGGTATGTTCCAAGGAACGAGACATCCTTCGTCGTTGTCCTGGTTCATCAACTTTCTGCCCAGACACTGGTTACGGGTATTTTTATATTATATTTTATCTCCAAAATGTGATTGAGATCTTATATTACTAAAGTTAAGTGGTAACGTCAATATGGTCGAACCAAAGTGGATTGACTATAATGACTATAGTTAGTCAACACCACAAGTTAGTCAACACCACAAGGTAACAAACTACAAAATCGAGTAATACATGTTTGTGCGAATTTATTGACATGCGCACTATTTCAAAATTAATTACGGTTGGCGCTCGAAGTGGGCCATAGAATGGAAAACACATGAAATAAACACACAAGGTGGTTTTATTTTAAAACAAATGAAATAAATTGAAATTGAAATAAAGGCCGTTTTTAATTGCAATTAGACAACATTTCACCACAAAAACAAAAAAAAACAAGAATATTAACCAACACAGGTTTACATCTTTTAATCTAACCACAAAGCTGTACTTTTTCCATATGTTCGTAAAGTAAATATTACATATCATGTGTATTAGCTTCCAGAATGTTTTAAACTTGTTTTTACAGAATGTAACATTTTCCCGCCATTTTCATACTTTGGTTATCATAACCATGGATGTATCCAAGTGAAAACCCATATGAAAATACCAACTTATTTTATAACTGTCCATGTCATTCAGACTGGCATAGTCGCATGAATTATACCACCATCCACCTTCATTCATGATTGCACAATTAGACTTCTTATTATTATCATTGTCCCGGTCATAAGTTGAAAATTTCTGTCCATTTGCTCTCCCTTGAGAATCAACACTGTCAATGGAATCGCCTGTAAAAGACACAAACTCTCAAAATACGACATTAATAAGATATTTTAACTATAAAAAGTTAAAAATACAGTTGAAAGTTTTTGTCTGATGGCTGACCATGGTGTGTCGTTTCTCTTTTCGCAATTTGTTTCACAGATAAGCGAAAAAATCCAATTGTCTATGAAAGACATTCTATTGATTTGTATTTTACAATTTTACAAGGTTCTTTGTCAATCCAAACATTGCAAATTCAGTAACCCAGAGACTAAATGAAGTGTATGTCAACATTTAAACGTATTGTGCGACATTCAAAAAAGAATCACTTACAACATATACCTTGTAGTCCACCATGTTATACAATTTAAATGAGAAGAGTCCGTTATACTTAAGCATTCACTGGGTTAAAGCTTATGACAATAACACGATTCACGGTCATCCCAAGATTGCGGATGCAAATTTAGCTCAGTATCAGTATTGTCTGTTAAAGTAATTCTATATCATTTTCTTTACAAAGCATATGTTGGTACGATGTAAATGTATAAATGATTTACACATAAATCACAAATAACTACCGCGAAATGTGCACGAAAAAGGAAATTGGAATGAAAAAATCGCTAAGATAACCGTCAAACAGACAATACAGAAATTGACCTAATTTTTCATCCGCCATCTTTGGATGACCGTGAATCGGTTATCAGCTTTACCCTAGTGAACATTACACAAACAAAAACAAAATCAGATTTAGTTTCAAACACAAGGTGTAGAAATAACTTAATAGCAATACATAAAATGATTGTTGAGGTGAACTGCAACAAAATATGTAATCAAAGCATCAGCAGCATCTTATAAGTCGTTTATACTGCACAGGATTTTTTCATGAATCTTGTTATGATACATCTTTGCTGAGTAATTCTACAACTGGCTCGGTTAACTGAAGGTTTCACCATTTCAGTGGTCATCACTGGTGTGTTGACCTAACATATCCTTGATAATTTCATGTTTTGTAAAATTAACCTTCCTGTTTTGTGCAGATGAAACGTGCGACTAGCGTTCTTAATTTCAAGCCTGATACTTTTGATGGTTATTTTCTTAACGATCAAATACAGCTTAAAATGCCGTCGTATGAAATCAAATAATTTTGTATTATTTAGCAATAGAATAGTATTTCCATATTACAAAACGATTTTATATTAATACCCCATAAGAAGCATTAACCTGAAACCAATTTGCTGTACCATTAAATATTTCATTAATTATCAATTCAAATAACTTACCAGCAGTTCCGCTATAGCCAGACACTTTTAACTTGTATTTACTTTTTTCGTCTTTCATTCGGAAATTTGAGTATTCTGCATATTTTTTGGTTCCATCTTTACCCAAGATGAATTTTACTCTATGTCGTCCATTTGTCGATATCGAGTGTATAAAATCATTTCCTGTAAATACCAAGTTTATCATGTACTTGGTTAAATTGAAAAAAAGATGATCAAAGTCAAATGTCTAAGGTCAGTCATGATTTAAATTGACTTTTTCCTCAACATCGCTATTCTTTCGAAATTATATAATTATTATGATAATGACAACATATCTAGCCAAATCATTACTTGGGACATGTTGAATATTTAATTTAGTTGAGAAGCTACTTTGACATTTGACATTGTTAAAAGATTTGCTGTATTTTTATATATTTCATTGATCATAAAATTGAGAAAGGAAATGGGGAATGTGTCAAAGCGACAACAACCCGACAATAGAGCAGACAACAACCGAAGGCCACCAATGGGTCTTCAATGTAGCGAGAATTCCCGCACCCGTAGGTGTCCTTCAGATGGCCCCAAAAAAATATGTATACTAGTACAGTGATAATGGACGTCATACTAAACTCCGAATTATACACAAGAAACTAAAATTAAAAATCATACAAGACTAACAAAGGCACGAGGCTCCTGACTTGGGACAGGTGCCAATGTAGAAAAGTAAACGCATAACAATACTCACAATACAATTCAGTTCAAGAGAAGTCCGAGTCCGATGTCAAAAGATGTAACAAAAGAAAATAAATAAAATGACAATAATACATAAATAACAACAGAATACTAGCAGTTTTAAAACTGATATGCCAGCTCCAGACCTCAATTAAACTGATTGAAAGATTATGTCTTCATCATATGAATATCAGGCACAATCCCTCCCGTTAGGAGTTTAGTATCATACTATCATAAAATATACATACACAGACGATTCCTATAGTCATTTGATTTGAGGTCTTTGTCTTATGACTTTCGAATTGAAGTCAAGGTCACACATACGTTGATGTTTTAAAAGTGGACTTGATAAAGCAGTAGATACTTTTGCATTTGGAAGGACTACGAATGCCCTTGAAACAGTCAATCGGAAGTGACATTAGGTTAACATAAAGTAGATATTCATATGATATTCATATGATGATAACTTAATTTTTCAAGCAGTCTAATTGAAGTCTGGATCTGGCATGTCAGTTAAGTGCTAGTAGTCTGATGTTATTCATGTATTATTGTCATTTTGTTTATTTTTTGGGGTTTCATCTTCTGACATCAGACTCGGACTTCTCTTGAACTGAATTTTAATGTGCGTATTGTTATGCGTTTACTTTTCTGCATTGGCTAGAGGTGTAGGGGGAGGGTTGAGATCTCACAAACATGTTTAACCCCGCCGTATTTTTGCGCCTGTCCCAAGTCAGGAGCCTCGTGCCTTTGTTAGTCTTGTATTATTTTAACTTTTAGTTTCTTGTGTACAATTTGAAGTTTAGTATGGCGTTCATTATCACTGAACTAGTATATATTTGTTTAGGGGCCAGCTGAAGTACGCCTCCGGGTGCGACAATTTCTCGTTGCATTGAAGACCTTTTGGTGACCTACTGCTGTTGTCTGCTCTATGGTCGGATTGTTGTCTCTTTTTGGCACATTCCCCATTTCCATTCTCAATTTTATGTTTTACATTAATAAACTAAAATAATTCATATCTATTTGATTATGGGATAATTCGAAAGATCATATAAGACCGGAATTGCAATTTCCTTAACCGGAAGATTGTCTTTTTTTCACAAAAAGGTTCATGATAACTGTATAGTTTTCAAGCCAATATAAAACATCCTTTTATATAGCATTAATTTTCGAACACAGAAGTAGCTAATAACTTCCCTTATTTCAAGTAAAAGGACATTAATGTTTTTGGTACTTGGTACAGGCTATCTGTTTTCGAAAACTTTTACTAATTTTGTTATCTTTCTTATATTACTTTTAAAACATCGAAGCCCATGTAGCTGTTATAGCATAGTTATTATGGTAGCAAATGAAAAAGGGAAAAATGTCAAAATTGTGATAGCAATGTCCGACATCTGGTTTTGTGTTATTTATAAGTTATACATGTACCTCATCTTTGAAATTTATTGAATTTGGTTTTAGTGCCCGTGATGATCAAGCTGTTTTCGTTACCCCAAAAAGAAACACTTACATATTCCAAAATTATACCGTTAGATATAAAATGTTTTTAAAACGTGAAGACATAAAAAAAAGGCCTTTAAGTAAGTCTTTATATTTCGTTTCTATTTGGATACTCTAAGATATAACACTTAAAATTCAATTTTTGCAACGAAAGCAGTTGTATTCTTTAACCTTCGATATTCAAATAATGAACACCCCAAGAAAACATGAAGAGAAACAAAGCATGCATTAAGTACGGAAATCATAGTTTGTTCAAATAAATATGGTACGACAATGAAGCAGGTGTGTGCTCCTCTATTAAAAGCATTACCTAACCAATGTTCTCCGGAAGCCTCCCCAAAGCCTTCTTTATATTCGTTCCATGATCTATAGAAATCAACTGAGAAGTCAAAACGTCGTTGGATTACCTGAAAGATATATAATATTTATGTGTTACATTCTGGTAATATTTGAATCGATATTGAAAAATATTATTATTGTTATAAAAATATCTGCACAAATTCTTTCAATCATCGACATTAACTCGTATCAGGTTTTACGTTTTTATCGGCACATACTTTGACTTTGTTTTTGAAATCTCAAAACTAAACTATGTGTAAATGCTGTATATTAATGAACTTTACTGACCGTACGTCCTGTAGATATTGTGAACTGATATTGTTGCATTGCACAATGTCTGAGGTGGGTTTTTTTTCAGACTGTGTATGACGCCTTTCAGTGAATGTGCACAGATTGATACCTTAGTCTAGGATAACATGATTTATTTATTGGTTACGTTTAGCTTCGAACAAGCTTTTAGTTAATATGAGTATCATTAGACTTTCCCTTTGTGTCTTTTGTCTTTGGTTGAGTTCACAACAATATTTCCCATTATGTCCAACGTCTGACACATTTATTTCTTTATCCCGCCGCATTTACCATATCCCTGTTCTAGTTCAAGATCTTGTAATTCATGGTTGTCGTTTGTTTTTGTCCCTCATAATCGCTAATTGTTTTATATTTTCCACAGCCATTTGTCTTTTGTGGGATTTTATGGCTGACTATACAGCATGGGCTTTGCTTATTGATGAAAGCCGCCGTACGGTTACCTATAGGTTCTTTAATCGGCTTCATTTTGGACATTTAATAATTGTCATATCACATCTCCTGATTACATATATATTTGTATAATGAGATAGATGTGTATGATACAACATAATTCAAATACTGAAATGAAAACAAGTTTCGGATTTTGAAAGCTTTTAGAATACTACAAATAAACTCATCATAGGTACCAGGATTAAATTTTGTATTTACCCCAGATGCGCGTTTCGTCTATAAAAGACTCATCAGTGACGCTCAAATCCAAAAAAGTTAAAAAGGCCAAATAAACTATAAAGTACGAAGTTGACGAGCATTGAGGACCAAAGTTCCTAAAAGTTTTGCCAAATACAGCTAAGGTTATCTATTCCTGATGTGACATTAGTATTTCAAAAATTCAAAAATTGTTTTACAAATGTATCCGAATTATAAACGATTTATCAAAGTTTGAATCTTAAACTTTGTTATTTTAATATAAACACAACTAACCGTCCATTTTCTGTTGTCCTGCCACACACAATAAGCACGTTTAGGTTGATTTTCACCTCTTGGGTAAATCACGTAAACACCATCTTTTAAAAAGTCAACATCAGCGCATTCCCGCGGTTTTACTGAAAAAAAGTGTTTTGCTTGTTCATAAAAATAAGTAATATTGTGTACACTTGTCTGAAATTGACTATATTTTTTTTATCATCTATCGGAGTGTACTGAAATATTTATGTTAGGTCTGTAGCAAAATTCATTTCCTACATATTAAAGACCAAACAATCGCAGTACCGTTATTGTTTTTAAAACAATAACTGTACGTTATTCGATGTTTATATGATGAAAACACAATCATATGAATAGTAGAAATATAATTATGCTATACACTGACCGCATTATGGACAACAATACAACATTAAAAAAAAGTACTTCAGTTGAATTACAATAGATTCATAAATACATTATGCGTTCAACAGAGAGAATAGTAGTTTTTAAGTTATTTTAATTGATCTGTGTATCGTTTTAATGTAAAGCTGTATTTCATTGTCCCTTCTTTTCATAAATCATTCAACTTAGGACATTAGAGCAGTGTGTTTGCTCGTTAGTTACAAACTTTCCTTGGTGAATCAAAAAAACTAAAAGAAATAATCATGCAATTTTATTTTTGTTTCTATTTTGTCTAGAGTGAGTATAAAACAAAATGAATTCAAATAACAGTTACATAATACATTGAAACAGGATAAAAAATAATTATCTGCATGATCAGAACAAATTGAAATTTTCTCAAGCAATACTCGAGGTAAATTTAACATAGTAAAGGATTACCCATCAACCAAATGTTCACGAAACAAAGTAATTAAGATAAACAGTCAGAATGTTTCCTATATCGACTTTTGTCGTCATAAGCTTGACTTGACAAAAGAAAATAAGAAAAAAATGTCGTTCAATCTTTAATATAGCATTATCGTCATTATTTTTTTTTATTTTTTTTTTAATGTCGGTGTCTTTTATAACTTCTTATGACGCATTGTTTTTGCTGATTGCCAAACGCCGTACGTTGACTTTTAGTTGCTCACATCTACTTCATGTTGTCTCATGCATTCATGTCGCTGGTAACTAATTGGCAGTAATATATACTAATACAGTATCATATATTTTTTTTCTTTCTTCAAAACACTTTTAAAAGAGATTTAAAAGAGGGACGAAAGATACCAGAGGGACAGTCAAACTCATAAATCAAAAATAAACCGACAACGCCATGGCTAAAAATGAAAAAGACGAACAGACAAATAATAATACAAATGACACAACATAGAAAACTAAATAAGCAACACGAACCGCACCAAAAACTAGGGGTGATTTCAGGTTCTCCGGAAGGGTAAGCAGATCCTGCTTTACATGTGGCACCCGTCGTAATATTTTACACAATAAACTTTGATTCAAAAGTTTAGATATAAACATTTTAATTATTCAATGTCCATGTGTATCTTGATGTTTGATCCTTTTTGTAATTAGCTCTGACTTTTTACGTATTTTCGTTATTTTGTTTATCCTTATTAGACAGAATAGCTCCAAACACTTAAGGCATGTACGCTTTAAATACTAAGATTAATTTATATTGCTATCATTTTAAAACAAAATTACTTTATAAAATCTCTACCTTTTTTCTCGACAGTCGTATAAATGATTTTTATACGACTGTTAAATCTTGCTGACATCTTCTTTTGATCATCTTGAATTCGCAAAATAGCATCAGTATTCTTTTTCACGGCGTCAGTGTAGTTGTAATATCCTTCAAAATCGAATAAATATAAAAATGAAACTTGTGCATGGTTTAAATTTTTTTCAAAATAATAACGATAATTTCAACCAATAATTTTCTACATACAAATTATCAAAAATAGCTGATTTGATCAAATATTATTCAATTTATTTAAATGCAATTTTTTCCCAAACTTAAATGTTCAAATCAAATTAAAAGTAGTGAAATCTTCACATACATGTATATATGAAACAGTCCATGCAAAAAGTACAAAAACGAAAACAAAATCTAAAATTCTAAATGGTGTGCATAATTTTTAGTTGCAGTCTTTTCATTTACTATAAAATACCGTTACTTTTTCTCGTACGATTAGGCAGTGAATAAACTCATCATAGATAGATACCAGCATTACAATTTTATATTTACGCCAGACGCGCGTTTCGTCTACGGACTTACATAACATTTCAGTGCTTCAATCCCTTTTCCTTTGTTTAAAGATTAATATCAATTATCGCAAATGTTTTATTTATTTGTCCACGTATAGGGTCAGTGTCTTCACTTGCCTCTTGATTATGTTCTCACAAAGCAGTCATCAAGAAAGTTTATTTTGAGCGGCAATGCGTATAACCCCGACTGAGAACAGTTGATCTGTAGAATGTTAAATAAATTAACTCAACTTTTACAAGGATAAGTCGACATAATATTACCATTTCCTGTCAGATAACTTGTGTGTGTGATCTTTCTTAATACATAGGTAGAGATGATGAAAAATGTTGACTATAGTGTGCAACGTGGTTTTATTTTGGTTCACAATAGCATTGTTTCAAAGAAACATGATTTCATAATTGCCTAATACAGATGTTCAGATATTATTACATTTTAACTGACAAACTCGGGACAGAACTGACCAGTTTATTAATGTTTCTTAAAATCAAATCTTTCAAAAATAATTCAACGCTCTATTAAAAAGGTGTCCTATAAAGTTTTAAAAACACTCCTTTTATTCTTTTTCGCATGGATAGAATCATATGACATATAAATTGCTAAAATATCATGTTCACCTCATGTCTTTTAAATGAAGTTTGATAGATGTTATAACGCCCTTTTTTATATGTGAAGAGTGTTTCCTTAAATTTAATGCCGTTCAATATAAAAAAATATTTAAGGTTTTTTTTAGTGGGTTTCTTGAATAAACGTTTATTAAATGTTTTTGAAAATATCCCATACAGCAGTAGAACAAACTGAGTTAAGATCCTTTATTTCAAGACTGTCGCTCTCAAAACATAACAATATTTTCATTCCGTTTGATTTTTTATCGCTTTCCTATATCTTTACATACCAGAATAGTTGTCTGATCTTTTATCAAAGCGTTATTCCATCTGATTATCAGAATCTTCTTTTTTGTTATTTTACTTTTTACCATGTGAACACGCCTGTTTTCGCTTCGTTTGGAATTTTTGTGTTTCGCTAATGTTTTGTTTATGTTATTGGAACATCGATAAGTTACTGATGCTTAATTATATCTCCCAAACATATTACTTTTGAATCACGTAAAATAATGGAAAGCCTTCTATATCTTTTTTTCTTCCATTTGTCTCTCTTTGTGCAAAAAAGAAACGCACACTTTGTATATATAAGCTTATAATTATGATCAATAATAAAAATAACTTTTATCATTAATGAAACAGTTTATCTCAATATGTAAAGAAACGTCCGTTCTATATAAACATTTGCAAATGTCAGACCATTTTTATAAGGAATTTAACGAACCAATTAATCTTTACCAGTGTGTTCTAATGTTATGTTGCATCACCACAACAAGGATATTGATTCATGTTTTCAGGAGGTTCTTAGGTCCGAGACCACAATTATTTCGTAGTCCATTTCTTTTAGAACATAAATGAAAATTAAAAAAATCCCACCTGCACTTTCTCAATGAAATTTTTACAGTGTGTTGTACTACTTTTGGGACAAATTATATTAAAATTATAGAAAACTTCATCGGCTCTAACTCAAAATTTGACAATTTTATGTTTAGGGCGTCTTGAAATCTTTTGACAGCTTCTGAAGTGCTAATTTCTAACCTTTTTCAGCTGGACCAAATCACTACTTTCATTTAAAATTATGGACCCAAATAAAAAAAACTTAGAATGTTTTCTGAATGTAAGTCGACTGGGATGACTATGAACATGATTAACAGTGATAACAGAGGGGCGAAAGATACCAGAGGGACAGTCAAACTCATAGATCGAAAATAAACTGACAACGCCATGGCTAAAAACATAAAAGACAAACAGACAAATAATAGGACAAAAGACACAACATAGACTACTAAAGACTTAGCAAAACAAGCAGATCCTGCTCCACATGTGGTATAATTTTTCCAACATTCCATAATATAACCCTGGATAGATAAATCGATGGTAGGTGTACTACGCCACATTAAGAAGTATTATCAGAAATTTGAGACAATGCAAAGCAGTATTAGCTAAACATTGGCGTCCCGTTATTGTTTGATGAAATAAGCCAGAGTGCAACCGCTCTTTGACAGGAAAACTGACACTCATCTTCATTTAAGATTGAAGTCGCATGCACCTATATAAATTACTTACACCACTAGACGATCTGACGAAATAGTGTAAAGATATGCAAAGAAAATGTTAACGTTCACATTTGAATTTAAAATTTTGCATTGCTCTGAAGCTTCGTATTGTATTTACAATTATTAACTTTTTATCGAGCGTTATATGTGAAGCTTTTGTAGACCGAACGAGTAACTGGCTCACAAATTTGTTTTCTTTGATGAGTTTATTGCGAATTGATGAATTTCAGTAATTATATACATGATATTGTGTAATCATTCACCCCACACACTAAAACAAGCGGTTTTTTCTTCTTGTATGTATTGGGAAATCGTACACCGCAGTCGGAGAAAGTTTAATTATTTTCCTACAATGGCAAAAGCCTAGACCTAGAATTTGATATACCATAAACAGGTTTGGGATCATTAATGAATTTTATACTTTAAATTATGTGAAAATTAAGCGAAATTTTTGTGATAAAAAAATATTTAAATTTCATAATATTCGCTGATATGGTACATGCATTCATTCAAATTGCAACACTTTTTATTCTTATTTCCTTTGCGAACATAGAGCAAATGATAACTGAATAAAAGTTAGTGGCCATAAATGACTTTTTTGTCCCTGTGTCTAAGTCAAAATGTTGTGTTTTTGTAAATATCTTCGCTTGACAGTTACTATCCTGAACACCGAAGTTTTATTTTGATATCACTGTAATAACTGGGATAATACCTTTTTGTGGGGATCTCCTCTACTTGTTAAATCAAAGTTATTTATTATATCAAATAATTATATGATGCATTTTTTTCTAAAGTTTTTTTCATTTCGTATTAATCGGGTTCTATTACCTGAAAAAGCCCATAAGGTAAATATCTAATTCCTCCAGATCAATATAACTGACAAATATATATTCCAACTAACCAATATAGAATCATTAATTATTTATTAACATCAAGACATGGTGCTACAATTTTGATATAAAACTTTACTTTGATTTATATCCTTGATTTCAATTTAGGGTATGCATTTAGAGTGACAATATTTATCATATTAGAATCTAGGGTTTTGTAAATATGTATACATCTATGACATGACATTTTCTTATTATTAATCATGACCCTGACGTCCTCTTACTAGTAGTTTAACGTTTTGGGTTGTATTTGCTCTACAACTTTTGTTTTTGTACTTTCAATTATTTTTGCCACAAACATCGCTGACAAGACACTAATTCTCTCCATGCGCATCTGTAAATCTAGTACTGTAAGGATAGTTGCTCACTAATTTTGAATTATTGCCAGATATTCGGAATCCTCTGGTTCTACCCATGTATAGACATCACAAAAAGTCCCCATTAATTCCTACTTTTTTCTAAATTTTACTACATAAGGTTAAAAGGTCATATTAATGAATCTTGTAAAATCCTTGTTATTTTCATAGTTTTTAAAAGACAGAAGGAACCGATGTTAATTGTATTAAACATTAAGAGAGAATACCCAATTGCTCGTTTCTCGAATTGATGCACTGGCAAGTTTAAGGAGATCTGGGTCAAACGTAGATGAGACTACAAAAATCCAGGTGAAAATAAATTTTGAAAGATGTACTCGTAAAATATATTTTATACTACACATATTAATTACCTTTCTGTAATAAAACTTCTTCAACTATTGATCTTATCTCGTCATTAATGTTTACACCAACTTTATCCTTGAAATTATCTTTGATAGCATCCATTTTTGTTTTAGCGGCTTCACTAACATTTTGATTAAGACTTTCATTTGCTTTTGATAAATCAAAAATCGCAACCAATGGATCAGTTTGATTATCGAGTAATGAAGCATTAACTGCTTTGTCTGTAATTGCAGCGGTCAAGTGTAATAACAAACAAAGTAAAGATCCACATTTCATCATAAATTTTAAAAACAAAACGTAATCCATAATTAAATGAAAACCACCTTGTAAATACTTGCAGAATTTGAAAATGTACTTTTAATTTACAATCTTAGTATCAAATTACTCCAAGAGGTTTGTTTATCATGCAATGTATATCAGCACAAATCTCTCAAATTGAAGGAGTGAAGAAGAGATTTAAGTGTGTTTGATGGTTTGTCATATTACTTAACCTACATATAATGAAGTATCAGATAAACACTTGGAAATATAAATAATTTTACCTTGTCATACCTTTATTCAACATGTTATTATACAACTCCCGCTAAAATCTAAATATGAATGTTCATGCTAGTAATGATTGTCCAACCGCCCCGACCCCTTATTTTAAATTTGGTTCTGAAGGTGCTATACAACGGTTGTAATCATCCGTCAAATGATTACATGCGTTGGTATCAATTTCCGTGGAAAAAGGAAAACTTGCATATTCGTGGATATTTGATTTCATGATTTTGTCAATCTGTGCACACAAAGTCATAGAAAATATGTCAGGACTTTTTTATATAAATTTCCTGTTTACAAAACTTTGAATTTTTCGAAAAACTAAGGATTTTCTTATCCCAGGCATAAAATACCTTAGCTGTATTTGGCACAACATTTGGAATTTTGGGTCCTCATTGCTCTTCAACTTTTTACTTGTTTTACTTTATTTTTATATGAGCGTCACTGATGAGTGTTATCGAGACGAATTGCGCGTCTGGCGTATTAAATCATAATCCTGGTACCTTTGATAACTATCTATGTATGACTTTTACACAAGATTGATCAACTAAAAAATAAAAATGAAGTGTTAAAATACAAACAAGAAAAAACAAAAAACAAAACACTTTAGATGTACATGAAATTAATGATTCATATGACGAGTGAACAGTATAACAATTTTTACTTTCCAATTTTCTATTAATTGTACATTGTTATTCTAAGGACTAAGTGTTGTGTTTTACAAACGGATCATTTGCCGATATTCAAAGAACAATTCACGGTTATGTTTTGATAAATTTGCCTTATGATGAGCCTTCCAATCAAATTATGGTAACTTTTGGCTTAAATATATTTTTTTATATTTTATAATTTAGAATACATACAATCACTAACTAGTTTCTACATAAATATACAATCTAATGTTTGATGAGGCCGGGGTAAGGTACCTGTACTTTCAATAGTTTTCAATAAAGTATGTTTGACATAATATAATAATTGGTATAATTAAAAAAAAATAATATATATATAAAAATAAATTTGCCAATAATGTCTGTTTCAATTTTTTGACATTGATACGAAAGTTAATGCAGATGGTGCAGTTGAAGTCATCACCATTCAGCTGTTAGCATACTGTTATGGAATGTCGTTTCAAATATGACGACAAATACATGTTTGTTCAAATTGTCATTACAACAATCTTTTCATCTTTTCCTCTGATGCAAAATCTCTGATTTATACTTACTTTTCTATGATGAGTTGTAGACAATTTTCCTTTATTCTTTTTGTCGTTTTTTGTTTCTTCTCATGTCGAGTCATCTTTTTTTGCCTGAAGAGTATAATCAACAGTACAAAAAACGCTTTTTTTATTTATAATTAGAGGATCCTACAAGTTTTCATATTATAATTATCATCTAAATGAAAGAAGTATCAAAAGCTGATTTGGAAGACAAGTCAAGTCATTGGTATTCATAATTCTTTCTAGGTCTGATTGCTTTTGACATTTGTGTGTAAAGATTTCTTATAAAGTTGAATTATGTAAATTATAGTATTTCATTGAATTGATCGGAATATTTTTTCATCAAATAACCAAAGCAGCTACAAAATATATTCCTTTATAATGCACTATATATAAAATAAGGAAATGTGGCATGAATTCCAATGAGATAACTAAAACGACCATATAACAAGGATTTAAACACCAATAGTGCATCGTAGATTGGCATAATATATTGGTTTAATTTTTGCTATCATTTATTTTAAAGTGCGTTAATAATTTTGCTTTCCTTGTGAGCACAAACCTGTCTATTTATAGTATTTCAACATATGTGGGTTTTTTTCTTTACAAAGTGAAATGGCAACCACATGCTATGAGGGTTTGTATGGGGTTAAATGATTAAAGAATAATGCCCTTAAAAATTAGAGAATAACGGGCAAAAAAATGAAGGATTAGAGAAAAAAGAGGTAAATATTTTGAAGATTAGAGAAAAAGGGGTTAATTTTTTTAAGATTAGAGAAAAAAGGGGTGAAAATTAAATGTTTACAGAATAACAGACCCCCCCCCCCCCCCCCCATCCAGACCCTCTGCTATAATATACATAGTCAAGAGGATGTAAGTGTATTATATATATATATATATACATAAATAGAACTAGTTAACATCGGTCATTAACACAATAGCGGCTAAAGGTTAACGGAAATATTCACCACTTCACGTTCTAATCGGGGATAAAGATGTTCTTTTTCCTCTAGATCTTTTCAAAAACAATAAGGCATTAAACTGTAAAATTCTTTCAAAGCTGAATACCATATTTTATGAAGTCAAACATACTTCCTATGAACCGTGCGTTGCATGCAATGTATCTACCTAAACACGTTACTTCCGCGAAATTTAACATCAAGAGTAAACCATGTATAATCACAAAAAGACCAGACTTCGAGGAAAATTGAAAGTCCCTAACCGATGGCAAAATTAAAAGCCCAAACACATCATAAGAATAGATAAGAACTTTCCTACTCCTGACTTTGTACAGGCATGTTCTTATGTAGAAAATGGTGGATTGAACCTGGTTTTATAGCTAGCTAAACCTCTCACTTGTATGACAGTCGCACCAAATTCCATTATATTAACAACGATGCTTGAACACAACAAACAGACATAATAGGTAAAAATGTCAAAAATTCTGCGGTCAAATTGTGTTATATAAATTTACCATTGTACAGAAACTCAATGACGGGTTGTCTAAGTACACATCCACGTCATATATGTAACAAAGAAACATAACAAGGCATATAGACAAAGCACAAAGCAAAAATGAACAACAAGTTTTACAATAGCACAATAACAGGATGTAAAAATACAGAGTCACGCTTTATGTATCGAAGTAACACAAAAAGGCATATAGACAAATCACATTAGCCAATATGAAAGACAAGAATGATGGGATGTAAAAGTACCATAGGTATCTTAATCCCAATAAAAACAAACAAATAAATATTTAACAAAAAATCACAAAAAGGCATATATATATAATTTAACAACCTCATTCATTGCTTTCTTGATCTTAATTTTTTTAATTATGCATGCCAAATCCACACATCAACCATCGAAAGACCATAAGCACTGCATGGGACCGAATGGCCCGATTAATATTTACTCTAACGTAGAAGTTTACCTTTTCTTCTTGCCGCCTGTCTATATGCTTATTGTGTGTTTCTTCTATAAAAAAAAAAAAAAAAAGAGCCACGACATTACGTATAAAATAAACACAAAATGGGCATATAGACAGAGAAAATATGAAAGACAAGAATACAACAATTATAATAGAACAATAACACAAAAACGGGATGTACAGAGCCATTTCATATGTATCAAAGAAACACAAAAAAGTTACACGGACAATGCAAATGTGAAAGATAATGCAAACAACACAGTGACGAGATGAATAAGTACAGAGCCACGTCAAATGGATATCACCAAAACAGACGAAACATCAATATTAATATAGACAAATAAAAGAACACTATAACGCGTATTAAGATGATAAACAACATCAGTACGTATAATCTATACGTCAAGATCATCGTGTATTATTTGTGAAGTTGATACGGAATATTTATCAACAAGGTGTTGATACTTTTCGATGAACTTTGTTTTAGAAAAAAAGACTAGACGTTCTTTAACATACCCATGGTTAATCAACTTTCTGCTTAGACACTGGTGACGTTTTACAAAGTCTAACCGATCTTTACCGCTGAGGATTTTAAATTCAAAACCAATTAATTTCCTATTATTATTTCGTGAAATATTGGTCGGTTGGTAATGTTATAACTTGTCTCTTGGTTTCATAAGCTATATTTTTTGGTATTATCATAATAAAGACGACGATGAGTATATCCCGTCTTTAGTCTTCATCTAACCGATGCCGACAAATTGTGGTTGATTGATTAAATTGTTGTTTGAAGATAGAAGTCGAGCTCACCTTCCATATGCATGTACAGGTTCAAATTTACATCCTGAGTTTCACCTAGGCAGTAATGACTATAAATGAACTACTAGGACCGCTAAGGCCCTGGACAAATAGTGCGTATGTTTTTAGAAGACTTCAACAGAACCTTCTTAAAGCTATAAGAAACAGCATGCTGCACGTTCAAAAGTTGTTCTTTTATATCTATATATTGATGAAATCCGATCTATCAAGAACCAACAGTTCCAACAGTTCAAGGAGTGACTGAATTGTAAATGCCGTCATATTCAGAAAGCAACGCCACTTTGGTTATTTGAATATTGTCTGTTTTAACTTTTATTTAAGTGATAGACAGAAAATAAATATACACAACAATATACACCATTTAAACGAAACATAATGACTGTCGTTGTAAAAATCAAGGTTCCTGAGCTATTTTAAAAATCGAAGCGAGAGGCTTTTAACATTGCTGTATAAAATACAGGCTAAAATGGCTGAAACGTCAAATTTGCAACCTTCGTCTTGAAAATTGACTAACAAGGTCATTACTAAAAAAGGTTGCCGGGATGAAACTTGAAACTTAAATGCAAGTCAAAACCTGTAGTCGTTCAACTTTAAGTTCCCACGTAAAGTTAAAATGCCCTCTATTTCAAGAAGAATAAACTCGCGTTAATTGTTTTGATTTAGACCGCCTGACAACTTGACGGAAATATCAGAGTGATTATAAACAAGACTTCTGTGACAGGCAACTCATAATATCTGTGCTTTAAAGATTTAATGATATCAAGCCAGTCCAGTTCAAACTATTATCACGTGGTACAATTCTCATTTACACATTATGAATATTAATTAGCAAAAGTACTACTAATTTCTGGCTATGTAGTGAAGTGGCGATTAAAAATATAACCGAAACAAGGACGTCTACTTCTTATCTTGAGTTTTCTTTGATATGAACACAATCAGACCATTGCAAACACAATGGGATAAAAGGCTAAGAGAATTACACAAAACACAACATATACACTTAAAGAATAAGCAACATGAACCCCACCAAAATCGTGGGATCTCAGGTATTTCTGAAGGATTTACATGTGTCACCCATCGTTTTGGGCATGCAAGTACTTGACATAGGATATAATTTCTTTTATAATAAAGGATCTTTCTAGGATAAATATTTCAATTATCATCAAAATGAAAGATATATCAAAAGCTGATAAGGAAGACAAGTTAAGTCATTGGTATTCATAATTTCTTTCTGGATCTGATTGCTTTTGACAATTGTGTGTAAAGATTTTCTTGTATAGTTGAATTATGTAAATTTTAGTTTTTTGTAGAATTGATCGGAATATGTTTTCATCAATTAACGAAAGGAACTGACGAAAAATTCTTTCATATTTTGCACTTTGTGGGATATATGGAGATGTGGTATGACTTCCAATGAGAAAGTTAAAGATAAAAAAAGAACATACGAAATTTTTTTTAAAAAAAACAAGTCAATGTAGTTTGGCACAACATCTTAGATTTTGTTTTGTTCTAAATGAATTAATTTTGTCTTTTTAAATTTCCAACTGATTCTTCTACATCTTTGATTTTCAAATATTCGGCTTTGAGCGTTTATGGTGAAGTAAAATCGAAAGAAGTGCATCGGATGCATGAAATTTATAACGTGATGTTTTTATACGCCAGTCTTTTAGACGGGACGTATTATGGTATACCGTTGTCCGTCCGTCCGTCCGTCTGTCCGTCCGTCGTCCACACTTCGGACAATAACTCAAAAACACTTTCACCAATTTTTATGAAACTTAAGTGAATTGTTTATATCTATTGACGTAAGCTCCCTTTCGTTTTTTTTTAATTTCAGATTTTAAGTTTTGGATTTATGGAGCTTTCTTCATAAAAAAGGGGGGATTTTCAACACTTCGGACAATAACTCAAAAAGGCTTTCACCAATGTCCATGAAACTTTGGTGAATTGTTTATATCTATTGATGTAAGCTCCCTTTCAATTTTTATAAATTTCAGATTTTAAGTTTTGGATTTATGGGGCTTTATTCATAAAAAAAGGGGGATTTTTAACACTTCGGACAATAACTCAAAAAGGCTTTCACCAATGTCCATGAAACTTTGGTGAATTGTTTATATCTATTGATGTAACAAATAATACTTAATAAAATCTGATGAAAACATAAAATTTGTAAAATCTTTAGTTCAATTTAAAACATTAAATTTCTTGTAAAAAATAGATTCCATGAATGTTATACGTTTGTACTATTATTGAATGGTTGCAAGGATGAAAGCGCATTAGCAGTCCCTGAGATACTAACTGTTCCCTGAGGCATATATCATTTTATGATAACATTTTTACTATCTAAGCTATGGATAAAAATCAAATACTGTTTTTGCATATAGGATGTTTTACTCTTGTTAAAATTGGTTGCAATTGAAATCACAAATGATACCTTAGCATTGCAGCTTTTTTTTTTTATAGAGTTCGGTTTCGGTGGAAGGGTTGAGTGCAATAAAAAATGTTATACGGGTAAATGAAGTAAAAAATCTCCCATTGACTTTAATGCTAATCTATGTAAGGAATTAAATTTATACCTGATTTACCTTTAGAAATTGGAAACTTTCATATAACATTCATGAAAGTACAAATGTAGCCCTATCTTTTGCACTAATAAAAACATAGGGTCATGCGGCATTTTTGGGCATTCACATGGCCTTGTTTACAAACAATGAAGATTTGCACTGAATTCCTATACTGACCCCCATTACTTTTCAACCCTGTAGTAAAAAAAAATAGTACATTCAGCATTTATTTTTTTATTTTTTTTTCAACTCTAGTTTTGATCCATCTGCCAAAAAATATTTATTACAAACATTATCTACCAATCAGAAGAGCATATGACTTCAGTGTTATACAGAAAGCTCTCCCCTAAATGGGCGGTCCCTGATGACGTATATTTATTTACTGAATTTACCCCTATAAAACATAACTAGTCTACAATAGCACATAATAAGTGAACAAGTGACAACATGAAAATCCTAACATGTGACTAAATATTCCTTAAATGTTAAAGGGTGTCATTTTATGAAAAAAATAAGGAAATCAAGTCTCCTAAACATTTATCAATATGATCATCTTGTGAATATTCTAAACAATAAAAAGGTAATGATCATTATCCACCATATTAAGCACCATTTGAACAACTTTTGCATACATCTTTGTATAATTTAGTATGGATTCCTTACTGTGTTCAACAGAATCTAACTATGAGCAATATACCCCAAGAAAATTACCTTCTTTCAAACTACTATAAAATTTGGAAATCAGCCATAGAATTACTAAAACCCATAATCATATATCACTTTCCTTATATTGCATTGAAAACTTCTATGTTATGTGCCAATGTTAATGATATTTGTTTTTTATGCTAAATATTGAAAAGCTGAACTAGGTTTTATCATCAGTGTCTTCTTCACTGTAATCACTGTCCTCATCATCAGAAAAATCCTCATTTTCATTCTCAGAAGAGGCCTCCTCGTCATCAATGAAATCTTTATCTTCATCATCAATGAAATCCTTACTTTCATCACCTACTTCCTCATTTAGATCATAACTTTCAGTAGAGTCACTTTCACCATCTTCACTTTCCCTGTTATCTTCTTGCTGCTCCTCATTGTCATTGTAGTCTTTTTTGCCATTTTTATACGCCCGTCGTCAATGAAATCCTTACTTTCATCACCTACTTCCTCATTTAGATCATAACTTTCAGTAGAGTCACTTTCACCATCTTCACTTTCCCTGTTATCTTCTTGCTGCTCCGCATTGTCATTGTAGTCTTTTTTGCAATTTTTATACGCCCGTCGTCTTTCAGACAACGGGTGTATCATGCGCTAAAGCGCAGACCTTTATTTTATTTTATACGGCACTTGGTTGGTGCCTTTGCTGGTGAACTATCAGACCCCGAGGATATCATCAGATCAATAATTAGGTATTCACATAATTTATATCACACCTTTCTAAAATGTCCGTTTATAAATATTTATTTGTTAAGAAACAAGGGTTTCAATTCCCTCAGACAAATTTAACCTTTGATGAATTTGACTATTTTTCTGTGTTCATTTGGTCACAAAGATGTTCACTGTTTCTCGGCTTTCAAATGTCTAGCTTTGAGCGTTCCCATAAAGCATAATCAGGACAAACGCATTGGAACCATGACATTTATAACGGGTTGTTTTCGTTTATTTTACTACTTTTCCTTTTGATCATTTGACAAATCGCATAAATCTTTTCATTTAAATATGCCTTTAAGGAAAGGTGCTCCGAAAGGGTAAAAGGACACTACATGACAAAATATGAATTATTTCAAAACAAAATTAAAAAACAAATGATGCAGACAAAAAAATAACTTCTGTAATCGATAATTGACGTTCACATACATCTTAGAAGAACTATTCCTGACAGCGCTGTGATTCAATTTGTCAACGTTTTACTATATAGAACTGACATTTTAACGAATGTATTTGGCTTCTGAGTGTTGTTCAGAAAGTAGTAAACAGCATGGTTCATTCGGCTAAAAGTTGAGAGATAAAGAGACAAAGCTGAAGATTTTTTAATAAAAAATGTGTTGATTATTTTGTTTGATTTTTTTTTTTTTTTAACAAAAATTTAATTAATCAAGCCCTTCTAATCCAACAACCCTTTCGCCCACTTGCACCCCTAAATACAGATCGTTAAAAGTCGTTTGTCATGTGTCTAGATAGAACAAATCACTTAAATAAGTTCTTGTTGTGTTATATTTGCAACTAGCCTTTTTACACTAATTATCATCATCATCAAAAGTATTGTCATGCTTTTCTATTTCATCCATTATTTTTATTTTTATTATTATTTTGAATCTTTTATAAAGGAATACACACTTCTATCGACGAGTGTTTTAAAGAAAAGCGAAACAGTTTTATATTTCAAATTACTTTTTGTAATTACTCCTCAGATTTTAAACTTGTTTGTTTTCTTACTCAGCAACAGCAACAGCAATTGTTAAAACAACCACGGAGGGAAATTGTAAACAATGATAACTGTTTTTTTTTTTTAAATTCGGGCATTTATATAGATTTGATGTTCTATTTTTATATGTTATGCACAAACTTATTTCCAAAGAAAATTGTAAACCTAGGAAGAATTCTCTATAGAAATAAGAAGTTTATCAAAATATATTGGAAACTACAAGCTAAAGACAAGGAGAAAAAAAATGAATTTAAAAATACTATTGCAAGTTAAAACATTAATACTGTTCATTCTAATAGTTGACAATTCATGACGGGTGTCACATATGCGTATCATTCCGGAGCATATGCCGTCACCCAACGTTTTTTGTCTTCAGTATTTAGTTTTTCTATAGTGTAATTTGTACATTGTTATTAGTCTTTTAGTCGTTTTTCGTTATTCAACTTGACGTCGTTTGTTTGTTTTGACTTATGACTTGGCATCTTCTGCCTCTAGATCTCTTCTACCGAGCCAAGTGAAATAATCTGTCAATCCAAACCTAAAATAGGAGATCAAAACCACAAGCTAGCTTGTCCTAGATTTTGAACTTTCAATGGATTTCGTTAACTGAGTATACAAAATATTGAATACATGTAAAAAGTATGTAATTGTATAGACCTATTTTCTGGTAATTAGAGCAGATTTACAATGAAGTATTTTAACTCGAACTTTCGACAAAGTTGCTTTACTGTTTCAATTCCTCTAAGCTTACATTCGTGAATAAACGAATGTCTAAAGAACTTTATATACTTTTGGTATTAGACATCTGCACATTGCGTCTCTGTATGATCTTTCTGTTCAATGACACTTTAAGTGCTTCTTTATTATACACGTTTTTTAGGTGCTTGAAAATTCTTAAGGATGTACTTAGGTGAGGTTTTGGAATTTGTGTCAAATGTTCGGACTCCTTGGTGTTTTTCCATACAATACAATGTAAAATATTTTGCCCCATAACACCCATTTATTTTTTTCATATAAGACTTAATAGCTCATGAAATGTCATTTACCAAAGTTTTAGAAGATTCTTGATTTTGTTTTGAGACCTAAATATTACCAATGCAATTATAAGGTAAAAGTCTGAGTCAGCCTTTTTCCCGCCATATTTTAAATCTCAAATATCTCGAAAAAAAGGTCCATGACCTATCAATATTTTTAGCTTATCTTTATCCTTGATTGATGCTCTACCAGCTTATATTATCAATTTTAATTTCTTAATTTCTTAATTTTTACCTAACCTCACCTCAGTACATCCTTAAGCTGGTTGCTTGTCATCTGTCATTGTACAATTAATAAAGATAACGTCTACTTATATTGTAAGAGCGTTATAATGTTTTGGTAAAAAACTGGTAACATTTATACGAAAAGGCATTCGGCCTTCCTCGGGAGAATCCGCTACAGTCTTCTTCTATCGGACGAGTTGTGACAAATGATGAAAAGAGAAACAATGCACATTAAAGTTACAGAAAGGAGATGTAGGAATGATGTCAATGAGACAACTTTCCCCCGGCAACCAAAGCCCAAGAATGTCAACAACTGAAGAAGATCACAATACCAGTAAATAGTTTCTATTCTGTGAGAGTGTTGTTATTAGGTCCAACGGTAAGGAAAAGTTTCATATACAAAGTGTGGGCGGGCGGACAAATGAACAGACAACATTATCAATATACAAAAATCAACTTTCGAAATCGATACATATATTAATATCAATATTGTAGTTATACTTTCTTGTATTTTTTGCAAATTCATTCCATGATTTTGAGTTATTAATGAAAATGTCAATCATAATTGAACATTTATTTTCAGTTTGATAGCAATTATATGAAAGGTGGGGTTTACAAAATAGACAATAGTAGATAAAGTGCTAAGGAATAGAAAATAAGGGTTGCATAATATAGCAAAATGATCATTAAAAAAAATAGACAGTAATGACCTAAATATTATGAAGAAAATACAAAATAAAAACTTCTCGATACATCTTGGTTATGAATTTTTACAATACTTTTGTGAACATTGATTTAATTTATAATAATTTCTATCATTTTGTAACAGCAAATTTTAATAACAAAAAATCCGTATTTTCATGCCAGTACCGAAGTACTAGCTACTGGGCTGGTGATACCCTCGGGGACTAATAGTCCACCAGCAGAGGTGTCAACCCAGTGGTAGTAATAAAATTATCGGTACCAATTTTCTTGCACCAGATGTGCATTTCGACAATACATGTCTCTTCAGTGATGCTCGTGGCCAAAATATTTGAAATCCAAAGCTTATATAAAAGATGAAGAGCTATAATCCAAAAGGTCCAAAAAAATATAGCCAAATTTGTGAAAGGAATCAGAGCTTTGCATGACGGAGATACATTACAATTTATAAAAGTAAACCATTATAGGTCAATGTACGGCCTTCAACACAGTGCCTTGGCTCACACCAAACAACAAGTATCATGAGGGTTATTAACATCTTGTTGTGGTTCTTCTGTCGGGTCTCCTTTTTCAGTAGCTTTGTTACTGCTCGTCGATGTGCTGCTCGTACTGTTTTAAGTTTTGAACTCATCTCTAGTTGTGGTTTTTCGTCACGGCACCAATCATAAAGGGTTATTAACTCTGTAATGCTTATGGAAGAAAATAACGTCTTGCTAGTGTTACATTAACAATAGTGTGCGCGAAAGTAAGGGAAACAATTACATAATATAACGTTCTAAAGTCTCGTCTCTTGGTCTATATTCAAGACAACAAGCAATAAAGGGCCCCAAAGTTACTAGTGTTAAACCACTCAAACGGAAAAACCAACGGTCTAATCTATATGAGAAATGAGAAACTAGACACACGTATAAATTACATAAACAAACGACAACTACTGTACATCAGATTCCTGACTTAGGACAAGTACAATGTATGATCTAACCAGTCGTTAATTGCTTAAATTATTTAAGGGTTTCATACGTAATTTAACGAAACTTTAAAAAAAAAATAAGTGAAATGGTACTTAGATCATACCCTTGATGCTTTTTACATAACCGATGCTACTAATTGTGGAAAATACCGTGGGGATATGTTTTTCTAACACTTATTAGATGATTAATATTACCTCCTTGTGTTGGGTTAGACCTAAATGTTTTCCCACAAGAAGTACATTTAATTACATGTACTCCACTTTGTTATATAAATAAGTATGTACCAAGTAGGTACTTGGAAGAAAATTGGTCAAGTGATCGAGTGACATTGCTTGTCTTGAGCGGCTGTTTTTTGTAAAGAATTTACATTGGGCTCATTTAAAATAAAGAAGTATCATTTTGTGTGCCCATTTAAACTTTTTTTACATGGTGTACTTTATTTATTCTGATATAAAACCTGAATCAGAGTAATTTACGATACAAAAAAAACGTCACTTACATCTTGCATTCTTATAGTTACCTACTACATATAACGGTCTCATAAGAAGATCAATCAAAGCTTACAAGTATAGGTGATTTAATAACATAAACTTTTTAAGTATCATCATTATCATTTGTGTATGTATTTCCATTTAGACTGCTACGATTTACTTACCCTTTGTCGTGATGTTTCAGGTTAAGGGTATTCATTATGTGCATATTACGATAATGGAATACGCACTATAATATAAGGGTTTGGATTAGGGATATCTTTCTCTTAAATCATGTATTTAATTTTTCTATATTCTATATATTTTAGAATTATAATATTCTATTTTTTCATTTTTGTTGCAAAATATTTCAACCACTTTTTTCTCTGCCATTTAAATGTATTTTACAACTTCTTACAGACTCTCTTATAGTATATCCGATTTAGGATAACATATATTTACTTTTCATATTGTTTTTACAGGAACGTCTATAACATAACAAAAGAGATACATGAATTGAAGTAGTTTTTTTTGTGAAATTACCAGAAAGATTTATTCGGTCTGTTTTGCCATTCTCTCAGGAGGACAATAGCTAGTGAAAACTAACCTTTAAACACCACAATAAGATAACCGGCCTTTATAAATGGTAATTTACAACGTCGTTATAGAAAGAATTAATACAACTGTAACTAAAATCTAAACAGCTAAGAAATGAAATGCATAAGAATAAGACCATTCAATGACGTTTTTATAGAAATCGAGAAAAACACATCCGCAATGCTATTAAATCTATCGGAACTAGACATGATGCTTTCCTGGTAATATAAATCAAATTGATTTCATTCTACCAAATTTAATCACGGTGTCTTAAACAGATTACACGAAGGAAAACTTGTTTTGAATATCAATAATCACCAAGTTTTTGATGTTTGCCATGCCCTGATTTTCTATAATAACAGTCATTGACCAGATTACTAATATTATATCGAATGATGAAACTTTTATTAAACTGGAGTCATGAAGGCGTAGGGATAACAATACAAGATTAGTTTTCTGTAAAAGTAATTGTCGGTGAAACGTTCCATATTTGTCACTTATGACAAACTATATATTTTTACTGTCAATGTGTTTGATATATATTGCACAAATTAAACTCTATACCATTTCTTAAATCCTGAAGAGACAACGTTTCATATTATTTCAATATTGCATCACTCGGCATTAAAATTGCATTTGTAAAATTGTAGATTGACGTTGACAAGTACATAAGAAACCAATTTTATGTGTCACATCTAAAGAAAAATGTAAATGTCATTCAGATACATGAGTTTATTATAAAGAATATAATTTGTTCAAATTGATTTTAGACATGTATGTCGTAACGGATCAAAATCCGGTAATACAATGAATGTGGCGTTTAGTTATAAAATGTTTAAACATTTTGTATACGTAGTTTTCCAAAAGCCATAATTATTGTCGGTCGTATATCACTTCTCTGTATACTAGACTGTCATTTAACTTCCTTTCATATAATTCAATATAAGACCGGTTGGCAGATTTTTACAAAACAAGATATAAATAATGTATAGGAGGTCCTCCTTAAACTTTACTCAGTAATATCAAATTTGTCAAAAAATGCCACTAGAGGCAATCGTTCATGTCGAATGCCTTACAGGAAATTCGTATCCTTTGAAACATTTACAATCTTCAATATCATAGTACCAAAAATCTTAAGAAATTGTAAGTTGTGTTTTATTAGACTTATGATTTACACTATATCATTATCTTAAATTTCTTTTTGTTTTGTATAGCTTTTTTCTAATGTGTACCAGTATGATCGGTTTAGCATTTGTTCCGAAAGATTTCTAGTACATGTAATTCCAGATGAGAAATGTAATTTATTACTTTGAATAATTGGAGCAAATGATATATAAACAATACGTTAACTAAAACGACGTCAAACATGATTGACAGTGTCATGTTTTAGAATAGCTGCAAAATCCCCTTTGCGAATTGTATTCATAAATTTTTCTGCCGAATTTACGTCAAAAGTAAACTTTATGTACAGTGTTGTAAACCGATCATGTGCTCATTAGTTAATAAATTTAGTCTTTCTAATACATGCAGCTTCGTCGCAAAAAAAATGTATTCGGCTCATTAACAATAGAGCACATGTGGGCACATACCAATTTAATGGATTGTGCCGGATATTTGGAAGTAATTTTACATGTAATAAAGTATTCTTTGTCCCTTTCTGGGATAATACAAATCCTAACACTAAGTTACTATTGAACCATTAATTTAGATTCAATTAAATAAGGAGACATGGCATAATTGCCAAATAAGACACATCCTTCTATTTAGATCTACCAAACATATCTTCTTTATATTTTATTTTACTTTAGATTAGGTAATAGCTTCAAATATAGAGTAAGAATGTTCTTATATCTCATTCAAATTATTCAGATTTATCCTACTGTTCTGGTAGTTTTGATAAAATTAGTTCAGTTTGAAATCGGGGCAAATCAAACCAACGTGATTAAAGAAAATATGGTTAGTGTAATCTTGTTATAAACGTGTTCAATACTTCTTCTAAGTTACACCTTTAAGTTCAAAAATGAAGTTTTTATGATAACCAGCCCTTAAGCGACTATTATAAAAATGCGCGATTTCACTACTTATAAAATTAAGATTAACATTTTTACATACCTAAGTCAATGTCTGTACCAAGTCAGTAATATGATAGTTGTTTTCCATTCGTTTGATGTGTTTGTAATTTAGACTTTGCAGTATTTCATAGAGGACTTTCCGTTTTGAACTTCCTTGGACCTTAGGAATGTCCTTCAGAATTTTTGCTATTTTTTGTATTTTTCCACATTTCTGTCGGTAACAAGTCAAGTGAATGTATACTTCCTGAAATTATTGTTTTGGAAAATAACCACCTTGTTTAGGAAAAAATCTCGATTGACAATATAATTTAAATATGCGTTTGATAAAGGATAAGTTTTACCAAATAATTAGTCATTATTCTTTGTTGTCAACGTTGTTTAAATGTGTGTAAAAATATTATTTATTTTAATGTTTAGAAGTGCTATTCAAATATACGTCGAGATTTTTGTTATATAAATTAATGATAAAGAATGGTATTTTCGACAGCGAACAAATGCAGGGAACTATAATTGAAGATTTGAATAGAAACAAAGAAAATATATTGAAATTGTTGTTGGGAGATATTTTGTATATATATTTTTCATTTCAAAAGATGATAAATATAAAATTTAGAATTGAAAGCGGGAATATGTCAAAAAAACAACAACCCGACCAAATAGCAGATAACAGCTAACGGCCACCAATAGACCTTCAGCACAGCGATGAAATCTACTTATTTTAATTGATATTATGAATTTTTATGACAGTCGATAAACATTTTAACTATTTGAGTTAGCTTTTGTTTAAAATATTTAGCATGACGTCCTTAAGTTGTTTTCAAATACAAGACTTTATTATTGACAAACCGATTCAACTTCAAAATGATGAAGATAACTGCACAATTACGGATATACATGTCAACCAAGATGGTTGAGATTTGTAAATGGAAATTCTAATATAGTCTTCTAATTATTTTCACAATATACTTATATACTTAATAATCTTTAACCAAGAAGCACTGTACATTTGTTTGTTATTATTGTCGTTAATACCATGACAGTTTTCTCAGACTTGTTTCAAATCCATATATTGTTTCCTTATATGGCTTAGAAAACAGAGTGAATCTGACGTTTCTTAATGGATACATCCAGTTAATTATTGCATTTACATAGCAGTATGAACTTTGTCATTATCGCTTATAAAACAAATCAAAGCACTAGCATAGCTATGTGAACGGAACGTGATTAATGAAGTGTTTACACGCACATAACAGTAGATACGTGTAGTCCCAACCTTTATACTTTTTATGTTTTATTAATACATGTTCATGTTATTCTTTTTTTACGTATATATGTTACCTTTTTTAACGAGGGTTATATATTACAAAAGGCAAGGATGTATCAATAAATTGTGCTAAATATTTATGCTTATATATAGAATTTTAAAGTGAACCCTTTGGTGCAACCAATTATATACTTATATCATTTGTCTAATTTGTCGAATACCATTAGAGATTTATATCTTATATTCTACAGGAAAATAGAGAATAGTACAAAATTTGGAAACCATAAGTCGAAAACAAACAGACAATGCAATGACAAAAACGAAACACGATTAAAAGACAAACACCAGTTAAAAGTACAATCTCAAAATTACTGAACTCCGAGGAAAATTCAAAACGGAAATTCCCTAATCAAATGGCAATATGAAAAGCTCAAACCCATCAAACGAATGGATAACAACTGTCATATTCCTGACTTGGTACAGGCATTTTCTTTTGTAGAAAATGGTGGATTTAAAGCTATGTATAACAGTCGCATAAAAAAAACCATACAAATATGTAACAAAGAAGCACAAAATAACATATATACCAAGCATATAAACATATAAAATTAAAAACAAGAAATTACCATAACACAATGACGGAATGTATTAGTACAGAGACACGTCATATATGTAACATAGAAGCATAAAAAGGCATATAGACAAAGTACACTAGCAAATATCATAAACATATCATAATTAAACACTTATTTGGTAGGTTGCATTTGAGGAAAATAGGAGATGTGGTTACCGCAATTGGAACATAACCGTCGTCCTCTTTAAATTCAGTACTAGTCAATCGACTCGTGATGTCGTCCGTAAAATTTCAAATAAACAAATATACTAGTATTAAAACAACACTGAAATTAAGGGATCAAAGCTATCAATTTCATGTATATTATTAAGCCTAAACCAGATTTATGATAGTTTAAGAAACAATAAATGGAAATAAAAGAGTAAAATGATTCTCCTCGGTATTTTCATGCATTGCAAATGGAAATTCGAATATTTTGATTTGTACTTGTTTGTCTTTCTTTATTATTTTGATCTGAACGTCACAGGTGAGTCTTATGTAAACAAAACGCACGTAGGTTGTATTACATTACAAGCCTGGCACCTTTGATAACTATTAGCATGTCGAAATGATCTTTTGTAATGTTTATTTGTGTATGTCCATGTCCGTAATGTTTTTTTGCATTTATTTGTACTGTAGTCCTGTCATGGAGTGTTATCGTTTTAATAGTATATTTAACATTGCCATACTTGTGCGAGGTTTGGCAAAACCAGGTACATCCGCCATTTTTTCTTTAAATGTTCCGTACCAAGTAAGGAAAATGGCAGTTGTTATTTTCTGTGTGTGCTACATTGTTGTTTTTTATGTTGTTTTTTTGTTGCAATTCAATGTGTCTGTTGTTTCGTTGTTTTCCTCCTATAGTTGATAGATTAACACAGTTTTAGTTTGTAACCCGGATTTGCTTTCTCTCAATCGATTTATGACTTTCGAAGAGCGGTATACTACTGTTGCCTTTATTTAGGAAATAATCTTTACATTAAACTTCTTCAAAAAAAGTAAAATCTCAAAAATACTGAACTCCGATAAAAATTCATAACGGAAATCCCTTATCAAATGGCAAAAAAAAAAGAGCTCAAACACATCAAAAGAATGGACTAAGCAAATACTTGAATCATCTTTCATTAACTCTCAACTTAAACAAAGTTGTGAACCTGAAGCACTGTATATTTGTTTGTCAATAATGGCTTTAAACCATAACAGATTTCGCAAAGATTTGATTTAAAGCCGTCTTATGTTGCCTGCAGGGATAAGATTACAGAGTGGATCTGAAGTTTCTTAATGGATGTATCCAGTAAAACATTTCATCTATACCGCGGTATGTATATACCGATTATGCAGAAAAAACAAATCAGAGCCGTAGATTGGTTGTTAAAAGAACATGATTTATGAGGTGTTAACACGCAAATTAACCAAGAAAGCATCAGACTATTCGTTTACGTTCTATCATTTCATGCTACTTATTCCATCTTATTCATTCAAATGTGACGTCATTTTTTATTTTTTGATGATCTGTTTTACAAATTCAATTAATTAGCTAATACTTCAGTTTTATCATGTACATCTTTTGTATAGTCATTTTATAAAATTTACAAAAGTATAAATTATTTTAAATAATAGGGATATTCTGGTACCTAACAGACAAACCCTGGCCGTTTTTGGCATAACTTTTTTGAACTTTTGGTCATCGATGCTGTTCAACTTTGTACTTGTTTCGGCTTTCAAACTTTTGTATCTGGGCGTCACTAGTAAGTCTTGTGTGGACAAAATGCACTTCTGGCGTATTAAAAATTTTAAACTTGTAGCCTTTTGTTAGCTATTATTCGTGTGTTTCTTTGTCAATTGTGTTTTCCTATTTATTTATATTGTAGTCCTGTAATGTTGTGTTGTCATTTTATGTTATATTTCACATGGCCATAAAAGAGGGGGAGGTTTGGCATGCCACAAAACCAGGTTCAACCCACCATTTTTTTCCTTTAAAAATGTCCTGTACCAAGTCAGGAATATGGCCATTGTTATATTATAGTTCGTTTCTGTGTGTGTAACGTTTTAACGCTGTGTTTCCGTTGTGTCGTTTGTTTTCTCTTATTTTTTAGTGTGAATTCATATTACTATAAGACGTGTCACGGTACTTATCCATCCTAAATTCATGTATTTGGTTTTGATGTTATATTTGTTATTCTCATAGGATTTTGTCTAATGCTTAGTCTATTTCTGTGTGTGTGTGTGTGTGTGTGTGTATGTGTGTGTGTGTGTGTGTGTCTGTGTGTGTGTGTGTGTGTCTGTGTGTGTGTGTGTGTGTGTGTGTGTGTGTGTGTGTGTGTGTGTGTGTGTGTGTGTGTGTGTGTGTGTGTGTGTCTGTGTCTGTGTCTGTGTCTGTGTGTTACATTTTAATGTTGTGTCGTTTTTCTTCTTTTGTATTTAATGCGTTTCCCTCGGTTTTGGTTTGTTACCCCAATTTTGTTTTTAGTCCATGGATTTGTGAGTTTTGAACAGCAGTATACTACTGCTGCCTTTATTTATCATTTGACCTTGATGATACTTTTGTTCAAATCATTATGTATATCCAATGGGAGTGATGTCTTAAAAATCTAATTATAAACATTCAAAAACATAAAATCAATTCAATACAGAACAAAACTAAACAGAAAATGAATGTGACAGTAGAAACTTCGTGTACATGGTGTATGTCATAAAACAAAGTTATTAACAATCTTAAGGTGGTACCCAACACTTTTGCTATAATTAATTTGGCTCGTTTAATTTTCATAAAATTTTGTCAAAGTATTTACTTTGACCCTTTAACAAAAATATAAAAAATTCAAAAATTTTAAACCAACCGTTTTATATGAAAAATTATACTGTTTATATAGCAGTTTGACAAACACCAATTTTGATCACTGAGAAGCTTAATATTCCTTTTACAACACAACGTAATTAAAACGTTTAGCTGATTTTACAGAGTTAGCTCCCTGTAGTGTTAGGTACCACCTTAAGAATAGCGAACTCTGACGGATAAGTCTCAATGCAAAGGAATATGAGAACAAAAATACTGTTAGATATAAGAATAAGAAAAATAGGATATAATTGCAAAAGAGGCAACTCTCAATCAGAGACCAAATGACACAGAAGTTAACAACTATAGGTCACTTTATGGCTTTCAACAATTGGCAACATCCAAACAGCATAGTCCGCGATAAAAGGGATGAAATTAGAATGCAAAATGATTCAAACTAGAACTCTAATGACCTGATATTTGTAAAACAAAACAATCAACAAAATACAAATATGATATACAGCAACAAAAAAAGTAAAATCGCAAAAATACGAGACACCGAGGAAAATCAAAAACGGAAATTCCTTTATAAAATGGCAAAATCAACTTTTTGGAATTTTGGGTATTCAATGCTGTTCAACTTTGTACTTGTTTGGTTGTATAACTTTTTGATTTGAGCGTCAATGATAAGTCTTAGGTAGATAAACGCGCGTATGACGTATTTAATTATAGTTCTGGCACTTTGATAACTATTTACACCACTCGATGAATGCCACTGCTGGTGGACGTTTCGTTCCCGATGGTATCACCAGCCCAGTAGACAGCACTTCGGTGTTAACATGAATATCAATTTTATGGTCATGTTTATAAATTTCCTGTTACAAAACTTTGAATTTTCGAAAAACTCCTTTGGTCTGACCTTTACTGATGAGTCTTATATAGACGAAACGCTCCTCTGGCGTATTAAATTATATCCTGGTACCTTTGATAACTATCAAAATCTCAACCATATCAAACTTATGGATAACAACTGTCATATTTCGGTCTTGGAACAAGGTATTTTCTTAAATAGTAACGACATCAACTAAATTGCAGGCTCCTGCCTTGGTACATGCCCATATATTATGTGGCGAGGTTACACAACATGTAAAAGGGTTCCCGTCATCCCCCCCATAACCCAGGACAGCGGTGCAACAGTACAAAATGCGATCAAACTATAAGAGCTAGTTGATAAGGGCTGAACTTATCGGATCACAAAACATATTCAGGGCGTATCAGGGAATTTTACATGCCTACAACATAAAAGCCACTAAGTAAAGATCTGGCAGTACTCTAAATTACCGGTAGAAATTTCAAACCAATAACCAAAAATAGCATATATCCAAGACTAAGTATCAATGAGCACACATCCAATTGACTAAGTGTAAAGACGTCAGTAACAGTCAGAGAAAAAGTAAACATTGTGCAATGCCAAAATACAGATATCGACAGATTGTAGTACTGTGAATGTGAATATGTTTATATACGTATATAACAACAATATATTTTGGTTTAAATTTACTGATAACGAAATCAGTATCTACAATGTATACTAATAAAACGAAATTTAAAGATCAAATAAGAGTTCTGAATTGGTATCCTTTTTGAAAAAAAAAATATTTAAAGGATCAATTAGCTTTAACGTCTGGTTGGTATCAAAAAGGAAGAAAATCAGTTACTAAGTAAATCACGCAATTTTTATTATTTTGATATAAGTTGTATAAAGTTTTTAAAAATAGTTTTTATCAAAGTATAAGTGTTTTTATTATTACATATTATTATATAGTTATTTGAAAAAATGTGTTGGTTTCCCGCACACATTTAAGTTGAGAATAAACAGTCCATTTTAAATCAAATGTCTGAACATAAACGCAAAATATAATTCAATCATTGAACATACTGTGATTAAAGATTGGTTAGTGATGTACCAAATTAACTGTCATGATTCTTTATTGTCAATATTGTGGAACGTCTGTACAAAATGATTGCGTCTGACAATAAGAAAAGAATTCGTGAATTTGAAAGTCAGCAGCATAAATTCATACAAGTAATACTTAAAATTATAGTCTCGCAACTTATCATTATATGTTAAAACAAACATTTGTAAGCTGCTACAAAGCATTAGAGGTTGATATCTTTAAATCTACAGTAAATAATTAAGTAAATGGCGTAGTCATTTAAAACCCAGACACGTAATAATAATGTTTTGACATTTTTTGTAATTTGTAATTTAGTCATATTGATCAAAAGGATGAATACGTCTAGACTTCTGTACTTTTTCCTGAAAGAGAAGGGACGATTCAAATGACTATTAGATATATTCTGATCAATTTAAAAGTTTACGAATAGAAAATATTTTATTTTGTTATCTGCACTGGCCAAAAAAAAAATAATAACATCGATTTGTCTTGTATGTGATTAAAAATTAGCTTGCATTTTTATCTAAGATTAAAGGAGTGGGATTTTTCAGGGTTCAATGAGCTGTCAACTTTAACAACAATTACACAAAGCTATTGCTATATTGGTGTTTTGCTTTTATTGTAATAATGTCTCTCTTCATAAAATATTATCAAATTTGTTTATGGCTTTGTGTGCATGATCAATCATACGTATCAGAATTGAGTGGTATTCTTGAAACAGAATGTTTATTATTCCGGCTATCCGGAAGAATAATTAAAAAATCTCTTTTTTTTTCTGCAATCTGGTGCAGGCGCAAATGTTCAATTATATCACCAGTGTCATGTGGTGTGAAATTTGTCCCGGATCAGTTGTCGGATTGCAAACGTGTGTATGCTATAGACGTGGAGATCTTGCTTATATTAAGATATATAATTAAAAAAAAATCGAAGAGAATGTAATAGCTGAAAAATAAATTTCTATAGGAAAGAATTTGGAACAATGACATTAACAAAAACGATAATGAAGCGTAAAATATAATACAAAAATTGCTGCTTTACATAGTAACATTTATATGAATCAACTTAGGCAAACGCATTAAATGTGCTACTGGAAAATGACAACAAAACAGTTTTTTTTCATATTTTCTATGTGTTATAAATCATCGAACATTTTAAATAAAAATTCGTGCAAAATATTTTGACGGAAGCCGTTGGAACGAAATTCATAGATATTATACATTCAGTATCTTCTTCATACATAGACATAAGAAGATGTGGTTTGAGTGTCAATGAGACAGCGCTCCATCAAAATCACAGTTTATAAAAGTAAACTGTTATAGGTTTATGGTTATATGTCAATCAACACAAATAATAACTGGCCTTAATTCTAACATTGTATGAAATTCTTAGGTAGAACATAGAAAGGAGAGACTTTTTGGGGTTGTTTTTTTTTTTGTACTAATTTTCTAACTTTAAAGTAAATTTAGTCCCAGTTTGATTTATTTTGAAGAATGGAAACACTTTTGCACTATTTTATGCCATGTGCCATAAACTAGGTGTTTTTGCTGCATATAAATCGATGTTGCTGATATTTTCACTTTCGATAAATGACTTTTGAACAGCGCTGTACTTCTGCTGCCTGTTTTTCTAATCTCTCTTGGCAAGCTTTTTTTATTTCAATGGATAGCTTCGTGCCATAATGAAGAACTAGAAGGAAAAAAGTTAACACGTGAGGAGTTTATTCTGATGGTTTTCTTTTTCTATATATTCTCTTTTCTTTTTTTTTTTTTCGTATCGTTTTATCTTCAGCTTAAAATAAAAAAATGCCCGCTTGGTGAACGTTCAAAAACAGTAATAGTTCCAAATCTCAGTGTTTGCAAGGGATCAGATTTTATTGCAACTGCATTTTCCTCTTGATGCTACAGTGACCACTAAATTAATAGATTATATAGGTATAATTGTTATGTTTGGCCGACAAATAGCAGATAAAAGCACCTCTATGACCGGCAGAATAGACATTTTTGCACTTTTTACGGATAACAGAAATTAAATTCTAAAACTTTCAATCCGAAAGCTCCTTCAAACATGTTTAATCCCGCTACATTATTTTGTGCCCGTCCTATGTCAGGAGACTAAAGTTCCAAGGTTTGTGATTCATGTCTGTCATTTTTATTTTCTTTATACATCCATCTCGTGTTTATTGGCAAGCTTTAGCCATTTTATGTTGTTGGGGCGAAAAGCACTATCCATCATTTCATCATACAACAAGTCATAAATGTTTCCCAAATTAAATGTTGTTTACAAAAGATTTAATTACCTCAGACATTGTATTTGAAATTTACAGCCGCATTTGAGGAATATTTTTGTGACAAAAACACAAAATTTAATTTCTTTTTGTGATGCCTGTGATAAAAGAAAAGCTTCTGATCTGACTAAAATGTCATGGTTTTGTAGTGTAAAAATTCTGTTAGGTATGCAAACAATACGTACTTATTGTTTTTGACAATAAGATGAGAAATAATGAATGTATCTGACTTGTGCTAAATATTCACATTTATTCTCTTACCATTAAAGTAAAAACTTAGAATTTCGTCTATGACCCAAACAATAACATGATTTAACAGTTTTTGCAATCTGTCACATACCATTAGAGTTTTATAAATTATAATCGACAAGAAAGTAGAAGATGGTATCACATTTTGAACCAAAATAACAAATAACAATTATATTATAGTTTTGTCAAGATAACCACTAGATTATCTTTTTGATCGCTTATTTTTGTAACAAGTAAAACAACGGTGCAAAAGGTTGAACATGGTAACAAGTTGACGATAGTTTATGATTGTGTACATGTAGCGTTAGCAACTACATCCGTTTAGGAATACAGCGTAATTATTTTTCATAAAAGCACTGAAAACATTTGTCCCTTTGAAAGAAACTTAAATTAGGGTATGCCCCCGAATCACTGTGGATTAGTTTGTTCATTTTTATCGTCAATACCATGACTTGTTTTGAAGCCATATATGGTGGATCTGACATTTATTAATGGATATATCTTAAAAATTGTGCGTCTCTACCGGTGAATGAACTTTAAGATAAAGACTTAAAAAAACAAATCGGTGTACCATCGTAGCTTTCATAAAAACATGATTTACGAAGTGGTTAAAAGAGGTAACAGTATTATGCCTCAAACTTTATTCTTTGATGTCTTATTATTACATGTTATTCTGCTATAATGCTTTTGCAAAAATGGTTATATACTGGTTAATCTATTTGTAGGAAGTTGTCTTGATAATTTATTCGTCGACTTTTGGCTGCGGACGTATGAATTTATAAAGTGTCGTTTTCATTTTCCACAGCAGCACTTCAACGATATTGCTGCTGATGGACTATCAGACCCCGTCAATATATCAGTACTAAAATGCCTTCTAAGAAACCATTCCTAAAATCTAAATATTGCTTAAGAAAACCTAAGGTTTCAACCTTTAATGGTTTTAGTTATCAAGTTTAGGTATTGGTCTTCGACTGTTTCGGTCACTATACATCATTGGCTTTCAAATATTAGACAGTAAGGAAAAAACTGCGGAGTTTTTTGTTTAGAAAATATTTTATAAGATGGTAATATAGACTTTAGAGAGAGTACTTTCATGTTATAGACCTTCAACTCGGGGAGTTTTTTCAACGGTTACTTACTTTGTGACAGGACATTCTGGTACTCGGTCATGTAGGAGCAATGAAAAGAAGAAAAAAGTTTACAATCGGTGCAATGTTTGGAAACATTTATTATTCTGTGTTTTGTGTACTCGATAAAATCATAGGATTCTCCACATTACTCTGATCTTTCAAATTTTTAGCTGGAAATAAAAAGTTCATTTCAGGTTAATGTCCTGACAAACACAAAAATAGGATTCAATTATTGAATATACTGTGATTACAGATTAGTGAGTGATGTACCAAATTAACTGACATGACTCGTTATTGTCTACATTATAAACGTCTGTACAAAATGTCTGTACAAAATCTTACAATGATTGTGTCTGACAATAAGAAAAGTGTTCATGAATTTGGTAGTCTTCAGCATTACTGCATATTGTCACAAGTAAAACTTCAAATTTTAGTCTTGCAGCTAAATGTTATACAATGTATGTTAAAACAGAGAATAATAATCTATTACTATGGATAGTTTGTTGAGATCTTTAAAGTGGTATAGGATTTAGTAACCCAGACAACTAATAATGTTGGTTTTGATATTTTTTGTATTTTGCATATTTTTCAGATTGATTTAAAAGACAATTATTTTTATTATTTGCTAACAGATAAAAATCTCAAAAACCATATTTGACAATTATATAACATCCTTGTTATTTCTTCACAGCTTTTATATGTAAACTGTGCCAACGTTAAATGTATGAAAAATCAAGAGAGACATTTCCTGCCAAATTTACGAAAGGCTATATCTCGTCTTGTCTTTAAAAGTTGTTATATGAATATGGTACCCGACATCATTAAGCATGTGATATATTCACCCTGTTTGTAAATACGTAAGAATATAAGTCACATAACAAATATTGTTGTTTGAATTATTTTGGGATCTACATCCACTTTTACAGATGTCTTTATATTGTGAAACGAGAGGCAATGATCTATAATAACTATGCTGCATGAGTTATCTGTTCTACGTATTTCATCAAAGTTATCCTGATGTATTCTCAAAAACTGTTAAAAAGTAATTAAAATTCTATAAGACTTTTACAGATGGCTTATCATTATACATGTAAAAGATTTACAAAAAGAAAAATAGGGGTCACCGGGCAATTTTTTTTAATGCATTCAAATGGATAAAACCAGAGGATTCCGAAAATCTGACAAAACATCTAAAACATGACAAGCCACCTTCCTTAATTTAAAAAAAGTAGTAAACATTTCTATTTTCTGAAGGGATATAATAAAGTTGTTTCAATCTATCGGACTCTTAGCCATGTCACTATCAATTTAAGCATCACTCTCTTTCATGAGATAATCAGTCATAAATTTCTTACAACGAAAAATATTTACAGAAGATAAAAATGACTTTAGACATTTTATTTGAAATTTACAACCGCTTTTGATATTTACTTAAAAAAGACACAAAAAGAATTTTATTTTGGCGATGCCTGCGATTGAAGAGTAGATAGCTGCTGACTCTAGAAAATTTAAGCTGTCATGCTCTTTCATTGTAATCATTCTAATATGTCTGCATAAAATTTCGTTAACTGCTTTTGACAATAAGCAGAGAAAATTTGAATGTATCTGACTGGCGCTAAATATTCATAGTTATTAATTTATTGTTAAATAAAATACTTTGAATATCGTTTATGACGCAAACAATTATTTGCTGATACAATTTCTGTAATATGTTGCATACCATTAGAAATTTATAAATTATAATCGACAGGAAAGTAGAAAATTGTGTAAGATTTTAAAACCACAATAACAAATAACAATTAAAAACCAATTGTTCAGAGAACAATTGAAGGTCTTTCCACCAGTAAATATCTATTTTGATATTAAAATATTAAAAATCAGTCTAAAATGTCAGTTCCTATGGCTTTATGATGTATAGATATGAATTTTAACCAAAGGTCATAATCTAAAACGCCAAATTTACCTATGACCTTGACCTCAATTTCAAGGTCACAAACTGAGGGTCTCAAATCAAAAGACCCTAGGTCTCTAATATGTATGGTTAATAAGTAATATCACTTTACGCATAATTTTAGATGTGGTAGGGGCTAAAACTCCCATTTATTGTCTACGCACCCTTTCAACCAAAATTATTATGTTACGACATGTCGCAACTAACAATTTAGTAAAAATAATTTGTCGATATCTGATAAGGTTAATGAAAATGAGTGAAAATAAGCCAAAATCAAAATTTAGAATATGACCTTGACCTTTGACCTTGACCTAATTTTCATTTTTTTGGACCAAGGACCTTAAATCAAAAGACCCTAGGTCTCTATTACCTATGGTTTACCAGTTAGAAATGCATATTACTAATATCAAATGCAAAAGGGGGAATAACTCTCATAAGGAGTGTTCATATCGCTTCGGTTAAAATAGGACAAATCATGCGAAGGATATAACGAGCAATTTTATAAAATAAATTTGTCGCATTTTTCTACGGTTACGGAGGAGATGCACTCTGATGATAAACAGTGAAAGGGGAGATAACTCTTACAAAGAAAATGGTTCGCCTTAGCAGGGTGAAATTTAAAAGCGCATAAACTATACGATACCATATGAGAAATATCTAAGCGACATATTGCGAAACAAACATTTATCGCAAGAACAAAATTTGGCGGAAGAAAAAAAAAAAAAAAAAAAAATAATAATAATAATAATAATAAATATAAATCAATTGCTTTAAAAAAGCAATTGTAGGTGGTCTTTCCCCCTTTAGAATTAATTGAATGGGGGAGGGGGTGTTTGTTTGTTTGTTTGATTGTTTGCTTGTTTGTTTGTTTCTGTATGGGGTCTATATTATTGTTACCGGAGAAGTTTCATGTTTAGTTTGGAAAGTTTTTTATTTTATTTTAGGTACAGCGCGCGCGCCAGATTGACGAGACATCACGTGACACGGGTTTATAATAACGAAAACTTAGTCTTTTTATTTCTCTTTAGGTCGGGACGTTAAACAGACAACATCTATAGAGATGGAATGTACACAATGTAATTTCTTTTGTCATTGTAGGAAATTGACATTTTCATCACAGTTCACGGGCAGTGCATGTTTTGGATTTAATTGATCCAGTGTAACATTAAAACACATTTATTGATTATTTTCTGATAATGTACATTTTTCAGCACCTGTTTGTAACACAGATTAATATTTCAATCTCGGAGCGGACATTTTATTGTAGGTTTTTACTGAGATTTTCGGACCTAGCAAGCGATTTTTACAGCATTGCCATTTCTTTTCCCTAGGAAAAGTCTTGAGAGATATCGGCACCACGTTGTTTTATGAACCTTTAGTACATGTATGCCCTGCTGACTGCAAATTTTGAGGTCGATTGTACTTGTAGTTTCAGAGAACATGTGGATTTTTTTTTCAGAAGTGACGTAAGAACAATATTAAATTTCAATTTTTCTTGAATAAATGAGAGTTTGCTCCTTCAATAAACTCATGAATAAACAGTCATACAGATTGATTGATTGATTGATTGATTGATTGATTGATTGATTGATTGATTGATTGATTGATTGATTAGTTGGATGGTTGGTTGGTTGGTTGGTTAAACACGTTGGGTAGGGTCAATTGAAACACGGAAAAAGACACAAAGAAGATATTGGACCCTACATTAACCACATGAGACGGAAAGATGATTGATTGATCATGATCATGATTGATTGATTGATTGATTGATTGATTGATTAGTTGGTTGGTTGGTTGGTTGGTTGGTTGGTTAAACACGTTGGTTAGGGTCAATTGAAACAGCGAAAAAGAAACAAAGAAGATCTTGAACCCTATAATAAACACATGAGACGGAAACATGATTGATTGATTGATCATGATCATTATTGGTTGATTGATCATGATCATGATTGATTGATTGGTTGGTTGGTTGGTTGGTTGGTTGGTTGGTTAAACACGTTGGATAGGGTCACTTGAAACACGGAAAAAGAAACAAAGAAGATCTTGGACCCTATATTAAACACATGAGACGGAAACATGATTGATTGATCATGATCATGATTGATTGATTGATTGATTGATTGATTGATTGATTGATTAGTTGGTTGGTTGGTTGGTTGGTTGGTTGGTTGGTTGGTTGGTTGGTTAAACACGTTGGATAGGGTCAATTGAAACACGGAAAAAGACACAAAGAAGATCTTGGACCCTTTATTAAACACATGAGACGGAAACATGATTGGTTGATCATGATCATGATTGATTGATTGATTGATTGATTGATTGATTGATTGATTGATTGATTGGTTGGTTGGTTGAACCCTATAAGAAACACATGAGACGGAAACATGATTGATTGATTGATCATGATCATTATTGGTTGATTGATCATGATCATGATTGATTGATTGATTCATTGGTTGGTTGGTTGGTTGGTTGGTTGGTTGGTTGGTTGGTTGGTTGGTGGGTTTGTTGGTTGAAATTCAAACACACATAAAACTGTTTAAATAGTGCCAAAACCACATAATTTGATGACCTTGACCTTTGACCTTGTAACCTTCGTCAAGGTCATTGCTCCACAAGGTCATTGCAAAAGACCCTATGGGTCAAGGACCTTTTGTTTAAGAGTTTTGCCTAAAAATGGCTTTTTAAAAACCATCGATGGGAGTTATGTCCCTTACATGATGGTAAAATCAATATAGTCATAATGTAAAAAAGTTGCCCCTTGAAGTACCAAGCATTTTTCACTGCTTAATTTTTTTGTATCTATAACCGTTCAAGAGTTATAGGGAAATCAAAGACATATGAAAATCTAAAATATGACCTTGACCTTTGACCTTGACCTAATTTTCTTAATTAGGAATCAGGGGACTCAAATAAAAACATTCCAGGGTTATACGGTTAACGGTTTATGAGTTAAAAAAATATAGCGACAAATTTATTCCGTAAAGGTAGATAACTCCTATAAAATTTCATCGAATCGCTTCGATCCAAACACGCCAAAAATTACTGAGGATGTAACGAACAATTTGTGAAAAGAATTTTGTCGCTATCTTTTTTTGTTACGAAGGAGATGCACACACATGATAAACAGTGAATAGGGAGATAACTCTCACAAAGAAAATGGTTCGGCTTAGCAGGGTGAAATTTAAAAGCGCATAAACTATACGATACCATATGAGAAATATCTAAGCGACATATTGCGAAACAAACATTTATCGCAATAAAAAAATTTGGCGGAAGAAAAAAAATAATAATAATAATAATAATAATAATAATAATAATAATCAGAACAAATACAATAGGACTTTCCACAGAAAAGTGGAAAGACCTAATAATCAGAACAAATACAATAGGTCTTTCCACAGAAAAGTGGAAAGACCTAATTAGTCTTGTCAAAAAGAATGCAAGTATGGCGACATTATAATGGCTTCAATATCTCCTATCAGATGTTCTAGTTAGCAAGTAAAGTAGTGGGCTAAAAATTTTAATTTGGTAACAAATATAAGATAATTCTTGAGTTTGTTGCCATCGTTAGCCTATTTTACTGCCAATATCATATACGCATAATACAATTAAGAAAGAAAAAAGAATGAAAGTAAGAAAAAGTATAACAAAAATACCAAACTCCAAGTATACATGCAAGCAAAAACTGAAAACAAAGAAATAAGCCGTAATCTTAACAAACAATTAATTTTCTCTAAAGTATTTTAAAAATGTTTCTATTGTTTCGTGTAATTTTAAATAATAAATCAGATTATAACATCTTCTGTCGAGAACTTTAATATAGTAAATAAATATTTAAATGGATATTATTTATGTGTTTACTTGTGAGTAATTTATCATAGTGACAGACTATTTTGATGTTTGCCACAAATTTTTTGAATTTTGGATCCTCAATGCTCTTCAACTTCGTACTTGTTTGGCTTTATAAATATTCCGATATGAGAGTCACTGGTGTGTCTTATGTAGAATAAACGTGTCTGGCGTACTAAATTATAATCCTGGTACCTTTGATAACAATTTAAACCACTGGGTCGATGCCACTCCTGGTGGACGTTTCGTCCCCGAGAGTATCAACAGCCCAGTAGTCAACATTTCGGTGTTGACATGAATATCAATAATGTGGTCATTTTATAAATTTCCTGTTTACAAAACTTTGAATATTTCGAAAAACTAAGGATTTTCTTATTCCAGGCATAGATTACCTTAGCCGTATGTGGCACAGCTTTTTGGAATTTTGGATCCTCAATGCTCTTCAACGTTGTACTTGTTTGGCTTTATAAATATTTCGATATGAACGTCACTGATGAGTCTTATGTAGATAAAACGCGCGTCTGGCGAACTAAATTATAATCCTCGTACCTTTGATTTGGTGGGACTAATTGGTGTGTATACTTGAAAGACTCACAAATTACAGTGTGAATTATGCACTATAGTCCGTTTTGAGTAAAATTATGCCCACTTCAAACATGTGATGAACACTTGAATACACCATAAACCTCTTCCCTTATTATAAACATCTATTTTAACAGCAATCAAAATAGGGTTTCAGAGAAACTGTTAAAATGTCTATGGTCTACAGTAGGTGTGGTCGGAATTATATGTGGATATCGAATAATTCCAAAGATCTATAAGGATACATATATGCTATTCCTCTTGGAAATATATAAAACATCTTTCTTATCCACCCTTTACAAGCGTTGATTCGAGCGAAACTATGAGTATATTGTAGACGAAAAATCCAATCTAGCGTACACCATTTGGATCCTTGTATAAATTATGCGTTTATTTACAACCAGTGATGGAGGTTTTATTTTAAAAAGCATAAAACTTCGTAACATGACCATTCCTCTTCATTTATTTTCTTAATATTTCAATTATATTAAACAGCTATTTAGTTAATTCCAACAGTAATTACCCCAAGAATCCGATTTTTGTTATGTTTATATATTTTATTATCATAAGTTGTTTACAGATTAACAAGGTTATGTGCATTATCCAATCTGTCATCTATAGTCCTTACTCTGTCAGTTTATAACATTCAATATTTAAGGAATTTTTGGTCCTTAATACTTTTCAACATTTTTTACTTGTTTGGCTTTATAACGTTTTTGATCTGAGCGTCATGTAATCTTATGTAGAAGAAACGCGCATCTAGCGTATTACATTATAAGCCTGGTACCTTTGATAACTATTTGAGACAGCTCATTGTTTATTTCATCTTAGGCTTATTTCTTCATTCGTAATCAACAAGTACTGTAGTATTTTATGTGAACCTAAATAAAATTATGTTATTTGTAATGCTAAAAATAATACTTAATCTCACTCACTCCGGAATAAACTCTTAATGTTCTCAAACTCATACTTTTGGCTTTGTTTTTTTAAACTACTGGTCTAGAGAAAACTGATGATTTTCTGTTATGGAAACAAGTTACATTTTCTTTGAAATCAATATTATATATTCGTGCACTTCATGCTACAGCTTCATCGAATATTAAAGTTAAGAACAAATGATATTGCTTGATAACGAACGTGAACGTATCTGCTTTATAACATACTGCTTTCAAATTCATCTGAATTAAAACATTGAATGAATTTAACAACAACATTAAAAGAAAAGAAAAAGTGCCCTTTATCTAGATCTTTTTGGCAATTCATGCACCTTTCTTTCATTTTCTTGTCGTACCTGTGTATGTATATGTATAGCACTACATTTTTTTTTAATTAATTCAATTCTTTTATCATGGTCTGTTGGATAACCAATGATTTCAATTAATTTTGTTATTTTCACAGGTCCACTGAATCGTAGTAAACTATATAAGGATATACATATACAAATGAAAACAAACAGGAAAATATCTGACATCAATCCTCCATTCACAACAAAAGGAAGTGTGTTCCTCAGCAATATGACGTGGTTGTCATTGTTTTACGTTGAGAGTAATATTTATTCGTCTAGAGTAGATGTTTCGAAGGCTTTAAAAGTTTATTTTATCTAACATTTATACTATTTTTATTTCTATAACAAACTCATTCAAAATGTCATAAGTATTTGAATAAAAATGTAAGCTTATTTGTAATGGTCAGTAGTTAATGCAGTTAAACCTACTAAACGAACACAACATCTACGAATATGAATTGATAATATAACAATGATTACTAATGACAATGTGTCTGTGATAGTAATAGTAGTTTGATATACGTTAATGGTGATCTGAAAATGGCTTCTTAAGACCGTATATAGTCCATATAGACAATGTATGGTAATTACACAGCAGATGATCTTATCTATTTGATAATTGTGTGACTACTAAGGAGACTTGATAACTATATTTTATTGTAAATAATAATCTGCAGTCTGCTAGCTTACAATTAATGTTATGTTTGTTAACATCTCCAAGAATATGAACATGTTATTAAAACAATGTTGACTTCTGACTATATTTTTAAATAGTTACCAATTATGTCTGTTTGTTTTGTTCAAACATTGTTGTCAATAAAATTTAATGTATACGATCGTGATACAAGTGAGAGTTTTAGCTAGCAATAAAACCAGGTTTTATCCACCATTTTCTACATAATGAAACCCCTTACCAAGTCAGGAATATAACAATTGTTATCCATTCGTTTGATATTTTTGATATTTTTATTTTTTTTTTTTTGGCATTTGATAAGATCCTTTCCAATTTGAATTTTGTGGAGTTCGGTATTTTTCTTATTCTATTTTTTAGTTGGCTATTCGAGGACCTGTCATGCAAATAAACTCAGACTTTAGTCTGAGTTGCATGATTTTTTTTTATTAGTTGTTACGTCCACTGTATTTTTGTCCATCTGATGAGTTAAGCCTTTTTCAACTGATTTTTATAGTTCGTTCTTATGTTGTACTGTTATACCACTGTCCCAGGTTAGGGGGAGGGTTTGGGATCCCGCTAACATGTTTAACCCCGCCACATTATTTATGTATGTGCCTGTCCCAAGTCAGGAGCCTGTAATTCAGTGGTTGTCGTTTATGTGTTACATATTTGTTTTTCGTTCATTTTTTTACATAAATAAGGCCATTAGTTTTCTCGTTTGAATTGTTTTACATTGTCTTATCGGGGCCTTTTATAGCTCATTATGCGGTATGAGCTTTGCTCATTGTTGAAGGCCGTACGGTGACCTATAGTTGTTAATGTCTGTGTTATTTTGGTCTTTTGTGGATAGTTGTCTCATTGGCAATCATACCACATCTTCTTTTTTATATCATCATAGATACTAGGATTAAAATTTTATATTTACGCCAAACGCGCGTTTCGTATAGACTCATCAGTGACGCTCGAATCAAAAAATGTTTTAAAGCCAAATAAAGGACGAAAATGATTTGAAAATCGAATATGACGGATCTAAATGTTGTTTTAATATACTTTATCTTAATTAATTATTCAAAAAGAAAAAAGGTATATGAAGTTATAAACTGATTCTTTTCTTTTATTTTGGTATTGATATAATCATTATGAAATATTTGAAGTTAAAAAATCACACAGTTATATCAACCTTGATCGATAGATATAAGTAAAATACTTTGTATTTACCGCATCTAGAATAAAGTCAAATTAAACTATGAAATTCGGTTGAAATATGTATTGCAGTTAGGAATTCTAAAATTAGTTATCTTTTAAACGTCTTCTGTTATGCCTGATTAAAAAACAGCTTTATCATCGCATGTCATGTCTGTTTTGTATCAAAATAAAATATCTATTTCAATAACGATTCTATAATTTCTAATCTATGTTTCAATATCATTTTTTTCTTTTAAAATATTTTTCAATCTTCATTTTTTAAAAACCTTGATCTGCTACTGTAAAACTATCAACACATTAAATCCTGTCAATTACTTCAAAAGTGAACCTTTGGTTCGAGGGTTTTCTATTTTGCTCTTTGATTAGGGACTTTTCTATTTCAATTTTCAGTATTTTAGAGATTTTACTTTTTCCTATTTCTCAACAATCTTTAAAAAGGAACAAAAAATTTCATTTCTTGCAGCATCACAAATGAGTCATAGTCAGTCATTGATATTTCATCATACGGATGCTAAAACAATTGCATGACGGGTGTCACATGTGGAACAAAATCTACTCACCCTTCCGGATCACCTTAGATCTCCAACACATATACCCCCAAATCTTAAGGTTGGGTTCGTGTTACCCAGTCTTTAGTTTGCTTTGTTTTGTTTTGTGTACTTTGTATTGTCTATTAGTCTATATGTTTTTCAGCCATGGCGTTGTCAAATTTTTTCGACATATGAGTTTGAATGTCTCTTATATATTTTGCTCCTTTTTTGTCTATTTAAATACGTGTTAAATAGTCTGTCAACAAAATTCAAATAAGACTGGATATTTGAATATCTTGAACGTACATGTAACCTCTCATATATATTGCTTTTAAATAGATTATTGATGTAGCAAAATTATGTCCTGGAATGAACTGTTTATCTGGATAAAGATAGCGTGATCATTGTTGAAGCATAACTGTAATTGAGGTGTTACAGTTCTTCTTCATAATCAATTTATAAACATATAATATTGACTTAATAGTTATATCATAGAAATATCAGAAAAACATAACAATTGAAAGTGAAAGGATTATCATAAGCGATCGATTATTCAGAACAGTTATGAAGATTGTAGAACAGCTGGTCAAGATGTGTTTCCTCGTAAATATTAATCAATGTTACAAAATGTTAACTTATATGTTTGCAAAATGGCCAATGAGTATTACATTATACTACAGTATCTTTAATGCTAATAATAATTACCCTCTCTTGAAAAATAGGCAGCAGAAATGATATTTTGCTTTTCCTTAAATGTATAGGTATTATGAAATATATCAAGGGGCATTTTCAAATAACAAAGAAACCAGATTGTTTGCATGTAAGTAATAGTGTGTCATGACAAGTGACTTGAGGGAAACTTTATTGAGAGTCTGAAATCTAAGAATCATTTCCGTTTTTTTTTTTTATCCCGTAAGGATCAAAAAAATTGTTTGCTCAATTTATTAAGGAAAATCTAATTATTACATTTAAATATTTTGAAATTGAAATAATTTCCTTTACTTCATTCCGGTATGACCAGCTCTATGACGAAACGGTTCTTTAAAATAATAAATAAATTCTTCTACGGTCAATTTTGATTTAGGGAGTTTGAACCTGAGATTTTAACTGATTTCTAAATTTGATAATTACAGTTTAAGTAAAGAATGTTTTAAATCATACTAGTACCAAAGCACTGACTACTTTGATGATGATTCCACCCCAGTGTTATTAAAAAAAATTACAGTAAAATATGTTTAATAAAGGCAACAGTAGTATACCGCTGTTCAAAACTCGTAAATCATTGGGGAAAAACTTAAATTGGGGTAACAAACTAAAACTGAGGGAAACACATTTCCAGGTCACGTCTGGATCGCTATTCCAGGTTTGATTTCGTTATGACCGCTAAAATTCAAATATGGGACGATCTGTTTGACAAAAGGGGACATAAATATAATAAGCAAATATATTTCACGTCAACTTTGCCTTAGGTTTTAGGAGTTTCTTTTCTTTTATAATTCCTAAAATTATAAATAGACAATTTAAGAAAGGTATATTCTGAATCATGCCAGTACCAAAGCATTCATTACTGACATATTTTTTTTTCGGGTTGTTTATTATTCATAATTACTATAGTATTACTTGTAGTGCATGCTTTGTTTACAACAGCTATCAATTTCCAATAACTATATTTTAATGAGCTTCGCCTCGACAAATTTCAAATGCTCTTTAGTTCAAATCTATTTTCAATTTACAACATTTGGCAAACCTGCGTAAACAGTAACGTTAATACATTTTTATTGCAAAATGCTTTCAATTTCATTTGATTATGTGATGTGTAAAAACTATCATTCTCAATAGATGTGTGCTAACTTTTACTGAAAAGGTTTGTTCAAAAGTTGAGACGATCATGATATAAATAGTATCTGAAAAGACAATATTAGTTACATAGTGTGCTAGTAACCTAATACGGTATATATGGGGTCAGTAAATTGCATATGGGGATTCGAGCTTCGCTCTCACTCCATATGGAATTTACTGACCCCATGTATACCGTATTACGTCACTAGCACACTATGAAACGAATTTATCTTAAGGTGTAAAATTTAGACTAGTGACCTATCAAAATGAGCAAGTCTTCAATACAGTTAGCATTAACATGATTAAGAAACTACTTCCTTTGATCCTACAAAAACATATGCCAACAATGACAACTTTTTAGATTTAAATGTGTTTTATGAATTTATTTCATTTTATCATCACTTTCTTCGACTGTTGAAACCTTTAAGATTTTTATGTATATGAAATAAGCCCCGACTTCCAACTAACCTAATATTAAATATACACGGTTTACACGAGGATGCTTTTAACCAATCATATTCCTAGAAATGTATTGGAGGTAAGATAAAGTCAGTTATCTTATCAATGCAGCGAGGTAACAAGAGAAAATCAAATGTTATCAATCCGGGATATGGCAGTTATTATCCATTGGCTTGATGGATTGGTGTTTTTATTTTGTCATTTCATAAACAATGCATATGATATAGGATTTTCCGTTTTGAATTTGTATTTTTAATAGTTTACCTTTTTTCATAAATTATACAATAAAAAAATAAAATCCTTTTGGACCAAATGAATTGGTGTTAAATCATAAGTAAATATACGTGTACTCCTTTCAAAAAAACGAGGCGTTAAACGGTATGATGACACATTGAAACAATAACATTAAAGAATTACCGGTTATTTTATCGACATTAAAAAGTGGACAAACTCTCAGGTTTAATGAATTTGTAATAGAATTTTAAAAGAAGCCGAATTTAAACAGCTAGCAAAGAAAATAACAGTCCAAAGGAAATATTTTTCTATTTTCGAGCTAGCGAGTCGTTCCAGTTATTCGTAAATGACATGTGCTTAATAATGTAACACAAGTCCAAATTTCCAGGTCTTTAGTTTGACTCGTCTGGAATCAGGCGAGCACGCTTTCAAAAGACAAAAATAATTACAGGCATGTTTTGATCAAATTTTAATTTTGCCAACTGCATCTCCTAAAATAAATAATTAACTCAAATTGAGTACAAATAACTACATTGTGTTTGTTGGACAAGTATTCGCATAGATGAAGGTTAACTATTCTGAATGCAAAACCCATTTAGAATATAGGATTAATCCTTAAATGATACGGCAACGTTTAATATCAACAAAAAGCGGGGGGATTTCGTTTGGTCTATAGGCAATTATTTACCAAGATCATTTGTAAGATTTTAGTTTAAAGGGGCACTAGCTGTCAAATTCATGGTCACCGATTTGACTCAAATTCTCGTAGTTGATTTATAACAATGTAAAACATTTATCCAAACTATCAAAAGTCTAAAATAAACAGTTTACAGAGCATGGGGTATATAATATATAGGTTCGTTTCGTGTGGTTTTTTTTTAGTCCAGACGTCATCTAATTAACTATCGATTTAACCTCAGATGACCATATAAGCGATGTAAACATAAATAAAGATATGAATAGATTAAACCAACACGTGCAATTGGATTTTTATAGGTCTGTTTGATTTTATTTTATAGATTAAAAATAGATGTTTCTCATTGTTTTTAACCGTATAAGAATGCTTTTATGTGCATCGAATTAGTAATCAAACGATTTACCGTAGTTTCACTTTAATTGTTGACATTTTTTTTCTTTAAATAACCACTACACGTACAATGCATTCGTTGTCAATCTCTAGCTAGGGGTTAAATTGAAGTTCACATGAATACAGATTTAAAGAGGTCGACTCATTCACTTGCAAGTGAATTAATAATTATCAATGTTTCTTAGCGTAATTTGACAAAATTGAACCTTTTTGGCTGCAAAAAGAGAATTGTTATTTCACTATTTCACTTTCATTATTGATTGAACAAAAAAAATCAAACTTTAGATTTTTTATATATTTCGTAGGTAGTGCCCCTTTAAAGGAATTAAAGGTACGATTTATTTGTTTAACAGTTTGAATCAGAAGAAATACCGACATATAATTCTTTTATTGTCATATAGATAAAATGAAACTTGTGACACAAACAAAAGTAAGAACAACAAACAAAAGATAACTTAGAGTCCCCTGTCCTCCTGCTCTAAAGACTGTTTTATATAAAAACCTGGGTTTTTTAACTTTAGATTTGAAGGATTTAGCAGGACTTCTGACTTTTCAGTTTCACACATATTTGGAACTTATGATTATCTATTGCGATTTGCGATTTTGTATGTAATATATTATCTATATCACAGTAGAGGAGAAAGCTGATTGGCCATTATGACAAAAGTGTGTAAGAAATCATATCTGAATATAAATAAACTCATCATAGATACCAGGACTAAATGATATTCTTCCACAGTCATAATAACCTTCAATCATTACCGAACTGAACAAAGAAATAACACGACGGGTGCTGTATACGGTGCAGGAAATGCTTACCCTTCCGGAGCACCTGATTTCACTCCCGGTTTTTAGTGGAGTTCGTGTTGTTTCTTAATTATTATTTATAACTGTTGATGTTAATGTCCTTTGGTTTTGTGAGTCTTTATGTACTCCTTGGTTTTGATTGTTATTGTCTTTCAATTCCTAAGGTTTTACAAGTAAGACAAGTTCTATTGTCTCGAGTTATTTTTAGATATCTACCCTTTTCTATAAGCAAATTATGGTCTCTTATTCTATTTTTTGTAAATAAACGTCTAGTTTCAAAATTTGATTCTTGGTCTGGTTTGACTTTGATATTTTTGAAAAAAAAGTTTGTTAATTTCGTTTAAACAGTTTTTATATTTTCAGTAATTCTGCATAAAAGTTCCTTGAAACATTCTTAATCCAAGTCTACTTTTTATTTGTTCCATATTTTGACAGGAATCTATTTTTTTTAATTATTGAACCTTACAATGTATGGTTCCAATTTTTTAGTTCTTTGTTCAATGATCATTGTTCTTGGGTTTTTTTTAGTGTTTAGACATAACTTCCGTTTTCACAGTAATTTTAAAAGTTATTTAAGCAATTTTAAGACCTTCTTTACTTTTGGATAAAATTATGAAAGAGGGACGAAAGATAACATAGGGAAGGTCAAATTCATAAATTGAAAATAAACTGACAACACCATGGCTAAAAATGAAAAAAGACAAACAGACAAACAATAGTACAAATGACACAACATAGAAAACTAAAGAATAAACAACACAAACCCCAACAAAAACTAGGGGTGATCTCAGGTGCTCCGGAAGGATAAGCAGATCCTGCTCTACATATGGCACCCGTCGTGTTGCTTATGTGATAACAAATCCGGTAAATAGTCTAATTCGGTAGGTCACTAAGGTACATAGATAATACAATTAATTATCTCATTATCTAATTAATAACACAATTCTATATTTATAGTCTTGTGATAGTTATTAAATACATCAAATACAATAATTATAAAAACCTAATCTTGACCTTCGTTTTGTATATCATTCTTTTAGAAATTACCTGTGTCGTCATTTTGTAGCATCAATCCAGTTGTGTGATAAACAATCCGTTTTTCTGTTGTGATGTTTTTATGTGCTGCCGTGGGTTGTTTTACGTGTTCATTTTTATTCTGTGTTTAGTCAGCACTTTGGTGTTGACATGAATATTAATTATATGGTCTTTTTTATAAATTTGCTGCTTGCAAAAGTATGAATCCTAAATACTAAGGATGTTCTTATCCTAGGAATATCTTACCTTAGCCGTATTTGGCATAACTTTTGGGGAATTTTGGATCATCAGTGCTCTTCAACTTTATACTTGTTTGGCTTTCTGATTATTTTGATCTGAGCGTATTACACTATAAGCCTGGTACCTTTGATAACTGAAAGCATGTCGAAATGTATTATTGTATTGTTTATTTGTGTATTTCTGAATGTTTTTGCATTAATTTGTACTGTAGTCCTGTCATGTAATGTTGTCCTTTAAGTGTTATTTTCAACATTAACATAAAAGCGCGAGGTTTTGAATAGGCACAAAACCAGGTTCAGCTCATCACTTTTTTCCTTAAAATGTCCTGAACCAAGTCAGGTAAAAGGCAACTGTTATCTGTATGTGTAACAATGCTTTTTGGGGGTGGTTTTGTTGCTTATTTGTTGCACATTTGTGTTTCTGTTGTGTCGTTGTTTTCCTCTTATAGTTAATTCGTTTCCCTCGGTTTTAGTTTGTAACCAGGATTTGATTTCTCTAAATCAATCTATGACTTTCAAACAGCGATATACTACTGTTGCCTTTATTTACAATAAAACGTAAGATACAGTTGCTTCGTCATCATATATCTGAACGTTATATTGAATATAAAAGGTCCCAACGCATAATATAAGTCATACTTCAGTATCTACAAACTTTTGATCCCTGAAGCGTGTGGACGCTTTCTCAACAGCAGTAAAACAGCAAAAAAAATATAACAGTAACACGTTAAACAACTGTTATATATGGTAAAAAAAAACAACTACAAATAGAATGAAATTCAAAACAGTGTAGCTGTGGCCATTGATTGACACATTAAAATCATCCATTGACTGGGACAATTTAGGTGAACGTTTGTATGTAACGACCAATGCTCACTATGTACTTTCTAAAGACACTTAAACTATGGGGTCACCAAAGGTTCTCAACACCTAAATAAAGTAATTCGAAAAAGTAATCAGAAATAACACGATATTTTGATTTATATCCATTATATAAATCAAAACACAAAGGTTATTCCTGATTAATTTTTCGAATTATTTTATAATTAAAGGCGTTAAGAAACCTTTGGTGACCCCACAGTTTAAATGTCTATCGTAGGTACGTCGTGAACAGTGGTCGTTACAGACAAACTTTCACGTAAATTGTCCCAGTCAATGGATGATTTTAATGTGTCAATCAATGGCCACAGCTACACTGTTTTGAATTTCATTCTATAGACCAATTATAAGGGGTCAATCAGATCAAAAACGTCATTAAACAACTGTGTTTATCATACTTCCTTGTGTCATAGTAGCTGTCGCTACGTTTGTAAATGCGCTTTTTATATTTATAATATGACAATAATTTGTTGCCGCAATCGTTTCCATGCGAAAAAATCTTTCTCTAAACTCAATTTAAAGAGTCGCAGTGTTGTCCTTTTTTAAAAGTCATTCCTACTGTGCCATGGGTTGTCGGAAATAAAGGTTTTTTTAACTATGGCTACATCAATTGAGATGTATGTTAAAAGTCGCTTTTCCGGTGTTAAAATATATAACAAAGATTTGAAGGTTACATGCAAACCACCTTCCGCTCAATATATTCCCTATTCTTTGAATATTTAGATAAATGCCAGTGTACTTGTAAGAAAGTCTTCTGAATAAATAATATTAACCTTTGTCTTAACATTGACTCTGATTGAGAACTGAAAATTAGTATCTATGACAAACGCGATAATTTCAGTTTTTCTATTTTTGTTCAATACATTTACAGTTCCCATTTTACTAAACCATATGTGCATTTCAAAAAAAAATCTCTTCAGAGGTACTCCAAAATATTTGACAGTCCAAAACGTTATACAAACGTTGAAGATATAGCTACCCAAAAAGAACCAAACGTAAATTTAAACCAGGACAAGGAATGAGAAATATGCGTGAGGGAGATACATGCACTCGAAATTTGTAAACATTAAATTAATAATAAAACAATAGTTTGCTTTTAACTTCTATTTCTATTTCTAAGTAGGACCTTATCAGCTACAAGTTTGACTGGTATAAAATCGGCAACTAAATTTCTTAAACATTAAAGTTTTATAAAGAAAAAGTTATACTGGAAAAAAAGTTTTCACACGAATTGATTGATACAGGTCATAAAGTTGCATGTGTATGTCTTAATTTCTTATGATTTGAACGTTTACTTAATTTTGAATTACCCACCCTTTACTCTGAATTTTCCGATTACAGGTCGAATACCATACGATAAAAACACATGGATTTATCTGGAACTGTGTGTATTCTTTTCTTTAACAAAATACCTCTTATAATACTTCAAAGAAGTTATCAAATAGCGCTCAGTGCGATAGACATAAATCGTCATATAAATCATGAAGCTGCAAACTAGGATTTTGCTATTGCTCAAGTGTTCCTGTGATGTATATAATTCAATATATAGGGTATTTGATAGTGCAAATCAACATACGTACTTGAGTATCTTCTTCTCCCCTTCTCTAGAAGATAACAACAAACCTCTTTAAATGTCACTATATAAGTAGAAACGAGATTGCAACTTGCTTATAAAGGTAACAAGTACATGTATATGTGACCAATTTAAGCATGTATAACTCTATGGTGTGGAACTATTTCTACTTTATATTTATATCTATATCTGTTTTTTATCATCAATGAGCACTGCACAGAATGACGAAGAGGTTGATGTTCCTTTAGTCGATAATCAAAATGCTTCATTGGTTGCGACCCTTGATATGTCAAAGGTAAATAGGCGTGTGAAGGAATATGTTCGAAAAGCCGTTGAAACAAAAATGGAAGACATTGAAGGAAAAATCAACAAACACGTTTCTAACATTAAAAAGAACGTCAGTATTGGCATCAATGACGAAATCAGAAAAAAAGTTGAGGGAATTCTAAAAGGAATAGGTAATTAACTTTTTTGTTTAGATGATTTTAAAGTAGAGTTTATTAAATCTACATATTTGTTAAGTTTTTGGAGATGACCAATTTATCTTATTTCCGTTAATTTCAAATCTTCTTTAATTCAAAACATAAGCTAGGTGAGGTTGCTTTCAACGTTGATGAAAAAAAACTAGCATTAGATGAATTAACAATGTAACACTTAAAATTTCATATAAATAAAATGAAATGTCGGTAAACGAAAGTAATACAACAACCAAAACACAAAAACAAGTTAAGCGCAATTAATTGAATTTTTCATGTCTTCTAGTCAGCTTATATTCGGGTCAATACTGTTTCGAGAATATTTTCTTTGGTCAAAATGTACACATGATGAATATTTGCTAAATAAAGTTATTTGAAGTATTGAAATAATCCCAAGTACAATATGTTAAAATTGACTGTGACGTTTTGATATTGCTTTTGGTAAATAAAGAACTGTGATTTAAGCACGAAAGAGATTCTGAAATTTGTTAAATTTTGGAGAGGGTGTTTAATAACCAATGAGAAAACTATATTATATGACGTAGATGTTAACAAATGTAGGTTCCCGAAGAATTTAATTAAAACAAAGCAAAGGCCTGATCTATGACGATAAAGATAATAAAAGGGGGAAATATGACACACTGCACTAAATGACCACCATTGGAAAACAGGCTCTTAATTCATGATAACTGATAAACTGATTTTTTTTATGTATAAATATGATTTAAAAGAGGGACGAAAGATATCAAGTACAAGAGGAACGATCAAAGTCATTTGAGTCACAAGTTTTCAGGTAAATTACTCTTTTTATTTATTACAAAGTCTGCGCTTGATAAAATTGATAATGGAACTGCTGAATGTGTAAAATAGACAACAACCAAACCAAAGAGTGGAAAACAGAAAAATGCATCTTTATCTTTTTTAATTCTTTTTTGTGCTGCAGATTATCGCTACGAAAGTACTGATAAAACTTTGCTAGTTCAAGAACAACTAAATCATATCGCAGCAAGATTAAACATCCTTGAAAATGTCATAAAAATGTGTGTTATGAAAGAAGGTAATAAATCAGATATTGCTTTTGAAAACATATGCAATCTTAAATGTTAGTTCATGTAATTAATTAATGCCTAAATATGCATCGGCTAGACAATACATCAACAGAAAGAAGAAATGCTAGATATTAAAACCAATTACTGTATTATAGAAACAAAACAACACGTACTGTACCAAAAAAGTGGGTGATCTCAATAAGAATACACAAAATATGTTAAATACAACGTAGATAAACTAATAAAAATGGCATACTCTAAATTGTAGTCAAGATTGAAAATTTGTTTACCACTGTTCCAGGTGTGAAACGAATTTAATTGACAGTGGCACTTCCGTTTTGTAATATAATTATTGATTATTTACACATGTATTATTTCGAGTTATAAGGTATCTGAAAGCTAATTAGACCTAGGCCTATTATATTATTCATGCATAACACTTTTTTCAGTCATACCTATGGAATGTGCCAATATCGACTTTATTAAAGATGGCGTTTTCTTGATTTTTCCAAAGGATTATAATCATCCAAAATATGCTTGTTGTGTTTTGCAAGACGATAGAAAATGGACGGTAAGTATATTGTCTTTGCGTTTACAACACTTTCAGTAATAGTTGCTCAAAAATACACTTAAACATGTTGAACAGTTACCAATTAAAAAATTCATGCCATGTTTTTTTAATATTTTATTATTTGAAGACGTACTTCATCAGTTTTGAATATCAATAAACGAATTCACTAAAAGTGTTTGATGGGGTAAGTGTTGCTTAGTCTTTAGTTTTTTTTTTTTCGTGCTTTTTGTACTGTTTTTTTTATTTTCATAATTACATTTTAGCCATGGCGTTATTTTCGACATATCAGTTTGGATATCCTTTTGGGATATTTTTTTGTTGACACACTCTTGTAAAAAGTCCTATAAACAAGTAATTATTCATGCTCTATGACGCATTAAATTGTACATAATTGTTTCATATCAAATTTAACAATAAAGTAAATAACAGAAAGTATTGAAACCAAAATACCGAACTCCGTGGAAAATTGATAATGGAAAGTTACTAAACAAATGGCAAAGTAAAAGGTGAACGCAGCAAAATGAATAAATGGATAAAATCTGTCATATTCCGAACTTTGTAAATAAAAATACAGACAAAGGGGAAGTCGATAAAAATGGACGATACCAAAATTTAAACTATATCAACTAATTGACAGACAGGAAAACTGTCATGTTTTTTAATTGTAGTACCGAATGTTTAAATATCCAGCAAAAGAAAAGCCTCGTTCAAGCAACTGGAATTATTACAATGACAAATATGTTTGAAATATGTTGAGCTATATTATGGGCATAAACTTATAGGTTTTCTATTTTAGGTTATTCAACGACGTTTTGACTTCAGTGTTAATTTTACTAGGACATGGAACGAATACAAAGAAGGATTTGGCAATGTTAGTGGGGAACATTGGTTAGGTAATCATTAAATAAATAAATATGCAAAATTTTCGTTGTTATACCTTAGATTTCCGTAATTGATTTTAGCAACCGACTCTGTTTCTTTATTTATATGTTCTATCAGAGAAGGAGGAGAAACTAATAACTCTTGTAATTTTCAGATAGAAAAAACAATTAGTGCATGCAATCATATTTGAATCAAAGGAGTAGATCCAGTAAGACCCCTTTTTGGCCCCAAAATATAGCAGTTACAAAATTGTTAAAATCTAAATTTTTAGTAATTTATTGGACAGTTGCTTCTTCTACATACATATGGGCCATTTTTGACAATACAATGCACATATATCGGGTACTAGCACCATTAAGTCATGCTAAATTACTGAAACCTTCACAATTCTAGCATTTTAGTTAAATTTTAGACGGTTTTCGTGTAAAACGAAAGTGGCCGAAATCGTGTTCATCCTTTATATTGAGATGTAAGTTGTATTTAATGATAATACATAACATATATAAAGTTTGAGGATGAACACGGATGCGGCCATTTTCATTTTTGACAAAAACAATCTGAAAGGTGACATTTTTCGGCATATTTGGTAGATTTTTTTATATTTGAGCTTGAATCGGATCGTTTTTAATGACTAAATCAGTTAAAATCTTTCACATGAACTAATTGAATCAAATGAAATAGACACTTAAGTGTTTTTTAAAAGTGGTATTTTTGTCAGATGAACCTGAAATTTGAGGCCAAAATCGGTCCTTACCGGAACTGCTCCTTTGAAAAATATACAAACCTAGGTTTTATCCACCATTTTTTACAGAAGAAAATGCCTGTACTAAGTCAGGAATATGACAGTTGTTATCAATTGTTTGAGCTTTTGTTTTTCTCTTTTGATAGGACATTTTTTGTTTTGCGGATTTTTTATGATTTTATTTTTTACTATAGATTTCTTTTAAACTTTGTGTTTTAAGGGAATGGATATAGTCATGCAATATCAACTAAAGGACAACATACGGTACGATTCGTGTTGGAGAAAGATGGAATAAAAAAATATGCAAAATACTCAAATTTCCGAGTCGAAGATGAGCTAAATAAATACATGTTGAATATATCAGGATATAGTGGTACTGCTGCTATGTTTATCATATATGTGTTGGTGTTATTTTCGCGATTGAAAATGTGTGCTTTGTCATTGCAATTTTTTTTATGGAATACTGTTACATCATATAATGTCAAGATAAACTATTCGATATAATTGATAGCGTAATGATGTATAAAAAGGATCCTTATGATTTGTGGTACTAGGCGGTATTTTTTTGGCAATTACCCCTTGTAAGCATAATATATGTGTATACAATTATTGCATTGAGCTTCGAGATATTTGTAAACTTTTTAAATGATAGGCAATTTTTTACAAAATAGTCTAGTGTGGTAGGTGCAAATTATCGTGAATCTTTTTTTTTTTTTGCATTATAATTTTTATTTGCGACGAACAAAAATCCAAAGAAAGATCAAAGCTTTACCTTCTTAAAGTATCAATTTGCATCTCTGCTCCCGGTTGAGGAAAACATTTGTATACAGCATCTCGCCTCAGATTCTATTCTGAAAATGTATTTAACAGTTGGGGTTCTTTTTAGGTGGTAATTAGTATATTATTATTTATATATTTTTTACAGGCGATTTCTTAATCAATGTACGTCATCATTGAGTAGCAAATGGACAATTCTTTTCAACTTATGACCGAGATAATAATGGCTCCTCCCGTCATGATTGTGCAAACAACAACAAAGGTGGATGGTGGTACAATAAATGTTATATAGGAAGTCGGACTTCAAGTACATGATCGGTAATAAAATAGCTTGGATTAATAATATGGGTTACACATTGGAAAAATCGTTGGTCATGATAACAAGAGAATAAAAACATGTTCAAATTATTTTACTTTGGCAAAGCTTACGTAAAATAGTTTTTCCAGTAATTATGGTGCTTCTAAAGAAAAAAAAATTGTATTTATTTTTGTGTTTTGTCCTAATTTTAAGCGCTGTTATTTAATCGAAAAAAAATATGCATCGTGTAAAAAACAAAGTTCAAGTCTTTAACATTTACTACCAACTGACCGGTTTACTATATATAAATACAGCCAAATGTGATTAATATGCCAATTGAAAAAAATAATAATAAATTATGCTATCAATGAAACGGTTGGAATCTCGTTCAAAATTTCAGACAAAATAAATGCAAAATCCCGAAATTCCCATAAATATTATGTGGCCATATATGGACCTGTGTCCCATGTAAATAAATCCCTGCGTAACGTATAGTTAAATAACGAATCCAGAATTCTTGCTAATTAAATGGCAAAATCTCGAATTCTCGAACAAGGTCCTTCCGCCTCTCTTGTGTTCAGTGTACTGAATCATACCTTGTATAAATATGTTAAGAATGGATAGACCACGCAGTTTGAAGTAATATAGTACACACAATACCACCCTACCGAACAAATTTATGTTTATTGAGAATGAAAAAAAGAGTACAAATCAAATCATTTAGGATCTGTTTTGTTCTAAATATAGATATGAAAATGTTAGGTGGTTACAAATGAGACAGCTATCCGTCAATTACCAAAGGACGATGATAAAAACAGCTATAAGGTATTGTACGGCCTACAACAATAATCAAAACCCATATGATATACTGAGTTATAAAAAGCCCCGGAATGACAAAATTTTAAACAAAACAAAATGAATAAAGAACAGACTTATTTCTTCTAAAAAAACACTACTGAAAAACATATACAGCTGACAGCTGACCAACGAAACAATGATGTATAGGCTCCTTAATTTCACAAAAAAATGTTGTGTGATTAAATATTCTTACCGACTTTCCCTGTCTGTCGACAGTGGTGAAACACTTTAACATAAGAACACATTATCTAAATCAGTAAGAAAACGCATGTCTCAGGGAAAAAAAATAACAAAAATACCGAACTCCGAGGAAGATTCAAAACGGATTGTCCCTTATCAAATGGCAAAAGTGTTTCAATGTTCTTACATTCTTGGCTTCAAACATTTGAATTTGAGCGTTCTTGATTATTCCAATATTTCTTCAAACAGCTCATAAACGAATTATCATGCATGTATTTTTCACAAAGAGTAGGTTTAAAAACTACCAAGCCAATCGGACGGAGGTATTTCTTATTAAAGTAATTTTTAGAACAACCACCTTGATCATCTCGTGCGGTTTTGCGTTCGAAACTCGGCATTCCAAACTGGATTTTTAAAAACAAATGTACTTGTGTACGATGGAAACCGAAAGGTGTAAGAACTTGCCAAGTATGATTTAGAATCATGTATATTGGGAAAACAGTCAGTCGAACTTTTTAAACATTCCAGCTAAAAGGTTCGACCGAGTGTGTCTGTCTCCGTTAGGGACTTTCCGTTTTTAATTTTCCTGGGTGGTCAGTATTTTTGTGATTTTACTTTGTTCTCATACAAACTACGAATTATTCTATACCTATATATTCTTTGTAATCACGCACGCAATATTTACTGCTAGAAGTTATCCAAGTTAACTTGGGACTAGCCACTTGTCTTGTGTTTAAAAATTTCAAACATTTGAAAATTACTGAAGAAGTACGTGTCTCGCGCAATGAAAATCGTCATCAAATAATTATACAACGGATAGCAATGAAATGCTGACATTCCGCTAGCAAGTACATTGGATCACGATATAATTTCAATAATGGCATATTTATATATTCCACACTTCGAAACGGATGTCCGTTCAGCAAAATTGTTAATTTGAGTGTAAATGTATGTGATGCTGCATTTATTGTTTGTGCTACATCATCAGCGACATTACTTTGTATTTATACATTCCGTTCAGCCGAAATATAGTTCTAATTAGTTATTTCTTTCTTTCTTTTTCTAATGAAAGTGTGTTTATTTCTTTTTTTCAAATGTTTGAATTAACTTTAAAATGACCGAAACCTGAATATTTGAAAATAAAAGCTGAAAATTATCTTTAGTTCAAAACTAATTATTCCTTTGGCTACATTCATATTGGTGTTTAACGACCGAAATATCATTGAAATTCCTAGTCATTGAAACATTTTTCCTAGGTAAGGATGAACATTACGCGGAACCAATTTCCAGTTGTTCTAAAGAAATGTTAATTGTTTAATGTGTCATTAGTTTTACAAAAAAAATAAGTCAAAGCAATTATAGTCTGATGCAATCAATGTGTTGATGTTAAATGTAAGAATCCTCAATAACAGAACAAAAGCGTAAATTTAATTTTAATTTACAAACATAACAACGTTACGCCACCTTTTTGTACGTGTACATTTCTGGTATCAATTTAAAGATTACAAAACATCGATTTTAATGGATCCACCTTATTGATAAACTTATGTTTTTAGATATTTTATCGTTGCAAAGTATTTTAAAATGATTTTGTATGAAGCACCGAAAGGCATATTAACTCAATTTATATTCTACAAGTTTACGGTAATGTCTTAGTTTGACAAATAGACAAGAGAACATTAACATTCTACAGTTTACGGTAATGTATCAGTTCACATATAGACAGGAAAACATTAACTAATTGAAAACCAAAGTATAATATGCGTTTAATTAGGTAATAAAAATTCTGTAAAATATTGTACTTTTCATGTGTCAATTGAAAAAAAAATAAGGTTGATGTCATGATTGCATGGTGTTTTGTTTAAGATTGATAATAGAGATTTCAAATGATTTGAATATGTTGACATAAAATCTAACAGTAAGGTAAACTATGTTCTATTTGCTAGAATATGACATAGTCATAACATTAAGTCAAGTAAGTCAACATCAATAAAGAACTCAAATACCTACTTTTCGTCAAGAAGCCAGTTATGGTAATTTTAGAAGAAACAGATACAATGAAGTATCTTTAAAAAATTGAAAACAACACGTTTAATAATCTCTTTCGTCCGAAGCGCTTTTCTGGATTTACCTTCATCAGGAACACTCAAAGCCAAACATTTGAAATCAAAAGATGTATAAGTGAAACCGTTGAAGAGCTATATGTCAAAAATACCTAAAATGAATAGCCAAATTCATCTAAAGCCAACTTTGCCTGAGCGAGTTGAAACCTAAGTTTCTTAATAATTTCAAAATTTATAAACGGACAATATTAGTAAAGTTTGTTAGATCATTTCAGGACCGAAGTACTGAATACTGAGCTGATGATATCCTCGGGGACTGATAGTCCACCAGCAGAGATATCGACCCAGTGATGTAAAATATTGACAACAACACGTTTAATAATTTCTTACGTTTTACTTGTCATCGTTTATTCTCAGCTGAAAACGAATAGTCCTGTTGCTTTTTCACATTCATTTTCAATTTGTCCCCTCACTTTCCTACGCTGAAGCTACTTGTTTATTGGATCCTTTAGATGTCACTGTATTTTCTAAGTGAAAGGCTTTTAGTTATTTTCTTTAGCTTAATTTGAAAGGCATTGATTTCTTAAAATAAAGGATTTCACTTGCAAAACGTATTAATTCAATATTAGCTTTTTATGAATACTATGTTTTATTTTCTAAAGCGGTTCCCTTATTAAATAAATGTCGTAACCGAAATTAGTCGAAATATAATTGGACATCTTACATGACAAATGTTTGCAATTAAAAATTCTACCTAATTAATAATTGATTTTTCGAAGTTTGTTGAGAAAGACCGATGTTTCATGAAACCGATGCCTTGTTGTAAACTTATAATATCTGTAACAAGATTTCGTTAATCGGTTACAATGCATTCAGAAACGGTATTCATTTCTTATCTCTTCACTTCGTTGTGGTTCAGATACATATTTGGACTACGTGTAATTTAAATGTCTTAATATCTTTTTCAGCTTTCTCTAAGTTAAATTCAAATAAAATGTTTCTCCATGATCCTTCAAACGAACAGTTTACTACTGATCATACTGTCTACTATCATAAACACGTCTTACAACAAAATGAATCTTTAAATAAAAGAAATATCTTAAATTTTTAAAGATTTTTTAAACAACAGACACGGCTTATACCTGGAATTTGACATCCAGGTCATCTCATTACTAGAATCTGTGACAAACGAGACGATTTTAATTTTATAATTATCAATTTCCCTCCACCTTAGTAGCAATACACCTAGTTCACCTGCTTATAGGATAAACATTTCCCAACTTATTCGGTATTCAAAAGCTTACAGCTCCTACTCAGACTTTGTGCGACTGGCATACAAGCGAGATGTTTAGCTAGCTAAAAACCAGGTTTGATTCACAATTTTCTACATACGAAAATGTACCAAGTCAGAAATTTGACAGTTGTTATCCATTCGTTTCGTGTGTTTGAGCTTTTGATTTGCCATTTGATTAAGGACATTCCGTTTTGAATTCTCATCAGAGTTCATTGTTTTTGTGATTTTGCTTTTGTTTAACAAGCATATGCATGGCAATAATCTCTTGATATCCTGTTTTACTGCAGTTAAGGAACATGTGAGTTAATATTTCCGTCTTGATCAAATTAGATACTTTAAACCTGTATTTTCTTCTCCGGAATGAAAGCGACATTTAAGCTTATCCAATATATGACGGCTAAGACACACAATAATGAGTATGGATAAGATGACGTGTTAAGATACGTCTTTGTTACAGATGATTTCTGACTGATATGTCCATTTTTTCTTTGTTACAATTAATTCCCTTTGTCGCATGTAACACCTGCGACGCAACGTAACTTATCAGAGGATTCATTCTTGACGTCAGCAATGGGATTTGGTTTAATTAATGGATCATAAAGATCGATTTATTTTATTTTGTGTTTCTATCGTTTTGCTCAATCTTTTCTGATGATGGAGGGTTTTTATGAAGCGATTTCTGCTTGATTCCCTCGGCTATTGTGTGTTCGGTCTTTCGTACACGTTTGGGTTTTTTGTTGCCCCTATATACATGTAATTTTACCAAGATTATGGAATATCTGTATCTAATACGTTTCGTTTGTTTTAACAGTCCCGTCCTTCTATCTCCGTTTCTGATTTTTCATTAGAATTTCACTTTCCATGGGATTATTAATAGGTGTTCCTGATAGAGATGTATATCTTACATGACCTGAGCCGTTCTTGTTGTTCAGTCTTATTTGTGTTTCCCCGCCTTAGTAGCAATATAACAACTTCACCTACATACGGGATATATATTTCCCAACTGTTTCGGTATTCTAGAGCTTGCAGCTCCTACTCATACTCTGTAAAACGTCACCAGCGTCATGAGCAGAAGACCTTGTAACTGTTGGTTAATATTCTGTATCAACTTCACAAATAATACACGATGGTCTTGAATTATATAGATTCTGGGTACTGATGTTTTTTATCGTCTTAATGATGTGTTATATTATTCTTTATCTGTCTTTATGATTACTTTTACTGTTTAGTCTGTTTTTGGTGAAGGTCTTTAGGCGTGACTCTGTACTTATATATCCTGTCACTGTGTTATTGTTCTATGATATTTTTGCATTCTTGTCTTTCATTTTTGCTAATGTGCTTTGTCTATATACAATTATGTGGTTTTTTTTATACCTATGACGTGGCTCTATACTTACACATCCCGTCATTGTGTTATTGTGCTATTGTAAATTTGTTCATTCTTGTCTTTCATCGTTGTTTATGTCCTTTTCCTAAATGCTTTTTGTGCTTCTTTGTTACATATTTCTTAGCTTTTTATAGTGATTAAAATCATAACACACTGTTTACTGCTGTACCCCTATTTTTGACATTTTTACTTATTATGTCTCTTTGTTTTGTTTACAAATCGTTGTCAATATAATAGAATTTGCTTCGACTGTCATACAAGTGAGAGGTTTAGCTAGATATTAAACCAGGTTTAATCCACCATTTTCTACATAAGGAAATGCCTGTACCAAGTTGGGAATATGACAGTTGTTGTCATTCCTTTGATTAAATTGTTCTATTGATTCTGCGACTTGATTAGGGACTTTCCGTTTGTATCAGAGTTCAGTATTTTTTTCTTTTTTGTATTGTGGTCTTTTTATTTTGGTGCTTATGTATTTTGTCTATCGACCTTTTTTTTATTTTTTGAAAAGGGTATTTGTATATATACATTGATTAAATTTATTTTACAATGTTTACTTCTGTACCCATATTTTTGACATTTTAGCCTATTATATTGTTTGATTTGATCAAACATTAATTATAATATAATGGAATTCTATACGACTACCATACAAGAAAAGTGGTATAGGTAGCTATAAAACCAGGCTTTATCCACCATTTCCTACATAAGGAAATGTCTGTTTCAAGTCTGGAATATGACAGTTGTTTCCCGTACGTTTGATGTGTTTGAGCTATTGATTTTGCCATTTGTTACTGGTCTTTCTTTCCGTATTGAATTTTCCTATGAGTTCGGTAGTTTTGTTATTTTTATAGCCACATGTTTCACACTTGATACAATTTTGTTTGGGAATGTTCGTAACCTTCGTGATAGACTTGGATTTCCAATTGTTTTGAATCAAGCAAAACTGGTGCATTTGGTGTATCTAACTGTTTATCATTTTGTGAACTGTCTGTTTTGGAGTGCATGCTGGTCTTGAACCGAGTTTACTTACTTAGTAAATTTATCAAATTGAGAAAAAGATATCATCATCAATGTCTTATACTGTTAAAGAGTTTGTAAATATATTCACTTCATGTGAATATGATGACTTTCAACTTCAAATAAACTTACAATAAAATATTAATTTCATAAAATGGAAATTCCTGTTGATAAAACTGTTATGTGTTGTCAAGATCACTGGATATATTTTCGATTAGAATTTACATCAAGACATAATTTGTTTTTGATTTGGATGTAATAGTTCTTAAGATTTTAATGTCTCTGTTAACAAACAATCTGGAAAACCCGTACGAATAGAGCATAATTTGCACGGAAGTGACTCTGAAGATGCTATTAATTGGTGCATTGTTCAGATTTATTATGAAATAAGAAAGTGTAATTGAAATTGTGTACGTTAGATAGTATTTAAACGACTGGGTACATAATTTTATACAAAATAATTTATTTCAGACATTAATATATTAAAAAATACAATTCCTTCTACAGATAACTCTATGACTGCATTGAGTCATATACAAAAATAATCATCCCAATATCGATAGCTTTTATTCATATGTCCACTTTCTAATCTCCACAAAGGATTAGATGATAAGAATTTCTTTTGTTGTCCATTCATAAATTTAACGAATATATTTTCAATTTTTGTTATATTCTAAAAAGATTACTTTGCATTCTTCAAAGCAATTTGTTAATACCACACTATGAAACATTACTCAAACGTCCTGTGTTGTTCAATGGCAAGTGTACATAAAAACCTAAACAACAACGTCAACAAAAATAATCTCTAAACATAGGTTGCAGTTGGACCCCTTCTCAATGGACTTTTCTCGCAGTCTCCTAGAAGAAATCGACGATATGCTGTCCGGAAATTAAGGTCCATCACAGTATACACGATCGGATTTGTACAATATAAGATCCATCCGAGAACAGTTGTCCATAAGTGGTGAATCGGCTTCGAAAATGTTCTATCGTAGACATTTACTATAAAATATGGAAAAGTTCCTAAAAAATATACACCGAATATACATAACATCATCGCTGACAGTCGCAGTGCTCTCGTTTGTGATACGTTGCCATGCCATTGACTTACACGCTTGGAACTACCGTAAGCCACACAGCCTATTCTAGCATAGCAAAATATAATAAAAATGCATGGAACAATAAAGCCACATGTGACTGTCACAATTCTATTTGATTGGTCTATACCTTTCTCAAAAGTACAAGCTAAAATAGCGGGGACAAAGGTAAATCCTCCCCAGATTCGGAATGATGGCGGAGCTGTAAAAAGAAGTGGTAAAATCCAGCCAATGGCTATCGTTATCATTAGCGGTCTTTTCTGTGAAAGATTCTGATACTGTGCTAAATGTACCACATTGAGATACCGATATAACGCAATTATCCCTAAGTGCACCAAAATAACGCCTACAAGTGTGTACCTTATACCACCGGCGGCGCTACAAAACTCTTGTGGTACAGCGTTGCTATGGCGATGAAATATAACTGCCTGCAAGGGCAAAATAAGACCACAATATAAAAATCCAGCAAAACTTAAGCTCCCAATCAAAATACAGTTAATGTTATTCCGTAGACTAGAGAAGCATATTGCTAGAACTGTTATTATGTTTCCCAAGCCTCCGACGATACACAGAATTATCGCGATAATTTCTAGAGTCAGCAATGTTCCCGATTTATCACACCACCATACTGTACATTCCTCGGTTCCGTTCATTATTAAATCATTCAGGAAAAAATGGCGTAAACTGGTGAAAAACTCTGTCATTGGTTTCCTTCAAAAACTCTCATAGTCTTCAACTGTGCCAAATATCTATATGTTATCGAATTACTCTTTGATTTAAATTGTTTCAATTTTAAAAGTAAACTATTCGTATTGATCTATTAAAATGTATATACTAGAATTTCTTAATTAAAAGCACTTGCATTCCATGGAAAAATACACTAATGATTCAAGTCATTTCAAATGAAGATAATATATTATCAAACAATTCAAAATGAACACTTTGATAGACACAACTGCCAAGCCTAATCAAACATTATTTTTTATTCTGTAATGTATAACGTTCCACTATATTTTTCAGAGCATTACAAGACGTAAGTCATTCAGACAGCTATTGATTCTATTTCAAAGTTATCCACGTTTATTACTCGGAAGAGTGATCCTATAGTTTTCAGAAAATATAAAGCAACAAATTCTTTAATAAGATCGTAAAAGTTTCATCTATCCTATGAATCAGACATCAGACGTTTTCATGATGACTTCCCGATGAAAGATTATAGGTTGTAATCATCGATGTTTTGTTGTATAACCAGTGATGCGTGTGACTGCGAGATTGCTGTCACGGGGTTAAGTCAAACTTGATCCACACTTGTCATACATGGGGATTGGTTTATCATTCTTTTACACACCTGCAATGGAAAAAAAATCAAATTTGAAAAAGATAAAAACTGTTTTATTACAGTAACTAAAACATCAACAAATTACCTAATCCCATGCAAACATTTTCTTATGACGTAATGAGGGAAAGATGAGATTTTACGAAAGTTTTCAAATTCAAGGACATGTAGATAGAGTTTAAATTATCTAATATTTTGCCGTCGTTCTTGGTTCTCAAGGGACACTTTCCTACACAAATATTACATGTCTGCTAATAATTCTTAAACCAAGTTATGTCTGAGTAAAATACTTTTTAAACAATATTTGTAATATATCGATGGATAATTTTGACACAAAAACTTTTTAAACAACCTTTTCCATTAATTGACTCATGTTTAATCATTTTGCTTCTTACAAATTCTAAAATGATGTACCTTCATAATTTATTGATGGTCTATGAAATAAAGGAAAGGCGGGTATTAAAACATTCTAATTTTCAGATCTCGAAACGATATAAATGAACCTTTCAGCCAGTGTTTCCATTCTTTTTGAAAGTTTTCAAAACATAAAAATTGAGTGATATATTTTTAGGGGAGGGATTGTGTTTCGTTGATGTCTACCTTTTGATAACGGAATTTCCGACCAGATTTTCCTCGGAGTTGTGTATTTTTGTTATAAAACATTTTACTCACATGTTTAATTCATATTTACTTAGGTAACATTTATAAAGAGAGTATCAATCTAAACGTTAATTTATGACATATACAATATCTGTATCTATGTTGCATAACAACTTTCTGGATAATCACCAAAGATATCTATTTTATTTAAATAGTAAAACATACAAAATTCTTAATGTTAACTGTTTGATCCAGATGATAGATATGATCTCATAGAGAGTGACTGCAATTAAAAAGTAGATATATCTATCTAAGCTTTCATCTTAAAAGTATAACAGCATAAAGTTTCAGTCAACCTCATAAATAGTTTTTAAATCGTTGGTTTTGCCAAATAAAAAAAAAAACTTTTACATTAAACAACTTGCATACAACCTTGAAAAGGGTATAAGGAGATACAAGTAAAAAACAAAAACCCAATAACACTATTAAATAAAGCATAAGACAAACAGAATACAACATACGCCTTTTAACAAAAGGAAAGTATCAATATCATATGCTCAATTCTAAGTAACTCTTTGTTGAGATTGACTGGATCGTGGATTAATGTATAAAGTCGCAACTTGCAAAAAGAAGACGAAAGGTTTATTTAGATTTCTAGTTTTTACAACATTAAATTAAAGAAAGTTTGATGCGCATTCGATACATGTTCTTTTTGTAAAGTGGTTTTGATGGCAAAATATTTGGGAATCTGAAACCCGAAACTAACGTTAAAGTTCAGACAATTGGAAAAAAGACTACATGTGCCTGTCTCAAGTCAGAAGCCTGTAATTCAGTGGTTGTCGTTTGTTTATTTGTTGCATATTTGTTTTTCGTTCATTTTTTTTTTTTAATATAAATAAGGCCGTTAGTTTTCTCGTTTGAAATGTTTTACAGTGTCGTTTCGGGGCCTTTTATAGCTGACTATGCGGTATGGGCTTTGCTCATTGTTGAAGACCGTACGGTGACCTATAGTTGTTAATTTTTGTGTCAGATTGGTATCTTGTGGACAGTTGTCTCATTGGCATTCATATCACATCTTCTTTTTTATTTGAGCAGTAAAACAAACTCCGCTCAAGGCATCGACTTATTTAATTGATATGTTAGAGTTCTATTGATTATCGCGTTTTCTGCATACGTGGCAGCAGTGAATTTGATGTCATTTAAAAAAAGTCCGTCAACTTTTAAAATTGGAGAAAACGATAACCAACAAGTTAATATCTTCGGGTATAATTTTAATTTGATGATCCAAATATCTGAAATCATAGCACTGTTCGTTCTTCAATTCTCTCGACCATTATAATTATACTTAAAATTCCAAAGGGCAAAAGCGATTTTCAATTGATTTTGATAAATTAAATTAAGCAGGAGTTTGACATCTGTATTCCTGATTGAATAATATTGGGAAAATAGATCTATCACAATCGTTGATCGTCCAGAATATCCATGAAAGACTTGCTACTGGACGTTAAGCAAAAAACAATCAATCAATCAATCACAATAATTGAAACGTCATTCGTACAAAGTTTGGCATATCTTAATGACTTATTTGATTGGTTAACGATGATCTTCATCTTAGGCGCATAGATACATCAACCACAGCGTGAAATTGTAATCAGCATATCAATCAATGCATACAATTGATAACAATAGATTCAAATCTATGATGCATTAACAATGTAGTTATATAGAAAGAACGATGCGGATCTTACACAATCAGAAAGTACAACTTAAGTAAATAATGACTGCTTGCAATAATGTTTTGGATGGGTATACGGTATTGGTACAAATGGGTTTTTTTTTTTTTTTTTATCAATTACAGCATTCAAAACTGTCTTTTACACCATTGTGCAGTATAATGTAATTGGATATCATACTTTCATCACATAATGAATTATCGAGATAAAAAGACCAAACTGCTGAAAGACCTCGTTCCTAAATTATTCTTCATTTTGCATTGACCATGATAATATGCTGCGGTGAATTAGATACATGTAATTGGACTAACGCCCTCATAGATATATAGTCGCCCGCATGGGTGTATACTTGAACGAATCTAGTTTAAGTTATTTTGAAATAAAAACATAAAAATAAGTAAAGATTGAATATTTTACAATCAAATGAAAAAGTTCCATGACCGTTGAAATTCTTGTTTTGAACCGAAAGTTCAATAATCACTAACAGAGTCAATGCAATGATCCCGTAGATGCATCTGATTTACACTTTATCATATGCATCATTAAAGAGCAATTAAGTTTCAGAAAATCTCTTTTTCAAAAGAAGCATTAATGTGTTTGGGAAAAACCTGAGAGTATTTAAATAACCTTATTGAATGAGCCGTTCTTAAAAAAAGTGCTGATCGGTTTTAGATTGAGCCAAGTAACAAAAAATTCATTCTCATAAATATTCGTATAGAAGTGTATTGAACACATTTATCAGGTCCGGTTTTACTTCTAAAAATGTATTGGGGAGCAGTTTTTAAATACACTTTTCAAACCAGTTACTTAGTTTATCTACTTTATTTGTCCTCAAATCACAAGAGGCTGATGCTGATGTGATGCGGCTTAGAACCTTTCAGAAAATATATTTCTCATCAATCGTGCACTACACCATTACCGGTACAGCAAATTTGAAAGTTATTGAATGTGCAATGGCAATGATTAAAACCGAAACGGAAGCTCTATACGGATATCCGACCTGAATATCGACGCATGTTGACATATAAACCAACAACATTTTATTTATATCTATATCTCAACTGTCATGTGAACGGAAATTCACTGGCTACTTTGCTCGCTAATACGGTTAAAATTATGAGTTTCTGCCCTGGGCATTGACAGAGTGCTATTAAAACAAAAACACAATAGGAGAAGCTACATCTAAATATAGATGATAATAATGTGTCAATAATTTCTCATCGTGAATCTCTCAATCAAATACCTAAAATCGGTATTATTAATCGCTGAAAATCTATAAACCCAAAATTAAGCCAAATCAAGACAAAGGAACAAGAGGACGAGCGAAAAATGGTTCATTGTTTTATTTAGATAGCATTCGGTTCATTACTTTCATTGGTCTACAAAAGTGAAGCTTTCTAGTCGTGTCGTTTATCATTGTGGTTGGTCGTTGAGTACGTGTTAGATTTTTTTAAACTTTTGAGAACATAACTTAGGTCTATATTGTTTAGAATTTCGTGTAGGTTATATGCCTCGTTCACACACTCTTCTTTTCTAATTCGAATTGATGCGAGTTTCAGGTTCTTGTAAAATCACGTGAGCAACATTTCAAGTATATATACAATATATGTACATTGTCGGAAAATATAAAATTTATTTGTATGAGCTTTAGAAACAGGACGAAAAGCGAGGCTCCGCCGAGCTTTTCTCCTGTTTCGTAGCGAGTACAAATAAATTTTATATTTTCCGACAATATACATATATTGTTTTTATCCTGAAATTTACACCCAACACTCGAAACTTTCGTTGTCAGATGTAAATCATTGTCTCTAGTGTTTCAAAGAAATCGATAGTTTAATCGCGGACCGCGATGAGGAGACCCAAAATGAACTGGTTCACGAAAGAAAAATCCCCATAACCACGTGCTCAACATGGAGCGAGGTAACAGGAGAGGCTCGAGACCACAATTAATTCCTCTATCATTTCTTTATAACGTTTTGTCGCATTAAAAAAAAATTGCCTAAACTTTTTGTCTATTTTTTTGTGTGTGTAATGTATAATACAAGTCCAAAAATATATGCAATTTTCCGAAAAATAGCATGTTTACATCATACCCCTATATGCAAATCAAGAGATGTTCCGAAAAGTGTAAATATTACCTTTTTGCACCTGGCCTAATCACTCTTTCCTTATCAAAATCAGTTAAAATAAAACATCCAAAATTGTATTTCAGCTCTCTTCTTTCATTTCCACACCAGAAAAGCTAAGAAATAAACGAAAAAATGGAAAGAAAAAAATAAAGAAAAAATACACTATAATTAAAGGGAACTATATATTTGTATACCTGTTATTACAATAGATAGCTGATTGCAGGATAAAACATTTACACTGTTATTGCTGCCATTGGTATACAGGGCCGTAACTACCTATGAGGCAGGGGAGGCAACTGCCTCCCCTGAATTTTCTACACCAAAATTTTTTTTGAAGTAATAAAATGAAATATTGACAATATGTCCACGAAGAATTTGAATTTATAGTATAAACAACACAAGTTTATAGTTTTGACAGTGTTATCATGATACGTGATATATGTCATTTTCCGGATTTTTGATCGATAGTGAAACGTTTCAGCATTTGTTTGCCGCTTTTGTTTTGTTCGTGTGGCCGTCCGTCTGTTATTCAGTATTCGTACGAGAAAACATATTAAACTTTGCTTTTCGATAATTTTGAATAAAATATAACTGTTCACATTTATTTAGGGACTCAATTAAGCATAGAAAGTTCCCTTTGTATTGTGAATCTTTAATAATATCGGAAATTTGTTACCAGCTGAATCAGCAGTTGGATCATTTTTTTAACGTTTCCTGATCGTACGAGAACATTATGGTCAATGCCTTAGTAGTTAAACACTCCCTTTCGTTGTAGCAGGGACTTTCTATACTAGTATATACTTAGTATAGAAAGTCCCTGGTTGTAGTTATATACATGTTTGTTCAGCTTTCAAAAATATTGAAATTCAAGGTCCTCGATAAAAAAAATATATCTTGCGTTCTATGGTCTTACTTTATATGTTTTTTTTTATCTTACCTGTTTGATTTCTAACAAAAAGATTTTTAAATACAAATAATAATTGTTTGTATAAAAATTGCTCCCAGGATCCAGCAATACTGATGTTTCTTAAAGAAAGAAAATCGAAGGAAAACGGGTCATTTTAGCTAGATTTTATTGAGAAAAACATCCTTGGTCACAATGTATTGAATGTTAATAATTAAAGGTCAATGTACGGCCTTCAAGACGGAGCATTGGCTCACCCCGAACAGCAATCTCAGCTTGTTTTTGCATAAAAATTGCTTCCAGGTTCAAGCAATACTGCTTTTTAGCCATTTTAATGAGAGCAAAAAATCTTTTAGGGGCCTCATTCGGCAGCCCACAAACCCCTGCCTCCCCTGAATTCGAACCTTAGTTACGGCCCTTGTATTTGACGAAACGACGATTCTATTGAAAATTTCAGTCTAGCCTCATTGTAGTTGGAAGGTGGGCCAGTTAGTGTTGGTTTAAACGCTGGAAATAAAAACTCTAGATCGCTAAAATGTTACTTTTAAGACAAAAGGTATATTCTCGATATACTCTAATGTTTCTTTCTGCAAATTCACGAGAGCCGACACAAAAGCAATAATAAAAAAATAGTTAGATACACCGAAAATGACAAATACCGGCAAAATTTCATTTCTAAAATAATTCGTTGTTCTGTACGCAGTATTTTTGAAAATAGTTCCACAGTATGGATGGGTGGTTTCAGAATTTTGTGTATAAAGAGCAATATACATGTACACAGTAAACCAAAACGTTAAGTAAAGATTAATGTGCAGATTAAAAACATTCCCTCAAAAGCATATGATTGAAAATCTTTTTTAATACTTGACAACGAAAGTACAGAGACAGGATAAAACGACAGCTTACAAGTAAGGAGGATAGGAGTCCTATATATTTAACCAAGCATGATGAAATACTTTTCATATTTTTTTCGTATAATTAAATGCAAGATGTCTATCCTATAAACGATGTACAAAACAATTGTATGAGCTAAGTGCATGTTTAGCTTTTCCTGTTAAAAGTTTGCAATCAAATTATGTAAACATTGGGGAAATAAGTTTAGAGAAGCAGAACACAGACATGATTTTTATATGTAAATTTTTAGTTGACATTGTAGACGAAGTGCGAATCGACAAAAAGTTCCGGTTCCATCCTATTATCTCAATGAACTTTTCTTCATTTCTATGTAAATACCTTATGAAAAGCATAAATCACCGATTGTTTCCTATTGTATGGAATTTGACGCAATAGAAGATTCTTTGTACGACCTCTTGTATCAGACAACAAATATTCATTTGAAGATTATGGTAATTTCAACTAAGTTTATTCAGCAATAATTATTTAGTTATATAATCAATGAATGTGAAAGGAAACCTATGTCAATTTATCCTGTAATTAAAATATAGATAAACAATTTAAACAAGATAAACAATCTCATTTTTTGTTAAAAGGAACGTTACTGAAGAAATATAAACATTACAAAACTTGACTGCGTAGGAAAGAAGAGGAACATTTGTAAAACACAGAATTTCAATTAAATAGCATGCCACGTCGTAAGATGATCGATTACCCTGGTTGTAAAAATTAAATACTAAAACTTTCGAAAAGATGGTGCGCTGTTGTAATGTTATCTCTTTTAATATTATATTAAATTTACATGAATGAAAATACTTAATTCTCTTATTAAATAATGGAAAATGATACTGTCATTACACCCACCAATATTGGTAAATATCCTTCCTAATAAAAGTCTGCATTTGTTGGCGGCTTGAGTGCAAAATGCTAGTGCAAGTGCTAAAATATTATAATACCTAATGCACCTTTAAAGTCAATTATTTAACCTCATTTTAATTCATTTTCATGCGACCTTAAGCTGGAGTTAGGTTACACATGTGCTTAGCATGTTAATTTTTCATAAGAAAATAATGACAAAACTTCAACAAGGAAGAAAGAACCTTTCTGTAGTCTAATAAAAAAATTAACTGATGGAAATACCTTCGATTCACTTTGTTCCGGCTGTACATGCTATTGTGGACCTCGGTAAAAGAAAATAAAATAAAAAAACTTGTCTTGATTTACTTTTTTTAGCCTAAGATTTTGATGAAGACAATAAGTGTATAATATAACATGCTTGTCTTTGTTATATAACTATGCTATATGATAATAATTTAATTTTGGATGTAACGCGTCTTCTGATTGGCTGACGTTATTTTGTTATGAGCCCATAGACATAATTTAGTCATGTGACCGTGACGTCACCAACGTTTTTTCATGGTTTTCTACGGTTTAAAATGGAATTTAGAATTAAATTATAAGAAATGACTGTAATATTTTTTCTGTCTATTCGAAATAGCATAAAAAATGTGGTGCACACTGTCAAATAACCTACTACGCGCGTTATTCAGTGTGCACCAATTTTTTTTATGTTATTTCTTCATAGACAGACAAATATTACAGTCATTCCTTAAATAAAATGTGAGTATTAGATAAACATGATAAGGCGCTTACCAGGATAAAGTTAGTAACAATTGAGTATATCCACTAGCTCAAGAGATTGTACTTTTGATTAAAGAATCGTTGGGATTAATTGAAAGCTGAGATAATCACACCCAGATTATTTGACGTACTTCATTAATGACATAACATATTGATCTCTGTCAACAATCCATTTCATTTTAATTACTTTCAGGAGAAATGCTCTCTCAGAACAATACTATATTAAATTTGACGTAAAAGGATGAAAGGATATGTTAATTACACCACCATCGTACATGTATTTAGGATTATAAAGAGATGGCATTATTCAAAATAACTAGGATGAATTATCCAAAGGTTAAAACAAAAGGTTCATACTGTGATAAACATGATGTTTACAAACATTTCGATCTGAATTGAAGCTTTTCTTGTGTCTGAATTACAACTATATATACCTGATGTTTAAAATGTGTCTTTGAAAACACAATTTTATTGGATTTAATAATCAATGTAGTATTCTTTATTATCATTCTTTATAAAGTACTTCGCAATAAAATGTATTGTAAATAAAAAGCAAAAATAAAAACAACACAAATAGTATAAGGCCATAACAAATTCAAAATCCATTGATATAATCAGGAAACTTTATGCTCAAGGCACAAACAAACTGTTTGTGTCGTTGGATTGCTGCGTCATTTAAGTATACCCCGCCCTGTCTTTCAATTGAATCGCTTTATCAAAGGTGTTGTACTTTTATAATTCAATTACACAACTCAATACGAAAATCATTAGGACTTTGTTGGTCACGATAAACTGATGTCATTGAGATCAAAAGATGAAGTAATTGTCGATTTTCTTCACCTTCTAAGTGATTATTACATGTTAATCGAACATTTTAAGTATTATTCTCGTTTTATCTCTACTCAAGTGTTGCCAGATGAGAAGAATGGTGAATTAAAACTGTACTTAACTTCTTGGTACTTCTAATAACAATAGCGCGTACATACGACTATAACACACGACTGATCGAGACAATATCATCGTTCTAACTGTGCTATGATCTGGTTAATGCACAGCTAAGATATGCATCAACTACATCAAATATACTGCAAAGTTCAAATGTACTCTTACCTTAAGGGGTGGATCAAGGATTTTTAATGAACTAAGCTTGCTGTTAGTTGCATTGTGAGCCAAGTCTCCGTGTTGAAGAACGTAATATGACCTAAAATGGTTTATTTTTACAAATTGTAACCTAGAGATTTGTCTTTTTGGCACTCATACAACATGTTCTTATATATAAAACCGCAGATATTAGTCTTGGTCGATAAGACAGCAATCACATGACAAACACAATGCCGTGACATCTACATGGCAATGTATAAGGTTCACCAATAATCAGGTATCTAAACAATAGGCCAAGTTATAAATCGTCATGACTTTATATAAAACTGTGAACAAATTTAAAAGAAAAAATGCAAAGATCTGCCATTAAAACACAATTCTCAGAATAATTTATCAATTTAGGAGAAAGCATGAATATCGACAAAGTTATCAAATTTAAAACACCAACCAAAGTTTGCTTGTTTGTTGTTTGTTAGTGTTTATAAAGTTCTAATTCGTCATGAATTCATACAAAATTGCGAAAAGATTTAACCGAAAAAATTCAAGGATCTGTCTGTTTCACGGTGGTTTGTTTTGGTGCCTTTTTTTTTATGGTGCCGAAGCAGGATTATTTCGGGAGAACCATCGACCTTTGGCAAGAACCTTATGTTCATTAAAATTGGATTTGAGCGAAGCTCGATTTCACAAAATCAGAGTTTACAGGCATGTACATATCAGTTATTTCAAGTAATCTGTAATTAGATCGTAAATTTGATTGACGTTTTTAAATTCGATTTCCTTTTCTACAATTTGATTGAAATTAAGTACATCGGAGTTATGCCTCATAAGACTCGATCTTGCATCAGGTGACGGACTTTGACAGGTGATTTATGTAGTTTTTAATTTCATTTCTTAATTTTGAAATGAAATTGAAGTGCATCACTTTATTCCCGTTAACTTCATTTAAAAATCATGAAATGTTTAATAAATAATCATTACTGATTCCTTCTATGGGCATAAACATTCATAAAGAAGAGACGTATAACCGCCTTCAGATGAATTCAAACAGATAAGAAAACTTAAGAGAAAATAAATTTGTATTATCTAATTGTTATCCCTGACAGAAAACTTAAGTTTCGATAAATCCGAGGATAAATCAGATCAAAGAAGGAAGTGTTCTCTGAAATATCACACTTAGCATGCAAGTGTAGAATAATTTCTATCGAAGAGGTGAAATGGAAAATCAGGAGCCAATATGGTCTATGAAGATGATATAATTTTGTCATTTCCTTAATTCTAGTTCATTCCTCGGATTCCTTTTCCAACGAATAAAAACAAATCAAAAGTTTAGCATATGATATTACCAGAAGCTCTAAATATCATACAGCTAGAGAGGAGAAATGTGATATACGTCATATAACGAAGTAGCAACGTATTGGCACGAAGAGTTTCAAGACATCTTGAGGTCAACAATAGTCTTTAACATGGAATAAGTGACTATAGTATTCAATATGATATATATGGCAAGCTCTAAAATACTCAATCGCCATAGACTAAAAGTTGAGAATAAACTGATCAAACGTCTACCTTCAACTTAACTTCTCCAAATAACAAAACATAAGGATTATTGTATGATGTAAGGCAGCCATTGATAAGGTTCATGGCTTGTGAATGACACATGAATGTGTTGCAGGGTTCGCTTTGTTTTTAAATATCTCAACTCTCCACGTTTTTTTTAATTTTGATCAGTGGAATAATAAAAGGTGAATACAAGAACACCAATAAAAGTTCATTACAGAAGATACACTTATTTCTATAGTAACAAATAACAAGAATGTGTCCAGAGTACACAGATGTCCCAATCGTACTATCATTTTCTATGTTCAGTGGACCGTGAAATTGGGGTCAAAACTCTAATTTGGCATTAAAATTAGAAAGATCATATCATAGAAAAACATGTTTACTAAGTTTCAAGTTGGTTTGACTTCGACGTCATCAAAAACTACCTTGATTAAAAACTTAAACCTGAAGCGTTAAACCTGAAGCGGGACAGACGAACGAACGGACGCACAGACCAAAAAACATATATGCACATAAATGGGGCATAACAATATATATTACATGTATTACCGCAAATGTTTAGGCCAAACTTTTCGAATAACGTTTTATAGCAGCAAATGACGAGAATAAGGTATGTATTCTCTTCTTTTACAGTGTCGTGTTATTTCCATAGAACTCTCCACAATAGTCTATTTTCTAACGTCATGATAGCAAAATCAGAGAAAAGCATAAAATTTGGACCAATGAAAAAATACGAATAAGAGAATCACACGGTGTTTTTTTTATATATATTCTAAACCGACCAAGAATTAGAAATAAAAATAAACATTAAATATTCACCACCTGATACAACAAAATGAATTGAATAAAAAGACGATAATTAAGTAAGGGGAGGGAAATGCATCGAATGATATGATGCCAGGACAGGTATACACATCAATAAAACTCTGATGATCGTTTGGCAAAATGTAAAATCTCGGACGTCAGACTAAGTATAAGCCAGTGCACCAGATGCAGAGTATTAAAGCATGAAAAAGAGTATGCATAAAAGATAAAGTAAACAATAATCAATATAAATGTTAATCAGATGAGCTTTGCATACAGTCTATTGAAATAGTATTCAGTGCGGAAACTGTATTCTCAATCATATATTGTTATTTCACATGATTCCTAATCACGCGGCAGTAAGATACACATTTTAAGTTTATAGACATTTAGAAATACGGAGTAAATAAACAAATGTCTTGTGCAAAGTTTAAATCCCTCCTATGACAGTGAAACGGACGGACATTCATATACATTTGACCTCTATGGCATATAGTTAATCCCACGCGTGTCAGGGAAATGGACGAATATTCGACATTCATATAACAGCTATGGCATATAGTGTAATGATTTATGAAAAATAAACATGAACTATATATTGGTGTCTGACTGTCTGTAAAAAAAAAGACGTGAAAAAAACCTACTCATATCGTTACTACTGTAACAATTCATTGGCTAACATGTTTGGCATGTTTCCATAACAAACCTTAACATATATATATGACCGAAAAACGACCCGGATGTAGCTTACAAATTACGTCATGACTTCGATCTATTCCGAAAAGCACGCATCTAAACAATCGATATCAGTGTATAGGGTCAAGCTACAGTTACCCTCGGTGATATCATCTCGTAGATCAAAAGAAGGGACTTGTATCAAATTTGAAGATATCAGAGCATGGGTTGCTTTGCCAGGATGGTCGTTAAGGCATGGAACATATATATCGATATACTGTTCCCAGTTGAGGCATAACTTGTCAAAAACATATATGGAAGAATACCAATTTTATTCAGTCCTTTTGTGCTTCATTTGTCTCATAAGAGTAATTCATTGACCATTACAAACCAATATTAAAAACATGATAACTCAGGCATCTGGTAATCGATGTACTGCTTAGATTCCATGGTATATAGTTCAGTTGCTTGCATGTGAATAAATGTTAAAGCTTAAGAAATGGAGAGAAAAGCGTCGACAATTCGGATATGTAACAAGTACAAATACACTTAATATTTTCCAATAATGTAATTTTATATAATTTTTCTAAATATGTATCGTAACCTTTGGCTAGCGAAGATGTGCTTTTTATAGAAATTTACATGACTTATAAATGTGTATAATTTACGCCAAAAGGTAAAACACATAATTTCTATACATGTTATTTGTAAAAATACTTGGCAAGACAAAATATAAAGAATGACGACACATTCTATTTGAAGTTTCTTTAAATTAAGATTTTGTTTATGTTCTACATCTGCGTATATAAACTAAAAGGGTGGTGAAGCAGATGTTTCATTGGCAATTAAAATTGAGATTAACAGATACTTTATTTCTTACATGGGGTAGTGTCGAAATCTAGTCTTGGAAAGGGTTATGGTTTAAAGGTGGACGAATAGATACTTCAAAATAATATCAATTAGTCTTTTGAAGTTTAAAATATATCAAAAATGCTACACATGAATTATTACTAAAAAAAAGAAATAACACGGTAAAAACATTGAAGATATTAAATATATGTGTCAACAATGTAAGGTTTTTTATATCCACATGGTGCTGTCCCCGTAAGTGCGATTTTCAGATATATTTTTCTTTAAATTTGTGATTTTGAATTGAAGATTCCTCCATGTAAAGGTCATCTTAAACTTGTGAAAAAAAGATCAAAATCAAGATCAAGAGATGACGAAAATATAACCTCGAACACAGGTGTTTTTAACGAAACGGCTAAAGTAAAACTCAATGAAAATAAACCACCCTAAAGTAAACCTATTTGAAATCTTCATACATATGCTTCGTAATTAAGCGTAACATAAATAAAAGTTGAAAATATTAAACACTTACCTGAAAACCGTTTGCATCTTCTGACATAAATTTTAACTACTAAAAATTTGATTCAATCACTATAGCGCATAATCTTACATATCTGTTCACAGATTTGATGAGACTTAATTGTATGCTTAACAAGTTTTATTATTTGACGTATTTTCAGAGATAGAATAGGATAAATTTAGTAGTCCAATCATTGAATTATTCCTTAGATTTTCATTACGACAACTATAAGCCTTAGCAATATCTATTAATTTGCAACGAAAGGATAGAACACCTGCCAGTGGATTTTTAATCAAATAAAATTAAAGTTTATGTAAATATTAGATTTAAAAACGATCTGACTACAAAACCACATAGTGTAGTATACATAAAAAGGTATGAACGCCGTAAACAGAACTTCAAACAAGCACATCCTATCGATAGAGTGACGGCTGTAAACATGCTTAACCCCGCCACGTTCTGGTTGTGCTTTGTCTTAAGCTTGAATCTGTAGTTCAGTGGCCTCATTGGTTGTTGTCTGTCATGATTGTATTTGTTTAATGTCATTAATTTAAAATGTGTCTTTGGTGATCTCTTTAAGTTTTTCACATTTGTTATTCCTATGCTTTTTATGGCTTGCTATGTGCTTCATTGACAATCATACTACATCTTCTTATTTGTTTAGTGAACACATCGGAATCGTTATATCTTCAAATGGAGTTCGACAAGATGTACTAGTCAACAAAGGAAACTATACAAGGCTATGTTACTTCCATACGCGAGGAAATTGGATACAAGATACAAAGCAGAAAGGTCACCCAATTTGTCTATTGTTTACACAGTGATTTTTTCTCATCAAAGCCATTGATGCAAAGTAGGAAACACGAAATGTTTTATTGCACTCAGCACGTATTTTAACTTGAACCTTGAAACATAAACATATTAAGTCTTACCGTAAAATTGATTTCACATTTAGTTCAATAACACGGTTATTTTCTTACTTTCCAAATTTGGTCAGTTTTTCTTAATCATTGGCACTCGCTTTGCAGATAAATAATTCTATTTGGGCAATTTAAAACAGTGTATCTGGGTATCAAATACTTTGGGAGGTTTGGATTATACAATTTAATCCTTCAAATGTAAACCTGTGTTTGACTAGAGGGAACGTAAAACAAAGAAATACATCTATATGTTGTGTACAAGCTTTTTAGTACAAGTTATCAGTGTTTTATGAACCACTTAACACAAATGGATGATGCAAGCACACAGTCTTTTGTTTCATATTTTCATATCATATTTTCGTGACTACATGATACAGTCTAATACTGAGCATTAAAACAAAAAAAAACATAAGAACACAAAAAGACTTTTTATGGGTATGATTTTAGTATGAAAGAGAAAATTATAAAAATCATAATTTAAACCATTCAGGTGTCCTGATTTGCAGTATGAGGACAAAAAGAATTAAACTAAATTTTAGGTCTAAGTATATACATTTGAATTTAAGATATTAACTGATACATTTTAAGGGATAAACCTTTATCACCTGGTGCAAAGGAATGTGTCAAAAAACTTATAATTTGTACATAAACCCTGAACAAATTCTAATTTGTACAAACTTACACCTGGTACACAACATATTTATCATGTAAAAATCTGTGTAACAGCAATATTCGGAATGACATACTGTTTAGCTTTATACAACTAACGGACCATATATTTTATTGCTAATTTTTTATAATTATATTTTTATAGTCTAAATTAGTTCTTCAATGTATGGTTTTAGCGTAAACATGCAGTAAACGGTGTGATGTTGTATTGATAATGCATGTTGCATGCTTTGTTTTACTTGTTATTGTATATATTTCCATATTCAACGAAAGCTCATCAGAACTTATGTTTCAATTGTTTTTAAATACGCCAATCAAAACAGAGATTTATTAACCACTTACTTTATAAAAACTAACCTTGTGTAAAATTGGCTAAGAATTGGTAAAAGCAATTTAAAGTATATCTTATAAATAACAAGCAATTAAAAACAGTTTTCAATGATAAAAAGAATCCTTTGATGTTTATTAAAATAGAATTACAAATTATAATGTTATTACACAATATTATTAGATTATATCATGGTTGGGTCATGAGATCTGAAGTCATCAATAATTTATTTACATCAAATACAGTCACGAATAATCAAGTTAGTTGTGCATCAGTTGTGCGAACGTATCTATCAACTGAGACTATTATAACTGTAGTACTCTTCGATTCTCAATTTAAACTTCAATAACTATAATAGTCTCAGTTTTAGATGAGTATAGGAATGTGATCAAATTTTGTAAAAGCTTTTTATCGTCCTCCATATCTATATGCTACATATTTAATTATTATCATTATTATCATTATTTTTATGTGTATAAGGGGTGTTTTTAGCATTGAGCTTACTGTATTTTAAAGGAAGAAAAAGAGGCGGAAGATACTAATAGGACATTCAAACTTCATACAGTATATTTCAATAACGTCGGATGCCTCCTGCGCCGTCCTTGCAGGGGCGGATCCAGCCATTTTAAAAAGGGGGGGTTCCTAACCCAGGACAAAGGGGGGTTCCAATTACATGTCCCCATTCAAATGCATTGATCGTCCAAAAAAGGGGGGTTCCAACCCCCGGAACCCCCCCCCCCCCTTCTGGATCCGCGCCGTCCTTGGTTCAGTTATATACCGTACGTAAGATCATCCATCATTTGGCTTTCAGGATTTTGTCAATTGTAAAGGATATTCAACCACGTTAAAAATGAAGGTTAAAATTAAAGCCAACGATGTATAAATATTGATGGGAGCAATTATGAAAAGTGGTTTAAAGAAATATAAAAATATGTAATAAACACATTGTCATCTGATAATGTATCAAATGTATTAGTAAATAAATCATGGATTGCGTTGCAAAAAAATGGTCACTGTTAGGGTGATATATAATCGAGCAATAAAGAATCTAGCAGTGGTTGAATCTAGTGGAAGTAAATCGTAGAATCTTTAAAGAGTCTAATATCAAGAAATTGGATTTTCATGCAATGAAGTAGATTTAAACGCTTCTCGCTTACAAGCTCTGATAAATATAACGATTTTTAAGCTGCGTTTATGCAAAATTAATGTTGATCTGATTTTACTGCTTTACGTTGAAATGAAGATCTAAGTTTTATTTTGCTGTAAAGATAATGTAAATGGATTATATTGAATTATCACAGACGTCAAATTTAAAACGGGCATTATTTTCAATTATGTATGTGTATAAATTATGATCAAACATGCTCGAGACTTACAAGGTAAAACCAAGACGTTATCGTGATCCTTACTTAGCATACGAAGAAAACTTAAAATATATATGGATATAAATTTTGACTTGCCGGCGTGTTTCTATGCATTCTTTTTAACCAGACTCTTTTAATAACTGTCGTTAGTATAGCCAAAAAATAAAGCACAATGAATCAGAAAAACGCTTATCAAAGGTACCAGGCTTCTATATAAAAGATAAAAAAAAGAATACCGAACTACAGGGAAAATTCAAAATGGAAAGTCTCCTATTAAATGGCAAAATAAAAAGCTCAAACACATCAAACGAATTGAACACAACTGTCATATTTCTAACTTGGTTATGGTATCTCTTTATGCAGAAAGTGGTGAATAATACCTGGTTTATGATTTGGAATATCTGATCCCACCACCAGTACAACCGTAGACAACATATGTCAGACGCAAGTCAGGAACAGTTATTGGTACTCCACTAATTCTAGTTCCTACAATATTTAGCTCAGCCGTCTAAAAAGACGATCCGTCGCTATGGAAAAATTAAGTCTTAAATAATTGTGTGCAGCGATAGCAAAAAAGGTTAAAAATAAAAGTTCATTACAAAGAAATTCTTAACACAAATTATTAAAGAACAACTTGCATAAATAGATGCCGCAAATATAGGGTTCATTCAACCTATGCCAACATTTTGAAATTAAGGTATAAAATTGTATGAAAAAATGTTGGCATAGGTTGAATAATTTATTACAGATTAAGTGTTACTAAAACATAAATTAATTAGGGGCTAATCAATTTACAACAAGCTTAAACTCAATATACATTTAGTCTTTTAATACAAGTACAAGTGAAAATGTAGGTAAAATTGTGTGTGTTGAGGATCTCTATTTCGGATGATGGAGTTCCAAATTAGAGACACAAAATGTAACCATAAATCTCATAACTAAATATAACAAATAAAAACATACACAGAGTACTTTACTTTTTTTAACTAAAACAAAGTAAATATAGGGTGCACTGTCCAACAGGTAAGTCTCTGTCTATAAATAACCAAAAATCATTCTATTTGATATTTATTTTAAATTTCATATTGCAAAATTAATTTAATTTATAAAAGAAAAATCTGTTGCAGTATGGTATACATATTTGTATATTTTGTTGCTTGTTGAAATATGTTTCATATTAAATACAATAGAATAAAGAACAAAAAATATCGTAAAAAATTGCATCAATGAAATAGCTTTTTAACTCTTTTTTTCTCTCAAGCATTGTTATATTTAAGTGTTGAATTTCTAGATTCAATATTCTTTATTTCTCAAACACCTTAAAGTTACAATGGTACAAAAAAGTTCATCAAAAGTTATGTAACATAACACAAACACTCATGAAGATGAGATGAAAATATGAAATAAAATAAAATAAACAGTATAGTAGCGAAGAGTGGTGATTAACCAGGAAGACTCACTTGAAAAGTTATAACCCTGATAAATTTGCACAGCTTTTTCAACTTATTTTTTAATTTTTAACTGAAATAGTTTTTAAAATTTTAGTATGTTACATCTGTCCAAAAAAAATATCCAAATATTGTGCACGAACATTTGCCAAAGAACTACACTGCAAAGTGTAATGAAATTCATCACCAATCTCGTTACAATGACATAAGTTACAATATCTAAGGTTACTCTCAATTTTATTCCATCTACCAGTTTCGATGGGTATCTTATGGTTATCCGTTCAAAATCTACAATATGTTATTCTATCTTTATCACTTAAAATGTTCAGATATTCCTCAAATTCAAAATTTTGTTTAAACAATTTGTAGGCCAAACCTTTTGATGAACAGTCAATATCAGCTGTCCATTTCTGTTGAAACTGATCAAAGAACTTTTGTTTTAGACTAATACCCAACCACTTGAATTAAAATTTTCTTGTGAAAACCAATTATTGCTATATCCACATATCTCTAATTTATCTTTAACGTATTTCAAACAATCTGACCTAAATTGGTTGTCAGAATTCTTCAAGATGTATTTGTATAATATTTTAGCAATCCTGTTATCATCCCCATTTACCATTTTTGATCAAAAATTAAGCATACGCAGCTGGATAAATAAGGACATGGGATAAATACTAAGTTCACCATAGATAATAAAATTAAGTGTAAACTTCTTAAGATTTAATAATAGTTTACAAAACTTTAAGTGCACTTTTTCTATAATATCAGTATTACTGAAACCCCAAATCTCACACCCATACAGGAGGATAAGCTTCACAATTTTATCAAATATATCATATTGTGATTTCACTGACAAGTTGGGCAACCTCCCCTTTTTCAATAATTCATACATTGCTTTATTTGCTTTTCTAACTAAAATTTTCTAAGCACTCATAAAGCTACCTGGTTCTTGAAAATTCAACCCAAGGTATGTCAATTCGTTGACTATCTCCAATGCATTTCCATCATATAGAAAGTTTATATTTTTGGGTAATCTACCACCAGAAAAAAATTATAATCTTAGTTTTACTTAGTCTATTTTTTATTATTAATTTATATTTTGTCAACAAAATTTTGTAAGTATCAAGGGTTCTATTTTACAATTTTTGTCCTTATAGACATTTTTTTAATTAATCCATTTTTACTACAACACAATTTTGCAAATTATACTTTACTTTTGTTTCTGAATTTTCAGAGTAATATTTTAATGCTTTAATATACTGACTGTATTTTACCTTTTATTAATTAATAATTGCTATAACAACACCTATTGTATTTTGTTTGTAGGCATAGGTTGAATATATTTTTATCAAATGTTGGCATAGGTTGAAGACACCAAATATAGATATTGGATTCTAGAAATTGCACAACCAGGCTTCGTTTGATTCCTTCATTCTTATTTAAAAACAACATACCTTCAATGAAACTTTATCTACGTGCATTCAGATAAATAACCAATTTTAAGTGTTAAATAGTGGCCATGTAAGTGACAGAAAACACCCTCAGACAATGCAATTGACGGGAAACATCCTCAGACAATGCGATTGACAGAAAACATCCTCAGACAATGCAATTGACGGAAAACATCCTCAGACAATGCAATTGTCGGAAAAAATCCTCAGACAATGCAATTGACGGAAAACACCCTCAGACAATGCAATTGACAGAAAACATCCTCATACAATGCAATTGTCGGAAAAAATCCTCATACAATGCAATTGACAGAAAACATCTTCAGACAATGCAATTGACAGAAAACATCCTCAGACAATGCAATTGACGGAAAACATCGTCAGACAATGCAATTGACGGAAAACATCCTCAGATAAAGCAATTGACAGAAAACATCCTCAGACAATGCAATTGACGGAATACATCGTCAGACAATGCAATTGACAGAAAACATCGTCAGACAATGCAATTGACGGAAAACATCGTTAGACAATGCAATTGACGGAAAACATCGTCAGACAATGCAATTGAGGGAAACATCCTCAGACAATGCAATTGACAGAAAACATCTTCAGACAATGCAATTGACGGAAAACATACTCAGACAATGCAATTGACAGAAAACATCATCAGACAATGCAATTGACGGAAAACATCCTCAGATAATGCAATTGACGGGAAACATCCTCAGACAATGCAATTGACAGAAAACATCATCAGACAATGCAATTGACGGAAAACATCCTCAGACAATGCAATTGACGGGAAACATCCTCAGACAATGCAATTGACAGAAAACATCATCAGACAATGCAATTGACGGGAAACATCCTCAGATAATGCAATTGACAGAAAACATCCTCAGATTATGCAATTGACAGAAAACATCATCAGACAATGCAATTGACAGAAAACATCATCAGACAATGCAATTGACGGAAAACATCCTCAGACAATGCAATTGACAGAAAACATCATCAGACAATGCAATTGACGGGAAACATCCTCAGATAATGCAATTGACAGAAAACATCTTCAGATTATGCAATTGACAGATAACATCCTCAGACAATGCAATTGACAGAAAACATCATCAGACAATGCAATTGACGGAAAACATCCTCAGACAATGCAATTGACGGAAAACATCCTCAGACAATGCAATTGACGGAAAACATCATCAGACAATGCAATTGACGGAAAACATCATCAGAGCTGAGACAATGAACAGTTCAGTAGTATAATAATATCCATTACATTGAAGTAAATGACTAATTCTCTATACTCTATATATTTTTAATATCAAGAAATTATTTGTTATGCACAGAGCCAAATTTTACGTCTGCTAAAAATTTGACCCACTTTTATACCCTGGATAATAAAACATTTTTCAAGAAATAAGGAAGTCAGTTTTATTGCTTTACGATAAATTCCTTATAAAAATTAGTTCGCTGTAAAAATAATGTAATTATTTCAGACAGAAAATTTGAAACAGGAATATATTTCAATTGTGTGTGGCTTAAATTCAAACACACTCGAGACTTAAAAGGTGAAGCTAACTATCCACATTTTGTATATGACAAAAGCTTGGTTCATAAACATAGACCACCAAGCATTTTTTTTGTTTTCAAAGGAATTTATGAATATGCATCTTTAAGAAACAAAATGATGTGCATCTACGTAAGTTAGCTGTTTTGTGATGATTTGTCTGTATTTAAAAAATTGCATTGCTTCTGTTAGCTCAATGTTATAGTTCGCTTTTAGCATACAAAATATACCTACTATATACAGTTAAAGTTTACGCGTATTGCCCATGTAAACAGATGTTACCTGTTATAATTGGACAACTTGGTCATGTTTTACAATTTTACAAACGGAGACCAGGAGAAAATCATGAAGATCGAACGTTTCGTAATGTAATCCCTATACTGCTCTTTAAATGAATCAATTTTAATTGGTCTTTACGTAAAATTGGTCTATAAAACAGGCGATTAACATCAATTTTCTGATAAATGCCCTTTTGGAAGGAAACAGTTTTAACGGTTATTAACCATAAAACCAAATTAAGTTCGCCTGAAAAGTCAAATATGCACTGAGTTGATGCTATTATTCTTCGCTGAACGCTTTTTGTATTTCTGTCACATGTGTTTATTCTAAACAAAATAGTTATCAAAAGTACCATGATTATAATTTTATACCCCAGACGCGCGTTTCGTCTACATAAGACTCATCAGTGACACTCAGATCAAAATAGTTAAAAAGCCAAACAAATACAAAGTTGAAGAGCATTGAGGACCCAAAATTCCCAAAAGTTGTGCCAAATACGGCTAATGTAATCTATTCCTGTGATAAGAAAATCCTATTTTTTTCGAAAAATTCAAAAGTTTTGTAAACAGAAAATTTATAAAAATTACCATATAATTGATATTCATGTCAACACCGAAGTGCTTACTACTGGGCTGGTGATGTTTCGTGCATTTTAAAGTGCTATCTTTTGATTTTATGAAATGTTAGTCGCCAACTATATGTAACTGCACTCAATTCCGATTTACAGACTTAAAATGTTGAAGAATAAAACAATCTAGTATCGTTGTAATGATATTATTTTAACAAATTTAACTTTAAAAAAAGTAAAATAAAAAAAATACTAAATCCGAGGAAAATTCGAAAGGGAAAGTTCCTAATCAAACGGCAAAATCAAATGATAAACACGTCAAGCGAATGGACAACTGTCATATTCCTGACTTGGTACTGGCATTTTTAAATGTAGAAAATGGTGGATTGAACCTGGGTTTATAGCGCTAAATCTCTCACTTAAAGTTACCCATGCCCATTTATAAAATATTAATTGATTGTAGATAGCTTAACATTAATAGACAAAAATTTCATGCATAACGGCACGATGAATAACTTCAATACAACTAAAAGATGAAGCATTAAGGTATTGTAAAAAAGATAATAAGGGACAAACGACATAGACTCTGCTAGAAAAAGTACATATTTTGAAATTAACAGAACGTTTTCTTTGTTATACCTTAAAAGTTTCAAAACGTTAAAGAACAAAAATACCGAACTCCGAGAAAATTTATAGACATGAAATTCATACGAAAATGACAAAATCAAAGCTTTAACATATCAAACGCATGGATAACAACTGTCATATTCCTGACCTGGTTTTATAGCTAGTTAAAACTGTCACTTGTATGACAGTCGCATACGATTTATAGTACAATTTCCAAGCACAAGGCATGACTTCCCAATTCCAACAATGTATGGTCGATTATTTATATATCTAACACTATATAAATAACACATAGCTGGGACCGTGCAAGGGCTGTATAGCCAGTCAAGGTCGTTAAAAACTTCCATTTGTTGTTGTAGCTGGGAGGGTGATATAGCAGACTGTTACCCCGAGAAAACATTGTCAACCGTGGCGAAGCAGGGGGTACCAATCTACTCTATCATCCTCTCAGCTATGTGTTATTTAATTTATTATACTGAATGTTGTCGTTTACAGAATAAAATTTTTTAAAGTATTTTCTATGACGTCGCTTCTATAACAACGTTACGGGTATTAAAAAAAACATAAGCAAGACGTTTTATTTTTTATTTTGACAGTCAAATAATAAAATATGAGCTAAAACGTAGAACTTAAGCAATGTTTTTAATTATTTGATGTAAATTCAATTCATTGTCTTCTAAATTATCGATTTTTGATTGGTCTCGACGAGAGTGTAACATTAAAAACAATTGTCACCCGCTCAGTCATTTGATATTATAAATTAACGCATTGCAATAGTGGTATCTATGATCAGTTTACTAATCATGGACTACAGGCTTCCGGTTAGCCCTAATATCATATTTTTCTATTGTGATTTCGTTTCTAAAGAAGGTTATACGGATCTGATAGAAACACTTGTTTCATGTTTCTATGTTGTAAAACGCCAGATTCTTACCACGGATGCAAAATGTCCGTGATAAGGCATATATAAAGGCAACAGTAGTATACCGCTGTTCAAACTCATAAATCCATGGACAAAAAACAAAATCGGGGTAACAAACTAAAACTGAGGGAAACGCATAAATAAAAGAGGAGAACAACGACACAACACTACAATGTAACTAACACACACAGAAACGGACCAAGCATCAGACAAAATCCCACGAGAATAACAAATATAACATCAAAACCAAATACATGAATTTACATATGATAACACTTTAAAATGAATTTGATATTATAAATTATTGAATCTAGTTTAATTGTTAAAATAAATTTATTAATTTATAATATCAAATACATGAATTTACATATGATAACACTTTAAAATGCATTAAACATTCGCATTGCACACTAAAAGTTTGCATTTATGTGATGAGCTGTGTCATGGCTATAGCTCAAATATATTGGACGAGTTTTTAATGTTATTTAAATGTATAATTTGATAAATAAAAATCTTCAATCAAACTAATTTTGATTGCATGATAAAAGATTTACAAATGAAATAAAAAATATTTAAAATGTTTGTTTTATATGTAAAACGCCTGATTCTATTAAACTAGAAAGGTTTTTCCAATGGGTTTTATATATATATATATATATATATATATATATATATATATATAGAGTCTATACGAATCTACCAACCAGTAAACTTAATAGGTATTGGAGTAGTAATATACTTGTCCGTGCTGACCTTGCCAAACCTAACCATACTGTAGGTAATTGTCAGCCTTGTGGGGATAAGCGCTGCAAATGTTGCAACCAATTGCAGCATTCATCAACATTTCACAGTAAGACCACAGAAAAGACATACAAGATCTTCTGCAATGTCAACTGCAAAAGCTCAAACGTGATTTACGTTCTTGAGTGTCATAGATGTGGTCTCCAATATGTTGGTGAATCTATGCAGCCATTTCACAAACGCCTCAATGGCCACAGGAGTGACCTCACAAAAAAACCGTATATTCCTGTCAGCCAACATTTCAGGTTACCAGATCACAATCTGAAAGATTTTGATCACATGAAGATCCTTGTGATCGAACAGGATTGTACATGGCAACATAGGCAAAGAGAAAATCGGGAGAGGTTTTGGATAAAAACACTGGGTGTCCTCCATCCAGATGGAATCAATAGAAAGCAATAATTAAATTTACAGTCTAGTGTTTATATTATTATATTCAGGATTTTGGATTAAAATCAATCGACCAAAACTTACCTGTATTATTAGTGATCTATGTTTACACCTTATACATTATATCTCATTATTGTTAAAACTTTTGTCACCGAAGAAGGCCATTTGTTGAGCCGAAATATTTGCAATTATTGTATAATTTATATCATCTGTTCAGTTTTTCCATCTTTGTGCAATGATATTCAACACTTTTTAGTGTTTTGTTTTCCATCTATTTATCGGTATTGTTACACAATCTTTCAGACTCATATATATATATATATATATATATATATGGAAATACGTTTTACAGATACATATGAAACATTCTCAAACTGCAAGCTCATTGGCGTGTGGAGTAAAGATTTCGAAAATTGTGCTTAAAACACAATAAGCTGCAGGGAAAAACTGACATTTTAAATCTTTTCAAGAATGAATGAAATGCACCTTCTTTAATGAAGGTAAATCCAGAAAAGCGCTTCGGACGCAATAAATTATTAAACGTGTTGTTTTATATTTTTTCTTTAATTCTGTTATGTTATATCAACGGAGAAGTGATATTGAAAAAAAATCATCAAAGGTACCAAGCTTCTCATTAAGTACACAAAACGCAGTCTCTGTGTATAAATTAAGTTGAAAAATGTATACTATTGTCAACCAACAAGGAAAAGGAATTTGATCGGAAGTATAATAAATCTAAGTCTATTTTAACAATTAAACTAGATTCAAAATCTAGAAAAAAAAATCGAGATCAGGTTGGAGTTACAGAGTAATCTAATTTAACAAAGGAAATGAGCTTTCTGCTACGTGTATGTACTTTTGCATATAAATTACGGAGTGTTTGTAATGAGATGGCAACCACCCAAGGAGAACAGGATAAAACGCTAACATATATACGATAGTATCCTCGAAATAAATACCATTCTGACATTTCGTAGTCGAAATTTAGAAACATGCAATTCTATCATAAGACATGCCAAAAACGAACAATGGTTCATTGGTGAAACAAAATAATCAAGTCAAAGGTCATTCTTATAATTAACGGATTACTGCAAAACTGGCACGGAATTAGAAAAATCAAAAAGCTAAATCTGAAGGCATATGTCAAATTAATTAACATGCATGCCAAAAAGTTCAAGAATATATATAAAGGAGGAGTCTTGCACTCTTGAGATATCATGCAAGTTCTTTATTGAAGGAACTACAACGAACTCAGTAGAATGACATCCCTACGGATTTAGAAAGATTCATTTTGTCAAGTATTAGAGGCTGCAATGGCACCTCGTCCTTTCAATAATTTAAGCAAATCAACACCATTTAGAATCAATGAGTCCTTTAAAGTACATCTAATGTGTTTCCTACCTAATATAGATTTTGTATTCTCTACAAGTACACGAAGATTCAGAACATACACAACTTACACTTGTATCTTTTTTCTGTCCAGTCTAATCGCCTTCTTTTTATGGTTACATTGGGGTTTTTTTCGTATATTTTGTTTATGTATTCGTTTTCGTTATTATCAAGTGTTTTTGTATATAAATATTTTTTGGAGAGGAGAGGATGTAAGTAATGTTGTCATAATTTGAGTGCAATGCCTTTGACATTAATAATGGCAGTATTTATTTGCATAGATCAAATTTCCACCTATCCATATTGAATTCATGGCTGAGGTAAGATAAAATTAAAAACATGTAGTTTATGATCACTGGAGTCACATTAAATGCAGTTTTGGCTTTACGAACCGTTTTTGTAGACATATAAATTTGTCACTAATACTACAACTTCAAGAGAGATCGAAATTTTGGTTAATTTTATGATATTTCTTTGACACGCGAATAAAGAGCACGTGCTAAAGCAAACGTAAACATTTACCACGATGTCCGTCCATAACATCACCTTTCATGTAAACAATTGTGTAGTCAGTAATTGCATGAGCTCGACATTTCTATCTAACAAATATATTTGAAAATTAATGTCCTTTTTGTAGATAAACATTGTGTATTTGCATTATCGAAGAATTTATGATTTATTTAGACAAACAGGACGTAAAGCGATGCATATACATCCGACATTTGAAGCTTTAGTTGTTTTAATACAAATCATTGCCTCTGATTTTTTCACAGAAATCGACATGTTTTAACGCGGACCTCGAATATGAACCGAAAATGAACTGTTACGCACAACGCAATATGCACCTTACCACTTTCTCAACATGAAGAGGGGAAACAGGAAACTTTATTTGTACTTATATAAAGCAAAACTCATGTACCTTTCATTGGACATGAGTTGGCTGGTTGCAGGATAAAATACTATAGTCATGTTTTTTTTTCAAACGTAAAAGCCCTGTCAATATATTTTATCGTGTTTTGAAAATCTTAGGGTTCAAACTTTGAATAAAGGGGTTTATCAAAAATCAATGCTCATCAACTTTATACTTGTTTGGCTTTCTAACGTGACGGTACCCAAATTGCACTTATTTTGACAGTTTTTTCATTTACGTTTTTTTATGATAAAGACAAAAATGTGTTTATTTTATAGCCGTATCCTTCTTTATTATAAAGGTACACCAATTTGATTTTTATTCCATATGGAATCATAGAAAAATTGGTCTAAACTGACCTCCAAACTATCAATGATTCTGTAATGAGGAGTACCCAAATTCAAATCGTCAAAAGTCGATTAACAGAGCTTTTGATTAATTTCTTCAAATATTTTGAACAATTGGATATTAGTCCATGCTTACTCTTCATTATTTTTTAAATGGATACTTGTAACATATTGTATTTGCTCATTTTAAAAAGATGACGTTTTGATGACGTCGCATGGCGACGTTTCAGTACATTTTGCTTTTTCAGCAAATACTTCATCTGTTGATAAATACTGTGAACGTTTTGTGCATATCTAAATAGTTTTACCTATGTTGAAAGATGTGCTTAGTATCAAATCATAAAAATACAAATTGTTTAGTCTCTATGAAATCTTGTAAGATTTTCGCTGCTAGTTTTGCTAAAACGGTGCAATTTGGGTACTCGGTGCAATTTAGGTACCGTTACGTTAACTATTTTAATCTCAGCGTCACTGATGAAGATTATGAAGAAGTAACGCGTGTCTGGTGTAACAAGTTATAAGTTTAGTACCTTTGATAACTATTATTTATAAGCCGTTTTATGCACTAACCCATAAGCATAGCAAACCATACGTTTGCTTTGTGTTATATCTAATATCTACCGAATAAGTTCCCAAGTCTGATTTAATGGCCACATTGACTTCCCATATATTATGTAAACTATAAATATCTCAAGCGAATGGACAGCATATTTAAAAAGTAGTTTTTTCCGACATAGTTGGTATTAATTTCGGTTTGTGCCCTTTGAACTTAAGGACGCTTAACTATGGCAACAGAATACGCATACTCGAAAATCCTTTCTGTGATTGGACAAAATGCTGTCATGGTGGGTGATTTTGGTTGTGTTTGAAAAAACGTCTCGTTAATTATATCGTGATGGAAAGCAAGTGAAAAACTATAAATATTTGAACTAGATCTTACAAAGATTTATATTTTTATTAAATTAGCTCCAATAACTCTTTGCATCCGTGACAGCTGTTTATTCGGGACAATTATATAATTTTTAATGTAAACTTTGTTGTACGAACGTACATGACTTTTAGAACGCACCTACGCATGTGAGATTTCCGCGGGGTTTTGGTGAATGTAAACAGAAAGATACGAGGACCGAGAATACTGAACACAAACAGAGAAAACGTTATTTAAATGGTATCTTTGTGCTTCTGAAGGTTATTGAAATGATAGTTTTAAACATATACTCAAATTTAAATACGTCGGATATCTTTTTTAAAGATAGTTCTTGTTTAAATTACCACCTGTAAGTAAAGACACTTATCACATGTGACCATATTTTAAACATTATTATATTAGGTAAGTTTATATTTTTCTACATAAAACTATCAATGCAGTAACTCAGTTCATCAAACAAATATCGTTTTTCAAAATTAAACTTACTAAACAGCATTTCACAAACCTTCTTAGAGTAGTAACATTTTTAACAAGATTGAAAAACAAATATTGGAATTCATAGCAACAGTGACATGCAATGGCTATAACTTTTGGTGGGTTTTTTCGTCTCTTTTATTCTTCTTTCATGTCTCACCTTTTTTTCTCTTCTTGCATAATTTTAGTTTTATTGATATATAAATTCATGACTAATTACAAAAACATATTAGTTTAATCAAATATATTTAATTAATATCAAATGTGATCATAAATAACTAATGGATTCTAGAACTCTAATCTTAAAATATCTTTTTTTTTAATTAAAATCTTAAAGAAAGCAGCACCGCCATTCTAAGTAACACAATATAAATTTCAGACTTACCTGATTAAATTCTTTCTCAATTTAATCCCATTAACCATGTAATATCACATTCTGTAAATGAAGAGGAAAAATCAATGTTTATACATTATATATAAGAAAATCTCTGACGATTCCAAAGCAGTAGATACCAATTAACTTTGACCACTAAGATGGTGAATCTGTCAACCAATCGCTTTAATCAAATGATATTTCTGAAAATTTATTGCAATATACGAACCAACACAGCAAGTGTCACTGAAAAAAATATTTAGCGGGTAATTGTATTGACTGATGTGTTTTGTTAGATTCAGACGGAAGTATTGTATTGAATACTGAGTAAGAGAAATGAAAATCTTGACACTTTGTATTTTAAACTTGACATCTTTTTCAAAAATGAATTGCGAAAAATAATTCGTTTACTTTAAAGTTAGATCGACATTATTCGGGGTAGATTTGTAACAATAAGACATAAAAGTTCCATGAAAAACTGATAAATAAATGTAAATAACCAGTGATAACAATACGGCACTGTGTTAGAGTTTTTAATCCAAACTGTTTCTGTAAGCTTTCTTTGAAAGTCAATTACACAATCAACGTTCAATAGCGTTCACTTAATAAGACTCCTAAAATAGTCAAAAACTTTGCAATTCAGGTTGTTAACGGATCTGAAACTTGGGTGATAAAGAAAAACAAATCTGGACTGTCCATGGAATAAAGCAAGATCATATTTTTGTGCCTAATTTTTACAGCAAATTTTGTGGAATTTTTGGCGATTATTTTTTTGTTGTTTGTGTATTCCTTTTAAAGACGCCTAATGCTTGACATATTCGCAACGATTTATAAACGTTACTTTTTCTATTTGTTAAAATCGTGAAAATATATTGGTTTACAGCATTTTGGAGATATAAACTTCTCAGAACAAGTCATTCAAGGACAATTCTGAAGTGTAGGTCGACCGTCTTTTGCGTACTAAGGCTTGGCATTCTTCGCAAACTTGTTTTGTGATATTTTTCACACTATTTCAAACAATGTAATGTTTAAATTGGGGGGGAAAATCCTACAAGGTTTTAATATTACATATAACCGTAGTAACAGTTATTCTTAGAAAGAATAGCTTATTTTTCTGACCCGAGATTAACACAACAGTAACAACATAAATCATATTCTGTAATAAGTTGTGTCAGTGTGTGATCAATCTATCACCTAATGAGATATGAGCAATATATAGAAATGACTGATGGATTATTGTTATTCATTCAACTGTTCTGTGGTTTATCTTGACTGATTACATTTAACTGGAGAATTAGATACAATTGTACAGATTATATGAATAATTCTGATGATAGTAGCACGTTCACGTTATTAAAAATCAAGCGTCAAACATTTGCAGAAGTTGGTGCTTTAGAAACACTTGTTCTGGTTCACAATCGTAAATATTTTTATTTTTTTAGATTAAGCAAATGATTGATTGCTGTTTCTTTAACCAGGAAAATATTATATTGACAGTTTAATATTTTGGGCCTTGGTTTAACGATAAGTGGCAAGTTTTCATTGCATAATTAGGGGGGATACAATAAGACTATAATAAAGTTCAAAGCGAAGGAAATTTGGATCAAACCGATGACGTTTTTATATTCAATCCGACGAAAACTTACAACTAAGCCGATAATAGTTTTCAAACCGCAAACATTCAAACGATAATATAATCATATCAAGCTAAAAGTGAATAGAAATGCGCCTATTGATATATACAGTTAATATACTGGTATAACATTGAAAATACATCATTGATAATACTTACATATAGCATTTGGTTTAACTTTTAATAAGTTGTATTCCTTTCACTTTGTGATTAAGAATTGATTCCATGACCAAAGAATATTTGATTTATACTTCCGTACAGAATTACAAGAATTTGTCTTAAAAATGCAAGAAATACAACAGACAATTAAATGCAATTTTCAGGTTTTAATACGCTATAAAAGTACAGTAAAAACTATATATGATTCATGGCATGTGCATAATTTGAAACAATAACTTCAGTGCATATAAAACGAATCTTTCTGAAAGAAAAGTACTAACTGATTGCCCTATTGTCGACTTTGCTATTTTTACCAATTATTTTCTTAAATGACGTTGTTAATAATCTGTTTATAGAAAATCTGATGTTGTCTAATATAAGCGCACTATCTATTTATCATTTTACCGTTTCGAAATATATAGGGTCCCATAGCTTTTCTTTTTTAATTTTGCCATACCTAGAGATTTTGCAGAAAACTCCACGAAATTTCGATTAAAAAAAATACCCTGTCCTTAATAATAAAATTAAAGACAAATTTTTGAAACTCTATTCATAATTCCTTTCAAGGAAAGATTTGCAAATGATTTCGCAACCAATATGATAACCAGCCATTGTTCATTTTTCTGTCACATCATTATCTTCTAATCTTATTGGCTATGATGCTTTTAGAAGTGTGAAAATCTTGGTGAATACATTCTACTTTTCGCCAAAAACTACCCGACAGTTCAAGAGACCACACCACATCCAGCTTCTATGTTAAAAATGTTCAAACAAAAACAAACACCATCGACAACACGAGGTTCAAATGTGGACATATACTTTTAGAAACCACCTATGTATATCTAGAGAGTAAATGTTTACTTTTGTGAACTCCTTCATACTGATTGCGTGTGGGCATTTAGAATAAAGAAACATATTAATCTATCAGATATTTCTAATAAAATATGATTTACCTGTCAACATGTGCATTCTCTGCAGAATAACAAACTGTTAATTTGCAGCATTAATATGCATTGATGAGAATAAGAATCTAAGAAATGTTGATACGTTAGTTATTTAAACTGATATAATGTTTTGTTTATTATTTGTTAATTCTCATCAGAGACATATAATTCTCATATTTTAAACGACAATATTGGAAAATGTAAATATTATCCAATTCCACACGAAGATCATGAATAACGACTTGAGTGCAATTGTAACAAAATATTAGAGTAGTGTAATATTATTGTTTTTTAATTAATATTGTTTATCCTTAAAGCTTTGTGTTGTAATATCTATACCGGAAGTAATGATTTCTCTGAATTTGAAATCGAAACTATATGATGTTAAATCATCTTGTGAATACTAGAGAAACAATGCACATTCTACAGGAAACTCTACTAAAGACAATTATTGGAATTCATTTAGTAAAGTGCAGTTCTACAGTACATCTAGTACTGCGTGTAGGCGTCTGCAATATAAGTGTCAAAATTACTTTTACCAAGAGGTCTTTTAAGATCTCTAATACATTTTGTCTTTTATCCGTTTAATCTTCAATATTTATCGAAAGTTATGTCATAAGTTGTTTTATAGAAGAGTATATTTCTAGATAGTTTAATATTTTGAAAGATTTATGTTTCCGCTAAAGCAGACGTTAAAACACTCGTAATCAACAAGGCTACTTTTAGATATTCATACATAAGCTGGAATGGCATTCTATATATATATATATTACCATTCGATATCTTTGCCACCCATGTTGGCGTCATTTGATTTGGTTTATTGCAATTATGACACAATCTTTTCCGTTTTGAAACGACGTTATCTAATGAACATCGCTGATGCAAATCCAGTGAAATAAAGCTTGTTTTCAATGGTGTACGTGCTTGAACGTGATGGACGCAAAGAACTAAAACATTATGCGTTTTAAAAGTTAGCTTGGGACGTGTAAAATCGCTCAAATGTTTTGACTATATGTACTGGTTCATGGTTACTTTCGTTAATTTTTCAAGTCAAAATAATATTTATCCGGTGATTTTTCAACTCCTTTAGTCATCCTCAATTATCCTAAGTGCTAGGTATACTGTCTTGTTATATACATTCCGTTTCTTAAAATATGGCAAAAAAATCTTATTATCATATAAGTCGTAAGAATCTTAAGACAAAATGACTGATTGGTAGTTGCTTACCGTCCAAGCAATGTCAATTATTCCATGAATGTTTAAGACAAGAACAAACTGAAATTAACAATACATGCAATACGTATGTCCTATAGTTGATGCCATCTTTGATGAAGGTCAGTGGAATTTGGAATTCGACAAGAAAAGTATATTGGATAGGGACAGAAAACATTGCCTTGCAACAGGTCACCTACATAAGGGTTTTTGCAAAAGTTCTGAATTTTAAAATAGCGTGGCATTCTCTTAAAACGATGCATCTGGTTTAACGTCCCCAATCCTACCGGACGTGGCTGCGTACTTGTACCTCCTACACAACCAAAACGGACGCTATACCTTGGCTAGAGTTTTACTGTCAGTCGGTAGAAAAACATATTTCTATTCCCAAGGCAACATTTTTGTGACGAAATGAACATAATATACATGTATACTCTTATCTTAGATGAAAAAGAAACAAATACACAACAAAAACATCGCCCTAAACAGTGTGAATGCACACAAATTTATAAGGTCTAAGTTATTCTAAATACTGCTTTATAAATATAGTTTGGAAGATGTACTTTGATGTCAAGGTATTTATTATCCAGACATTTTCTGTCCTGAGAAAAGTATAGTTTACAACTATGTCAGATTGTTTGAATGATTTAACTATGAAGGAATTGTAATGTTTCAATTCCATTATGGGTAACATGCGAGAAATGGCCGTTCAAAGAGTTTTTGAATGAGTTCTTTAAAACTTTATAATCATGTGGCATCGAGTTTTACGTTCACATTCTGACCGGACGTGTCTGTGTGTTTATACATCCCACACAAATCAAACGGACGTGTCACTTTGGCAAAGTTGGAAGAAGACAAAAGGTGATATAGTCTGTCGTTGTGTGGTTGTCGTTTGTTGTTGTTTATCATATTTGCTTTTAGTTTTACTTTTTTTTTACAAAAATCAGACTACTATTTTAATTTTTTTTTTGAATTGGCAAATATTAAGTAAAATCATAAGAAATGAATGAGAGCCTTTTACGTACAATACTCCTTCTAAAACAGACTAAGAGTATTTTGCTACTGCGTTAACAACTCGTTCGTTGTAGAATTTTACATGAACTTATAATATTTGTTATTATTATTATCAAAGTTATTTTCAATGATAATGCAATATATCACTGAATATGTTGACGGTTTTAAATCAGACCCTTTTGTCGTTAATTTTGAATTAATTAAGAGGACTGATAACTAGGTTGAGGATTTATACTTATTTCTTGTTTATCGAAAAAGGGTCCGACATTTTAAAACCACACATGCGAATTATTGTCATACGGTATTTTTTCAATTGCAATTTGAAATTGTTATTTAATTTTATACTGTTATAAATAATTCTAAAGAGGAAAACGTGTATTAACTTACAAGTCGACCACCAGAACAGACATGAGTTCCCTTAAAATGGGGATAATTAAAAGATGCTTAAGTAATGTTCTTCAATTATTATAGATTTAAGCTATGTCATAAAGTGTATCGTTTTATATATAACAATATGTATTTTCATATAAACAAATTTAATGGAAATGTAGTTTTTTATTTGAATTGGGTCAACATGTGTTTTGTCGTTTTAAAATTTGTATGGTACTAGTAGTCATTTGCGGCCATATCGCGTGTATTGCCATCGTGTGCACTAAAATGCAAACAGAAAACGAAAACGCGAAAAGGATTGTATCGCGCGTCTTGCGTACTCAACTTTAATCCTGGTACCTTTGATAAATATTGCCAAAAGATCCGTTATAGCTTTCGATGATATCAAAGGCAAAAGTGCGAATGTCCGCGTCCTGTCACGTTATGTTTTTGCTATGATACAAGCAGGTGTTTTGTCGAAAGTCTTAAAGGATGTTTAATTTCAATTCATTTGGATGAAGGAGGGTGTTGAGGTGGTGCCAGAATTTGGATTAATCTAAAATTAAACCTCCATCCATTGAAGAATAGTCGCATCTAACTGCAGTGGTTAACGAATTTGTATACGTTACAAACGATGTTGCGTTACAATATAAATTTCATACCCAATTGCCTTTTTTTCATAATTCATGCTCACGTGCAAAGTACATGTGTTTTTATAAATTGCTTTCTAATTGATTTACACCTAATGACTAATTCTTGTTAAAATCAATGTAATATAGTTAATAAACAAAGATTTCAAAAAAGTTGTAATTGGGCGATAGCAGTGGTATCACAAAGCCATGATAACCAACTGTGATTTTCATTAAAGAGATGCATGCCAAGATTACGAACAGACAATACTTTGAATTGTTTAATTTTGTTAGGATAAGACATGATAAGAGTGCATGCACGTGAAATGTCATTCGGGTGAATAAATTTGATTTAGTATAAAGAATTTGTACAAATCAAAACTTTAATGAAATTAGGTATTATGTACGATTTCAAGCTTTCTTTCCTCTTATTCGGTGTTGCATTCATTTATACAGAAAGTTTTGTAAAATGAAATTTTAGGCGCATGTATTTTTCTTCTTTCTGAATAAGGTTTGACTGATCATGGACACTATTTTTTTCATCATTTCTTTACATCAAATAAGTCTTATTGGCTATATCCCCTACAGGATTTTGGGGGCATACACTTAAAATCTTCCTTATACCACTTGAAACGTGATTTAAATTCAAATCTGCTCGCAGTCTAGTACTTTGCTTTAGATGTTCAATTTTATTCAGAGACAATGGATTACAAATGAGCACAAAATGAAGCACGAAACTGATTAATTGCTTATATATATTACTACCAACGCCGAGTATAGAAATATAAAAATTGAGAATATTTATCAAAATCGAAAATGCGGACACAGACATGCACGTATGGCAAATCGTTTTACTATTTATTCGAATTTCAAAATATCTTGTATAATATATAGTATGTATCATTTGATATATAATATATCTTATATAATTTATTTTTTATAAGATATCTTATATAATTTAATTTTTATAAGATATCTGTTATATGATATGATATATTTTATTCATCATATAAGTTATCTTATATCTTATTTCTTAAAAAAAAGATATACTACATAGTTTACAAGAAACATTGTATCTTTAATACTTTATAAGATATCTTTTAAATTTTATGAGATATCTTGAAGTTTAAATAAATAGTTAAACGGCATGCCATATGCAAGAACAAGGCTATCTGCAAAATTACATTCCCAAGGTTTTTTTGTTTATTGTAAGCATGCCTTCAGATGTTGTCTAATTGATAAACTAGTTTAGTCTCAAGATTTTTTTTATGTTTGATGATATTTTTTAACTTAATGCACACAGACAAAAACAGAAATTTGTGTTTTACTAATTTCCTTCAGGTGTGTACTGACGTAGGAGGAGAACGGCGTCTAAGGTTATTTTTTCCATTGTTTATATTTAACATCTGTGATAATAGCTCTTTGAAACCTGAATCTCAGATTAAAAGAATCATTAATAATTAGGTGAAATAAGTTTAACTATAATTACGTGTACAGTTTGAAATAATGCGTTTTATCATAGATCAGGCCATAAGTTTTCTCGTTTTAAATGGTTTTACATTTGTCATTTCGGGGCCTTTTATGGCTGACTATGCGGTGTGGGTTTTGCTCATTGTTGAAGGTCGTACGACGGTGACTTATAGTTGCTAACCTCTTTGTCATTTGGTCTCGTTGGGAGTTGTCAATCGTACCACATCTTTTTATGTTGGTATGGATTAGGAATTTTTCGTTTTGTATTTTCCTCGGAGTTCGGTGTTTATGTTATTTTACTTTTTTATATTCCATGGACATCAATAGCTTAATTTTTCTTACAACACGACGCGAAAACGATATGACAACATATGGGACATGAAACAACTTTATAGAGCTCGTATATTAAGATATAATCTATATGGGAAATGCACCAACTTTGTAAATTAATATATAATCTATGTTAACCTAAGTATTGGACCTTTGGGTAAAATTATTCTAAAAAGGTTATCAATTTTACAGGGATGCAATTATTTTTTTTTAAGATATTGTCTTTATCGATACCAACATTTTACTTTTATCTTTTGTGATTAAACGTGTATGGTATTGATGTTTGAAATCTTCTATGACTGAAGTACAGCGTATTTTCTTTTTAAATCGTTTCAAGAAAAACCTTGAATTTTGACATAAGGATTATGACTCCAAAATCGATAAAGGCGTCTTCCATATTTTTAAATAGCATATATATTGTTCATTAATTCAGGAGAAATGAGAAATATCTGTGACATTTTCTTTCCATAATTACTGTCATAAAAGGGTTTATTGTTGCTTGCTAGCGTCCAGTAACATATATTGCTGTTGGGCGAGAAAACTTCTCAGATTAAACCATATTTCTATGTTACAGTCAACCCTTGTGGCATTTAATAAAAGGGAGCTGTGTAGTTACTGTATTTTCCTCACTTCAAAGTTGCAATAGTCGCATATTACCGAACAGTTAACAAATAAGACAGCCTTATCCAGCTCAAATTTATCTATTTTGGAGAAGGCCATGCTGATATATAAATGTGTTTTATCGCCTTGAAAAAATCCAAATATCGATCAAACTATAACCATTAGCGTAATATACTGTGATGGGATACTACTGATAAATCATGGAAACCACTTGTTATTTGTGCACTGATTAGAAACCAAAAGTCAGAAGTGATATGAAAGTTTATTGGCAAAACTCTACAAATTACTTTTGTCTTTCATCTTGATTACAGAGGTTGGTAATTGAATAGATAGTTAGTTGCCCTTAAATGAATGGAACACTCATTCGAACGAAATAAAAAAATCAAATCAAACAATAATCTTTCTTACCATTGAACTTAAATATAATTGACGCTTGGGACAAAAGCACAATATGTGTAACATAATATACATATTTATCAATGTATAAACACTTTTATTTATTTATTTTTTCAGATTATTCGTTTGGGTTTGTTTTGTTCATTCTTTGGTTTTCTATGTTTTGTAAATTGCCATGCCATTGGTACTTTGTCCTCCATCTTCCACCTCCTTATATTGACCCTTAGCTTTTGAAAAGCTGAGAAGCAACTATTTTAGGATTGAAAAAAAAAGTTTGCCAAATATGGTGTTTATCTTCTTCTTCTTCTTCGTACCGGCTCAAGCGAGAAAATCAATCCCGTTTTGATGATCAACGATAATCAATAAATATCATTGCCTTTTTCAAATAAAAATGATTGCTATCAAAAACTGAAATGTAGTCATGTGGAAGCGTAAATCAAACTTTAACTATACTTGATTGAGGTTTTTAAGAGACGCGACTGCTATGAAGACAACAAAATACTTTACAAGTTATAAAATACAGACAGATAACACTAAAACAAACCAGCGTAATATACTGAAACTAACATCAACGAAGAGAAAAATAACAGAACTACAAAACAAAGTTCAAAGCAAAGACGCACAACAGCATACTCGAACAATATCGCAGAAACTAAGGTGTTATATATGACAAAATATAATCAACGAAAAATCCGAATAAGTAACATTATCCCTCCTGAGCGTAGACTTCACTCTCACATTCGGGTGGATCACTGTAAAGGCCAGGTCAGAATTCAAAAAGTATGGCAAGAAATATAGTAGAACATAAGCATAAGCATAAAAGATTTATTTAAAGTCGGTTATACAACATAAGAACTCTACGTCAAACGGAATACAAAACACTTCCATTTGAAAAAAAACAATAAACATATAATCCGCAATTTACTCGCTTTATCATTTGGCAGGTCATATTTCAAAAATAGACATGTCTAAGTTAAGTGATTTCGATTTCGCGGGTGTCTTTCAAGATATCGATGATTGAAGCATCATTAATCAATAATTTGAAGTTATCAACTATGTATATGTTCAGTCCCTTCACACTGGTTACCATTGTAAATCAATTACTGTTATCTTTTGTTTTCTTACTTTTATCTTCTGCTTTATAGGAGGTAATGCACGTGTTCTTAATGTGTTTGTCACTGGACGTAAAACAAACACTGATCAATCAATCAATCTTAGCTTGTTAACTAACATATTACTATTTTATATTTTCTCTAGCGTTTTCTTCTCTACATATTGCACTAAGTTAAGATTCACAATAGCCTGGGTTTAAACTGCAGAATGAAAACAACATGTTTTCATTTTCGGTAAATATATGATATATATGTTCTGACTCGCTACGGAACAATATAAAGATCGGCGATCCTCGTTTTTCGTCCTGTTTCTAAAAAAAAGTAATATTTCCCGACCATGTGCATTTATCGGATTGTAATTGACAGTACTTAATATTGCAGAAATATGTAACTGATGCAAGATATGCAATAAACAGGAAACAAGTAACTATAGATAAATATAGAAATGAAATGAACGTCAATATAAAATGTATAAACTGTTTCCTGTCTGATGTATTCCGTCAAAAAAATTTGTTCTTGGCTTTATCAGTTTATTAATGGATTCGTATTAAGAATATTCATATTAAATGCAATTATATTGTATTTCACAACTGTATGTTTTCAAGTTCATAAGTGAATTACACATGTATGTTAAACATACATGCGTTTGAAAAATAAGGTACAATGGAATTTTGTAACAACTTCATGATCTTTCAAGTCATGAAGGTTATGTTATACGGATAGATCTTGTTCCAACTACCAGTTGTCCTTTATATAAACGTCTAAATTGAAAACAATGCTTGTGTGGGCCTCTATTGAAAAATGGACCGAACATTTTGGACAACGGATTCTCATTTAATCCTAGCGTGAGGACCATTCGAAAGTTTCATGATATTAATTTTTACTTTGTGGTACTTTTAATTATAATGTTAGCCAATAAGGTATAAAACGACTTCTTCGAGATTACAAACAACAATACTGAAAACTGGTCCTTGAGTATTTCCTATCACGCGTTTACGCGTGTACGCGTGTGGAGTTTGTATCATAAATTGATATGTGTATCGTACCACATCTTTCTGCAGCATGCATGGAAATATGTTCGTTCTAAAATTTGCTAAATCTTTCTGCTTTCTAGGTGGAATAAAACCCATGTAGTCAGTAAAGCGGAAATTATCTACATGAGAAAATTTTTAAAATTTCAAATGTGAAAACCAGACAGCAAACAACTACAACTGCTGAATTTGAGAAGAGTGTCTTTGTATGAATTATACCGCATCAATAAAAAAACAAAACATTAATATAATAACTTGTTGCTGTACGATAACAAAAAAAAAGGCTGAGCCGGCTTTCATTGACTGTCTGTGTCAATCAGTTGTATTGAAGATGTTTGCAAATTGATTAAATGAGTAATTGATAAAAGATAAATATCTCAATAATGTGAGGTACTTGTGTTTATATATAAGATATGTGCAATGGCTAGGGATATTAAACTGTAAATTATGCAAATATGTTGGCCTCGATAAAAAACGAAGAGATCTTAATTGTCGAAATGCATGGTGCAGTAAAATAGTCACCATTAATTTTATTGCATTCACGTAATAATAGCTAATACAATGTAAAATGAATAAATCAAATAACCAAAAAAATCGTATGTCCCCCGTCTACGGGGCGCCGAATGGGACTCTTGTGGTTTTGTACTCGAAATTTAATTTTGTACGGAAAAAAGTGAGTTTTGTTCAACAAAAATGAGTTCAGTTAAACAAATTTGTAGTATACTACAAATTTAAATTTTGTCATACAAAATTATCTTTCAGTGGAAAAAAGTTACTTTTGTCATGACAAAATTCATTTTTGTATCACAGACTTGACTTTTGTTACCTGATTTGAAATTGGGCTACATAAGTCAATTTTGTATGCAAATCAGTTTAGTTTGGATTCTGTGAACTAATTTGCATACAAAATCGACCTTTGTGACATAAAATTGACTTTTGTGAGACAAAATTGACTTTTGTGAGACAAAATTGACAAAATTGAATTTTGTCTCACAAAATTGAATCTTGTCTCACACAATTGACTTTTGTGTTAATTTCCATATCAGGTAACAAAAGTCAATGTTGTATGCAAATAAGTTTATATTTGCATACCTTTTTGACAAAATTGAAGTTCTCATAAAACAAGTCTGTATCACATAGTTTTGTAAGACAAAAATGATTTTGTTATGACAGAATTGAATTTTGTACAAAACCACAAGAGTCCCATTCGGCGCCCCGTACCGTCAGGCAAAGGTGTCCAAAACACGATATTGTCTGTTGTGTTTTTTCTTCCTATAGGCACGTTAGAGGGTGGGTTGCAGATTCGTTTATGTTTGCATATACCAAAACAAATCATGATGATACATATGAAGACACTGCAGGGTTTGTCCACATCTAAAAATTAACGGTACAATATTTTGTAATTTACGGTAAGTAATTTTTTTAACAATTTAACAACAATTGGACTTACTGTGTATTAAGAAAATAAGGAATAAAAGCATTGAAGTCGAATAAGTTGCGTCTAGATTTATTCAATTAAGGAAACCATGGAAACAGAGCTACTAACGAGGTGCGAAAGGTTTTTTTCAGGATTGAAATGCGGGAATTGTGGAATCAACTGGAATTCGCAAAAGGAAATAGGGATTTGTATGCATGGTCTCGGGAATTGGGCCTTAGACCCCTGCTATATAAGATTAATTCGTTACTCCGCTGAATATACTACCAGTGTTCATGCTATTAGAAAGTCTGATAGAGGAATTGTACCATCAGAGTGTATCGAAGCTTGTTTCAATTTGTAAGACCGATATTTGATTTGCTAAATCACCTGATATGATGTACATGCTGATGACGGTGTTGTCGGTCTTCTGACATTAGCATGATATTTCGACTAATTTTAACTTATCTCTTATCCATAGATTATTACTACATATACGTGTGGTTTACACGTGCTGCCTATATAAACACGAAAAACTTACGATTATTGTAAGATTGAATAAATAATAGTAACATATAAGTTAACATTTAGATAAAACTATGAAGAAAAAGTGGGGTCCATGCACCAAACACCTGTACCTGGTTATCTTAGTTTGCCGATTGCTGATTTGAAATTGTAATGGCAGCCGACACAATAATCACTCAATATTGCCATAATACCCTGTTTACATTGAAGGCATAATTTGTTCTGAGAAAATGGAAATGTCATAAACTGAAGGAAACGGATTATTGACAAACTACAAATTCGAAATGATAGTGTCAAGTAAACAGTTTCCTGTCTGATAATTCTGGGAAATTATTGTGTAATTCTGCGTTTTTTTTTGTCTGCATTGATTCATAAAGTTTGCAATAATCTTTGTGTCGCTTACTTGAACGGCGGTATACTACTGTTGCCTTTATTTACATCAATGGAAAAACATATACTTCCAATATAGAAAATGCTGCAACTGACTTTTCTTATTCAAGTGGTTCAATTGCATAACAAAGCTTCGGTTGCTCATTCAGATATAATTGTATGATATTATTTGCATGGTAACAATTAGAATAATCATCTTAACTCTCGTCACGATATAGCGTGTCGAGCTATTAACGGAGCAGAATTCGTAAAACATCGCTCAATCAATGCATACCAAAAGGAGTCAGAAATTATCGCTTGATTTGCTGCCAAATCCATTATTTCTCTTAATCATTTGAGAACTACTTTATCCATATACATTTAATGCTCGACGAGCTTAATTCGCATGTGTGAAATTGGTCAAAATGTATCTATGTCTGGTGTATTCAGTATTTATAGATAGAGGCTTGAAACAGGGTGACAGCCTCAGCCCAAATCTTTTTAATATTTATATAAATGACCTTCCTGAAATTTTTGATAGTGACTGTGAACCAGTAAATCTCAATAACATGTCATTAAGTTGTCTTATGTTTGCCGATGATTTACTTTTATTGTCTGAAAGTGCAGAGGGTTTACAGAAGTCATTAGAGAAATTAAGTAACTATTGTAAAAAATGGCAGTTGTCAATCAACATAAATAAAACTAAAGTGATAGTATTTCAACAAAAAAACATACCATACACTAAAGCAGAGTTTACTTTGGATGGTTATAAATTAGAAAAAGTATTAAAATATAAATATTTAGGTAATATTATAGAGGCTTCTGGTAAATTCCATACATCACATATGGAACTATAAAAAAAAGGCACAAAAGTTCTATTCAGTTTGTTTAAATATTTGAATAATATAGAAAATATACCTATAAATATACATAAAAAACTGTTTGAATCTTTAATAAAACCTATTTTAATGTATAACTCAGAAATTGGTATATGGACTACTATGAAAAAATATTAAGATCTCAGAATAGACCAATAAATAATCATAAAGATTTTGATTTACTAACATCAATTGATAATAGCTTTATTGAAAAGGTGAATTTAAAATTTTGCAAATTAATTCTAGGTTTAAGTAAAAAAGCAGTAAACATTGCATCAAGGGCAGAGTTAGGACAATATCCAATAGACGTATATGTAAAGGTTCAAGCACTAAAATATATGGCAAGAGTATCTAACACAGAAATTAATCCGTTGTTATATGATGCATATTGCACAGTTAAACTGTTGGATGAAACAAGAACCTATTCTTGGTATACCTTGGTAAAAAATATAACTCATGAAAATAATTTAAATATATCTGATATACAAAATATTGACTTTATAAAAGAAAAATATAAAATGAATAAACACATGAAAGAGATTGTGCAAGAAAACTATAAAAAGCTGTTCTCAAAAAAATTAAATTCTTTAACAGAAAATAATAAATTATTTATCTATAGTAAATTCAAAAAGAAATATGAAACTGAGCCTTATTTACTTAAAGAGAATAACTTTGAAATAAGGAAAAAATTCACTAAATTAAGGGTGAGTGACCATATTTTGGAAATTGAAAGGGGTAGATACAAAAATATAAAAAGAGAAGAACGTTTATGTCAACATTGTTGTCTAAATAAAATAGATGACGAAGAGCATTTTTTATTTACATGTACAAAAAAGAAAGATTTGAGATTTGAATTTTTGCAGAAAGTTAAAAATATCTATTCAGATATAGATAATATGGATAATTTGGATAAATTGGTTTTATGTCTTTCTTGTCCGTCAATTATGCAGTATGCTGCTTCATTTGTTAAAAAGTCATGGTCACTGAGGAGGGTGGACTCAACAACTGCATGATAGATACATATATGTATATAATGTTTGGTTCTTTTGTTGGTTTTTTTCTGTATGATGTATTGTAAAATTACTATGTTGATTTATGTATGCCTTCAACCCATATGGGTACAAATGTGCATTATATTCAATAAACTCAATATAAACCGGATGAGATTGTTGTATTATATTACTTAGACATACTAGTAATTAGAATTCAATGTTGAAATGAAATTTCTATACATTAAACACTTTCCACATATATATTTAACTGACTACACATATATATTTAACTGACAAAACAGTTTAGATATTAAACATTTAACAGTTTTTACAGCTCTCAATCAGTCTGATGTGAGTAAAATATTTTAATTTCTTTTTATCAATTTTCATCACATGGCAAAAAAGTAAAAACCAAGACTGCCAATGACAATTCAAATTTACTCTTCCTTCATTCTGGTTGATAAGTTTTAAATAAGACTTTCTTTGGATTAATTGATATTTTATTCCCAACGAATTTTTCATGAAATATTTGCCACTGGAGGTAAACAAAACTACAACCAGCCAATAGTTACCTCGGAAATCCTATAGATTCTTTTAAATAAAACTTTCCTGAAACAAAATTAAAAGTTAGCTAAAGTAATAGGTTAAAACAATCCCTACCTGAAATATTCTTTCTCGGATTTTCCCCAAAAATAATTTGAATCACTATCAAACTGAAGATATCACAACTAACTTAAAACGTGAAAATTTCTAATTTTAGAAGATTGTCTGATTTTTCATTTACATTTAATCTGTTTGACCACTTGTTTATGCCAATAGCCATAGAAATATATGGCCAGCTGTCCCAATTAACTCACCATTAACCTTAGAGAAAAGTCTTGTTTGTATAAAGGTACTAATTGAAACAAATCTTGTACAAGGTAAAGTTTACCATGTGGTTCAATTTAAGAATTTGAATAATTGTGTAAAATTGTTAAGATATTCTAATCATTTGATGTAGACTAGTATTAATGCTATATGCTATATACGAGTTACCACCCAGGCCAATGTATACGCCTTTAGCTTTCACTCTTTTTGATGTGAGCATTCCGGGGGGAAGGAAACTCGTAGATTTCATAGCTTTGCTTTGTGTACAAATCAAAATAAAAGCGTCAAATGCAATTTTCAAATTAAAACTGCATATTTTTAAGATAAAATCGAATGGCATTTGCTATTGCGTAGAGCATGTCGAGAATTAAAACTCAGTTTTACACCATCCCGTTCAAAGACGCTGAACGAACTAAATATGTTTGGTACCGTACAACCAACCAATATCACAGAAGTCGATGAATTCTTGAAAGTGAAATTAATTGTCTCCCAATATCATTAATTGGTTCGCTTCTATTACATTTGTACCTACTATAGTCTAAAAATGACTGTGTTCGTGCAATTGATTGACTAGAGTCCAGTAGCAAATATTTCAATATATATTTAGATCGATAACTATTTTAAATACAATAAGTAGCGTCTGACAGGAGGGACGACAGAAATGAAAGGTGATAGATTTGGAAAATAATGGTATGTTTGATAGTTATGTTGCCCTAAAATAATAGAAAAAAATAGTAGTGTTGAAAAATAGTCAGAATCAACCTTGGTTGTGAAGGTGACGCGTGTTTTGAAATTATGCATGCTGGCCTTGAGCGTTTATAATGGAGAAAGTTTCAGAAAAGCACTTTTGATTCATAAAATTTGTAAGTGTTATTTTCATTTTTATATTACTCTAACTCAAAACCTTCTATTAATAGTGGTCAGAGGAATTTTAATTGCCATGATAACTAGTTGTACCTCTGTCCATCGGCTATTGAAACTATTGCCAATAATAACAGAAATGTAAATCCAGATATATGTTTCACCAGCTGGTCTATTGCTATTCTTATTGGATTTGATGTTATTTTCATTATAAACATGACTTTGGTTCTAGGGTTAATAAGCTATCATTTATAATACTTTACTTCATAACAACATACTTTCGAAACATGCATGATACACGCAAGGTGTTTCAATGGTTTCAAGTAAATTTTGATTTGTGTAAAGTCTTAGTTTCATTGGTTTTCTGGGACCATGTTCACGTTGCGCACAATGTTCCTACAACCCGACGTCACACCAAAAATGAAAACTTGACGTCGATTAATTAAATATGTAATATTCTTTCAGTTTTCTTATGTTGATTTGGTCTCTGTTCTTCTTGTTGTGTCTTTTTACCATCAATTACCTCAAGGTGTGGGAATCGATTTAACAATTTTTAACCCTTAATTCATCTTAAAATATTGTAGTGTCGTAAACGGGGCCCCGTTGTCAAAAATGGAGGAAGGGAAAATGGAACGGAAGTATATACGGTTTTCCATAAATAAATTAAAACAAAATTTTAGATGTACAAAACATTTATCAAGGGCTGCTAAAAATTCATGGTACTTATCATCTGTCATTGACATTATAAACTTTCCATGTCTTGATTCAACCCCAATACAAATATATCTGACACTTTGCAAGTAAATAGCGTCGATTCAGTTGTCTTTTCTCGTTCCATAGCCTGAGTGCTTTATTTTTTATCAAATTTTGTTAGTTGTCTTTCTTTTTTCTTTTTGTCGCTTTATCTCTCTATGATACGCAACCTTCCCTGTTCCATATGTATATAAAAAAACAAAACGAAAACAGATGTAGTTCATGTCACAAGATATTTCTTTCATGGTTCTTTTCAATAAATCGCTAAAAGCTAAAAAAAAAATTATTTATAAAAATATAAAAATTTAATCAGTGTCGAATCTATGTTCAGAGTCTAGCAACATGCACCATTTTTTTCGACAGCCATCAATATCTATTTTAATATTTAATCATACGATTTGTTTTGATTATTAGAAACATTTATTGAAACAAATTCAGCACGCGTAACGTCGGAAATACGTATGTTTCGACGTTTTCAGACGTTGGACAAAATTGCTACCGTTTTGTAATGTTTAGTACAATTTTAGTCCTTTAAAACACACATATGTAGTTAATAAAAAAAATCTAGTCATTTTGTACTTTTCCGTCTATCCAAATTTTGTTTTGGTAAATTATATATTACTTATTGAACAAGTGTGGACACAGATGAGTGTGGATAGTATGTTTGGGTGTTTGACAGTGTCTTATGACAAAAGGAGTTCTATGTTTTACCTATATGGTGTTATTAACTGTGTTGCAGGGTGACAACCGATCTGAGAATTAGGAGTGTTATCTATTTAATATTTTTTTCAAGACAGGCATGGAGGAGACAGTAATTACATTAGTTACCAAATGGTTATGATAGAATATGTTCTACATCTTTGACTTTGGATACATTTTGTAGCTAGGAGAGCAACACATAAAAGGTTCATTTTTCACGTGTTTTTGTCGAGCCTTCGACTTTAGTCGAAAAAGCGAGACTAAGCGATCCTACATTCCGTCGTCGTCGGTGTCGTCGTCGGCGGCGGCGGCGTCCACAAATATTCACTCTGTGGTTAAAGTTTTTGAAATTTTAATAACTTTCTTAAACCATACTGGATTTCTACCAAACTTGGACAGAAGCTTGTTTATAATCATAAGATAGTATCCAGCAGTAAATTTTGTAAAATGACAAATTAATTTTTTCCATATTTTACTTTAAATGGACTTTTTTTCTGCCAGGAAACAGCACATTCACTCTGTGGTTAATTTTTTTTAAATTTTGATAACTTTCTTATACTATTTTTTATTTGTACTAAACTAAGACAGAAGCTTGTTTATGATCAAAAACTCGTATTAATTGCTTTTACAAAGGAAATATCAACTTGGACATAATGGCTACCGCTTGTTAAACGATTGTAAAGAGAAGATTTTAAAGAATCTACTTTTTTTGAACGCACGAACAATGACGCAAATGTTTGTACTTTTAGTAGATGTTATTATTCTCTTACTTTTTAAGACACTTTCTGCTATATCTACTTATAAAATCACTTTAAGTTGTTGAGTGAACGAAAAACGTTGGACATTTTTCTTATTCCAGCTTAATATGCAGCTAACGAGTCAAATGGCATTTGACAAAATAACTACTTCAATGTCACAAAACATCGACACATGTCGTTGTTTCCGCCAGGTTTCAGGTAGATCAGAGATAAAAAAAAAAATTTAAAAAAAGGATCACTATACATAAGAGTTAAAACAGTTGTTCAAAAATGTAACGTTGGACATCCGTTTTTTGCACATAGCTATGTTGTCTTAATCCTCAAATACACTAGATATAATTACTAAGCATACGACCACGAACTATAGGAAATTAATTGAAAACATATACTTAATTTGTTTTTAAAGTGATTAGTGTTTACTCACATTTTTTTGGTTTTAGGGGGAAATTTAGAAGATTCTGTTTTAAATCCTAGGGTTTGTAGGAACAGCATGCGTAACGTTCCAGGTGCTAAAAGAGTTTTTTTTTATCAATGACAAATGTAACTTTCTACGACTTACGATTTTTGATTGTTTCCTTGGTAACATCCCCTTTCGGTTACTTTGTTTCGATGTGATATCCGGAAACTTCATGATAATAGAAAAAAAATCTCAGTTACTTCGAACTAGTTTTTTTTTTTTTTTTAATCTTTGAAACGATCAGGCGAACTATTTTTCATTGTTTATTTCTTATTTTCATATTGAAAATCTAAAAAAAAGATAACTTTCCGTTAACTCATGTTTGATTTGAAGAAGGATTGTTTTAGTCATATAATTTTTTTTTAAATGGGATGTTATTCATTATCCATGATTATTATTTTATTCTCCTACAAAGCAACAAATATTATTGATGTTAGATGTGAAGTTGATGATATAACATAACAAACATAACAAATAAGTAAACATTGTATTGGCAAACAGGCAACTTTAGCAACACACTAGCACAATAAAACTCCTGAGATATCAGTTAACCTTTCCCAAAGAGAATATCATTTTTCCAAATGTTCAGTGGTTTTACTATGCCCTATTGTTTCCACAGATTGAAAATGAATAGTCCTTAAAACGCTTAGTCTATTTTGCAGGTGTGTACCGCTAATTTTTGAGATATAAAGAGTCATCATATTTCACATTTCGTCGAATTTGTATCAAGGAAACTAAATAATGGAATACCGATAAATTAATTAAATTTACAAAGGACAGTTAAGTCAATTATACAGAAGTTTTTATTTTAGTTACCACAAATCTTTCTTACATCATATATAATATCAACATTAACGTTCTTATCACTTCTCCATTGAAAATTTTGTGATTAAGTATGTCCCTAGGGGTACGAGTTTTTCTTATATATCTGCTTGTATTCCAGAATAATTCATAGCAGTGCCGAGAATAACTTTAAACGTGTTTAATAAATGATTGTAATGTATAATTGTTACGTATATTAGGAAGCTGAGGATAGAAGTGTTTAACTGGATGTCTTTCGTTGGACAAACTTCATTCTTATCACATCAAATAATATTCATTCTTATGAAATGTTTATGTATACTTTTTTGAAACTAAATGCCGATTGATTCATTGATTTGTACGTTACTTCCAATGGGAAATATTTCATTTATACAAAAATATTGAACAATTCGTCTGTCGAGTAGGTTTTGCAAAGTTATATGAATGAAAAGAGGGGCGGGGATATTGGGCTAACAATTATAAAAGAGGGTATATATTGGATTGGGGGAGAAATCTTGCACTGCTACAGGCCGTCAGCGGAAGAAGAAAAACATGCATACAGTGCGTTACACATCACAACACGAGGCATCGGATATAACATTCCCACGCTCTTCGGACGTCGAGCCTAATCTAAAAAAATTTAAACCGCATAAAGACAAATGAACGCTCCTTTAGTATCTGTTTAAGAAAGTTAATTATACGTTAATCGACTTTGTCCTATTCCAAAGGAAGTTAGACGATTCTTGTTCCGTTAAATAAAGATTTTTTGTTCTGAAATTTGTAATCTAGTTAGCATCAAAAGCCTTCATCATCAAAATAATTTAAAGGAAAACAAAACAAATTTCTTTAGAACATTAAAATTTAAAAAAAAAAAACGTATCCGCAGTGTAATAATATTCCGTAAAAGCATTATAAAGGATAGGCTGGTCCTCTCCCTTGCAACATACGGGTATGCAGATACCTTTGTTGTCTGTCAAAGCCAAACAGATAAAAGACAGAGAACCAGTCTATGTAAAGGATTAATACATACCAATGTAAAATCAAGCAGCGAGAATATTATGCAAATGCTATGCCCCGCTAGCACTACTACATGTATAAGTTTACTAAACTGGACAATGAAATGTGTGTCAAAATCCTAATTTGGCATATATTTTAAAAGGTGCTTACATCCTTTTCGTTTGAACTTTGTCTCATTCACAATCATACCGCACCTCCTTATCCATATATATATATATACGTAGTTATACAAGTTATGTAACTACAACTTCATATTAAACTACCTTAAACCAAAAACTTAACTTCAACTCATACGAGACGGACGAGCGAACAAACTATCGTAGGCGGGGCATACATACACCAAATAGAAAGTAAATATCCGTTTGAAATAGATGTATCGAGATCAGAGGAGGTGTGAGGTATGTGTTCTTGTCAGATATCAAATAAGACGCAAAGGATTATTGTGTCTTGGGAATGTGGCATACCGAATAATACATATCACTAACATAAGCTACATGGCGGCTGCAACTTGAGGAGTAGGGCGTGCTTACCTTCCATAGCATAAAATATATCCCCAGCTTTTAGTGGGGTTCATATCGCTCAATATTAAGTTTTCTGTGTTGTGTTTTGTATATATGCGGTTGTTTGTCTCTTGGTTGCCATGACTGTCAGTTCGTTTTCGAGTTATGGTTTTAGCATCTTTCGCCTCTTACAGTTGTCTCTCACGTTCATCAACCCCATTCCCTGCCTTCCTACAAAGAACAAGAGTGAACACGCTGAAATTTCTCGCCTGCTTTACTGACCATTGATTTTATGCTGATAGACCTAAATATAAAGCTTTACAACAAGTACAACATAAACGTATATGATCAAAGAAAATGGGGTCAAGGTCGAATAAACCAATCTGGAAATACATGTACAACTTACAATCATTCCATACACCAAATATAGTTGGTATATTGCTTATATTAGGTTCTTAGAAACGAACTTAATCAGTAAACTTAACATTGACGAATGAACCATGAAAATGGGGTCAAGGTCAGATGAACAATGCCAGACAGACGTATACACTTTACAATCAATCTATGCATTACGTATAGTTGATGTATTACTTATAAATTGTAGTATCTAAAACTTCACCATAAAAACCTTACACTGAGCAATGAACTGTAATAATGAGGTCAAGATCAAATGAAACCTGCCATAATAACATGTAAATCGTCAAATGTTTCTAACCAACAAATATAGTTGGCCTATTGTATAGAGTATTAGATTGAAGAACCAAAACACAAAACCTTTACTTAATTCACTGAACCATGAAAATGAGGTCAAGGTTAGATGACACTTATCAGTTTGACATGTACACCTTAAAATCATTCCATACACCAAATACAGTAGACTTATTGCTCATACTTATAGTATGAAATGAGATATGGACTTAATAAATTGTTCTCTGATCAATGAAATGAGGTCGAGGTCAGACTATGATATTCATGATAAGGTATTCTATTTCGTCTTTCAAATTATAAAGCTTTAACTTAAAGTTGTTAGTTAAATCGCCGTCGGATCCTATGCTGAACTTTCTTCATCAGAAGTAGCAAGCTAGGCAAAAGTTATAACGATAAAGACATTTCATTGATAATCTCAACGCTTTGTTATTCTATAGAATAACTCAAACGTTTGACCATGAAAAGTTTAGGTTTTTGAAGATGTGCATTTTTTAGGGAATATTGATTTACAAATATATTGTTTTTGTAAACACTTCTGGAAAACGTGGATATACGATCTGTTTGTTTTTATTTGATTTTTTTTGTTTTATTAAGATAAGCACCTAGTGCTTTTAACGTATTTTATATGATGGAATAACGTCTAACAACCAACTTCAAATATCACTTGATGCACTTGAAAGGGTATTAACAGCGGTAATAATTCCTATTTGTTTTCGTATACAACCCGTTGAAAAATACAATCGAAAATTGTGTATGATTGCAACTTTTGCTACTTGTTACGAGGGTAATTTACCTTCGATTAAGGACATACTATATTGACCAAACCGCGTTTCGATGTAAAAATAAGGACATGTAGTATGATTGCCCAGTAGATAACTATCCACCAGAGCTCAAATGGCGAGGATGTAAGCATTTATTGTTAAAGGTCACAATTCTTTTATGTGAATTGTAAATTATTCCATACCCGATTGCTCATGGTTAATTCACATTCGGTAATAAGTTGCATAAAACTTATTTGTAGTGTTGTTGTTCGTTTACCAGATAATAATCTTTCGACGGTATTTTTAAATGCACTGTTTCACGCCAAAGTTTCCTTCATCTGGAATTTTGAAATGTATTAATGACTTTCAGATGATATAAACTTGTTTGATGTGGTTCCTAATTTGTTTTCAATGCCTTCGATTCTAACCCTATGATGATCAAGGTTACATGTGGTTAGATTGAAGAAGTTCAATTGTGAAAAATAGAATACTAGCCATAGTTCAGAAACTTTTTGAAATTCACAATGAAATCTTTAATATATTATATAAAAAAAAACATTTCTCCATTTCTCGACATTTATTGACCAGTAAAGTAACTGCTTTTAAAACATATGGACAATCTTTGGCACAGTTTTATTTCAGAAATAAATCTTACATGTTCTATCTATACACATATGTGTTCACATATGATATGTCAAAACAGGTTCTTTCTATACGCAAATGTGTTCACAGAAAATGTCATGTTCTATCTATTCGTTTATATGTTCACTTCAGATAATTTGTCAATGCCATATTCTATCTATACGCATATGTGTTCACGGCAGATTATATGTTAATGTCATGTTTTATTTGTACGCATATGTGTTCACAGCAGATGATGTGTCAATGACAGGATCAATTTATATGCATACAAGTTCACAGCAGATGATTGTCAATGTCATGTTCTATGAATAAGCATATGTGTTTACAGCAGATGATATGTCAATGCCCTGTTCTATGTATACGCATATGTTCACAGCAGATGATATGTCAACGTCATGTTCTATTTATACACATATAAGTTCACAGGAGATGATGTCAATGTCATGTTCTTTCTATACGTATATGAGTTCACCGCAGATGATATGTCAATGCCATGTAGTATCCATATGCATATGTATTCACAGTAGATGATATGTCAATGTCATGTTCTATCTATACGCATATGTGTTCACAGCAGATGATATGTCAACATCATGTTCTATTTATACGCATATAAGTTCACAGCAGATGATATGTCAATGTCGTGTTCTATCTATACGCATATGTGTTCACAGCAGACGATGTGTCAATGACAGGATCAATTTATACGCATATAAGTTCACAGCAGATGATTGTCAATGTCATGTTCTATGAATAAGCATATGTGTTTACATCAGATGATATGTCAATGCCCTGTTCTATGTATACGCATGTGTTCACAGCAGATGATATGTCAACGTCATGTTCTATTTATACACATATAATTTCACAGGAGATGATGTCAATGTCATGTTCTTTCTATACGTATATGAGTTCACCGCAGATGATATGTCAATGCCATGTTGTATCCACACGCATATGTATTCACAGCAGATGATATGTCAATGTCATGTTCTATCTATACGCATATGTGTTCACAGCAGATGATATGTCAACATCATGTTCTATTTATACGCATATAAGTTCACAGCAGATGATATGTCAATGTCGTGTTCTATCTATACGCATATGTGTTCCCAGCAGATGATATGTCAATGTCATGTTCTATCTATACGCATATGTGTTCCCAGCAGATGATATGTCAATGTCGTGTTCTATCTATACACATATGTGTTCCCAGCAGATGATATGTCAATGCCATGTTCTATCAATACGGATATGTGTTCACAGCAGATGATATGTCAATGTCATGTTCTATCTATACGCATATGTGTTCCCAGCAGATGATATGTCAATGTCGTGTTCTATCTATACACATATGTGTTCCCAGCAGATGATATGTCAATGCCATGTTCTATCAATACGGATATGTGTTCACAGCAGATGATATGTCAATGGCATGTTCTATCTATACGCATATAAGTTCACAGCAGATGATATGCCAATGCCATGACTGTTCTATCTGTGACCTTCTTTTACATATAATAAAACAAATTCAAAATGTATAATTACATTTCATTTGTTTAGCTTTCCTACTGAACATCACTAGTCAGTGTTCCTGTTACAATTTTATTTTGATGATCATCCAGGCAAAAACTTATGACTTCACATATCCGCTCAATTAAAGGATAAAATATCTTCTTATTTGCATTATGAACAATGCTAAAAGACCAAGAACTACTGCCATATCAAGTTCATACAAAGATAAAAGTGAGAAATCATATTGTTCAATGTTGTTTTTAAGCATAGCATTTTCTGGATGGTATTGGTACTAGTTTTTTTTTCACTTTTGGCAAAGGTGTTTATTGTCCAATTTTTGGCTTCTAATTATGAATGCCTCATTAGTATTTTTTAACTTTTGTAGGAAATAGTAAGTTCATATATATTAAAAGGTAAGTATACAGGACTTTTGTAGCTTGCTACACGGTACGAGTTTTGCTCATTGTTGAAGGCTGCATGGAGACCTATAGATGCTAACTGTCTATGGCATGTGGTCTCTGGTGGAGACTTTAGTTGTCTCATTGGGGATCTCTCTTCTTCTTTATGAACAAATTTTCTATTTTTAGGCAAGACAAGTGGATAACCAGATAAAGTCTGATGATAACACTGAGTCACAACCTGCTTACAATAATACAATGATACTAGACCACTTTTCAGTATGTATTTTATCAGAAAAAACTCGGCACTCATGCACACCTTTATGACGTCATTACCAGATAGAGGGGATTGCCTGTATCCCTGCACTATTAACATTCATCAAGCATCTTAGTGATCTTCATTGTGCAGGATAAACTAGAAATAATGTCTGTTCTGTAGGTACTTAATCACAATTCGCTAATGGCAGCAGTCCTGATTGTCAATTAATGAGAGTTTAATTTGCCAAACAAGCAAAAAGCACAAATGAATTTCACTAAAACCAAAGCTTGTGACGGAAATGCATTGAACTCGAAAATTGTCTATTATATATTAAAAAAGATGTGGTATAACTGTCCACAAGAGACCAAAATGACACAGACATTAACAACTATAAGTCACCGTACGGCCTTCAACAATGAGCAAAGCCCATACCGCATAGTCACCTATAAAAGGCCCCGATATGACAATGTAAAACAATTCAAACGAGAAAACTAACGGCCTTATTTATATAAAAAAATGAACAAAAAAAAACCAAATATGTAACACATAAATAAACAACAACCACTGATTTACAGGCTCCTGACTTGGGACAGTTTCATTGTATTAGTTTGCTTTTAAATATCAATGCAATATTTTTTTAAACTTCCCATTGAGGACACATCCAGTCATAATTTCAAAACACAAAGAACAAATACAAAATTGAGCACACCTTTTATTCTGCCTTCAAGTTGTTATTTTTTTTTCGTTGTGTTCACATTGTATACATTATTTACATGATAGATACATTACTCTTTAACAAATATATTAAGGATACATTACTCTTTAACAAATATATTAACATTTTACTATAACCAGTACATCTTGTATATCTTATATACAAATTTAAAACTTGATTGCACATAATTAAAAGAATATAAATAACAGTTAATCAGGATTTGCTTAAAAAGATTCCATCTCAATGACAGTAATTACATTCATTTGTTACTAGTTAAGTTGGAATTTATGGTCAATCAAAACTAGTAAGAAGTACTTTGAGCTATTGCTCACTTAATAGACCCCGGCCATAAGTATTTCTGTAAATAGAAAGTCTGTAGAGCAAGTGATGTGAAAAGGCACCACACAATAGCATGCTGCAATGAAACTTAATACCAAATTTCAGGAAAGGTCTGAATTGTGATTTATTCTTATTTTTTTTTAAATCACAAGAAATAGATGAATAAAATAAAATAACTTTCACTTTCTCAAAGCATAAATGTATCTCCAGTATTTAAAGTACAAAAATATTATTACTTGTAAATGGCAGGAATTTATATTAACAATTGAACAACCAATAACAATTCCTGAACCTGTAAAAAAACGGTAGGTATGTATAAAACACATGATTTTACAGTGATTAAGTTAGGGTTTACAGCACATTTTACTGTAAATTGAAAAAAAAAACACATTGTGAGGTTCTAATGCCAATAATGTGACTGGATGGGAATCACAATAACTTTTGATATCTCATACATATATCTGTATGCAGTTTTTCTGAAAATTGCAGTACTCATTTGTGCAAAACAGCAAATAATAAAAAATTCTGTGGCTTCAATTGACTATGGAATCAATGTAATAAAGACATAACAAATTGAAAATACTTCACACAATAAATGTCCTGCAAAAGTTTCTTGTGTTTTCAAGTTGTGTACAATTCTGCTTGTTTCTAGATAATAAAGAAAAAAGTTTTGTAAAAAATATGTTAAGGTTTGACAAATTTTTTTATGTTAAATTTACTCATAAACAACCCAATTCTTGACAACAATGATAACAATACTTGGACCAACAAAAAGCAGGCCCTTCCCTTATAGAGCTAGATATGAGGTTGATGAGTAGAAATTTAACAAGTCAGTCCCACTAATAACATCATCTTCATGGCCACCATCCCCCATCTTTTTTTCAAAATCCTGGATCCACAACAGCCATATCAACATTTAACAGGGATGACATTTTTCACAACTACCATTTTACAGTCAAATGAAAGTTTCACATGAGCCATCAAAATTGAACTTATCAACTTATTACAAATAAGGCTGAAAAATTTCAAAGGAATAAAGCAAATATGGTTTTATCTTTAAAGGTTTCATTTTTATATAGGATCTGGCACTTACTGTTTACTAACATTTCAGCAAGATTGAACACACATCTGTATGTAAAAAATATCTAAGCTCAACAAATGCTCTTGAATTATATGGATTCTGCTGGAAAGGTTTTGAAATTTTGAAATTTGGACCACTAAATGACCATCAATAATAATGTTATTCAATCCATCAAAACAATTGTGACAAGATACTTTTAAAACATGTCTCAACAGGCTCTGGCATGGCATCTTGAGATAGAATTGAGTACATATAACTGAGAAAAAAAAAAATTAAAAAAAAATTATAGCAGTTCCAATAACCCAGGAAGCTCTTATTGTAAAGACCTAGGGTACCTATATCCTGTGGTGATGATACAGAGTGATACCAGTTTATAAATTCTATTAAAATTCGTAAGGGTTCCCCAGAACCCAGTGTCTCGCCTACTTTTGCTGTAAATTGATGGCTCAACAAAAATGAGGGAAAAAATCAATAAAAATATTCCGCTTGATATTATCTTTTGATTGTAAGAAGCTTCTGTCCAAGTTTGGTAAAAATCCAGGATAGTTTATGAATCTAATAAATGTTTTAAAAACTTTAACTGCAGACGGGATGAAATGTTAACTTGAAGAAAAGATAAGTCCATTCATAAGTAAAATACAGATACACAGGTACAAAATATTAACAAAATTTTCTTCTAGATACTAGCTTTTGATCATAAACAAGCTTCTGATCAAGTTTGATACAAATTAAAAATAGTATAAGAAAGTTATCAAAATTTTTAAAAATTTAACCAGAGTGAATGTTGTTTCCTGGCAAAAAATCCAAGTCCATTTAAAGTAAAATATGTAAAAAATGGATTTATCGTTTTACAAAATTTACTTCTGGATATTATCTTATGATCATAAACAAGCTTCTGTCTAAGTTTGGTACAAACCAAGGATAGTTTAAGAAAGTTATTAAAATTTCAAAAACTTTAACTACAGAGTGCATGTAATGTTTTCCCGCAGAAAAACTAAGTCCATTTATAAGTAAAATATGGAAGAAATGGAATTTTATTTTTACAAAATTTACTTCTGAATACTATCTTATGATCACACATAAGCTTCTGTCCAAGTTTGGTAGAAATCCAGTATGGTTTAAGAAAGTTATTAAAATTTAAAAACTTTAACCACAGAGTGAATATTTGTGGACGCCGCCGCCGACAACGGAATGTAGGGTTACTAAGTCTCACTTTTTCAACTATTAAAGTCGAAGGCACGACAATAATGATCCAGACAACAATACATATATAGGGACTTCACTACATTAAATACACAACTATGAACACAACTCCTGAATGTAGATTGATAATTGTTTACAAGATTCTAATTTTCTTGAATTTCATGAGTAAAAGGCTTACCATGAATTTTAGAGTTCAACAAAATAAATTTGTCTTCAAGTTTGTTCCACCCGTAAAAACATGTGTTCAAGAATATAAAACAAATCATAAAAATAAGGCATAAATCCTCAAAAATTTTGAGAAAAATACTGAGGATTTTAGTTAAGGACAATAAGACTGTTCTATTGTTTTTATATATAGAGAGACATAATGTCTTCCTCTTGCAAAGAGAGGCTTCTCTAAGAATTAGAAAACTTGAAAATCTTACTAATGGATTAAAGTAAGCTATTATATATACAAAACAAAAATTGGGGAAAAGGGTGCTTCAAAAATTTATCTGGTAGGTGGTGGTATTTTTCTTGGGATTTTGTATGAATTGCAAGCAAAATGAAAAAAAAAAATATGGGTGGTTGGGGTCTTAAAAGTGTCTCCTATCCCCTATGAGTTTAGTTCTTAATCAGAACATGCATCAATTTAAGTCACAACATTCCTAAACACTGTGTCACATACATTGATTAACATGTCTGTGTCCAAAATAATGCAGTGTGTTTTCTTTAAAATACATCAATGATAACTAGATCTGTAGCAATCTAATTAAAATTAAATCTCTCACTCGCTCATTTTTTAATGCTTGGTCGCTGCATGGGCGATTTTCATTGGATAATCGATTTTGACCTCTGACGTGAACTTGAATGTGATGTTGTTAGATCTCCCACGCAGCGAAGCATTAAAAATGGGCGAGTGAGAGATTTAATTTTAATTAGATTGGATCTGTAGGTAAAACTGGCAAAAGAATACCTTTGCCTCACAACACATTTGTATATCAAAGTAAGAAAATTTGATTTTCTTCTTTTAATCATGTTGAACTGGGATGATATTCTGAGGTAGTGGTCTTTATCAATATGTGTTTAGATGTTTATGAGACGTTTGGATTACATGGTACATAGATTGAAAGACTGACAGATAGACAGACTGACAGATGGACAGACAGAGATTCCTATACACATCCCTGCTTCTTCCTTTCAGAGTGACATAAAAAGGGATAGACAACAAAATTTGAAATCAATGTTCATTAAAATATATAAAATTATAAAAAGCATAAACCTAAAAAAAATTTAGTCACCAAAATTATCCGTAAACCACTGTCATGAAGTCAAAAATTATTTCTGTTTAATATGAAGCATATACCAGTATATTAAATTAAAAGAATTTCTTTAACATCAATAATATATACAAATTCATTCGGATTGTACTAGAAAAAGATTTAACATCATGAGGCTTTGAAGGCACCAATTTCTAAATTTCTATAGGCGTTAGGTTAAGACCATACTTTTGCATTAAATTATATTAACAATGGTGCTTTTAAAGTATATTTCTTTTTAAGTACAAGTAAAATAATCAATACACATACAATACAAAGTTTTTTTTTATATGTTTTACATTAAAATAACAATATTGTAAGTTATGTACCCTTCCATGATAAATCTGTCATCTAAAATCCTTAACTGTATGAATTTATGGATCATATGACAACATAACAACTTCAAACAAAATCGAGGTGTAATACCATTCTCTTCAGATATTTATTTCAGGGTATCACAAAAAATAACAGAGTTCATTCATGCATAGCCAAAATGTTCTGATACTGTGTATTTCAATTAAGAAATAATTCATGGAAGCCATAGATTTGTTGGAAATTTACACATGGCCTGGGCCGTGATATTCGAATTTTATCCTGAGCGTTAGCGAGGGATAAAATTAACGAATATCACGGCCCAGGCCATGTGTAAATTTACAACAAATCTATGGCTTCCATGAATTATTTCGATTCTAATAGGACAAAATACGATCATTAAAAAACTGAAGCGATGTTGGGTATACCGTGTGTGTGGCTGTTCTATTTTACCCACTGTTCGATAAATGTAAAACAAATTTAATAAACCTGCATGAATGATTTCTTAACTAACCGCTAGAAAAAAAATGTGATTACTTTTGTTACTTCTCAGTAAACCCAACATTTGCAATTTTAAATTTACATTTTTTATCGTAAGCTACCGTCAAATTCACTGTTGACATGTTGTAACCAAGGAGCCACCATGTTGACTTGCTGAAATCAGTAAATGTGCGAATAATGCAATAGAACAGAAAACAAGCAACACCTACCTCAATAATTTATTGATGCAATTTTATCCGAGTTTAGAAGGTAAACGCAATAGAAAAACATTCAGCTTTGACGTTTTCATTCGTATGACATCATGTTTTGAAATGACTTTAATGCGCCAAAATCATTACTGGAATTTCGCGGAATTTTAATTTATTTTGTTTTTGTCCATTTTTCTGTTCTCTAATGTGTAAATTCTTTTTGTTATGCGTCAGAATCAGAATAAATGTTCTGTAGGGTTTTATTCAATTGTAATTGTTAACACAGCGAAATCCACAACCGTTTACACATAGGTTACGATACATGTGGATTTACGTAGGAGGCATATTTAAACAGCCATTTGTGTACATCTTGGAGTCTGCGCTTAGTATAGATATATCGAGAATTTTATCACGGTGTTGTTTACAAAGCGAAAGAAGCACGTCATATTAGAATATAATATATATTAGCATATTTTCAAGCTACAGGATGTTAAATTTGAAACTGTTCATTGTACAAGAAAATAGCATTATCATATGAAACAAGAAAAATTAAATGACAGAATTTTAAAATAAAATATGAGAAAATAGCTCTTATAAAATATTTTAATAACTTCTTACTGTTATACAACAAAATATTATAAAATTAAAAAAAAAAATGGATTATCTCCCATTACAAAATTTTCAAAATTAATGCTGTCAAATATATGCCATCAAGGTTAAACAATTAGAATTTTGATATGATAAAAGACATGAACTGAAAGGGATCCTGAATTATGACCATGTGTCCGACACTAAGGTTAAATACATATAGTTCTGTAGAAGTACAGCGTCCATCATGAAAGGGCCCATCACATTAGGAATGTTCTTACACACTGGATTTACGGACATATGGAACATTTAATGGAATGATCAATGTTAAAACACATTCTGTCACAAGATAAAAATGTCTAGCACTAATTTGTGTAAACTACATAATTATTAAGGGGTCATCCATAATTGTCAAACATTTTCCAAAGTGTACAAAACATACACTTTTTCAGATCCCCCACCCTCCCTCAAAAAGTGTACATCGACCAATTTCAGATTTAAAGACAAGAATCAATCATTCTCAATAAAAAGAAGATCCTGTCTGTGATAGTTTATTTTAATAAAGAAATTTGCATTGAAAATAAACTGAAACATATCTGGCTGTTTTATTTGATGACATGTACATCTCTCTGTGAGATTTGTTTGGCGAGCCATCATAATCTGTATCACATACATTTTGAAACATGCTTCTTTTAATGTACAATTTCCCGTTATTTTCAAACACATAGATGATAGATAAATGGCTTCATCACAGTATAAATTAAAAAAATAACCCTGCAGAAACTAAAAAATTCTGGAAATTAAAAAAAATGTTTACGGTAAAAATGTTGATTTTTTAAACCCCTTCCCTCAAGTGTAAATTTTTACACTTTAGAAAATGGTTGACAATTATGGATGACCCCTCACAAACCTATATAACATGTATCATAAAAAATTACCATAAATGATGATTGAGCTCAATAAAAACTTTATAGTTTATGTTAACTTAACTTCGTCTAAGAAAAGGTTACTCATTTCAATTGGGTTCCAGCCAAGTTCAATTCAATAGAATTGAGTTTATGTAAGAAATTTTAAGTTAAATTCACAAGAAATCTTGAAGGCTCAAGACTTTAACACTTATTTTGAATTTCAATGAAAACATATTTTCTAATTAATAAAAGTTCTTGGGTAAAATTTGAACAAACAGATCTTCATTTTAGATGTCTTTTTTTTAGGTCCAAATTATTTCCCATTTTCATCCTTTCAGATTTTTTTTTATCACAAATTTTATCTATTTCTATCAATTATTCAGCCAATATAAATCATAAAAATATTCTAAAAAAGTTCAACCTCAATTTTTCTGAACTACAGTGATCTAGAAACAAAAGCAGAAACAAATCCATGTTTCTCTTTGTTAGCAACAATATCTAAAACACCATCATTACAAAATTTCCCCTACTGCAAATATTGCATCTTAAAACAAATTATACAAAACACTGACAACAATGAAATAGTTAACATTATACTAGCATCAACTCTTCACAAGAACAAGGGAGATAACTCTTTGAGCTGCCCAATTGTTTCTGCCATTCATGATATTCTGTCTGTGTGTCATTACACTTCATGAATTCCATTCACAAGGATAAAAATCATTTCTTGAGATAAATTTGGAGGGTCCAATCAAATTTCACTGCTCTTTTCTTTTATTCTAAATGAAAGAATTTAATTCCTCTTCATGTCCATGAATAATTAATTCTTTCATCTTACAGTTACAACAATGAATGTTGACAATATTTTTTTGATTTCTTCAACACTTAAGTTTATGATAATGATGGGTCATCTGAATTGTCTTTAGAGATAAACTGATGAAATGGAATGGTATGGTCCATCATAACTGGCTGAAGCGGTAAAATTGGCTGGACTGAGACTGATGGAGGAAGTGGACTTGTCGGCAGCATGCCACATGTTGTAGCAAACATGATAGGGCTAACTGAAACTGTAAAATAAAATCATAAAAAATTATTATAACAAAACAAATTGGTCTAACTGTAAAATAAAATCATAAACAAAATATTATAACAAAACAAATTGGTCTATCTAAAAAAAATAATAAGCATGTCCAACAAAGATTTTTAGTGAGAATGTGTGCCAACAAGAAACAATACCAAACTTCAATGTCCAGTGAACTGAAAAAATCTGGGTCAAAATCCTAATTTTGTATATTTTTAAAAAGTTAACTTTGTAATAAATATGTGTACTGATTTTCAAATTGGTGTAACCTCAACTTAATGGTAAACTAACTTAAAACCAAACTTTAACCTGATACATGATAGACAGACTAACAGATGAATGCATGTACAGCCAACAAAACTCAAAGTTCCCTACTATCCTAGGCAAGACATATCAATAGCTTTGATAATCAATATTGTGGGATATTTAATTTTCAAAGGAGTAGGTTCAGTAAGACCCCTTTTTGGCCCTAAAATATAGCAGTTTTACAAAAATGTTAAAATGTAAACTTTTAGTAATTTATTGGACAGTAGAATGCTTCTGCTACATAAATATGGGCTGTTTTTGACAATACAATGCACATATATCCGGTACTAGCACCATCAAGTCATGCTAAATTACTGAAATCTTCACAATTCTAGCATTTTAGTTAATTTTAGACGGTTTTCGTGTAAAACGAAAGTGGCCGCATTCGTGCTCATCCTTAATATTGAAACGTAAGTTGTATTTGATGATAATACATAACATATATAAAGGTTGAGGATGAACAGGGATGCAGCCACTTCCATTTTTTCCAAAAACCATCTGAAAAGTGACATTTTTCGGCATATTTGGTAGATTTTTCATATTTGAGCTTGAATCGGATCGTTTTAAATGTTTAAATCAGTTAAAATCTTTCCCATAAACTAATTAATTCAAATAAAATAGACACTAAAGTGTTTAAAAAGTGGTCAAAATCTTTTGTCAGATGAACCTGAAATTTGAGGCCAAAATCGGTCCTTACCAGACCTACTCCTTTAAGTGACCATGAAAAAAGTATATTAAACTTCTTTATGTACATTTATATTTATGTATATTTTGACTCCTTTTAAAATATCCTTTCAAAATGTATATCTGGGAATGTGTAAACAAATTTTATTTTGTAAAAATTAATTTTATTAGAACTTAAATCTATCTTATTATTCTAAGATTTTTTGGGTTACAAGAGTCACAAAGGTATAATAACATTTTTTATGTGCCTATCTTAAGTCAGGAGCCTGTAGTTCAGTGGTTGATGTTGGTTGATGTTTGTGATAATTGTTTTTCATAAACTGTTTTGTAATATAAATTAGGCAATTAGTTTTCTTATTTGAATTGTTTTACATTTTGGAGCCTTTTATAGCAGACTATGTACAATGTACTATGGGTTTTGCTGATTGTTGAAGGCAAGTGACCTATAGTGGTTAATTTCTGTCATTTGGTCTCTTGTGAAGACTTGTCTCATTCAAAATCATATCACATCTTCTTATTCATATATTCACTAAGATAAGATCCTTACTAATTATTACACGTATTTAATTGTACTGAAACATAGAATTCTTTATTTTAGTAGAACCTACAAACAGTAAAACCATCATGTTTCTAAAAATAATTGTAGAAAATAGTATAACTGTGTGCCAGCCATATTTAAATCTAAAAGCTTACAAAGAAAAAGAAAATTCCAAATTAAAGGGTCATAGGATGTCTACATAGCAGAATGATTGCCACATACAAAGGGGAATAACCAGTACCTAATGTGACATGGCTGACATGAACATATAACAGAAATAGATACAGTCCCTTGTTTATCTATAAAAAATTGTAAGGGTTCGGTGGAATCCAGTGTCTCACCTACTTTTGTTGTTAATCGCAGGCTCAACAAAAATGAGGAAAAAAATCAATAAAAATATTCCTCTTGATACTATCTTTTGATTGTAAGAAGCTTCTGTCCAAATTTTGGTAAAAATTTTGGATAGCTTATGAAACTAATAAATGTTTTAAAAACTTTTAACTGCAGACTGTATGTAATGTTAACTGGAAGAAAAACTAAGTCCATTTATAAGTAAAATACGGATAAACAGGTACAAAATTTTAACAAAATTTCTTTCTTTTAATCATAAATAAGCTTCTGTCCTAGTCTGGTACAAATCCTGGATAGTTTAAGATATTGTTAGAATTTTAAAAACTTTTCACCACAGAGTGATTTTTATGTTTGCAGGCAGATAAACTAAGTCAATTTTTAAGTAAAATATAGAAAAAATGGATTTTTTTTTTAACAAATTTACTTCTGGATATCTTATAATCATAAACAGGCTTCTGTCCAAGTTTGGTACAAATCCAGGATAGTTTAAAAAAGTTAATAAACTTTTAAAACTTTAACATGAGAGTGAATGTAATGTTTCCCAGGCAGAAAAACTAAGTCCATTTACAAGTAAAATACGGAAAAACAGGAATTTTATTTTTACAAAATTTACTTCTGGATAGATACTATCTTGTGATCATAAACAAGCTTCTGTCCAAGTTTGGTATAAATCCAGGATAGTTTAAGAAAGTTATTAAAATTTCAAAAACTTTAACCACAAAGTGAATTTTTGTGGACGCTGCCACCGCCAACGGAATGTAGGATCGCTATGTCTTGCTTTTTCGACTAAAGTCAGGGGCTTGACAAAAATGTGTCATCACATACAAAGAGGAATAACCAGTACCTAATGTGACTAGGCTGACATGAAAAGGTAACAAAAATAAATAGTATCCCTGGTTTATATTAAATAGAAAGACGTGTAGCCACATATCAAGAAAATTAACAGTACCTGATGCGACAATAGGCTGGCATGAAGACATAACAGGAACAGTAAGTCCTCCTTGTTTAGCGAAACTCAACTGCTGTGTTATCTGTTGTAGTTCCGTCTGCTGCCGTACAATGGCTGACTGCAACTGCTGAGCTTTGTCCTGAAGCTGTCTATACAACTGTTGTTGTACTGGTGTAAGGAACAACTGGAAAGATAAAAAAAATCTAATTGAAAAATCAAAATTAATAAGTTTTAGAAAATAAAGATTTTAAATATTTAGAAGCTTTTTGGTAATAAAACTTTACTTAGCACACATTGTACTTGGAATACAAAATTAGTCCTTGAAACACTGAATCAAGTAACTTGATTGACTGATTTCTAAGTTTGAGTAGGATAATCGTACATTAATATTGATGATTCTAATGCAACAACGTTTGTAACGTTCATTTTGATTGGATAACGTCACTTGTTTACATGGCATCAATTGACAATTGATGCTATGGGACGTACGCGCAAGCGCAGACGACATATGACAGATTTAAAATACTGTTTTAACGTTGTTTTCTGTCAGTTTCTTTAGAATGGAGATAACAATATTGTATTTTAAGCTCCGACGGCATCAATTGGGGATTTGATGGTCGCAAATACCTGTTTACTGTCTCCGCTAAGGCGTTGCCAGTAAACTTAATTTGCGACCATCAAATCCCCAATTGATGCCGTCGGAGCTTAAAATACAATACAGTTATCTCCTAAATAGTAGACCTGAAATTCAAAGTCTGGTATACATGGCTAAATATGGTTTTTTCTTTAATCTGCTATGAGAAAATAAAATTTGGTTACATAAAATTGTTATATGAAATGTTCTTTTGAATAAAATGGTAAAAAGAAAAGTGCCCATTATCTTTAATTATACATAATATATATATTTGTTTAGGGGCCAGCTGAAGGATGCTTCCTGGTGCTGGAGTTTCTCGCTGCATTGACAACCTGTTGGTGACCTTCTGCTGTTGTCTGTGCATGGTCTGGTTGTTGAACCTTTGACACATTCCCCATTTCCATTCTCAATTTTATGTATATATTAACCAACCTGTGGAGATGTAGGCTCGACCACTGGTGTCATTTGTGTAGTACTTGTGGATGGTGTTGGTCCTTGCTGTAAAAAAGAATAAAATATATTCCATTTTGTAGTATAACACATTATATGAGCAGCAACTATTTGTCTTTATTTATGTGCTTACTATATGTGCTTTATTGGAATGGCAGATTTTTTATAGCCAAACCAAAAAATGGAATTATGAACGCAGAAAATAAGGATCAATGCATCTGTCAGAGTTTGCTGATATGGTACAGTAGTTTAACCTAACATGACCCTCTGTAATCAGACAATTGAATATTAGTAGCTGATGAAATAGTCTATGCTGTAACTGTTTTAAAAGTTGCCATAAAAAAACTTAATGGACCCTCCATGAGAATCAGACTATAATCAAAGAGCAGATTGCTCTGAGGGATACGATTGCCATTGTTTTCATTGACACTGTCATGTATAGCTGGATAGTATAATTTTCAAAACTAATTCAACGGCACATGTAAAATGTAATTTACGTAATCTGAATAGTTACTCAACTTTAAAAATAGCCAATCCTCGATACAAGTGTATGAACAATGTACTTATTGTGTTTTAGTTTTGTACTATCAATTCCAAGTTTACTTTCCACAGCAGTCACTGAGAGTGAGAGAAGGTATTTCACTTCGTATCTTATCACCTATTTTCCTACGTTAATTCTAGGAGGAACCCCATTCCTAATTCTATAAATATTTAATTTCCTTTGGATCAGTGGGCATGACTCCTTTCCGTACACATTCCTCTGTTTAAATTGCGATTGTTTTTAATATAATACGACGTCTATCGACAGAACGAGTTAATAATTCTCGACCTGTCGTATCGTATTTTGATTCAGAATTGACAGAAGTTACTTAGGGATGGGAGACAACTCGAAACAATAATATGGAAGACTTGATTTCGGTTCAAGGGTGTTGTAATTACACCTTTACGATGTGGACTACATTTATTTTAATTTAAATTATGCATACAATTTAAAATTATGCAACAACAATAACTTTAAATAGCAGACAGACATAGAAAGGATCCCATGAGTTTCAAATTAATCAATGGAGTGGGGAGTCTAGAGCAACCATTCAATCTGAAACCCCTTGAAGTCAAGAAACCTATACACATGGGCATAATTACCTAAACAAACCCTAGACTTGTGATTTGGAGCAACAACATATATTAAATGTTAATTAAACGATCTATATAGTTCTCCATTTCTTTATGGAAGTACAATATCAAATATCAGTTTCATAACAGTGAAATATAAGAAAAACTCCACTTCAGTTCTTATATGACAGAAATAGATTTATCGGAATTCAGAGAACTCTCGCATTTTATCAAACCTGGGGAATTCCCTCTGACGTGTTTCTAAATTTATAGAAAACTCTAAATATAAGTACTGCTCAATTCTGATTTTCCGTGTTGTTAAAAACACGCATATAAGTCTAGGGAAATATCGAAACATGAAGACTATGAGAAGAACATTATAGGACAGTTGTTTAAATTCAATACTTTTGTTTGTTTTTACCTTATAAAGCAAGACAATCTTAAGAATCTGAGATGTTCCTTAATGTTTAGAATAAAACGATTGACGTGAGGGAATGGCCCTGAATCAATGGTATAAGTCTACAGATTGCTTGAAAGCAATCGTATCCCAAAAACCTTGCCTGGTTTAAGTGGCTGATGTTTTAGTCTATGCTGTAACAGAAGTGTATGTCACCATAGCAACCTTACCTGACTCTCCATGGTAACCATACCAGTAGGAGGCTGACTTTGACTCAATGGCTGATGTAATAGTCTATGTTGTAACAGAAGTGTATGTCACCATAGCCACCTTACCGGACTCTCCATGGTAACCAGACCAGTTGGAGGCTGACTGACTCAATGGCTGATGTAATAGTCTATGTTGTAACAGAAGTGTATGTCACCATAGCAACCTTACCGGCCTCTCCATGGTAACCAGACCAGTTGGAGGCTGACTTTGACTCAATGGCTGATGTAATAGTCTATGTTGTAACAGAAGTGTATGTCACCATAGCAACCTTACCTGACTCTCCATGGTAACCAGATCAGTTGGAGGCTGACTTTGACTCAATGGCTGATGTAATAGTCTATGTTGTAACAGAAGTGTATGTCACCATAGCAACCTTACCGGCCTTTCCATGGTAACCAGACCAGTTGGAGGCTGACTTTGACTCAATGGCTGATGTAATAGTCTATGTTGTAACAGAAGTGTATGTCACCATAGCAACCTTACCTGACTCTCCATGGTAACCAGATCAGTTGGAGGCTGACTTTGACTCAATTGCTGATGTAATAGTCTATGTTGTAACAGAAGTATATGTTACCATAGTAACCTTACTTGACTCTCCATGGTAACCAGACCAGTAGGAGGCTGACGTTGACTCTATTGCTGATGTTATAGTCTATGTTGTAACAGAAGTGTATGTCACCATAGCAACCTTACCGGACTCTCCATGGTAACCAGACCAGTTGGAGGCTGACTTTGACTCAATGGCTGATGTAATAGTCTATGTTGTAACAGAAGTATATGTCACCATAGTAACCTTACCTGACTCTCCATGGTAACCAGACCAGTAGGAGGCTGACTTTGACTCAATGGCTGATGTAATAGTCTATGTTGTAACAGAAGTATATGTGACCATAGTGACCTTACCTGACTCTCCATGGTAACCAGACCAGTAGGAGGCTGACTTTGACTCAATGGCTGATGTAATAGTCTATGTTGTAACAGAAGCTGTAGATGTTGTGAGACTGTCTGTGGAATGTATTTACTGGTAGGGACACTAGATGATGGTGAGTTGTCATTGTCTCCTAATTTTGATGATCCTACAAAATAATTTATATTATAGCATGAAAAATACATAGAATTATAAATATCAAAACATGTAAATTGTGCAAACAGATAAAACTTGTTGCCATTTTTCAATTAATTTAGAGATTTAAGATTTAAAAAAAATTGTTATCTTTGCTTCATGTTTGTGTGACTTTCCCAGTGAGGATCATTGTCAACGGTTCTCTAATGTCATATAAGCTGTGTAGGAGCCACAACGGTTCTCTAATGTCATATAAGCTGTGTAGGAGCCACAACGGTTCTCTAATGTCATATAAGCTGTGTAGGAGCCACAACGATTCTCTAATGTCATATAAGCTGTGTAGGAGTTGTCAACAGTTCTCTAATGTCATATAAGCTGTGTAGGAGCCACAACGATTCTCTAATGTCATATAAGCTGTGTAGGAGCCACAACGATTCTCTAATGTCATATAAGCTGTGTAGGAGCCACAACGGTTCTCTAATGTCATATAAGCTGTGTAGGAGCCACAACGATTCTCTAATGTCATATAAGCTGTGTATGAGCCAAAGGTCTCTATGAATGGTCTGTAACAAGATGAAAATTGAACTGTTATAAGAATTTCTACAAAACCGACCAAATTTATCTTTTATTTTGTATTCTAATGTACCAAAATCAATCAAAGTCTAGTACATGCACATGTTTACATATGGAAAACATATTTAGGCCCTCACATTACATAACAAACATATGGACTACATACCTGCTCTGTCTGATGAGGCAGACCCCACACTGTGACAGGAAGACATATTAGGCCCTGAGGTAACAGAACACACAAATGTATTACATACCTGCTCTGTCTGATGAGGCAGACCCCACACTGTGACAGGAAGACATATTAGGCCCTGAGGTAACAGAACACACAGATGGACTACATACCTGCTCTGTCTGATGAGGCAGACCCCACACTGTGACAGGAGGACATATTAGGCCCTGAGGTAACAGAACACACAGATGGACTACATACCTGCTCTGTCTGATGAGGCAGACCCCATACTGTGACAGGAAGACATATTAGGCCCTCACATAACATAACAAACATATGGACTACATACCTGCTCTGTCTGATGAGGCAGACCCCACACTGTGACAGGAAGACATATTAGGCCCTCACATAACATAACAAACATATGGACTACATACCTGCTCTGTCTGATGAGGCAGACCCCACACTGTGACAGGAAGACATATTAGGCCCTGATGTAACAGAACACACAGATGGACTTCTTTCCCTTTTGTTTGCAGTGTGACCATTAGCTGTATTATATCCCATATCTTTCCATAGATTTTCTCTAACATCAGAATAACTATACAAAACAGAAATGTTTTCATTAAACAGTTTTCACAAATGCAACACTGAAAGAAATAGAGAATGAACAGAGATGATGCCCCTGCTTGTATATAACTTTATATAAGGACATTATTAGAAATCTGTAGAAGTGACACTGCCCAAATTCGAACTGTTTTATGGTAATATGCATTATGTATAACTTTTACAACATTTGGTTGAGACAGTAAAATAATGTGTACCCAACAGTTAGTTAAAAACAGAATTAAACATTTGCAAGCTGTGAATCACTCTTTTTTTACTGCTTTATCATGGACCGTTACTTTGCTACATAGGCCCCTGTTATGCTTATTGTTGAAGACCTATACTTGTTTAAATCATTGGGTGGATAGTTTTATCATTGTCAATCATACCACATCTCCTTATTTCAAATTGATACTTTTAAAACTTGTTAAAACCTGTACCAGGAGTAATCATATGCACTTACTTAACTACAACATTTGTACACACTACAAACTCTGGCTTAGAGTTCCACTGATGATATGTGATGTAATACCGTGTCCTTAACCATATCCATTGTTGACCTTTGGTCAGAAATCTGTAATACCTTGAGGTTTCCTCCCCTTTCTGCATCACTGTTTAAAATAAATATGGTGATTACAATAAACTATTAATTTTATAATTGATAATATTTTATTCATATTATTACAGATATTTATTTCAATATAACAATATAGAATAACTAAACATTAACTTAAAATATAACATTTATTTGTACAAGGCTTAGAATTAAGATTGATTTCAAGGCAGTGCTGAGTATTTCTATCATATTTGAATCCGACGGTGCAAGACCCTCATCTGCTCAAGGGTAGTCAAGGTTGTTTAAAAAAATAAAATCATCATCTATTCTTTTTCCAACAAATAACAAGAATGTATCCTAAGTACACAGATGCACCACCTGCAGTATCATTTTCTATGTTCAGTGGACCGTGAAAATGAAGTAAAATCTCTAATCTGGCATTACAACTAGAAAGACCATATCATAAGGAACATGTGTACTAAGTTTCAAGTTGATTGGACTTCAACTTCATCAAAAACTACCTCGACCAAAAACTTTAACCTGAAGAGGTACGAACGGACAAACGAATGGACGCACAGACCAGAACACATAATGCGCATAAATGGGGCATAAAAACAACATTTAAGTTTTGAGACAATGTAAGTTGCTTGTCTGAATTTATTTTAAAGAGATTATCCCAGATTTTCAGAAATACAAAAAGATACAACTAAGGAGAACTTTTCTTCCTCCATATTAGGAGAGTAGCACTTTCTGTTCACTCAAAAATCATGCTTTTTTTGTGTAAAAGGTTGTGAACAGCCAAAATGTTCTAAAAAATTTCATTTAGACTTGAATATTCAAACTAAGTCCATACAAACTGATATATTGGTTTTACTTTTGGAAAAGATTGATCAACTGATTTTAAGCATTACTTTTAGTGGCAAAATTTAAATGAATATTTCTGATAAGTACTAAGGAATACTTATAAACATGCAAAATCAAATGAATAATTATAACTGTTGGCTCACATCCTATTAACTGATTTGAAGTTGTCTTCATAACATCCAATAAAATGTCATATGATAAAAAAAAAACTAAGTTTTCATACAGTGTGATCCTGTTAATGTTTAAAATTAGAACTTTTGTAAACATCAACTTACACTGTTCATGACATTTACTCAAATTCTCAAGGTCATCAGGATGGTAATAGTCATACCCAGACGTCCCTAGTACTTCAAAGGGTAGATATCCAATTATAGGGGATGCCCTGAAATACATACTCACCAACATCATATACACAGAATATATATACAATAGTAGGTAACATACAAACGTCAGTCAGGGCTATTCCAAAAAAAAATGTATGGGGGGGTTGGAAGGCAGTTTTTGTCAGCACCCGCCACCCAGACAATTGCAATTGAGAATTATAGTGCATTATAGTGTGAAAAGTTGCTCTGATACCCATCACCCATGTATTATTAATATAATGTGCCTTCCAACCCCCCCATACATTTTTTTCTGGAATAGCCCTCATATGAACAGTATATACAGATATAATTTTAGCTGATGCCTTGAAGTAGCATCTTCGCTAGCTAAGGGTTACGATCCACTTCATTCTCTCTACCTTGGCGGATTGAGTTAAAATTTCGGAGACACAAGGTCATGATTCTCATTGGTTGCAGTCGTAATTCGCTGCATCCAATCAAAAAGCGCCTATAACATGTTCACGTGTAAATGTAGAAAGTTAATGTAAACAATTACCACGTCCTTATTGTGCAACAAGTCTTTACATCCCTAAACCTATGACTATATGTAGTGACAATTTGAATGTTTTTAATCAACTAACAGAAGTTCCTGTGTATTATTTCTTGTGCAAATGCATGAATTTCAACGTATGTTTTTGTTTCCCGTTTTCAGGTGTGTAGAATCTAGACACTACCATGTTTTTACCTCCAAATTGAAGAGTTCAAGTGCTACCATTGGTCAAGAATAATGTATTCGGAATGGGGGTGACTTTAACCTACCGATAGATGGCGCAACATTGTTATCACAAATGTTGGCTCAATCTGCCATGGGTGGAGAAAATGAAATGGATCGTAACCCTTGGCTAGCGAAGATATGAAGTAGAAATACATATCAATGTTGTATAAAATATAAATACTTTTAAATAGCAACTATTTTATTAAAGGTGAAACCATTGAATTGAAATTGCATTTTAATAAATCATATAAAAAGCTCTATACTAAATGGTGATGCCATCAGACATAGATGTCAGGGTATCATTACAACATCCCTAACACTGGGGGTAAAATAATATTAATACCAATGGTCAAGATAAAGAAAGAAACTTCCACTCTAGACTTACCTATGGTCAAGATATAAGAACTTCCACTCTAGACTGTGCCTTGATGTGAATTCTGCTTTAGCTTCATCAATAATGGACATTTCCCGTATAAACTGAGCGTTCTCTATCTGTACCGTACAACAGAATGACATGTCATCCTTTACTTGTGCCATCATTCCATAATTCCAATCGTCATCGTCATTAAAATCTAAAATATAAACAAGCAAAAAATGTCAGAAATTAACACTCTGTTTTAGTCAATTCTGTGAATTCTACCGTTTTCTTCCTGTTTTGTTTAAGTCAAGTCTGTGAATTTTATAACTTACCCTCTGTTTTGTTATGTGAGTGAATTTAAGAGTTGCAATATGTTGTAGTTAAGTCAGTGGAGTTGTATACTTCTGTTATAGTTGTTAGTGAATTTTACTATTAACTTCCTGCTATGTTTTAGTCATGTGAGTGAAATTAAGAGTTGCAATATGTTGTAGTTAAGTCAGTGGAGTTGTTGACTTCTGTTTTAGTTGTCAGTGAATTTTACTATTAACTTCCTGTTTTGTTTTAATCGTGAGTGAATTTTAGAGTTCAATTTATTGTAGTTAAGTCAGTTGAGTTGTTTACAGTTGAGTCCCTGGTGTTCACGTGGCCAGTGATATCATGCATTAGTTAATTTCGTCATATCAACAAAGTAACACAAATAAAATCGTTCATGTTATTGTTTTAGCCTTCTGAAGGGATAAAAAGAATATTATTGATAAGTTCTAGAGTTAAATAATAACTGCAATTCCGTGATTTACAATATTTGGCCAATTTCCATTAAAAAAATTACATCATCAGATAAAATTTGTTATTTTTAGTTAAATTTATATCAGATTGAAATAATTTTTGCTCTGCATCCTTGGCAGTGTGCCTGGTTCAACTCCAGCTATATTTCAGAGAATCAAATCTTTCCTTTATTCAAAATAAGCTATTTTTGGAAGGCATTCACCAAATCACCTAACATTGGAGGAACTCTCGGAACAGGGTTTCCTTAATTTTGAACACACATTACACAAATTTAAATCTTGAGGGTGAAACCATACAAACAGAAGATTTTATGAAATACAAGTATGTTATACATGTGTTAAAACAACATTATCCAATTATTGGTTTTATCAGTTGAATGAAGTGAAGTCATAAGCCTTAGGTGCGCAGATACACCGGACTGCACCGTACTTCTAGATCTGTTTAAGTTGTCAGTGAATTTTACAATTTACTTCATATTGAAGTTTAGTCTTCAAATTTGAAGTTTATATTGTTTTAGTCAGATGTTTGATTTGCAATTAACTATCTGTTAAAGTAAAGTCAGTTGTTTCTGATAAATTGTTATTACATGTATTGACTAATTACTTTTGAACATGCTAAATATGACTTACTGTTCCAATGTTTAAAACCTGTAAATTTGACCGTTTCATAAACAGGAGGCTTGTCTGGTCCCAGGGATCCTCTCTTGAAGTGACAAGAGAATGATACCTGGTTGTCATCTGTAAAAATAAATAACACAAATTAATCAAGAATGTTCGTTGTAAAATAAACAAAGTATAACCATCTATGATGTCCATTATACACAGTTTTGTTAAGGGGCCAGCTGAAGAACGCCTCCGGGTCCTGGTTTTTTGGCTATATTGAAGACCCACCGGAAGCTTTTGGCTCTTTTCCACTCTTTGGTTGGTTTCTTGTCTCTTTAACACATTCCTCATTTCCATTCTCAATTTTAACTTAAAGTTTTAATTTAAGAGCTGTGTACAAAATTGGACATTAATGAGCATAATGCCTTTAGGTGTAAAAAACATCAAAGATAAGAGGATTATAAATCTGTATGCCAGACATATCATATGAGGTTTACTGTTGTGATTACTTAGGCTTTCTTGTGTTATACTGACATGACATATGAGATTATATAGCTATGACTTGCTTACGTTTTCAGGCATAATGCTGACTTGGAATATGCGGTCATACAGTTCATGCAGTTAGACTTTAAGTCTTGATGAGATTTTCTGGTGTCATGCTGATGTGGCATTTGAGATTATACATTTGTAACTTAGAGGCTTTCTACCATATGAGATTAAACAGTTGTAAATAAGTTACTGAGGTTTTCTGTTGTCATATTAACATTGCATATGAGATTATACAGTTGTGACTTACGGAAGTTTTCTGGTGTCATGTTGACACATCATATGGGATTATAAAGTTTTCATTTATTGAGGTTTTCTTTTGTCAAAATCGCGACATGAGCATATACAGTTGTGACATACTAAAGATTTTTGGTGTCATCCTGACATGTTATATGAGATTTTACAGTTTTTTATTTTTTTATTTTTATTATTTATAACTTCCAATTTACAACATAATATACACAATTATAATAGCAATATATAATATATAAATCTATAGATATTATCTAATCAATACATCTTTCTATTAGGAAGTAATTTTTTTTTTTTTTTTTAAAATATACAAATGTTAGATAAAGAGTAAAGCAGTTTGAACACCGGAGAGAGAGAGGTAGAAAGAGAAAGAGAGTGAGAGAGAATAGTGTGGTGAGTTTTCAATATAATTCATCTAGAAATTGAATTCTATTTTAGTATAGTAAATACAGCATTTTCATTTATAACATGTATATACATTATTGTACTTAACTAAGCATGCTAAGTAATATATCAAAAGCATTCCATTCTCTGAGAAACTGATGTTCACATTTGTTTTTCATAGCAATATTTTTGTCCATTGCATACACATATTTTATCTTTTCTTTTACTGAGTTTATTGTCAGTTTTTTTTTAAAACAACTGGAATTATAAATATATTGCTTTATGGTAAGAAAAAGAGTATTTTCTGCATTGCCTTTTGATATTTTTGCAGTGTTACCAAACAAAAAAACTTCTTTTGTAAAAAGTACACTAATTCCATTGGTTAGAAACCAATTTTCAATCTGTTCTAATAATAATTGTGTATGTTCACATTCCCAAAATAAATGTTCTAATGTTTCAATTTCTCTATTACAAAATGTACAATTTGGATTATCATAAATCTTAATTTTATGAAGAAATTTGTTTGTAGCTAAGATTCGATGATTGAATCTAAACTGTAGCCACTGTAACTTAGTATTATTTGTGACAACAAATGGCAGTTTATAAAAAAATTTCCAATTATTTTGATCAAAGCCAAAAATTTCAGTCCATCTTAACTGACTAGTGGGAACACTTCCATTTTTATTCAAAACAATATACATATCTTTAGATCCTTTTGAACTTTTAACAAGTCTTTTAATAGCAGATGGAATTAAAGGTAGTTCTAATTTGTGATTTTTTCCCACAAATGATTTTGATGCTTGATGTATAGCAGATATAATACTATTATATCTCATGAAATTCACATTTATCTGATACATTTCTTCTATCTTTTGATGAGAGAAAAAGGTCCCATCTTCATTTACAATATCATTTATAAATCTTATACCATTTTCAAACCAATCTTTATAAAATATAGGTTTATTTGCTACCTTTATATTATTGTTAAGCCAGATTGGACTAGCAAGAAAGCATTCCCAACTGTCATATTCATCTTTTTCTCTAAGAAGTTGCCATGCTTTCAGAACATCTTGCCAAAATTTATTTTTGATATGTTGCTGTAATTTTTGGATATAAACACTTCCACAACCATAAAATTTTTCAAGTTCTACATGAACATTTGACAAAAAAACATTCTGCCATTTGGAGTCTGTTTTAAATAATCTCCTTATCCATGTACACTTCAGTGCTAAAATAAATGCACTAAGATTTATCATTTTGAGTCCACCATCTTCAATATCATTTTGTAAAACATCTCTCTTAATTCTATCAATTGGTGAACTCCATATAAAATTGTACATAAGTTGAATAACATTTTTTAAAATATCATCACTTGGATTTGGTAAGGATATAAACAAATGATTTAAAATAGGCAATATCAATGTCTTAACTACAGTAATTCTACCAATAACAGTAAGATTTCGTTTTGACCATTGTCTTATTACACATTTAATTTGTACAATTTTTTCATCATAATTAATTTTTACAATTCTATCAAGATTAACATCAAAGCTTATACCTAGTACCTTAAAACATGTTTCTCCCCATGTAAGGTTTCTATTTTGGCATAATACCTCATTACTATACTTTTTATTTCCTATCCAAATAACTTGTGTTTTAGAAAAATTAATATTTAAACCAGATATATTTCCAAACCAATCTAATTCATTTAATGCTTCATTCAAAGATTCTTCTTTACCATCTAAAATAAGAGATGTGTCATCAGCAAATTGTGAAAGTTTGTGCTCAACTTGCGTAATTGTAATACCATTTATCTTATCATTATTTCGTATTTTTAATGCTAATATCTCAGCACAGAGAATAAAAATATAAGGCGACAAGGGATCCCCTTGTCTACAGCCTTGTTCTATAGAAAAAAATTCTGATAGATGTCCTCCCTGGTTTACAGCTGATTTGATATTGTTATAAAAAACTTTAACCCAATTAATTATTGATTCTCCAAAATTGAACAACTTCAAGACACTGGTTAAAAATTCCCAAGAAATCGAATCAAATGCCTTTTCGAAATCTATGAGCAGCAAAAGTCCTGGAATATCTTTTTCCTCAGTAAATTGCATAATATCATAAATTAAACGAAGATTTTCTCCAATATATCTCCCACTAATAAATCCAGTTTGATCGAAATCTATCAGTTTATCTAAAACTGTTTTAAAGCGTTTTGCTATAACTCCAGAGCCAATTTTATATACTGTATTTAATAAAGATATAGGTCACCAATTTTTTAAGAAATGTCTAGGCTTATTTCCCTTCGGCAGGCATGTAATGATTCCTTGTTTTTGCGTAACAGATAGTTCACCAATCTCAGTACTGTAGTTCAAGGAGTTTACAACAAAAATTTTCAAATCTTTCCAAAAAAAATTAAAGAACTCTGTGGAGAAACCATCAGATCCTGGTGTTTTATTATTTTTCATATTTTTCAATATCAAACCAGCTTCCTCAATTGTTATTTCACCTTCAAGATTTTTTTTCTCATCATCAGTTAGTTTTTTTAATTTTATATCTTTCAATCCTTCTTTAAGTTTACTGAATTTATCTCCCTTTGACTTGTCTTTATTCTTGTACAAATTTTCATAAAAAGATTTTACTTCTTTTAAAATATCTTTTTGTTTTGAAATTACATCTCCATTTTCTTTTTCTACTTTTGGTATTATCTTATTTGTAAAATTTTTTGATTCTAGCCCACAAAAATAGCTAGTAGGTTTTTCACCCTCTTCTACCCATTGTATTCTTGATCGAATTATCTTCCCTTTAATTTTTTCTTTTCTTATATTTTCTAATTCACATTTTTTATTTTCCAAAATCTGTATTGAACCTTCATCTACCTTTTCTTCCAAAATAAGAATTTCATTTCTAAGATCTTTCTCTTGTTTTTCTTTTACCTTTTTCTTATAACTTGAATAAGATATAGTTTTACCTCTAATTTCCATCAACATTGTCTCAAGAAATAAGTGACTATTAATATTAAAATGGAGATCTTCATTATTCATGTCTTCAATTCTATCTATATCATAAATTACATATTGTTTTTTAACTTGTACTATTTTTTCTTTAACAATCTTTATATATTCTGGATCATACAATAATGAATTATTAAATTTCCACAATCCTCTACCTCGATCAAAAGGATTAAATTCTAGATTTAATACAACCATAGAATGATCAGAGCGATAGCTAGGCTCGATATTACAATTTTTCAAACAGCATAGTAAATCTTCAGATAAAAGAAAAAAATCTAGCCTTGCTTGTTTAAAGGGGGTTCTTTTTCTCCATGTGAAACACTTCAAATCTGGGTAAAGTTCACGGAAAGGGTCAATGAGACACCTTTCCTGAATGATTTCTAAAACTTTCTCCCGAGCATTTGGGTTATTTACATGTAAATAATTATAATAGTCTATATCAGGGTTGAGAACAAGATTAAAATCACCACATATCATAAAGCTATCATTACCAAAATCATCTATAATTGACATAATTTGATCATAAAATATAGGAGTATCTATATTTGGTCCATAAATAGTTACAAATGTAAAATGTAAAGTATCAACAACTAAGTCTAATACTAAATAATTACCACCAACATCTTTTTTTTCTTTTAGGACCTTAAACTCAAAGTTGTTATTAAACATAACTGCTACACCTCTTGAATTTGAGCTATAAGATGAAAAATAACTATCATATCCCCACATAGCTCTTATATTATTTTCATTTTCACATAAGAAATGAGTATCTTGTAAACAGTAAATATTGTAATTCTTTGTTCTTAAATAGTTAAAAACATCTCTTCTTTTAACACTATCTCCTAAACCTTGACAATTAACAGTTAATACCTTCAGGGCACACATGATATAATGTCAGTAAATACACTAGCACATAATATGACCTTAAAAAAATCTAACAGTAATATCTGATTATTCTCAATGTGTGTAAAAATACTAAAGAAAAACATTTCACCAACATAAAGATGCATAAAAATGATAAACAGGATAACTCACCATAAACTAAACCAAAACAAAATGTAATGGAATGATATTGCAGAAATGCAATAATTAATAAAAAGAATAAAGGACTGGAAAGAAAAAGAAAGAGATAAAAACAAGAATTTAGCATCAAAATGGCAGACATTTTTGATTGAATTAATGTCAAAAAAAAATTCTAGTTTTTTGCAGTATAATTGTTCTTTCAATTTTTTACATCCTGTATATGATTTATCAGTTATGACATAGTCAACTATTTTACAAAGTGGAGACAACTTTTATAGTATTAAGATTTGTCCCATGAAAATAAGAATAGCACTTTTAACATGTTTAAAAATTGAATCAAAGTTCATCAAGACATAATGTACATGTAACAATGAGAGTCAAGTACTAAGTTAACTACTTATTTCCTTTGTCTCAATCTAAGAAAAATGTCATCAAATATATTGAACTTCAGCTGTAGACCATCAGATATCCTTCCATATTCACCACAGATGAAGTACCATACGTCGCTGAACCATTCAGTCTCATTTAGTCTTTTCATCAGTTCAATGTTCCTTTTGGAAATGTCATCATAGAATCTTACATGGTCTTGTAAATTCTTCTTTTCTCGCATCACTCTTCGTTTGACATCACTACTAAATAGTCTCACAATAAGAGGTTTTGGTCCAAATTTGTCAGATGGAATTCTATGGATGGCGACAACATCTCTTTTTAAGTTCAACATTCATGTCCCTTTTCACTTTACTAATAAAGTCCGCACGCAGATCTTGTCGCTCTCGCCATGGAAAGTTTATAACTCTTATTTTACAGTTTTTACTTCCTGAGGTTTTCTGGTGTCATTGTGACATCACATATGAGATTATATGTGACACCACAAAAGGGATTGAAAGGTTGTGACTTACTGAGGTTTCTGGTGTCATGCGAACTTGGCAATTTGAAATTATACAATTGTGAATTACTTGCGTTTTCTTGTGTCATGCGAACTTGGCATATGAAATTATACAGTTGTGACTTACTTGTGTTTTCTGGTATCATAGTGACATGGCATAGGAAATTATACAGTAGTGGCTTACTAAGGTTTTCTGGTGTCATTCTGACATGAAATATAGATTATATGCTTACACATGTTACAAGACATATGAGATTACAAAGTTGTGACTTACTGAGGTTTTCTGGTGTCATACTGACATGGCATAAGAGATTATAAAGCTGTGACTTACTGAGGTTTTCTGGTGTCATACTGACATGGCATAAGAGATTATAAAGCTGTGATTTACTGAGGTTTTCTGGTGTCATACTGACATGGCATATGAAATTATACAGTTGTGATTTACTGAGGTTTTCTGGTGTCATACTGACATGGCATATGAAATTATACAGTTGTAACTTACTGAGGTTTTCTGGTGTCACACTGACGTGGCATATCAGATTATAAAGGTGAGGTTTTCTGGTGTCATACTGACACGGCATTTAAGATTATAAAGGCTTTATAATCTCATATGCCATGTCAGTATGACACAAGAAACCTCAGTAAGTCACAGCTTTATTATAAAGCTGTGACTTACTGAGGTTTTCTGGTGTCATACTGAGGTGACATATGAGATTATAAAGTTGTGACTTACTGAGGTATTCTGGTGTCATACTGACGTGGCATATGAGATTATAAAGTTGTGACTTACTGAGGTTTTCTGGTGTCATACTGAGGTGACATATGAGATTATAACGTTGTGACTTACTGAGGTATTCTGGTGTAATACTGACGTGGCATATGAGATTATAAAGTTGTGACTTACTAAGGTATTCTGGTGTAATACTGACGTGGCATATGAGATTATACAGTTGTGACTTACTGAGGTTTTCTGGTGTCATACTGACATGACATATGAGATTATACAGTTGTGATCTTTCCTTGTCCTCTATGAAGTCGTACACTTGTTGATTAACCAGATCAGTCTGTCAAAATATAAGATATACTTGTAGGTAGGTGAGGTTAGGGGTGGTTCATAAGTAATGGGATGTGTCCACATAAAAAAAAAATTTTCATTCAACATTTTTAGTTTTTTTATAGGTTGATTTTGATATCAGTCAACCCTGGTGCTAACTTTCAAACTAAATAATGGTAAGATATCTTAGCTGGCTTAATGGTCAAGGCAAAGGTAGTGTAGCAGTCAAAGAAGCTAGGTTAATGGTCAAGGCAAAGGTAGTGTAGCAGTCAAAAAAGCTAAGTTAATGTTCAAGGCAAAGGTAGTGTAGCAGTCAAAGAAGCTAGGTTAATGGTCAAGGCAAAGGTAGTGTAGCAGTCAAAAAAGCTAAGTTAATGGTCAAGGCAAAGGTAGTGTAGCAGTCAAAGAAGCTAGGTTAATGGTCAAGGCAAAGGTAATGTAGCAGTCAAAGAAGCTAGGATAATGGTCAAGGCAAAGGTAGTGTAGCAGTCAAAAAAGCTAAGTTAATGGTCAAGGCAAAGATAGTGTAACAGTCAAAGAAGCTAGGTTAATGGTCAAGGCAAAGGTAGTGTAGCAGTCAAAGAAGCTAGGATAATGGTCAAGGCAAAGGTAGTGTAGCAGTCAAAAAAGCTAAGTTAATGGTCAAGGCAAAGGTAGTGTAACAGTCAAAGAAGCTAGGATAATGGTCAAGGCAAAGGTAGTGTAGCAGTCAAAAAAGCTAAGTTAATGGTCAAGGCAAAGGTAGTGTAGCAGTCAAAGAAGCTAGGTTAATGGTCAAGGCAAAGGTAGCGTAGCAGTCAAAGAAGCTAGGTTAATGGTCAAGGCAAAGGTAGTGTAGCAGTCAAAGAAGCTAGGTTAATGGTCAAGGCAAAGGTAGTGTAGCAGTCAAAGAAGCTAGGATAATGGTCAAGGCAAAGGTAATGTAGCAGTCAAAGAAGCTAGGATAATGGTCAAGGCAAAGGTAGTGTAACAAAAAATTTTTTTTTTTTGCAAAAATTACTTCTTATATTTTTGAAAAGTATTTTTTTATACATTGACATGTTAAACGTACACAATTTTTGCATTTGACAACAGAAAATAAAGCTACATGTTAATTTTTCACGCTTTAACACTGTTGGTCATTTTTCAATTTGAAATTATTTCTCGATTTTAATTCAATTTTTACAAAATTTGCACCGTACGATTTTTTTATGACTGACCAAAAAAGGAAGTTTAGATATTATACTATAACATATAAAAAATTCAGCTGTGTGTTAGGTTGGTGCATTAAAGTCACTAACTAAGGGTCTTCTCTGAAAATGTCACTCGCCTAAACTGTGAACCAAAAACCAGACATGAAAATAATCTAATAAACAGTAGGTCAATTTTTTTATAAAATGTTAATTAAGTGTTAAAAGATTTTAAATCAAATTTTCATCTGCTATATTGACATTAATGTTTGCATGATGATCGATCAAAATAATGAAATTGTGAAAGTGCTTTTTGAAATTCAGTAAGCAATTTGTCCTTAATTTTCAATACTAATCAAACCTCTAGACAATTCTTTTTTTTTAAAGCTTTGAATTTCTACTTTTATTTTCAATTTTAGTTATTTTTCAAAAAGCACTTTTAAGAATTTATAGAGGTGAGCAAACCTGGATAATAAAAGAAAATTTCATCATAGTTTACTGATATATCTAAACATAAATCCATAATCAGCTCCAATACTAATTTTCTTAATAAAATTTAACTTTTCTTCAAATAAATTTAAATAAGAAATACAATCAAATTTTATAAAATATTTTTTTTGCAAAACAAGATAAATTGAATGAATCAAATTGTTATTGTCTCTTTCATATCAGAAACTTATATATCAATTTAGCAGATGTAAATTTGATTAAAACTCTTTAAACACTTAATTAACATTGAATTGTTGGCCTTTTATAGTAATTCAATCTGACTATTTTAGGATTTATGTAGGAACTTGTTAGATGGTGTTAATATTGTTTTATTTTAGGAAATTGTCAGTTGGTCTACTAAATGTTAATCAAGGAACTTGTCACATCTTCTTTTTTATATTATCCAGGTGGTTTAAATAGTTTTTATTTCAGGAACTTGTTAAGTGGTCTTAATATTATTTTATTTTACGACCTTGTATGGTGATTTATTCAAGGAACTTGTTAGGTTGTTATATTATACATTGGCCTCAGTGAATATCAGTTTTTCAAAAGTCAATAAAACCACACATTTACTTCATCAAAAGACAGTAATTGTTTTGTTGCATATTCCGAGAGAAATGTATGTAATGGAAAATATTTATCAAAAGCAATTGTACATCAAACGTTTTTTTACCAAATTATACACATAAAAGCATGCAATGTTTTTGTGGTGAATATGCTTATTTTTTCAAAATCCCATTCATATAGAAAAACCTACTAAAGTTTGAGTAATATGGAATAAATTGATTTATTTTAGGAACTTTTCAGTTGGTCTGCAAATAATTTTTATATTAGGAAATTTCCAGGTGGTCTAAATGTTTAACAAAGAACTTGTTAGGTGGTCTAAATATTGTTTTTATTTTAGGAACTTGTCGGGTGGTCTAAATGTTTTTCTAGAAATTTGTTATGCGGTCTGAATATTGTTTAATAATAAATAAATAAATAAGTGTTATTACATGCATTTACATGAGTTTACCTGAGTGTACCTGTCATATGAATGAGTGCAAAAGTAATGATTTACCCCGCAAATGTAATGCTAATTCACACTAACATAATGCACTGCTTTTGGTGGTATTCAAATTTTTTCATTACTTTGTACGGTGGTCTACCTATTGTTTTTTAAGGCACTTGTCAGGTGGTCTTAAATGTTTTCTCCATGACTTTATGGAGTGGTCTAAATAATTTTTTAGGAACTTTTCAGGTGGTCAAAATGGTTTTTTAGGCACTTGACATTTGATATAAATTTTTTCATGACTTTGTCAGGTGATCTTAAATGTGTTTTCATGACTTTGTCATCAGGTGGTCTAAAATATTTTTTCATGACTTTGTCAGGTGTTCTTAATATTTTTTCATGACTTTGTCAGGAGTTCTAAATATTTTTTCATGACTTTGTCAGGTGGTCTTAAATGTTTTTTCATGACTTTTTCAGGTGGTCTCAAATGTTTTTTTCATGACTTTGTCAGGTGGTTACAAATGTTTTTTCGTGACTTTGTCAGGTGGTCTCAAATGTTTTGTCATGATTTTGTCAGGTGGTCTCAATTGTTTTTTTATGACTTTGTCAGGTGGTATAAATAATATACTTACAGGTAGATGTCCCAGTAAAGATGTTATACTTTCTGATGCATAAACAATGTTTCCTTGCTGATTAAATACTAACAGACAACTGTCTTGTGCCTGAAAAAAATTACATATGAAAGCAAAACCTATTTCTTAATCTTTCACTTAGCTTGCATTAATTAGTTAAATTAAGTTGTAAAAAAGATACCAAAGTAACCAGGAGCAACTACCTTTCACATTCAATCAATGATAAATTCCCTTTTTCCAAATAAATAAAATTGAGAATGGAAATGGGGAATGTGTCAAAAAGACAACAACCCGGCCATAGAAAAGACAACAGCAGAAGGTCACCAACAGGTCTTCAATGTAACGAGAAATTCTCGCATCCGGAGGTGTCCTTCAGCTGGCCCCTAAACACATATATATATACTCTTGTGGACAGTTGTCTCATTGGCAATCGTACCATATCTTCTTTTTTATATAGTACAGTTTTCATGCTAAAGTGCTCTTTTAAAAAACATTTTTTCCCATTAGCACACTATGCATTTCCTGGACAGTCTTTGATAGAAACACCTGTCAAGATTTACATTATATTCTTATATATATTCTTCATAGATAGTTCAAGTTAGGAAATGCATAGTGTGTTAATAGATTAAATGTCAATCAGGGAGGAAATCAAACATGTAAGACATTTGTAAGTCAGTTATTCAATAATGTCTAAATATTCCTTGTAAAAGGGAATTTCTACTTTTCAATTAGCCAAATAAAAATGGAAAGTAAAAAAGAATTCCGAACATAACACAATTGGAAAAAATATAAAAGTTCACAAAGGTAATCACAGAAAAAAACCTTTCATATTAACCATGTGACCATATGCAAACAAATATATAAATAAATTGGGAATATGTCCATTGGACACAGATAATGCCCCCGCTTGCATATAGCTTATAAAGGGACCAAACTAGAGAACAGTTAAAGTGATGCTATCCAAATGTGTACTTCATCTGTGTTTTGTGGTAATATAATGCATTGTGTATAAGTTTTATGATATTTGGATGAGGCAAACTTAAGTTAGAGAACAGAAACTTGCCATGGTGTGGGCAAAATAACACACAACACAGGGTCCAGATAATCTGATTTGTACAGGCATGAAATGTGATGAGATTTAAGCAGTTTAACGAGGTTACAAATTCCCCCTTTCCACATCTATATCTACTTCAAATGGATCTAGAGCCTGACTACACAATTATGTGAAGTTTGAAGTGCACACAAATATCTACTTTTACCTTCATGTACCTAGATCTGGATAACTTGTAAACAGTCACAACTTACAAATTTAAATAAAACATGTTTTTCTTACAAAATTAAAAACAGGCAGAAATCAAAGCAGTAACTTGGGGAAGTAGAGAGTATATATGTTATCTTTAAAATTTATTTTCATTAATCAAGTTGTTCTGGCATCAGATGTAGTCATTAGTTTGAGCTTGAAGACTGAGCATTTAAATATGTGGTTTGTTCCTTGCTTGTGCTTGCATCCTTAAACAATACATCACTACATATGAAAGGACAGTCCAATGGTTGTGCATGTCATAATTTAAAAAAAGTCTACAGCAAATAAAGCAAACAACTACATAAACAAGAACAGAGGCAGATTCAAGTTTGGGACCCCTCCCCCCTTTGATCCTGGGTTTGAACCCCCCTCTTGTTGTCTGGATCCGCCCCTGACAGTAAGAAATACTATTCATATTGGACCATTTCCTTTAATATTAATAGGTCTTAATATATTACCTCTAGCATAAGGTGCATGAATTCATCATTAGATAGAAATGATGGTTTCCAATTCTCTTTGATTTCATGGGTCTTAGCCTGTACTGCCGTCTCTACAAAGTAATACAATGGCTGTTTTAATACTAATTCTTTGAATTTCCTTTCATTCTATACATACTATAGTGTTGAAGACATTTTAAAATCTTGATGGCTTTTTTTGTACAATGCTCAGCAAGGTGGTATCATGGGTATAAAATAATCTTAGTAACACTTGGCTTAAGGTGGTACCTAACACTACAGGGAAATAACTCTGTAAAGTCAGCTAAACGTTTTAATTACGTTGTGTTGTAAATGGAATATCAAGCTTCTCAGTGATCAAAATTGGTGTTTGTCAAACTGCTATATAACCGGTGTGATTTTTCTGCTAAAATGGTTGGTTCAAAATTTTTGAAATTTTTATATTTTTGTTAAAGGTATAAAGTAAATACTTTGCCAAAATTTTATGAAAATAAAACGAGCCAAATTAATTTTAGAGAAAGTGTTGGGTACCACCTTAATTAACTAATGCAGTAAACTAATGATTATATTGTAATATGGTCTGTAAAGTTACTTTTGATTGGATAACCTCTGCTGCCACTTCTAGGTTGATGGTCAGAGTCATTAGCATCAATATTGTTCTATCACAGTCAATATTTTGAATAATCTAAATAAATAAAATAAGGGTTTTCAACTTTTCCTTAAATTCAATTTATCTGATTAGTGGCTTATACTTTATGATGTCATGTTATTGATTATTTCCTTGGCAACAGCAGAAATGTGTTGTCCTATCCCATAATGCAACACTAGAAAGTCTCAAAATCATATTTAACTAGCTCTGAGATTGAAAAATAATTCTAGAACAATGCAAAAATATATCTTTGCAATACCTTGATAGTTCCTGAGATATGATATCGTTGATTTAAGAACCGTAGACTTGTCCATTTTCTTAGAATTAGTTGCTGATACCATTGAACAAAGTTCATGGACCAACATATTGAACTGGTCTCTCCTCTTCTTCTCACTGAGATTACGGTTAACCCTAAAACAAATAACAGAAAATCTGTCAATATAATCTCATGTATCATTAGAAATAAGAATGTTACAAGAATAAACTGTTATCACAGAGATATGTCTCACCTTTTTGTAATTTTCATAATTGCTAAACAATCTCCAATCAACATTGGCCTACCACTAATGGGTCCCCTTGAAATGACCTAATCACAAACTAATACATGATAACTAAGAAAAATTATTAAAGTTAATAGACCATGACTAAGGGGGCGTAGCCAAATTATCTCCATGGAAATAAGATATGCCAATGCTTATTCAACTGCATACCAAATATCATTGACCTTCCACTTGTGGTTCCCCATAAACTGACCTAATCACAAACTAATACATGTATAATAAGCAAAAGTTTCAAAGTCAATAGACCATGACTGAGGGGGCAGGGCCGAAAAATCTCCATGGAAATAAGATGTGCCAATACTTATGCAACTGCATACCAAATATGATTGACCTACCACTTGTGGTTCACCATAAACTAGACCTAATCACAAACTAATACATTGTTGACGCTGTCGCCGCTGCCACCGCTGGAAACAGCATAACTATGTCTCGCTTTTTGACTCCATTTGTTGGTTACTATAAAATCAGGTTCAATCCGCCATTTTCTACATAAGAAAATGCCTGTACCAAGACAGGAATATGGCAGTTGTTATCCATTCGTTTGATGCATTTGTCATGCAGCTTTTAATATTTACATTTGATTAGGAACTTTTCGTTTTCAATTTCCTCAGAGTTCAGTATTTTGGTGATTTTACTTTTTACATATACATATACATGTACATCATGGACATAGATATGCAAACACAAATCTGATTTTTAGAGTAAAAATAACAAGAATGTGTCCAAAGAAACATGGATGCCCCACTCGCACTATCCTTTTCCATGTTCCATGGACCGTGAAATTGGGTAATAATCTAATTTGGCATTAAAATTAAAAAGATTATACTATAGGGAACATATGTACTAAGTTTCAAGATGATTGGACTTCAATTTCATCAAAAACTACCTTGACCAAAAACTTAAACCTGAAACTCCCACTTCATTTTCTATGTTCAGTGGACCGTGAAATTGGGGTCAAAAGTCTAATTTGGCTTTAAAATTAGAAAGATCATATCACAAGCAACAGGTGTACTAAGTGTCAAGTTGATTGGACTTCAGCTTCATCAAAAACTACCTTGACCAAAAACTTTAACCTGAACAGACGAACGAACGGAGCCACAGACAAGAAAACATTATCTAATTTGGCTTTAAAATTAGAAAGATCATATCATAAGCAACAAGTGTACTAAGTTTCAAGTTAATTGGACTTCAGCTTCATCAAAAACTACCTTGACCAAAAACTTTAACCTGAACGGACGCACAGACAGACGAACGAATGGAGCCACAGACCAGAAAACATAATGCCCCTCTACTATCGTAGGTCGGGCATAATATCGTAGGTGGGGCATAAAAATTTCCTGCCTTTTTTGTTCTCGCTAAACTTCTAAATATATCATCCCTCAAATTTAAATGAAAACTTTCCTAACATATAAGTGTTAACCTTCAAACCATATATATCATTTATTTGTAAACAGATATTATAACACATCAACTGCCCAGGCCATTAGCAGCTGATATTAGTGAATTGTTGTTTAAGAAATTCAATTATACTTTATAGAAAGGAACCTACGTAAATTGTTCTATAAAAAATTGTTTTGTTTTAATTTTGTCTTAGTTTATTTTAAGGTCAAGGATCAGTAAATGAACTAGTCCATAGATTTTTTTTAAACTAAGAACTTAATTAGATATTGAAAATATACATTGGAAAATGTAACAAAAAGTATAGGTCCCCGACTTCGTTTTTCGGGAAAAAGCCATTTTTTTAATGGTCCGAGTGTGTACCAATTTAATTTGAATATATAGGGAAAATCCTTAATTTTCTTCTACAATTTTAGGTTTCCGGTATAAATCACGTGAACCACTCCATAGAATTTTTTTAAAAATTAATAATTTGTTCCTTATTTTCTTACGAATTAGATGATGTAAAAAAAAGATATGGTCACCGAGTATGTTTTCCCTGTAGAAACGATGCAACCTCAAGTTGTCATGCTATGAATTTCCAACGTTCTATTTGCATGATGATTATGTGTTTGTATTGATAGTTTCTTTTTATCATAAGTGTCTGATTTATGCATGTTTGCTTAGCTAATTAATTATGCATGTGTTTTATTTGTATGTGTTGTCTGTCAAATATGTATAGATTATAACATGCCCTTTTCCATATTGGCCCTGGTATCATCCCGAGACTCCCATATCGGCCTCGAGGCTTTAGCCGAGGGCCGATATGGGTCGAGGGATGATACCCGGGCCAATATGGAAAAGACATGTTATAATATTTTTATCACATGTTTAAATGCTGCAGAAAAGAGAAAAAAAGGTCAATTATAACAATTTAATGATACATAACAGGTAAAATCTTAAGCAATTTATCACAAACGTGGATGCAATGACAGGGCCGTAACTACATTGAGGCAAATGAGGCAAATGCCTCATGTTGGAAATTTAAAAAAAACAACATTGTCTTCATATCAAATTGTGTTCACTGAAAGTCTCTTGCAAAAAGCACGTTTTCTTTACTATCTGTTGTTGCCCCTGCATGTTTTCGTGATCCATGTTTCTATTTTACTTTTAGTTTTCAGAGTAGATAGTCTATTGTTTGTACTTCTGTGTCCCGGGTTTTTCTTTTGTTTGTACTTCCGTGTCTCGGGTTTGTCTTTTGTTCATTTATTGTCCTACTTAATGACTATAGTCTGAGTGTTGATTTTCATTTGTAAGCGTTTGGTTTTGCAAAAGTGCATGTCCACCGATGTCCAGACATTGTGTGAGAAAATATTTTAAGAATATACAATGCTATACTGGACACAGCATGGAGAATTGAACTTGATATCAAAGAAAACTGGCTCTTTTTTGTAGAAAGATAGCTGACATGGATTAAATTAAAGTAATACCTCTGATTTCCCCGTATCAAGTCATCTATATAAATTATAAAAACATCAATGCATTGCAATATGACCTTTTACATTGAAGGGTTAAACTTGCATTAAGTTCAGACCCTTTAACAGAAAATAAAGGAACATGGAGTAAACGTGCACGGAACCTAATCTCACACAAAGTCAATGCATAGAAACAAATACAATGATCAATGGTCAAAGTTTTTATTCTTGTTCTTCATCTTGATAGTTACTGGAGGGTCTTCAACAATAAAAGAATCATTAATACTGTAAAACAAGGTCAAGATGGTCCTTAGTGACGACTTTTCGGTACTAGTATAATTATAATACTGCACTGTCACTATATTTTAAAAATCTAGTAAAAAAAATAATAAAAAAAGTCTAAGCACTATACAAGACAACAACAGATCGACAGACAGATCCGGTTTTAATGATTATGAGATTATGAGATTTACGATTTTTGCTTTATCCTACATATCGGTCTACTTTTAATGTTGTCCCTGAGAAACCTAAAAGTCTTAAATTACAATTAATCTATGTTTTAGCTTTGAGACCAGAATATTGTTGAAAAAATAGCTAAAAATTAATTGCGTTTCAATGTAAAAAAAAAAAAGGCCGGGAAACGCTCAGAATGCACGATTTTGCGTTATTTTTCTCAGAGCTTCAGACCCCTCGCAAATATATTTTGCCTCACTATTAAAAGAGGCTAGTAACGGCCCTGAATGACATCACGTCATTATAGTCCAGTCAATCTAGCATAAATTTGACCCTAACCTGAAAGTAATTGCAACAGAAGATTTTTGAGTTTTAATCTTTAGCATTATACCCCAAATATACACAGAAAAAAGTCCCATAAAATCTAACTTGAGGAAGACTAAAAAAATCACCATTTAAAATTCCTATGGAGATTTGCATTGAAAAGGGAAATAACTCTTGCAAAAAAGGCAGAAATATCAATAAAAATTGATATAAAATTAAAACTTTACCGCTTCTATTCATCAGAATGTATTGATTCTTGTTTTTTTTAGCGGTCTTTAGAGTATAACAAACAACTCTAAAGGTGTTTTCATATATTTTATCAAGCTATAATCTAGATTTCGTAATTTGTTAGTTGACCATTTATTGAATTTTTCAACATGTCAAGGTGAAGAATCTCAAATTTAATAAAAATGATTAAGCATGTATTCTTCTTTTTGTGGTTTAAAGTTTCTTAAGATAAGTAAGTTGCTGAAAAAATATAATATACAGATATAAACAATACCAAATTTTCACATTATTTTTTCAAAATGGTTACAAAGCTTCAAATTTGCAATTTCTTGAAAGAAAAATGTGCGAAAAAAATAAAACTACCCATAACACTTCGGTTTTGTACATTTCATGAGATGAAGATTATGTAATTTAGTCAAAAACAAACTTATAACCCCATCAAAGTATCATACTATACATAAATTTCAAGAAAAACAACCAAAAACTGACCAAAAAAAGACTAATTTTTGCAAGAGTTATCTCCCTTCCCAATGTTAATTTCCATTGAAAATCTAAAATGCTGATTTTGAGTTTTCCTCAAGTTAAATTTTAAGGGACTTTTTTCTGTGTTTATAAAGGGCATAATACTATAGATTAGAACTGAAACATTTTCTGTTGCAATTAGTTTGAGGTTAAATCTTAGTTTGACTGGACTATTAGGAACAGGGCACAATATCAATATCTCTTTTTTGCCCCGGGCAATTTTGTGGTTATTGCATATGCAAAACCTAAGGTATTCATAACAAATATGTGATAAATATCATTGATTTGTAAACAGATATTATAACACATCCACTGCCGAGGCTGTGGGCTAAAAATAGCCATTAGCAGCTGATATTAGTGAATTGTTGTTTAAGAAATTCAATTATACTTTTTATAGAAAGGAACCTACATAAATTGTTCTATAAATTTGTTTTGTTTCAATTTCGTTTTTGTTTATTTTAAGGTCAAGGATCAGTAAATGAACTAGTCCATAGATTTCTTTTAAATTGAGAACTTAATTAGATATTGAAAATATACATTGGAAAATGTAAAAAAATGTATAGGTCACCGACTTCGTTTTCGAGAAAAAGCCATTTTTTTAATGGTCCGAGTTACATTGAATATATAGGGAAAATCCTTAATTTTCTTCTACAATTTTCGGTTTCCTGTATAAATCATGTGAACCACTCCATAGAATTTTTTTTTAAATTAATATTTTGTTTCCTTATTTTCTTACGAATTAGATGATGTAAAAAAAAGATATGGTCATGGACTATGTTTTCCCTGTAAAAGCAACACAACCTCAACAATTTGGCAAAAAAAAACATAAAAAATCTTGACGTCGTCATTTTAGTCATTTTATTACTTGTAACGTCAAGTTGTCATGCAATGAATTTCCAACGTTCTATTTGCATGATGATTATGTGTTTGTATTGATAGTTTCTTTTTATCATAATTAGCGTCTGATTTATGCATGTTTGCTTAGCTATTTTATTATGCATGTGTTTTATTTGTATCTGTTGTCTGTCAAATGTGCTGATAATTTGTTATTTGTTTTAAATATCAAGTGGGTTAAGAGCTCTAATGAGCTCATGTTTACCTTGTTGAATTGTACATATCATGCCAGACTATAAATAAAATTTACTTACTTACTTACTTACTGGATAAAAGATCCATCATTTATAAATTTTTATTTTGTATTACCAGTATTCTTTATTATTTATATTTTAGCACCACATTATTCTCTATATTTTTTTTGCCTTTCGTTCCGCAATTTTTTGTCCATTATTTTATATTCCTCAAACCACAATTAGACTCTCTTTTATGGACAAGTATTTAAAATGAAATTAGAAGTTGTAAAAAATACGATATTTTCATTAAAAGTATACATGTTCTAAACAATTCCTAATTCAGACGAAAATACTTTGTAAATACATGAACGCAAAAATGATAATAACATCAAAATAGAAATTGACCTAATTTCTTGACTCAATATAAGATGTAAATGAAGCTTTAATTTTTCTCTCTTTTGTGACTCTGGTTTTTCAAAAGAAATGTTCTGATAGGAGATTGGCAAACCCATCCGACCCCTCACGGTCATATGCTATATAACTCTTGAACCAAAAAGCTTAGCTTTATGCGCATGTAATATACAGTTGTCAGGTAATCAATTTATAAACTCTCTTAGACTAACTTGCAGGTCATCTGTTTGCATTATTTCTCCGTTCCGATATAAGATTTGGCCACTTTTTGAAAAACCGGTAACTTTAGCAGAGGAAAATGTAATAGCTTGTGTTGGTACTAATAAAGACAAAACGTGTTCTGTGAATATGCTGCTGCAATTTAGATAAAAAAAAAAAAATTAAAAAAAATTAATAATAATGTGTCCATAGAACACAGACGCCCCATTATGTTCAGTGGACCATGAAATTGGTCAGCGCCGATATTAAGGACATTTGAGCGAATATAAAAATGAGCTGACTATGTGGTATGGGTTTTGCTAATTGTTGAAGGTCGTACGGTTACCTTTAGTTGTTTATATCTGTATCATTTGGTCTCTTGTATATCTCATTGTCTATCATATCACATCTTCTGTTTTGTAATAAAAAAACAAAGTCATAAAATTAAAACTGGGCAATGGCATTATTTACATATCAGTCCCTCGCAAATTCCTACTGTTACCGATTCGTGTGTTTCCCCTTAAGATTTTCCAAGTGAAGGGTGAGATTTATGTCTTTTTCTATACATAGGTGTTAAAACGCTGCTAATGCCTTTAATTTTTTTTTATGTTTGCCACATCAATTTCTTTATGGATTAATTTTCGAAGGACGTTGAGCTATTCAATCAATGGCTTTACGTTTTGCGCTTACTCAGATTGGTAGGAAGAGATCAACCCAGGACTACACAACAATTACTACTATATTAGTGCAGGTCTAATTTCTCGGTTGTAACACAGAAAATTTCGTCAAAATGTCCTACTAGTATTTGAAAATCCAGGTGCGGCTAATACTGCAGCGCTCAAATGTCCAGTGATTGAGGCGCTCAAGTTCCCCTTTTTGCATTCCCTGCTCAAATGCCCTATATGCAAGTGTTCACCCCATCCATTTTGTAAAAGTACATATTTTGTAAATCATGTAATCATTATCAGTGGCTGATCCAGAAGGGTTCTGTGGATTGTAATCCCTATTTTTGGACAATAAATGCATTTTGAATGGGGACATATAGTTGGAACACCCTCTTTTTATCCTGGGTCGGGGCATCCACTTTAATAATGGCTGGATATGCATCTGACCACTTTACTTTGTAAAACGTTTGAAAATATGCTTTTAGATTATAACTATTATCCCTTATGTGTGAGCGATTGCTTTTTATTAGCATCAGTGTTATATTTCGTTTTGTAGATTGTGTAACATTAATTCATAATGATATATTTTACGTTCTTGCTCATTGCCACTTCTTTTTCTCATATCATTTTAGAGCTATTAGTTAACATACGGAGGTTGAGACATGACATAAACCAGATGTACATAAATATGTTTAATATGCCTACTAGAGATAATCCCCCATCCAAAAAAAAAAACAACAACAAAAAACAAACACACACAGGAAGAGACAAGACTGGAAATTTTGACTTTTGTCGAAGTCCATCTGCACAAATGCTTATCATCAGATATTGTTTCTTTTACCACTTTGTGTGGCCTTGTGTTGTTGTCTGGTTGCTGTCTTATGAAGTTCTGACTACCTACGGGATTTTCATTCTACTTTATGCACTGAAAGTATGTGTACATATTTTATTTTAGTAGATATATAGTATTAGTATGATATCGGCATGATTGATTGAATCTCGTTCTCAACCTTCAAGTGTTATATATAAGTAAATTATAATTGAGATCAGTTCTATTCTATTTTTGATATGCAAGTGCCAGTGAACACATTTTCTTTTTTATTCGTTTAATTTTTTAACCGTATGTATAGCAATTTCATTTGAGGCGACAACCATACAAATTAATACTAAGAAAATTATTTTAAGGATCCACTGAATGTTCTTGTATTAGGAGATTATACCATACTCTTTAAACCAAAGGCCTATACTATTTATACAAACATCTATATAAAAATTTTTGTTTTATTTTTAGCATCGAAATTTTTCAACAAAATTGCGGACGTGAAAGAAAGCATCATTACAAAAACGTTAGAAAACAAACTGTTACTGTAAGCGAGCGATAGATCTGAATGATTGTAAACATCATTTTTGTTAATGATTTATTTGTTATAGTTTAAAAACTTATGATGTAGAAATAGGAAGATGTGGTGTGAGTGCCAATGAGACAACCCTCCATCCAATACATTTTAAATGATTTTTGCAACCATGAAGAAGGTTAATGTGCATATAAAAACATTGTGTCATCTGTTTCAACTTGAGACTGACTGACGCAGCTGAGATTTCTATGTGACTTCCATTTCTTAAATTTGAAAACATTTTTTTCCTGTTTCGACTGGTGTGGTAATTTTCAAAATAGGGGATGTTTTAACAAGACTAAGTTTAATAGTATTAATTTTTATTTTCTGCTGGACGATGTCTTTTCCCAGTGAATATAGCCGGATCAATATAGGCCGGGTTTTTGTAGGGACAGTTTTGACAAACTACTGTGCAGTGTTTTCCCTAGGCAATTTTAATATGCATTGTGGTACCGCTACGCATAAAATTTCGGCCGCCATGCGTTTATCATACCCGCTATGCATCCCGCTATGTGTGAAATTTTTATTATCTTATAATATGAAGTGACAATTGACAAAACTCTACAGGTGTTTCAAACTCACTGGACTGATAATTGATCATAATTGGATGCAAAGTTCTGATTTTACAACCATGTTGATTAGATAGAACAACATAGAGAATACTTAAAAGATAGCATTGTTTTTCCTCATCAAAATTATGTAGAAAATCAAATAGTGGTTAGCTACAGTTTTTACACTCTTTTGACTGGTCGCCGAGATATCTAAGCTCTACCACTCCATGTCCTTGATGCCTGTGCATAAGCAGTCAACTTCCCGATTTTCATTATATACTATAGATCGTCTTCATGACTTTTTTCATATTCATTTTAAAAAATCCTGTAAATTCTTAAATTTTAGCAAACAATTTAGTTCTCCTAGAAGTTAAATACTCTCATCAAATGTGCCGTTGTCCCGTCAGAAAGTCGCCGGTTGCAACAATGCTAAATCTAGTCAAAGGGACGTAACTCGTACAAAACGTCGCAACATTTTGCGAAATCCGCTAGACGGCGTTCATTTAAGGTCTGTTACTTGACCTTAAATTTTATTCCAAAACATTTTCAGGGTTTTCATTACAGGAAGTACATGAGTTCTGGACTCATGATAACCTGTTTAGATGCATCATTCAACCCCTAAGAACCCCAAATTTGGTAATCTATTTTAACATGAATTTATTTCATTGATAGACTGTAAATTCAAAAGATTTTATCATTTTAGACTATAATGCGATTTAATTTTTTGCGACATGAAACAAAATCCTGTTTAATTCATATAAAAATAGTTCAAAATATGAGTCTAAATTTTTGCGATTCAACCCTGTCGCATTTTTAGCAATAATAAAAACATTGCAATAATTTCTAAATTTACAGTAGATGACAGTCCTGGTACAAATGGGAATGACAGTAAAGTAAAGTTGCAGAAATTGAAACCAAGTTCAAAAAACAACAAACATAATCGAATATGACGCACAGTATGAAACAACAACCATTAACCTATAGGCTCTTGACTTGGGATAGGCACACACAGAATGTGGCTAGCTAAACATATTTTTCTAAGCACCCACCTTCCCCAACCCACACAAGACAAGAACAAACTATAATAAACTGTTAACTCAGAGATATGTCTAACCTTTTCCTTATTTTGATAGTAAAATCCAAATGTTGAAAACAAAATATTAAAACATTAACAATTAAGTTATGCACGATATTCATAGTCAATGAACCATGACTGAAGATCATGGCAAAACTATCTCCATGGAAGTAAGATGTATCAATGCTAATACAACTCAGCATACCAAATGTCATTGTCCTGCCACTATTGTGACTCCCATTCATTACAATCTTATTCATGTGATAGACTAAGTAAAAGTTTTAACCTGTTTTTTTAAGTGTGTTTTTTGCTGTGCATATACTGATTTTGTGTCATGGATGGATACCCCATATCCATTTTGTCTTGATTTCATTAAAATTATCAATATTTTTGTTTATATGCAACTGATGTAATAATCATAATAATAATAATTCTTTATTTAAAGAGGGTTACACAGTTATCTATAAAGCTAATCTTCCCTGAGGCTCTCATGAAATACAATGAAATATAACAAACAATGTAGAAATGGTCATGATATTATTGTTCCATTTTGTAGACTTTCCCTTACTACTGAATCGTTTGTTCCATCTACAATACGTGAACGGAACAAACTTGATCCAAAAGTTCGCAGTATCGACTCTATTTCTAAATTTAAAAAAAAGAAAGAATTAACCAGATGCTCTGGCGCAGGGCGCAGCTTTATACAACCGCAGAGTTCGAACCCTGAACATTGGGGCAAGTATGGACACAACATTCAAGCTTGATACAGCTCTGAATTTGGATTGTGATTAAATAGTTGACACAACACAGGTTTCTGACACAGTCACACATTATGAATGTGGTCTAAGAACTTAAACTTAAAAACTTTAAATTTTAAATTGGACATTACTTATTATGGTCCAATATCCAAAATCTAAATACATGGTTAGATTCAGCATATCAAAGAACCCGAAGAATTCAATTTTTAATGAAATCAATAAAGTTCAATTTTGGACCCTTTAGACCTCAATGTGGACCAATTTGATAACCGGGCCAAAACATCAAAAATCTAAATACATGGTTAGATTAAGCATATATCAAAGAACCCCATATATACAATTTTTGTTGAAATCAAACAAAGTTTAATTTTTGACCCTAATTTGGACCAACTTGAAAACTGGGCCTATAATCAAAAATCTAAATACATGTTTAGATTCAGCATATCAAAGAACCCCAAGGATTCAATTTTTGTTGATATCAAACAAAGTTTAATTTTGGACCCCGATTTGGACCAACTTGAAAACTGGGCTCATAATCAAAAATCTCAGTACATGTTTAGATTAAGCATATCAAATAATCCCAAGGAACCGATTTTTGTTAAAAACCAAAAATTAAGAATCTACATACACAGTTAGATTCGGCATATCAAAGAACCCCATATATTCAATTTTTGATGAAATCAAACAAAGTTTAATTTTGGACCCTTTGGGCCCCTTAAGCTTACTCCTAAACTGTTGGAACCAAAACTCCCAAAATCAATCCCAACCTTCCTTTTGTGTTCATAAACCTTGTGTCAAAATTTCATAGATTTCTATTCACTTAAACTAAAATTATGGTGCGAAAACCAAGAAAAATGCTTATTTGGGCTCCTTTTTGGCCCCTTATTCCTAACCTGTTGGGACCTCAACACCCAAAATCAATCCCAACCTTCCTTTTGTGTTCATAAACCTTGTGTTTAAATTTCATTGATTTCTATTTACTTATACTTAAGTTATAGTGTGAAAACCAAGAAAATGCTTATTTGGGCCCTTTTTGGCCCCTAATTCCTAAACTGTTAGGACCAAAAGTCCAAAAATCAATCCCAACCTTCCTTTTGTGTTCATAAACCTTGTGTCAAAATTTCATAGATTTCTATATACTTATACTAAAGTTATGGTGCGAAAACCAAGAAAAATGCTTATTTGGGCTCCTTTTTGGCCCCTTATTCCTATACTGTTGAGACCAAAACTCCCAAAATCAATCCCAACCTTCCTTTTCTGGTCATAGACCTTGTGTTTAAATTTCATTGATTTCTATTTACTTATACTTAAGTTATAGTGCTAAAACCAAGAATAATGCTTATTTGGGCCCTTTTTGGCCCCTAATTCCTAAACTGTTGGGACCAAAACTCCCAAAATCAATCCCAACCTTCCTTTTGTGTTCATAAACCTTGTGTCAAAATTTCATAGATTTCTATTTACTAATACTAAAGTTATGGTGCGAAAACAAAGAAAAATGCTTATTTGGGCTCCTTTTTGGCCCCTTATTCCTAAACTGTTGGGACCTCAACACCCAAAATCAATCCCAACTTTTCTTTTGTGTTCATAAACCTTGTGTTTAAATTTCATTGATTTCTATTTACTTATACTTAAGTTATAGTGTGAAAACCAAGAAAATGCTTATTTGGGCCCTTTTTGGCCCCTAATTCCTAAACTGTTAGGACCAAAAGTCCAAAAATCAATCACAACCTTCCTTTTGTGTTCATAAACCTTGTGTCAAAATTTCATAGATTTCTATATACTTATACTAAAGTTATGGTGCGAAAACCAAGAAAAATGCTTATTTGGGCTCCTTTTTGGCCCCTTATTCCTATACTGTTGAGACCAAAACTCCCAAAATCAATCCCAACCTTCCTTCTCTGGTCATAGACCTTGTGTTTAAATTTCATTGATTTCTATTTACTTATACTTAAGTTATAGTGCTAAAACCAAGAATAATGCTTATTTGGGCCCTTTTTGGCCCCTAATTCCTAAACTGTTGGGACCAAAACTCCCAAAATCAATCCCAACCTTCCTTTTGTGTTCATAAACCTTGTGTCAAAATTTCATAGATTTCTATTTACTAATACTAAAGTTATGGTGCGAAAACAAAGAAAAATGCTTATTTGGGCTCCTTTTTGGCCCCTTATTCCTAAACTGTTGGGACCTCAACACCCAAAATCAATCCCAACTTTTCTTTTGTGTTCATAAACCTTGTGTTTAAATTTCATTGATTTCTATTTACTTATACTTAAGTTATAGTGTGAAAACCAAGAAAATGCTTATTTGGGCCCTTTTTGGCCCCTAATTCCTAAACTGTTAAGACCAAAAGTCAAAAAATCAATCCCAACCTTCCTTTTGTGTTCATAAACCTTGTGTCAAAATTTCATAGATTTCTATATACTTATACTAAAGTTATGGTGCGAAAACCAAGAAAAATGCTTATTTGGGCTCCTTTTTGGCCCCTTATTCCTATACTGTTGAGACCAAAACTCCCAAAATCAATCCCAACCTTCCTTTTCTGGTCATAGACCTTGTGTTTAAATTTCATTGATTTCTATTTACTTATACTTAAGTTATAGTGCTAAAACCAAGAATAATGCTTATTTGGGCCCTTTTTGGCCCCTAATTCCTAAACTGTTGGGACCAAAACTCCCAAAATCAATCCCAACCTTCCTTTTGTGTTCATAAACCTTGTGTCAAAATTTCATAGATTTCTATTTACTAATACTAAAGTTATGGTGCGAAAACAAAGAAAAATGCTTATTTGGGCTCCTTTTTGGCCCCTTATTCCTAAACTGTTGGGACCTCAACACCCAAAATCAATCCCAACTTTTCTTTTGTGTTCATAAACCTTGTGTTTAAATTTCATTGATTTCTATTTACTTATACTTAAGTTATAGTGTGAAAACCAAGAAAATGCTTATTTGGGCCCTTTTTGGCCCCTAATTCCTAAACTGTTAGGACCAAAAGTCCAAAAATCAATCCCAACCTTCCTTTTGTGTTCATAAACCTTGTGTCAAAATTTCATAGATTTCTATATACTTATACTAAAGTTATGGTGCGAAAACCAAGAAAAATGCTTATTTGGGCTCCTTTTTGGCCCCTTATTCCTATACTGTTGAGACCAAAACTCCCAAAATCAATCCCAACCTTCCTTCTCTGGTCATAGACCTTGTGTTTAAATTTCATTGATTTCTATTTACTTATACTTAAGTTATAGTGCTAAAACCAAGAATAATGCTTATTTGGGCCCTTTTTGGCCCCTAATTCCTAAACTGTTGGGACCAAAACTCCCAAAATCAATCCCAACCTTCCTTTTGTGTTCATAAACCTTGTGTCAAAATTTCATAGATTTCTATTTACTAATACTAAAGTTATGGTGCGAAAACAAAGAAAAATGCTTATTTGGGCTCCTTTTTGGCCCCTTATTCCTAAACTGTTGGGACCTCAACACCCAAAATCAATCCCAACTTTTCTTTTGTGTTCATAAACCTTGTGTTTAAATTTCATTGATTTCTATTTACTTATACTTAAGTTATAGTGTGAAAACCAAGAAAATGCTTATTTGGGCCCTTTTTGGCCCCTAATTCCTAAACTGTTAGGACCAAAAGTCCAAAAATCAATCCCAACCTTCCTTTTGTGTTCATAAACCTTGTGTCAAAATTTCATAGATTTCTATATACTTATACTAAAGTTATGGTGCGAAAACCAAGAAAAATGCTTATTTGGGCTCCTTTTTGGCCCCTTATTCCTATACTGTTG